>NC_056681.1:49582500-50182500 GCF_018350215.1 Panthera leo
AGGTTAAAGAACACCCTACTAAAGAATGAGTGGGTCAATCAGACAATTAGAGAATAAATTTAAAAATATATGGAAAAAACGAAAATGAAAATACAACAATCCAAACGCTTTGGAATGCAGCAAAGGCAGTCCTGAGAAGAAAATGCATTGCAATCCAAGCCTATCTCAAGAAACAAGAAAAATCCCAAATACAAAATCTAACAGCACACCTAAGGGAAATAGAAGCAGAACAGCAAAGACACCCCAAATCCAACAGAAGAAGAGAAATAATAAAGATCAGAGCAGAAATAAACAATATAGAGTCTAAAAAAACTGTAGAACAGATCAACGAAACCAAGAGTTCGGTTTTTTTAAAAATAAACAACATTGAGAAACCTCTAGCCAGGCTTCTCAAAAAGAAAAGGGAGATGACCCAAATGGATAAAATCATGAATGAAAATGGAATTATTACAACCAATCCTTCAGAGATACAAGCAATTATCAGGGAAAACTATGAAAAATTATATGCCAACAAACTGGACAACCTGGAAGAAATGGACAAATTCCTAAACACCCACACACTTCCAAAACTCAATCAGAAGGAAATAGAAAGCTTGAACAGACCCATAACCAGCGAATAAATTGAATCGGTTATCAAAAATCTCCCAACAAATAAGAGTCCAGGACCAGATGGCTTCCCAGGGGAGTTCTACCAGACGTTTAAAGCAGAGATAATACCTATCCTTCTCAAGCTGTTCCAAAAAATAGAATGGGAAGGAAAACTTCCAGACTCATTCTATGAAGCCAGTATTACTTTGATTCCTAAACCAGACAGAGACCCAGTAAAAAAAGAGAACTACAGGCCAATATCCCTGATGAATATGGATGCAAAAATTCTCAATAAGATACTAGCAAATCGAATTCAACAGCATGTAAAAAGAATTATTGACCATGATCAAGTGGGATTCATTCCTGGGATGCAGGGCTGGTTCAACATTTGCAAAACAATCAACGTGATACATCACATTAATAAAAGAAAAGATAAGAACCATATGATCCTGTCAGTTGATGCAGAAAAGGCCTTTGACAAAATTCAGCAACTTTCTTAATAAAAACCCTTCAGAAAGTCGGGATAGAAGGAACATACTTAAACATCATAAAAGCCATTTATGAAAAGCCCACAGCTAACATCATCCTCAATGGGGAAAAACTGAGAACTTTTTCCCTGAGATCAGGAACACGACAGGGATGTCCACTCTCACTGCTGTTGTTTAACATAGTGTTGGAAGTTCTAGCATCAGCAATCAGGCAACAAAAGGAAATCAAAGGCATCCAAATTGGCAAAGATGAAGTCAAGCTTTCACTTTTTGCAGATGACACGGTATTAAACATTGAAAATCCGATAGATTCCACCAAAAGTCTACTAGAACTGATACATGAATTCACCAAAGTTGCAGGATACAAAGTCAATGTACGGAAATCAGTCGCATTCTTATACACTAATAATGAAGCAACAGAAAGACAAATAAAGAAACTGATCCCATTCATAATTGCACCAAGAAGCATAAAATACCTAGGGATAAATCTAACCAAAGATGTAAAAGATCTGTATGCTGAAAACTATAGAAAGCTTATGAAGGAAATTGAAGAAGATATAAAGAAATGGAAAAAACATTCCGTGCTCATGGACTGGAAGAGTAAATATTGTCAAAATGTCAATACTACCCAAAGCTATCTACACATTCAATGCAATCCCAATCAAAATTGCACCACCATTCTTCTTGAAACTAGAACAAGCAATCCTAAAATTCATATGGAACCACAAAAGGCCCCGAATAGCCAAAGTAATTTTGAAGAAGACCAAAGCAGGAAGCATCACAATCCCAGACTTTAGCCTCTACTACAAAGCTGTAACCATCAAGACAGCATGGTATTGGCACAAAAACAGACACATAGACAAATGAAATAGAATAGAAACCCCAGAACTAGACCCACAAACGTATGTCCAACTAATCTTTGACAAAGCAGGAAAGAACATCCAATGGAAAAAAGACAGTCTCTTTAACAAATGGTGCTGGGAGAACTGGACAGCAACATGCAGAAGGTTGAAACTAGACCACTTTCTCACACCATTCACAAAAATAAACTCAAAATGGATAAAGGACCTGAATGTGAGACAGGAAACCATCAAAACCCTAGAGGAGAAAGCAGGAAAAGACCTCTCTGACCTCAGCCGTAGCACTCTCTTACTTGACACATCCCCAAAGGCAAGGGAGTTAAAAGCAAAAATGAACTACTGGGACCTTATGAAGATAAAAAGCTTCTGCACAGCAAAGGAAACAACAAACAAAACTAAAAGGCAACCAACGGAATGGGAAAAGATATTTGCAAATGACATATCGGACAAAGGGCTAGTATCCAAAATCTATAAAGAGCTCACCAAACTCCACACCCGAAAAAACAAATAATCCAGTGAAGAAATGGGCAGAAAACATGAGTAGACACTTCTCTAAAGAAGACATCCAGATGGCCAACAGGCACATGAAAAGATGCTCAATGTCACTCCTCTTCAGGGAAATACAAATCAAAACCACACTCAGATACCACCTCACGCTAGTCAGAGTGGCCAAAATGAACAAATGAGGAGACTATAGATGCTGGCGCGGATTTGGAGAAATGGGAACCCTCTTGCTCTGTTGGTGGGAATGCAAACTGGTGCAGCTGCTCTGGAAAACAAATCAAAACCACACTCAGATATCACCTCACGCCAGTCAGAGTGGCTAAAATGAGCAACTCAGGAGACTATAGATGCTGGCGAGGATGTGGAGAAACGGGAACCCTCTTGCACTCTTGATGGGAATGCAAATTGGTGCAGCCATTCTGGAAAACAGTGTGGAGGTTCCTCAGAAAATTAGAAATAGACCTACCCTCTGACCCAGCAATAGCACTGCTAGGAATTTACCCAAGGGATACAGGAGTACTGATGCATAGGGGCACTTGTACCCCAATGTTTATAGCAGCACTCTCAACAATAGCCAAATTGTGGAAAGAGCCTAAATGTCCATCAACTGATGAATGGATAAAGAAATTGTGGTTTATATACACGATGGAGTAGTACGTGGCAATGAGAAAGAATGAAATATGGCCCTTTGTAGCAACGTGGATGGAACTGGAGAGTGTTATGCTAAGTGAAATAAGCCATACAGAGAAAGACAGATACCATATGTTTTCACTCTTATGTGGATTCTGAGAAACTTAACAGAAACCCATGGGGGAGGGGAAGGAAAAAAAAAAAGAGTTTAGAGTGGGAGAGAGCCAAAGCATAAGAGACTCTTAAAAACTGAGAACAAACTGAGGGTTGATGGGGGGTGGGAGGGAGGGGAGGGTGGGTAATGGGTGTTGATGAGGGCACCTTTTGGGATGATCACTGGGTGTTGTATGGAAACCAATTTGACAATAAATTTCATATATTGAAAAAATAAATAAATAAATAATATATAATAAAAAAAAGGAGACCAGCAGCAAGTTATATTATAATTAAACTTGCAAAATATAGCAATAAAGAAAAAAAGCTTAAAATCAGCAAGAAGTCATTCACTTAAAAGAGAAGACCACGAGGTTAGCAGATTTTTCCACAAAACTTTGAAAGCTAGAAGGGAGAGGGATGATATATTCAAAGTACTGAGGGAGAAAAATCTGCAGCCAAAAAAAAACTTTATCCAGCAAGAATATCTTCAGCATAGGAGAAGGGATAGAGAGTTTCCTGAGAAACAAAAACTAAAGGAGTTTGTGACCACTAAAGCAGCCCTACAAGAAATATTAAAGGTAAGTCTTTGAGTTTAAAGGAGAGACCAAAAGTGACAGTAAAAAGGTAGGATACACAAAGCAGTGAAAATGAATACTTCTATAAAAAATGAAGGAACTCAATAAAAAAGGATATAAAATATAATAACATATACATAAAAATGAGGAGAGGAGAAAAAATGCATTCAAACTTAAATGACCATCAACTTAATATACACTGCTATATTCAGAAGATGTTATATGCAAACCTAACAATAACAATATATCAAATGCCACTAATAAACATGTAAAGAACAAAGAGAAATAAATGTAAATATATCACTAAAGGAAATCAGCAAACTATGAAAGAGAAAAAGACAAGAAAGGATCACAGAAAATCATAAGAACAATCACAGAACAAGTAATAAAATGGCAAGAAATACATATCAAAATCAATCAAAAGACATAGGGTGGCAGAGTGGATAAAAAAGAAGACCCATCTATATGCTGCCTATAAAAAGAGACTCATTTTAGTCCTAAAGACACCCGCAGATTGAAAGTGAGGGGATGGAGAAACACCTATCACGCAAATGGATGTCAAAAGAAAGCTGGAATAACAATACTTATTTTGGAAAAAATAGATTTTCAAACAAAGACTGTAACAAGAGACAAAGAAGGACACTATATAGTAATAAATGGGACAATCCAACAAGAAAATCTAATAATTATAAATATTTATGCACCCAACATAGAACACCCAAATACATAAAACAGTTAATAACAAACATAAAGGAACTAACTGATAATAATACAATAATACTAGGGGACTTTAACACCCCATTTATATCAATGGACAGATCATCTAAATAGAAAATAAAACAAGGAAACAATGGCATTGAATGACACACTGGAACAGGTGGACTTAACAGATATGTATTCAAGACATTCCATCATAAAACAGCAGAATACACATTCCTTTCAAATGCAGATGGAAATTGATTACATATTAACTCATAAAACCAGTCTCAACAAATTCAAGAAGATTGAAGTCATACCATGCATCTTTTCTGAGCACAACACCATGAAACTAAAAGTCGACCACAAGAAAAAATCTGGAAAGAGCACAAATACATGGATGTTAAATAATATGCTACTAAACAATGAATAGGTCAACCAGGAAATCAAAGAAGAAATTAAAAAGTACATGGAAAGAAATGAAAATGAAAATACAATGGTCCAAAACCTCTGGAATGCAGCAAAAGAGATTCTAAGAGGGAAGTATATAGCAATACAGGCCTACCCCAAGAAGCAAGAAAAATCTCAAATAAACAACCTAACCTTGCACCTAAAAGATAAAGAAGGACAACAAACAAAACCTCAAATCAGCAGAAGGAAGGAAATAATAAAGATTAGAGAATAAATAAATGATACAGATACTAAAAATACAATAGAACAAATCAATAAAACCAGGATCTGGCTCTTTGAAAAAATTAATAAGATTGATAAACCTCTAGCCAGAGTTATCAAAAACAAAAGAGAAAGAACCCAAATAAATAAAATCACAAATGAGAGAGGAGAAATAACAGCCAACACCACAGAAATACAATTAAAATATTATGTAAAGCTATATGCCAATAAGGACAACTTAGAAGAAATGAATAAATTCCTAGAAATATATAAATTACCAAAACTGAAACAAGAAAAAATAGAAAACTTGAACAGATGAATTAATGAACAAAGAAACTGAATCAGTAATAAAAAAAATCTCCCAAAAAACAAAAGCCTAGGGATAGTTGGCTTCACGGGGAAATTCTACCAAACAGTTAAAGAGAAATTACTATCTAGTCTTTCCAACTATTCCAAAAAATAGAAAATGAAGGAAAACTTGCAAATTCATTCCATGAGACCAGAATTACCCTGATACCAAAACAGATAAAGACTCCATTTAAACAGAAAGCTACAGGCCAATATCCATGGATGAACATAGATGCAAAAATTCTCAATAAAATACTAACAAACTTAATCCAACAATTCATTTAAAAAAATCATTCTGAGCACCTGGGTGGCTCAGTCAGTTAAGCATCCAACTTCAGCTCAGGTCATGATTTCACAGTTCGTGGGTTCAAGCCCTGTGTCAGGCTCTGTGCTGACAGTTCAGAGCCTGGATCCTGCTTCAGATTCTGTGTCTCCCTCTCTCTCTGACCCTCCCCAACTCACAGTCTGTCTCTTTCTCTCTCACAAATAAATAAACATTTAAAAAAATTTTAAATCACTCTCCAGAATCAAGGGGGATTTATTCCTGCGTTCAAAGTGTGGTTCAATACTTGCAAATCAATCAATGTGATAACACCATATTAATAAAAGAAAGAATAAGAACCATATGATCCTGTCAATAGATGCAGAAAAAGCATCTGACAAGTACAGCATCCATTCATGATAAAAACCCTCAACAAAGTAGGTTTACAGGCAACATACTTCAACATATTAAAGTCCATATATAAAAAGCCCACAGCTAATATCATCCTCAATGGGGAAAAACTGAGAGTTTTTCCTCTGCAGCCAAGAACAAGACAGGGATGTCCACTCTCACCATCATTATTTAAGATGGCACTGGAAGTCCCAGCCTCAGAAATAAGACAAAAAGAAACAAAAGGCATCCAAATTTGACAAGGAAGAAGTCAAAGTTTCACTATTTGCAGATGACATGATGCTGGATGTAGAAAACCAAAAGACTCCACCAAAAAACTGCTAGAAATGACAAATGAATTCAGGAAAGTCACAGGATGAAAAATCAATGTACAGAAATCAGTTTAATTTCTATACACCAATAATGAAGCAGCAGAAAGAGAAATTAAAGAACCAATCCCATTTATAATTACACCAAACCCATAAGATATTTAGGAATAAACCTGGCCAATGAGACGAAAGATATGTACTCTGAAAACTATAAAACACTGATGAAAGAAATTGAAGATGACTCAAAGAAATGGAAAGACATTCCATGCTCATGGATTGGAAGAACAAATATTACAATGTCCATACTACCCAAAACAACTACACTTTTAATGCAATCCCTATCAAAATACCAATAGCATTTTTTCAAAGAACTAGAACAAATAATCCTAAATTTTGTATGGAACCACAGAAGACCTTAAAAGTTTGCAAAGCAACCTTGAAAAAGAAAAGCAAAACTGGAGGTATCACAATTCCACACTTCAAGCTATATTACAAAGCTGTAGTAATCAAAACAGTATGGTACTGGCACAAAAACAGACACATAACTCAGTAGAACAGAATAGAAAACCCAGAAATGAGCCCACAACTATATGGTCAATTAATCTTAAACAAAGCAGGAAAGAATATCCAATGGGAAAAAGACAGTCTCTTCAACAAATGGTGTTGGGAAAACTGGACAGTTACATGCAAAAGAATGAAACTGGACCGTTTTCTTACGTCATACACAAACATAAGTTCAATATGTATTAAAGCCCTAACTGTGAGACCCAAAGCCATAAAACTCCTAAATGAGAACACAGGCAGTAACCTCTTTGACATAGGCCATAGCAACTTCTTTCTAGATATGTCTCCTGAGGCAAAGGAAACAAAAGCAAAAATAAACTATTAAGACCACATCAAAATAAAAACTACGGCACAGCAAAGGATATGATCAACAAAACTAAATGGCTACCTCTGGAATGGGAAAAGATATTTGCAAATGACATATCCAATAGAGGATTAGTATCCAAAATACATAAACAACTTATAAAAGCAAATAATCCAATTAAAAATGGGCAGAAGACAACATGAGCAGACATTTCTCCAAAGAAGACATATCGATGGCCAAAAGACACATGAAAAGATGCTCACCATTGCTTATCATAGGGAAATTCAAATCAGAACCACAATGAGATATCACCTCACATTTGTCAGGATGGCTAAAATCAACAACATAGGAAACAACAGATGTTGGTAAAGATGTAAAAAAAAGGGGAACCCTTTTACAGTGTTGATGGGAATGCAAACTGGTGCAGCCACTGTGGAAACTAGTATGGAGGTTCCTCAAAAAGTTAAAAATAAAACTACTGTATGATGCAGTAATCAAAATACTAGGTATTTACTCAAGATACAAGAACACTAATTCAAAGGGATTCGTGCATCCCTATGTTTACAGCAGGATTATTTACAATAGTCAAGATATGGAAACAGCCCGTGTCTTTCAACTGGTGAATAAATAAAGAAGATGTGGTATATGTATAAAATGGAATATTACTCAACCATTAAAAATGGAATCTTGCCATTTGCAATAACATGGATGGAGCTAGAGAGTATTGTGCTAAGCAAGATTAAGTCAGTCAGAGAAAGACAAATACTATATGATTTCACGCATATGTGGAATTTAAGAAACAAAACAAACAAGCAAAGGGAAAAAAGACAAAAAAACCAAGAAACAGACTCTTAGCTATAGAGAACAAACTGATGGTTACCAGATGGGAGGTAAGGGGGGAAATAGGTGATGGGAATTAAGGAGTGCACTTGTGATGAGCACCAACTGTTGAATGGAATTGTGGAATCACTGTATTGTACACCTGAAATACATATTACACTGTATGTTAGCTAACTGGAATTTAAATAAAAACTAAAAAAAAGTCACCTGAGTTGAATTATAACAATTATTATTAATGCACAATTGAACAGTACACAATAAACATACTTCAGTTTTAAACAACCATTGAATACTGCAACTTCAGTTTTATTGGAAATGTATCTTTTATTAAAATAGAACTTTTGTCAATTACTTCATGTATGCATGGGTGAATACTCCTTGTTGCTAACCTGGGACAGCTTACACCATCCATTTTGTCTTAATTCTCATTTTTTATGTACAGAGTATTGCAGAGCATTGGATTGCCTGTTTATGTAAAGAAGAGGATGGAGCTCGAAGCAGTTTCTTCAGAGCAACCTCACTCAATTATTTGAACCCTTTCTTATCCCACACCCCAAGTCCCATTTTTCAATTATCTATTAACTAACAACTTAATCAGGTAGTCTTTCAATTTGTTAAAACAAAGAATAAGAAAACTGCCAAAATTATTTCTTATCCAGCCATTGGAGTCTTTCACTTTTTCCTTTTCAAAAAAGCATAACCCAAAAGGTTTTATTTAGATCTATCAAATGACTGTCAATTATACCTACTACTCTTTTGCTTTACAGGCACCTTGATTAGTACCATCTCCTAGGATCTGTTAGAGATAACTTGTTTAAGGAACAAAACCATGAAATTGAGGTAAGATTCAAAAATGTGCATTTTAGAAATGTTCCAGCAATGCTAAGCAAAAACTAATACATTCAATCAATTTCCATTTTATATGTTATCTTAAAGTGCTTAAAAATAAAATGCCTGACAGAGAGACAGATATATGTATAATACACACAAAGGAGTTGACTTCACACTAATGTTTCTGAGAGAATTAGCACAGCCTCTCCACATCTGAGAGGGAGGAATTAATCCTACTCAAATGAAGCCGGTTTTCTCAAATTCAGGGAATTGATTCCTAGATTATGTTGTAGGAAGATGTTTATCCTGTACATGTGTGCAGTATATGTTCTGCTGGTAGGAGAGCATCATAATCCAGGCTTACAGCAGGGGCATGAATGACTGCTTCTAAGTGCGTTATTTACAGAGCATTCCACAACGCACTCCCCAACCAGTGAAAGAGAAGAGAAATGTCTCATGAGTGACAGCAAGAGACTTGTGCCAACGTAAAATATATTTTTATTTTTATTTTCTATTTCATGGATTTCCAGTACCCAAAAGTGTTTTTTTTTTTTGACAAAAGTCAATGACAATATTTTTCCTACAAATTTAGATGAATGTTTTTTAAAAATATAAATTCAGAACTTATTTCCAACATATTTTTACATGCAAATAGAATATTTATCAGTCAGAAGTAAAGGTGAAAATTTTCACCTCTTTTGCCTTGACATTAATATATGCAGCAGTGAGATGCCTGGATGGTGTGGTCGGTTAAGCGTCGGACTCTTGATCTTGGCTCAGGTCGTGATCTCCTGGTTTGTGACTTTGAGTCCTGCATCAGGCTCTGTGCTGACAGAAGGGAGCCTGCTTGGGATTCTGTCTCCCCTTCTCTCTGCCCCTCCCCTACTTGTGCGCTCTCTCTCTCTCTTTCTCTCTCAAAATAAATAAATAAATAATATATATATTTATATACACATATATATATTTATATATAATATATAAATACTATACACACACACACACACACGCATACACACATAGAGCAGAGACACAGGCCTCACCACCCATAAGTTTTCCCCATAACTGAGAAGTCAGGGGATACAGAACTGGCATGCTTCTAGGACACTGGTATTTCCCAGGATGGTTTTTGTGAATGTTAAATATTCTGCTTCTAAGGAAGTGTAGTTGGAAGGTCAGTGCCCACCCAAATGCTTTTGCTGGGCCAGTGCCACCAATCCCCTGTTGCTGTGGGAGTTGTTGATTATGGGCTCACTGGACATCCTTCCCTGGGGATCTTCCTAAGGCTGACAGAACTGCCATGCCCTCAAGTGCCTGAGGACTCAACTTCCCCTCAGTAGCAGACACTGACTGACTGAGCAAGTCCTCAGGCATAGCCCCAGCCTCAAGATGGGATTCACTGTGGTACAATTGCTGCTCCATGTCCTTGCTCAACTCCTTGTCCTGGCCCATCCCACCTCCTCACTCCCTGAGAGCCCTCCCTCAACAAATCACAGGCACAAATTCCATCTCAGACACTGATTCCAGGAAACCCACCTAAGCCAAGTGGTTACAGAAGAATAGGCCTACAAGTGGTGGGTACATGGGTGTAACTCATAGAACTGTGCATCAAACAGGATGAATCCCACTGCCTTTCCATTTAACCTTAATAAACATGCCCTTTAAAAGGAAGATGAACTTCCATGGAAAAATAGTTATTATTGCAAGAACAAAAGATCTCTGTTTATAACATGTTAACCAAGGGAAGATTTCAGAAAAGCAAGAAGGGAAGCATGACAAAGGATCCCTTCCTGCATTTAAAATATTCTCTAGGCTTCCTAATGTGCAGCATCTCACAGGTGAGAGAATGAGCTAAGGGTTGGATCATTCCATGGTGTCCCAAGTACTGACCGAGGGATGAGTACAATTAAAATCTCCCTTGTGGGAGGCAGATATAGGCCTTCAGTTATGGAATGAGTAAGTCATAGGAATAAAAAGCAGAGTATAAGGAATACATATAATGATATTGTAGCAACAGTGTAATAGGACAGACACTGCACTTGTGGTGAACATATCATAATGTATAAACTAGTCAATTGCTAAGTCAATTATTACTAGTGTAACAGTGTGTATCAACTATACTCAAATCAAAATAAAAAATAAAGAAGAATAAATGTCATGCTCACAATGGCTAGTAACAGTAACAACAACAACAAAAATGATCTCCCTTTTGGAAAAAAAGGAGGAAGCAAGAGATGGAAAGGAAAAGAGAGGAGGCAGGAAAGTCTGGACCTAGGGCCACATTCCCCACCCACAGAAGAGGTCTTCCAAGCTCCCTTGGTAATCTATGACAAAGTCTGGGCTGGGATTCCTGCTCTGCCTTTCAAAAGAGCACTGCTCAAAGCTCTAAAGGCTTTCCTCTGCCTAACTGTGCTGTGTTCACAGGATCAGTGTGATTATTCAGGGTGTGGCATAGTTTTCTTCTTGTTTATTTTTCACTTAACAGCTGCATGTTAATAGAAAGTCCCCTTTGATGAAGGATTTGCCTCGGATTTCTGTAGTAAAATAGAAGGATTTACAACAAACGTTGGAAGAACCCTCTGCAAAAGTGGTATTTTTCAAGTGATTATGAGGCCCAGAACATATTGCCATACCAAGGCTGCAAGCCTGCCCTCCCTGTTGAGGGCAGTGACAGATGTCCTCTGTTAATGTCCAGTGATTAAATGAAACTGCAGAGGCACCTCCTCCTCTGTGAGGCTCCCTCATTCCCCCTTCATCCACAGCCTGTTCTTTTCTTCTTAAAGCCAGTGCCACCACTTGTCAAAAAAACCTACATTTCCCCGTAAGTTGTGGGCCTTCTCCAGAGGCGAACCCATGTGCTCCCCCTTGTTCCCAAGTGAACACAGAGGACACTTTGGGACAAATAGCACCATTGCTGCCAACTGAAAATAAAAGCCAACGTGGACACATCCTCAGGTGGGAGTGGCTACAGGTGAGAAAACAATAGGTACAAAAGTTCATGAGGATGGTCACCAGTGCCCTCCCAGGAATTTATCCTAAGGAGATCATTTAACAAAGGAAAACATGCTCAACATCATTTGTTGTCAGGGAAATCAAACCCACGATGAGATATCACATCATACCTGTTAGGATAGCTTTTGTCAAAAAAGACAAGAGATAACAAATGTTGGTGAGGATGTAGAGAAAAGGGAACCCTTATACACTGTAGGTAGGGATGTAAATTGGTGCAACTGTTATGGAAAATAATAAGGCAGTTCCTCAGAAAACTAAAAATTGAACTCTCATATGATCCAGCAATCCCACTCCTGGGTATATACCCAAAGGAATTGAAGTCAGGGTCTCAAAGAGATACCTGCACTCCCATGTTCATTGCAGCATTATTCACAATAGCCAAGATATGAAAACAATCTAAATGTCATTCAGTGGATAAATGGATAAACAAGGCGTGGAGTATATATACATGGAATTTTTTCAGTCATGAGAAAGAAAAAAATCCTGCCATTTGTGATAACATGGATACAACTGTGGGGTGGGCTTTATGCTAAGTGAGGAAAGTCAAAGAAAGAAAGACAAATACATACAATCTCATATGTTCAATCCGAAAAAACTAAATTTGTAAAAAGAGAGTAGAATGGTGGTAACCTGGGGCTGGGGGAACTGGGGAAATATTTAAGGGTACAAACTTTACAACTAGTAGATAAATTAGTTCTGAAGACTTAATGCACAACATAGTAATTATAGTAAATAATGCTGTGCTATAAACTCAAAGTTGTTAAGAGGCTAGACCTTAACTATTCTCAAAACAAAAAAGAAATGACAATTATGTGGCATGATAAAGGTATTAGTTAACACCACTATAGTTAGTAATCATATTGCAATACATACATGTATCACACCAACACACTGTACATCTCAAACACCTACAATGTTAAATGTCAATTGTATCTCAATTTTTTAATGAAAAAAATTTTAACAGAAATAAAGGGCTCAATTTACATGGATGTCCATTGAAGTATTTGCTAAATAGCAAAAAAACTGAGAAGAGCTTAAAATATCCCTTTAAGGCAGATAATAAATAATTATAAGTTCATTTGACTGGTTATGATATGACCATTAACACAGGAGTCTGACACTTGGTTAACAGTGATAAATTGAGCAGCAGATTTTGTCCTCATTACTTTCCCAAATTCTGCCAAATGAAAGTAAAGGGAGAAGATGTATAAACCTACAAAGGCAAATGGAATAGGAGATAACAGTAGACAGGAAAGTCAACAAAACTTCAAACAGAGGCAGTAAACAGAGGACTGGTGCTCGGGGCAGAGCAAGAAAGGCCTGAGGGCTGGTGCAAGAACACCGATGAAATGTAGGTTATCATGTGCCACAGAGACCCAGGAAGCCTCCGGTATTGAAAACCCACGTACCACTGCAGGCAGGACAAGGTCTGGGGCTAAAAGTGGGAGCAATCTGTATGAAGAAGGAGACTCCCACAGAGCCATCCCTTTTCACCACAGGACCACTCCTCTCCCTGCACTTCAGAAGCCAGGGCTTTTTCTCTAGAGAAGTTGACCCAGAAAGGCTCCAGATGTGGGGACATTGATCACAGTGGAGGGAAAGGCTTGGCACAAGACAGAAAGTGGCAACTTTGAGAAGAAATTGTGAGACCTCCCTGGCCAGGACACTAGGTTGGTGCCTAATAACCTACAGGGAAAGCCAGCAGTCAACAAGCGCCCCCATCACACACTAACACAAACACAATGACATACACACTCTCTTCTCATTCTCACACGTTCACGCTCACACATATGTGCACCCACACTCACACACACACACACACTCTCACACATCCACACACTCCACCACACCTATGTACAAAACTTCCATCTGCTTTGGGGTTACTCATTCTTAAATGTGAGGGGCTAGCTGAGAAAAGTCCTTAATATTGGACACAGAGATGAAAACAAATAACCAAGAGCTAGGGAAACCCAATGGAAATAGAGAAAGTGTGGAACAGAAAACATTAAAAGAACTATAACTAACATATTCAAAGAGATGATATTTTTATCTATGAAACTAGAACATACTTTTTTTTTTTAAAAGGAACAGTTGGAAATTAAGAATGATTTCCTGAAAATTAAAAATGTGATAGCCAAAACAAAAATAGTTCAGTAGCAGGAGTTTAAGATAAAGTTGAAGACATCCCCCAGAAGGCAAGTGGAGAAAGGCAAGGAGGTGAACAGTATGAGAAAATGTAAGAAAATTAGGGAATCAGGGGTGGCTGGGTGGCTCAGTCTGTTAAGCATCTGACTTCGGCTCAGGTCATGATCTCACAGCTCATGAGTTTGAGCCCCACGTCGGGTTCTGTGCTGATAGCTCAGATCCTGGAGCCTGCTTCAGATTGTGTCTCCCTCTCTGTCTCTGCAACCTCCCCCACTAACTCTGTCTCTCCTCTGTCTCTCAAAAACAAATAAACATTAAAAAATTTTAAGGAAAATTATGGAATCACTTCAGGGATACAACACTTGGCTGACCAGAGTTCTACAAAGGGAGTCAAGGGGGGAAAATGGAGAGAATCACTAAACAAAGCACACAAGAAAATGTCCCAGAACAGAATTTTTCTCTTGATCAAAAGGCCTACCAGACACCCAGAAATAGAAATAATGGAGGGCCCAACATTGAGGCACATCACGAAGAGATTATAGGGTACTAGGGACAAATAAAAGATCCCAGAAGTCCCTAGAGAGGAAAAAACAATTCAAACACCTAGGGTGAGAAACTGAAAAAGATTCCCCAACACAATGATGGAAGCCAAGGGGGACTTGCTTTCACAATTCTGAAGGAAAATTGCTTCCAACCTAGAACTTTATCCACAACTAAACTGTCAATCAATTGGGAAGTGATCTCTAATGTGAAAATTAGGCTTTTTTCAGATCTATAAGACTTGAAATATTATTTTTGTAAGGGTTGAATTGTAGTGTAGGGCTAACCTGTAGCTTTAAGAAATAACAGCTTTGTTTTAACACTTTAGATTAAGAGATAACAGCCTTGACCTATCAATCAAGGGAACAAAAGTTCAAGGAAAATCAACTGGATTTGTGTTTGATTGGATTGGGGCAAGGGCATGTCTGAATTGTTTCCACCCCCATCTGGGAACTATTTCTTTGTTTTGTTCCCAGGTGATGATAAGACGATGTGGTCAGCTATAAAAACTCTGTATCCTGGCTGTTCAGGACCACACTCTGGTCAAGAGTGTTGGTCCCGATAGATCGGTTGGCCTTGCCTCTCATTGCAATAAACTTTGCTGTGACTGTCACTGGTGCCCATATCATTCTGTTTCAGGAGTCATGTGGATGCAACAATTTTGACTCATCTTCCCAGATGAAGCCACTGGAAAAAGCACTCCACTAAAATGAAGGCCACAAACCGAGAAGGAGGAAAATATGGGATCCAGGAAAAAAGGTCACATAAGGGAAAAGTCAAAGAAACTCCTGGGAGTTTGAAGAAATTCCAAGATGATATCTGTGCAACTCCCTGGCTGGAGAGGAGATTGGAGGGCTCCAGGAGATATGTTTGTAGGGAAAATGGATCAGTAGATCAGTAATGTTATCTGACATACTTGGCAGCATAAAAAAAATGTTGTGATAGCAGGCTGTCAGAGGGTGGGGAAAGAATTAGTGGTATTCTCAGAAAACAAAGCAAATTTTTTAAACTTATTTACTGTTTAATCTACATCCAAGTTAGCATATGGTGCAACAATGATTTCAGGAGTAGATTCCTTAATGCCCCTTACCCACTTAGCCCATCCTCCCCCTCCCACAACCCCTCCGGCAACCCTCTGTTTGTTCTCTATATTAAAGCGTCTTCTATGTTTTGTTCCCCTCCCTCTTTTTATATTATTTTTGCTTCCCTTCCTTTATCTTCATCTGTTTTGTATCTTAAAGTCCTCTTATGAGTGAAGTCATAGGATATTTGTCTTTCTCTGACTGACTAATTTCACTTAGTATAGTACCCTCTAGTCCCATCCACATAGTTTAAAATGGCAAGATTTCATTCTTTTTGATTGCCGAGGAATACTCCATTGTATATATATATACCACATCTTCTTTATCCATTCATCCATCAAAAGACATTTGGTCTCTTTCCATACAACAAAGCAAATTTTAAATGAGACGATCATTAACTCCAGGGAAACAAGAAGTTCTACAAGAAATCAACTGTAATTATAACACACTACAAAGTTCTAATAATACAAACATAATCAGTTTAACAAAAATTATAAGGAGGATGTGAGAAAAAGAAGAAAGCAGAGAAGATAGCAAAGTCCTAATACACTATAATCTCTAAAATGCTTGTACCAAGAAATGGCTAGATAAACATGTTATTTAGTAATAAGCAGATAAATTCTAGAAATAGCTAAAAGGATTGGAATTTGTTGCCTCTGTACAGTGGGAAGGGAGGGTGAGAAGTAGTAGGATATTTTAGCCCAGTTTCTCCCCAAAGCAGATCCTAAAACAGGCAATTAGTACAAGAAGTTTATTTGGAAGATGATTCCAGGAAACACTGGTAGACAAAGTGGAGAGTGTGACAGGGAAAGGAAGGAAGCCAATACAGAATGAATTAATGATCAGGTTGCCACTGTAGACAGCTGGAGCTCAATCCTCCTGGAAATCTCTGAGAGACTGTGTAGAACATACCTCAGAATTATCACTACTCATCCCTTACTGACTGAGGGCTGCTCCTGGAGGCACTAACTCACTGGAATTTTGTGCCTGCTCCATGCATGCACCAAGCACACTCCTATGGCCAAATTGTACCTTCAAGCAGGTAGATGCAGGTGCTCAAGGTAGGAATTAATGAGCATGTCCGCTGAGACTACAGATAACATCTGAGATGGACAAAGTGGGTAACAATGGGGCACCAGAAATGCTACTTGGACCAAGGTATTATTGTACTTTATAAGCTACCAGTAGTCTTAAGTTTAAAAAAAAATTTTTTTAGTGTTTATTTATTTTTGAAGGAAAGAGACAGAGTGTGAGCAGGGGAGGGGAAGAGAGAGAGGGAGACACAGAATCTGAAGTGGGGTCCGGGCTCCGGGCTGTCAGCACAGAGCCTGATGTGGGGCTCAAACTCACAAGCTGTGATATCATGACCTGAGCTGAAGTTGGATGCTCAACTGACTGAGCCACCCAGGCACCCCTAAGTTTTTAAACTACATTTAGGGTCTCTAAAATAATCTCTAGTAAACCAAAAGACATCCTCTATTTCCTCTGCAGTAATCCAAATGCACACTGAATGCTTATAGTTACTTTCAAAAATGACTTCATACTTCCATTCCTACTAATCAAGTAGTGTGCTTATAGGGGTTGTTACCAAAGCTATCTATGCCAGTTGTACTTGTCTGCATTATGCAAGTTAGTTAAATAACTCGTAAACAAAGAATTAGAAGTAATATGTAAACCAATAAGATATGAATAATATGTAAACCAACAAGATATAAATGCAAAAAAAAAAAAAAAAAACCTTTCAAATTAGATTCGGAGAGTATACCTGTACAACATTAGGGAGAAATTGTAAAGAAATTGTAAAACTCTGGAAAAGCTACCTTGATTTCTGCTTCTGGAGGTATGGTGTCATAAGTATCTTGAAAAGCCCTCCTCTCTGCCCTGATCTGGATAGAAAAAATTAGACTCCCCTGATAATTGAACATGTGGATCTGGTAATCTTACACTGCCCAAGCAGTAAGAGTAACCTGGCCAAGCCCAAGAGATTAAAACAAAATAATTGCAGTAAAATTAAATTAAATTATTTCAAGGCTGGTTGTGCTCTCTGGTACCTAATCATCTGGGTACCAGATGGAAAGCACCAATTAGAAATGCCACTAGAAAGTGCTAATCAACTCTAAAGAAAAAAACACAATGTTCTAAGAATTCTCACGGTTCATACTCAGCTAATGACTCAAAATGAAGACAGAAAGTAAGCATCAGATTTAGATACTCACTCCAAGACTTTAAGTATTAGAATTATCAAATATAGTCTATAAAATTGTTACATATGAAAAGCTTGAGGATATAAACAGTGATGTTAAAAAATGAGCAAGGCTGAAAATACTATCAAAACTGAACAATCAAGAAATTTTTTAAATTAACATAGTTTGAAAATGAAATTTCTGAAAAAAATATTTCATTGTGAGCATTTATTTAGTGAATATTTCATATTCACTAAAGTAATAATTTCATTGCCTCGCTGAAAACAGAAATAGTGAACAGGACAAAGCTGAAGAAAATGCCCAGATTTCAGCAAGAGAAGAAAATGACATGGATAATATGAAAGAGAGATAACAAGAAAGAAGAAAACCTAACTTGTGTCTAATCAGAATCTCTGAAGGAGAGAATAAGGGAGAGGGAGTTATTTGTCCTAATGATTCCTAAGTATTTTTCAGGATTAAGGAAAGACTTGAATCCTGCAGATACAAAAATGCAATATTTACCAAGAAGGATAAAACAAAAATACAAAAAGAAGATCTTAAAAAGCAAGTAGAGATAAAACAGAGTTACCTGCAAAGAAGCCACAGTTAGACTTCTCTAGCAACAATGGACACCTGAAGACAGTGGTTGATACCTTCAAAAACTGAGAGAAAATAACTTTCACAGAAGAATCTAGATTGAAGCTCTTTCCCAGAATAAGCGTTATTAGTGGAGATAAGTTTAATCTGGGTGACCCATCTGTATCATAGGGTAAACATTCACCTGTCAAACATCTACTCCTCTTATCACCCTGTGAAGTGCATTCCTTTCCTCTGAAATCCCTGCCCCCTGCCTCCTTCTTCTTAGTTCAGGGTTCATTTTGTCGGACTAACTTTGGAATTTCCATGCCTTTACGGGTTCCCCTTATGTACACCTATTAAATTTGATTTTCTCCTGTTAAAAAAAATAACTGGAATCCTAGCATTCTACCCATCTGATATAATCTTTCAATAATGAGGGCCAGTTCACAGATGACATGATCTTATATGTAGAAAACCCTTAAGATTACACACACACACACACACACACACACAGCAGGATACAAAATCCACACACAAAAATATGTTATGTTTCTATATACTAAAGATGAACATCTGAAAAGGAAGCTAAGAAAAAAATCCATTTACAATAGCTTCTAAAACAATAAAATACTTAGGGATAAACTTAACCAAGGTGGCGAAAACTTATAAATTGAAAACTACAAAACATTACTGAGAGAAATTCAAGAAGACACCAATAAATGAAAAGACATCCTGTGTTCGTGGACTGGAAGACTTAATATTATTAAGATGTTCATACCACCCAGAGGGATCTTACAGACTCCATGCAATCCCCATCAATATCCCAATAATGTTTATGGCAGAAACAGAATCCTAAAATTCATATGGAATATCAGAAGACCTGGAATAGCCAAAACAATCTTGAAAAACAACAAAACTGTAGGACTCACACTTCCCAATTTCAAAACTTACTGCAAGCTATAGTCACCTAACCACATGGTACTCACGTGAAGACAGACACATACATCAGTGGCATAGAATAGAGAACCCAGCAATAAACCATCACATATATGGTCAAATGACTTTTGATGGGTGTCAATGCCATTCAGTGAGGAAAAGACAGACTTTTCCACAAATGGTATTGGGAAAATTGGATATCTGCATGCAAAACAATGAAGTTGGATCCTTACCTTATACCATATTAAAAAAATTACCTCAAAGTGGATTGAAGACCTAAAACCATAACATTCTTAGAAGAAAACATAGGGTGAAAGCTTAAAGACACTGCATTTGTCAATAATTTCATGGACATGACACCAAAAGTACAGGCAAAATACTACAGTTCCCAGCCAGGGTAACATAAAACCTCACACCAAAGGCCTATTTACTCAGTTCCTATTCCAATTTCACTATATGTGGCAGTTGATTACTTGTTTCTTAAATTGTCACTAAAGCAAAGTTGATGAAAAACAAACTTAGGCCAGTTTTTTAATTGAAAACATAGATGATACATAGATAGAGCAATTGCATAGGAACCAGGCAGGTGATAAGCAAAGTGAAAGGAGTATGAAAATGACCATGAGGCCTTCCCAACTATTATTTATTTAAGCCCTCTTGAGAGTGGCAACACTGCAATGAAATGCTCTTTTCCTCTTAGGTAACTGCACATGTACAGACACACAGTTTTGGTAATGGATAGGGTGTGTGGGGACTGGGGGGAAACAGAGCACCTCTTCCAAGGGGACACACTTCTCAGGTAACAGCTCATCATGACCATGGGTAAATGAGAGCCTGGAGTCTGTAGCTCTTCTGATGTCTCTGTAAAAAGAAAAAATACTACGTGGCAATGAGAAAGAATGAAATATGACCTTTTGTAGCAATGTGGATGGAACTGGAGAGTGTTATGCTAAGTGAAATAACTCATACAGAGAAAGACAGATACCATATGTTTTCACTCTTATGTGGTTCCTGAGAAACTTAACAGAAGTCCATGGGAGAGGGGAAGAAGAAAAAAAAAAAAAAAGAGGTTAGAGAGGGAGACAGCCAAAGCATAAGAGACTCTTAAAAACTGAGAACAAACTGAGGGTTGATGGGGGGTGGGAGGGAGGGGAGGGTGGGTGATGGGTATTGAGGAGAGCAGCTTTTGGGATGAGCACTGGGTGTTGTATGGAAACCAATTTGACAATAAATTTCATATTTTAAAAAAAGAAAAAATCCATATATTTATATAAAATCAATCTATTTTTCATTGTAGCTCAAAGTTTTGTTTTAATACACTTGGGGCCAAACAAAACATTCCTGGAAACTGGGCAGGAGCTGAGGGCTATGTCTGGGAAAATGCATCCCCACCAGGTGGTGCCTGACAGATCATCCTGTACCACACATGCCTGTATAGACACACAGTCCTCGGCTAAAGATCACCACAAAGCCCCTACCATTTTATCAGTCAAGTGTCTGCTGAAAACCTCAGAATATTATTAACATCCTGTCATTGCAAACCTTGCAGTGTACACTTTACAGGGTTGAATTTTATAGTGCATGAATTATTCCTCAAAAAAAAAGTGTTATGTTTTAATGTTGTTTTTTTTTTTAAACAGGGAGAGACAGAGCATGAACGGGGGAGGGTCAGAGAGAGGGAGACACAGAATCTGAAACAGGCTCCAGGCTCTGAGCTGTCAGCACAGAGCCCGACGCGGGGCTCGAACTCACGGACCGCGAGATCATGACCTGAGCCGAAGTCGGACGCTTAACCGACTGAGCCACCCAGGCGCCCCAAGTGTTATGTTTTAAACAGGCAAACATGCTCAAATGTAACCCAAAACTTGAGGAACTCAGGTGACTTCTGCTTTCCTCGGGTCAGGCAACACCCAGGGCTTCAGTCTTTCCTTCTCCCTATGCCACATGGAGCATGAGTTAATACTGAGTTAATACTGAGTTCCCATTAATTATTGATTTTTTTCCAGATAATGCTTGTTAAAGAAGAATTAATACTATTGTTTGAGAACAAATACTGCCCAAATACTGTCTTTAGTGGGATTGTAATCAGCTTTACCCACTTTCCATCTAATCTGATTGAAGCAGATTTTGTACGAAGTCTTTTTTTTTTTTTAATTTTGTAGCTATTAAAAGGTCACCTATTTGCATCTGACTGAAACTCTTAAGTTCCTGGGATAAATTTATAATTATAAGTTCATAGATGACCTAACCAGGGATTGAATTACTATTCTTTTAATTAAAAGGGGGGGCAGGGAAACAGGGGAAGGGAAAGAGAGAAATTTTCACATATACTGGAATCTGTGGGAGAAATGTTGGGTGCTGCATTACTGAATATACTGTAGCCTATTTTCCCAGCTCTGTGTCATAAGTCTGTTCATCATAATGCCTTTTGACCTTCTGCACTTACTCCATCATAATTATCCTTTAATACTCTTATAAATGAACTTTTAGCTTATCTTCCATTAATTCTCCAGAACAAGCAAAGCCATCTAAATAAAGTGTTTAACCCTTTTGTGGTTCACAGAGGCAAGAAGGAAATTCCAATCACACTCCCATGTGGACATGAACGTGAGTCGCAGCCACCTGCCTCTCCTCCCGACCCCAAGCAGGGATTAACAACTTGTATGAGTTCAGTGAGTTTAGGCCCAAAATGAACAAACCTTTTATAAAATTTTAAAGACAGAGACTCCTGGATGGCTCGGTCAGTTAAGCATCTGACTTTGGCTCAGGTCATGATCCTACAGTTTGTGGGTTTGAGCCCCGCATCAGTCTCTGTGCTGATAGCCCAGATCCTGGAGTCTGCTTCAGATTCTGTGTCTCCCTCTCTCTCTGTCCCTCCCCCACTCGCACTGTGTGTCTCTCTCTCAAAAATAAATAAACACTAAAATTTTAAAGAGAAAGGAAAAGAGTTTTATTCAAGCCCAAGTGAGGACAGCTGCCCAGGGTACACAATCTTCATAAAGAAGAGAGTGCTCCAGGGAAGGAACATTTGGTGCAGGGTTATATATTTTTTACATAAAGAGTTACAAATCATCACGGTAAAGGACATTCCAAAAAGTTACAGACTTTATCTCATGTTTTTAGTGTGTGTAAGGCTATAGGACTTGAGTCTTATGGGAACCAGAGAGGTATTTTTGTTTTTCTTATCTTTATGCTTGGAATGCTCCTTTTTGGCTTTTTATTTTGTTTTGTTTAAAAAGCAGACGTACAGTGTGTGCCCAGGGCAGAAATAGAGGTCATACTTTAAGGTTTTGCCGAGTCATTTCGTTTGACCTTAGTGAATGTTAAAGTATAGCTTCCCTGGGAGCCCAGAAGCAGAGTTCACAAACATTAAAAGTTGAAATTATCCTTTATCATGAGTGAGGGAGAACTCCCCACACCAGGTGTGGGGAAGGCTAGATAGAAAAGCTGAGGGGATGAGCATGCTCAGCCCCAGAGCACAGCCCTAAGGAGCAGGGCCACTGCAGGGCTGCAGTGGCCCCAAGATGGGATGGGATGGTCCATGGAGGGTGGGGACCTGCCCTTGCCTTCAGAACATGTGGGGAAGTTCCAATTTAGACTACAAACAACTCGGGTGGTGGTAGGACAAGAGCTCTGGGCCAGGCTGACTTGAGTCCCCACTCTTCATCTTGGTGGCTGTGCAACACCCAGCAGCTGATGTGGCCTCTCACAGCCTCCACCAGTGTCCTTTTCTGTAATATGATAGCAGTCTTGTGTATCCCACAGGTGGTGGTAAGGATTGAAGGAATGAGGTTTTAGGACACAAGACAACGAGCCCAAAATGGAGTCTCTTGTGCTCAGTCCCATGTCATCAAACGAAGACCTAACTTAATTACAGCTTCAGCTCTCCCAGGAATGGAATCATAAACCAGTCAGTCAGAAATTCCCTGATCAGCACTAGCTGGATATCTGCCTGATAGACCCTTGCAATCCCCCAAAGGAAAGTAACCTTGCAATAACCAACCCACTTTTTGCCTACTATAACTTCTTGGCTCTTGCTCCCTTCTGCCTGTAAAAGCCTTTCATTTTGTGCAGTTCCTCTGAGCTCCTTTCTATCTGCTGGATTGGATGCTGCCTTATTCATATTTTTGCTCAAATAAACTCTTAAAGCCTTTAATATGACTCAGTTTATCTTTCAACTCAGGACAGATAGAACATAATACCAGTAAGACTCACTGACCAGACCCCCTCTATTCCTGCAAATGCTGAAAGTACTTCCTACTATCAACTGAGAAAGAAGGCAGAGTTAAAACAGAACAAAAGAATTTATTTGGGGTCTCAGAATTGCAATTTGGGGAGCAATAGGGGTAATAACCCAAATTACATCCCCCTAGGGAACAAAAGTAAGTCGAGGATTTTAGAAGACAAAAGGAATACTTGTATGTGTTGTTTGCAAATAATTTTGATTGGTTGTGGTGATAGAAAGCTAATATTGACTAAATATGATTGGTTGCTAAGGCAACACTAAGCTAAGTCTCTCACTGTAGCAAGTTGCAGGTTTTCCAGCAAAGTCCTTGGAATATTTGCTGTTTGGCCCAGTTAAAAGTTCATGGTTCTGGGAATGCAAGCTGGTGCAGCCACTCTGGAAAACAGTATGGAGGTTCCTAAAAAACACTCAAAATAGAACTACCTTACACCCAGCAATTGCACTACTAGGCATTTACCCAAGAGATACAGGAGTGCTGTTTCGAAGGGACACATTCACCCCCATGTTTATAGCAGCACTATCAACAATAGCCAAAGTATGGAAAGACCCCAAATGTCCATCGATGGATGAATGGATAAAGAAGATGTGGTGTGTATATATATATATATACACAATAGAGTATTACTCAGTAATCAAAAAGAATGAAATCTTGCCATTTGCAACTACGTGGATGGAACTGGAGGGGATTATGCTAAGTGAAATTAGTCAGTCAGAGAAAGACAAAAATCTTATGACTTCACTTATATGAGGACTTTAAGAGACAAAACAGACGAACATAAGGGAAGGGAAACAAAAATAATATAAAAACAGGGAGGGGGACAAAACATAAGAGATTCATAAATATGGAGAACAAACTGAGGGTTAATTGAGGGCTTGTGGGAGGGGGGATGGGCTAAAGGGGTAAGGGGCATTAAGGAATCTACTCCTGAAATCATTATTGCACTATATGCTAATTTGGATGTAAATTTTAAAAAATTTAAAAAATGCTATACATATGAATATATATGTTATATATGTATATGATATAATCATATATAAGATATGAGATCATTAGGTTATCATTATAATATTTGTGTGCTTTTGTCTACATAAGGAAATTGGAAAAGCAAGTGGGATCTGTTTTTACTGTTTTCTAGAAATCTCTACAACATATTGACAAGTGAAAGGACACTGTAGAATAACTTACGCATGTAATAAAATACCATTTAAGCACAAATGATCAATCAACCAAAATCCCTTTCTATGCTATATATCCATTTGAACAACAAAAATGTATGGAAAAATATATACAAGACCACTAAAATTGATTTCCAGAGAGAAATGACAGGCTTAAGCATATGACAGGGCTCTTATGAGTTCGAGCCCTACATAGAGCTCATGAAAGAAAGAAAGAAAGAAAGAAAGAAAGAAAGAAAGAAAGAAAGAAAGAAAGAAAGATTAAAACTCTTTGATATAAGTGACTCCATTTCATTTTACGTTTCACACTGTAAACACCTATAACTCTGCCTCTGGGAATTTTTCTGGCCTGGACACTTACCTAACTACTGGGAGTTCCAGAGAGTTAATGGCCCCAGAAATAGCCCCCAAAAAACAAGGGCAGGAGCTGATAGACAACTGTTCCAGCTTCCTGGACTTTGGCTACAATGACCCTGAGGTACCTGCTCTCTGGTTCCCAGTGCTCCCCTCTGGGAAGAAGCTCTAGTCATCCACAATGGTATTGCCCCCACTGCCTGCCTCACTTTTCCTCTCCAGGTTGGGGTTTCCTGGAATCACCAGCAACACTTAGCTATGGCTGTTTTGTCCTGGTCCCATATGCCCCTTCCCACCAATGCTGAGCCCTGCGAATTGCCACCACTCTACCTTCCAGCTTCACATCTGGTTTGCATATCTTACATAGCCACCAATCAACCACCTTTGACTAACCCATTTACCTAGGTCACCACCTGGTGAGCTGTTCTCTCACCAGGGAGGCTGAAAACATCATCTACCACCTTCTTCTGGTGGTCTTTCTACAAGTAGGTGCAGCCACTGTCTAACTGGTATCTACACCATCTCAGCTCCATAGAACCCCCATGCTGTGCCTGACCATCAGGAGTTGCCAAAAATGCCAGTCCATATCCCCTGCCCCCAGGGAGCAGAGCCCAGATGGGATCCATATGTGCATAGTGCACTGGAGTAAACCCTGGGAAAGAGGGAAGAAGCAGGGCAGGAAACAGAGAGAAGCAAGAATGTGGTTTCAGGTGAAGTCTGGTTCCAAACTGATCCCACAGGGGTCCTGGAGCAGGGACCATCCTATTAAGACAGGAGGCAGGGACTTTGTACCCACATGGCACCCACCCCAGCCAGGCAATCAGAGGCTACAGGCAACCAGGCATCAGCAGATGGAAGCAGCTGCTCTGGACCAGGCAGCTTCAGTTCCCTGGAAGTGTCCAGGGGCAGGTGACAGGAGTGAAACCCAAACCCCCATAGTATCTGGGGAGGACACACCCTCTGACCCGAAAAGGAGATCCCAAGGGTCTGGACAGGGCACAAAAAACATCTGCTACAATGGCTTAAAGGTATAGAGAGTAAGCCAGAGCTTGTACATGGATGCCAGGACCAAAGGTCTGGATGGATCCAAAAGATTCAAAAGTATCAGATGTCAAGATCAAAGCATGATCTAGAAAAGGAAAGTTTCTATTCAACT
This sequence comes from Panthera leo, assembly GCF_018350215.1. Lineage (NCBI taxonomy): Eukaryota > Metazoa > Chordata > Mammalia > Carnivora > Felidae > Panthera > Panthera leo. The sequence continues at coordinate 49,608,944 of NC_056681.1, forward strand.
GTTTTTTTTCATATGAAAGCATTTCTTACAAAGGATTACACGTAAGTAAACCACATTTTGTTATATAATTAATAAACCCAATCTTACTGAAAATGTTAAACTTCATGAAAGTAGGACTGTTTCAGGAAACCCTGTGCATCTGTGACTACCTGAGCTGGCAAAAGACTTCCGTGGAGAAACTGGGAAATTTTCATCAGAGGGGCATCTGCTTGGAGGGCTGGGACATGGGTGACCTTTGACACCCATGGGTGACCTGTGACCCCTGGAAGCCAGCTACCCCAGCCAAGTGTTCCCTTACTTTATTCATTGCCCACCACTCCTACCTCTTGACAAATCTCAGAGAAGCCACATTCTCTCTCCCACCTTGAACCTTGTATATACTGTTCCCACCAGTAGAGACACCCACCTCTTTCTCTATGGCCAACCCCCTTGCATGGTTTTAGCCTCAGCCAGCCTCAGCCCCAGCCCAGATGAGCACCTTCCTTTGAGACCCCTTGTAAGCAAAGATTTCCCTGATCAGATGCTGTGGGAGCATGAACATTCTGTGGGATTCAGGCCCACAGAATGATAGAGACCATGACCACCATGGGCTCATTCTCCATGCAAGCTGTGTGCACTTTGAGCAGTTCACCCAGCCTTTCTAAGCTCCAGTTTCCTTCTCTGTAAAATGGAGACAATAAATGTGCCTTTTTTGATATACAGGCATACCTTATTCTATTCTGCTTCACTTTATTGCACTTTAAAGGTGCATTTTTTACAAATCAAAGGTTTGGGACAATCCCGCATTAAGCAAGGCTGTTGGCACCATTTTTTCCAATAGCATTGCTCATTTTGGGTCTCTGTATCACATTTTGATAACTTTTACAATATTTCAAACTTTTTCATTATTACTGTATTGGTTATGGCAATCTATGATCATTGATTATGCCTGCTGAAGGCTCAGATAGTGTGGTTAGCTTTTTTTTTTTTTTTTTTTTTTTAGCAATAATGCTATTGCTCCCTGGACAGACTACAGTATAATATGAACACAACTTCTATATGCACTGAGGAACCAAAAAATTAATTTGATTTTATGAGTCAAGGTTTCCAGAACCCTTATTCTGGAACTGGACCTGTAATATCTCCAACACATTGTTGTATACGGGTATGTTAGCATGTTTAGCACAATGCCTGAGTGTTTAGTAAAACGTCTAGCACATATAAATGACTGGTTCACATTAGGGAATGGAGTAAAAATCACTAAAGGTGCCTAAGATTCCCATTTGCAAAAGCTAAAAATATAGAAAGTTGTTAGAAAAGTTTTATAGCTCAGGTAGACAATCATGTCTTGGATTTTAGTTCCTTGGCACCATCACCACCATCGTGCAATTATTTACTATGTTTTGTGCCACGTAGATAGAGGCTTCAAGAAAGGGAGGGAACTAGGGAAAGAGATACTATAAGGCCAAGTGTATGCCCAAAGAGACAAAACCATGAGAAGTTCAGTAAGGACAACAGCATCAAATTCTTCCAAATAATAGTTACTTAACTAGGAATGGAAAGCAAATAAAAAAGCATAGGAATCATAGTCAGATGGAAATGGTATGGGTTCCAACAATGTCTATACAACATATCACATCTGAAATCCTTCTTAACAGCACAACGAGATTCAACCTCTGCAGATGAAAAATTTGCTTCTTGTGTGTGGAATCAACATGCATATTTCAGCCCCCGCCCCCCGCCACCTGATAGATGATGGCCTAAGAAGGTGTCACAGAGAGCCCTCTTTCCAGCCCAGCTTGTAACTCCCACCCCACATCCTATAACTTGGGGGTATTCCTATAAAAAATGGGTTGCAAAGAGCCAGCAGGTGCCTCAGAAAGTTGAAACAAGTAATGACAAAGAGAAATAGAAGTTGGAAGATCCAGATTCCAGTCCTAACCTCATGACTCACTGTCTGACCCTTCTCTGGCCACCACTTTGATGATCAGTAAAAGGGAAGCTAAATTAGATAGATTTGTGTTCTGTGTATTTTATTCTTGGAAAAAGAATAAATGCAGACAATTCGAGTTTAAAATTACAAAGTATATTCTGTGATAATCTCCTTCTCACCCCAACCCCACTTGTGCATGTTTCCAGAAGTAGTTCATGCATTTATTAACAAGTGCATGGTTTATTTTATTTATACAGAACTCCCACACCTTGCATTTTTCACTCACAACACTGGAATTGTGCCATGCCAGCTCAAAAGTGCTGTGTCATTTCTCTTTCTTTAGGCTGCAGAGTCTCCCACAAGAGGGAGGCACTCTAATTTTATTTTACTATTAATTTTTAATTTTTTTATTATGAAATTTATTGTCAAATTGATTTCCATACAACACCCAGTGCTCACCCCAACAGGTACGCTCTTGAATATCCATCACCCATCCACCCCTTCGTCCCACCCCCCATCAACCCTCAGTTTGTTCTCAGTTTTTAGGAGTCTCTTATGTTTTGGTTCCCTCACTCTCTAACTTCCCCTCCCCCATGTTCTTCTGTTAAGTTTCTCAGGATCCACATAGGAGTGAAAACATATGGAATCTGTCCTTCTCTGTATGACTTATTTCACTTGGCATAACACTCTCCAGTTCCATCCACGTTGCTACAAAAGGCCATATTTCATTCTTTCTCATTGCCAGGTAGGATTCCATTGTGTATATAAATCACAATTGCTTTATCCATTCGTCAGTTGATGGACATTTAGGCTCTTTCCATAATTTAGCTATTGTTGAGAGTGCTGCTATAAACATTGGGGTACAAGTGCCCCTATGCATCAGTACTCCTGTATCCCTTGGGTAAATTCCTAGCAGTGCTACTGCTGGGTCATAGGGTAGGTCTATTTTTAATTTTTTGAGGAACCTCCACACTGTTTTCCAGAGCAGCTGCACCAGTTTGCATTCCCACCAACAGAGCAAGAGGGTTCCCATTTCTCCAAATCCGCGCCAGCATCTATAGTCTCCTCATTTGTTCATTTTAGCCACTCTGACTGGCGTGAGGTGATATCTGAGTGTGGTTTTGATTTGTATTTCCCTGAAGAGGAGTGACATTGAGCATCTTTTCATGTGCCTGTTGGCCATCTGGATGTCTTCTTTAGAAAAGTGTCTACTCATGTCTTCTGCCCATTTCTTCACTGGATTATTTGTTTTTTCGGGTGTGGAGTTTGGTGAGCTATTTATAGATTTTGGATACTAGCCCTTTGTCCGATATGTCATTTGCAAATATCTTTTCCCATTCCGTTGGTTGCCTTTTAGTTTTGTTGATTGTTTCCTTTGCAGCGCAGAAGCTTTTTATCTTCATGAGGTCCCAATAGTTCACTTTTGCTTTTAACTCCCTTGCCTATGGGGATGTGTCAAGTAAGAAATTGCTGCGGCTGAGGCCAGAGAGGTTTTTCCCTGCTTTCTCCTCTAGGGTTTTGATGGTTTCCTGTCTCACATTCAGGTCCTTTATCCATTTTGAGTTTATTTTTGTGAATGGTGTAATAAAGTGGTCTAGTTTCATTATTCTGCATATTGCTGTCCAGTTCTCCCAGCACCATTTGTTAAAGAAACTGTCTTTATTCCATTGGATATCCTTTCCTGCTTTGTCAAGGATTAGTTGACCATACTTTTGTGCGTCCAATTCTGGAGTCTCTATTCTATTCCACTGGTCTATGTGTCTGTTTTTGTGCCAATACCATGCTGTCTTGATGGTTACAGCTTTGTAGTAGAGGCTGAAGTCTGGGATTGTGATGCCTCCTGCTTTGGTCTCCTTCAAAATTACTTTGGCTATTCGGGGCCATTTGTGGTTCCACACAAATCTTAGGATTGCTTGTTCCACCTTCGAGAAGAATGCTGGTGCAATTTTGATTGGGATTGCATTGAATGTGTAGATAGCTTTGGGTAGTATTGACATTTTGACAATATTTATTCTTCCAATCCATGAGCACAGAATGTTTTTCCATTTCTTTATGTCTTCTTCAATTTCCTTCATAAGCTTTCTATAGTTTTCAGCATACAGATCTTTTACATCTTTGGTCAGGTTTATTCCTAGGTATTTTATGATTCTTGGTGCAATTGTGAATGGAATCAGTTTCTTTATCTGTCTTTCTGTTCCTTCATTATTAGTGTATAAGAATGTAACTGATTTCTGTATATTGATTTTGTATCTTGCGACTTTGCTGAATTCATGTATCAGTTCTAGTAGACTTTTGGTGGAGTCTATCGGGTTTCCATGTATAATATCATGTCATCTGCAAAAAGTGAAAGCTTGACTTCATCTTTGCCAATTTTGATGCCTTTGATTTCCTTTTGTTGTCTGATTGCTGACGCTAGAACTTCCAACACTATGTTAAACAGCAGTGGTGAGAGTGGACATCCCTGTCGTGTTCCTGATCTCAGGGAGAAAGTTCTCAGTTTTTCCCCATTGAGGATGATGTTAGCTGTGGGCTTTTCATAAATGGCTTTTATGATGTTTAAGTATGTCCCTTCTATCCTGACTTTCTCGAGGGTTTTTATTAAGAAAGGATGCTGAATTTTGCAAATGCTTTTTCTAAATCGATTGACAGGATCATATGGTTCTTCTCTTTTCTTTTATTAATGTGATGTATCACAGTGATTGATTTGAGAATGTTGAACCAGCCCTGCATCCCAGGAATGAATCCCACTTGATTGTGGTGAATAATTCTGTTTATATGCTGTTGAATTCGATTTGCTAGTATCTTATTGAGAAGTTTTGCATCCATATTCAGCAGGGATATTGGCCTGTAGTTCTCTTTTTTTGCTGGGTCTCTGTCTGGTTTGGGAATCAAAGTAAAGCTGGCTTCATAGAATGAGTCTGGAAGTTTTCCTTCCCTTTCTATTTTTTGGAATAGCTTGAGAAGGATAGGTATTATCTCTGCTTTAAACGTCTGGTAGAACTCCCCTGGGAAACCATCTGGTCCTGGACTCTTATTTGTTGAGAGATTTTTTATAACTGAGACAATTTCTTCACTGGTTATGGGTCTGTTCAAGCTTTCTATTTCTTCCTGTTTGAGTTTTAGAAGTGTGTGGGTGTTTAAGAATTTGTCCATTTCTTCCAGGTTGTCCAGTTTGTTGGCATATAATTTTTCATTGTATGCCCTGATAATTGCTTGTATTTCTGAGGGATTGGTTGTAATAATTCCATTTTCATTCATGATTTTATCTATTTGGGTCATCTCCCTTTTCTTTTTGAGAAGCCTGGCTAGAGGTTTCTCAATTTTGTTTATTTTTTCAAAAAACCAACTCTTGGTTTCATTGATCTGCTCTACAGTTTTTTAGATTCTATATTGTTTATTTCTGCTCTGATCTTTATTGTTTCTCTTCTTCTGTTGGATTTGGGGTGTCTTTGCTGTTCTGCTTCTATTTCCTTTAGGTGTGCTGTTAGATTTTGTATTTGGGATTTTTCTTGTTTCTTGAGATAGGCCTGGATTGCAATGCATTTTCCTGTCAGGACTGTCTTCACTGCATCCCAAAGAGTTTGGATTGTTGTATTTTCATTTTCATTTGTTTCCATATATTTTTTAATTTCTTCTCTAATTGTCTGGTTGACCCACTCATTCTTTAGTAGGGTGTTCTTTAACCTCCATGCTTTTGGAGGTTTTCCAGACTTTTTCCTGTGGTTGATTTCAAGCTTTATTGCATTGTGATCTGAAAGTATGCATGGTATGATCTCAATTCTTGTATACTTATGAAGGGCTGTTTTGTGCCCCAGTATGTGATCTATCTTGGAGAAGGTTCCATGTGCACTCGAGAAGAAAGTATATTCTGTTGCTTTGGGATGCAGAGTTCTAAATGTATCTATCAAGTCCATCTGATCCAGTGTATCTTTCAGGGCCCTTGTTTCTTTATTGATCCTGTGTCTAGATGATCTATCCAATGTTGTAAGTGGAGTATTAAAGTCCCCTGCAATTACCACATTCTTATCAATAAGGTTGCTTATGTTTTTGATTAATTATTTTATATATTTGGGGGCTCCTGTATTTGGCACATAGACATTTATAGTTGTTAGCTCTTCCTGATGGATAGTCCCTGTAATTATTATATAATGCCCTTCTTCATCTCTTGTTACAGCCTTTAATTTGAAGTCTGGTTTGTCTGATATAAGTATGCCTACTCTAGCGTTCTTTTGACTTCCAGTAGCATGATAGATAGTTCTCCATCTCCTCACTTTCAATCTGAAGGTGTCCTCAGGTCTAAAATGAGTCTCTTGTAGACAGCAAATAGATGGGTCTTGGTTTTGTATCCATTCTGATACCCTATGTCTTTTGGTTGGAGCATTTAGTGCATTTACATTCAGTATTATTATAGAAAGATATGGGTTTAGAGTCATTGTGATGTCTGTAAGTTTCATGCTTGCAGGGATGTCTCTGGTACTTTGTCTCAGAGGATCCCCCTTAGGATCTCTTGTAGGGCTGGTTTAGTGGTGATGAATTCGTTCAGTTTGTTTGTTTGGGAAGACCTTTATGTCTCCTTCTATTCTAAATGACAGACTTGCTGGATAAAGGATTCTCGGCTGCATATTCTTTCTGTTCATCACATGGAAGATTTCCTGCCATTCCTTTCTGGCCTGCCAAGTTTCAGTAGACAGATCCATCACGAGTCTTATCGGTCATCTTTTATATGTTAGGCATGTTTATCCCTAGCTGCTTTCAGAATTCTCTCTTTATCCTTGTATTTTGCCAGTTTCACTATGATATGTCATGCAGATCGATTCAAGTTACGTCTGAAGGGAGTTCTCTGTGCCTCTGGGATTTCAATGCCTTTTTCTTTCCCAAGTTCAGGGACGTTCTCAGCTATGATTTCTTCAGGTACACCTCAACACCTTTCCCTCTCTTTTCCTCCTCTGGAATCCCAATTATGCATACATTATTTCGTTTAAGTATGTCACTTAGTTCTCTAAGTCTCTCCTCATACTCCTGGATTTTTTTTATATCTCTGTTTCTCAGTTTCTTCTTTTTCCATAATTTTATCTTCTAATTCACCTATTCTCTCCTCTGTCTCTTCAATCCGAGCTGTGATTGCCTCCATTTTACTTTGCAGCTCATTTATAGCATTTTTAGTTCCTCCTGACTGTTTCTTAGTCCCTTGATCTGTAGTAATAGATTCTCGGCTGTCCTCTATATTTTTTTCAAGCCCAGCGATTAATTTTATGACTATTATTCTAAATTCACTTTCTGTTATATTGTTTAAATCATTTTTGATCAGTTCATTAGCTGTTGTTATTTCCTGGATGTTTTTCTGAGGGGAATTCTTCCATTTCGTCATTTTGGATAGTCCCTGGAGTGGTGCAGGACTGCGGGGCACTTCCCCTGTGCTGTCATGAATAACTGGAGTTGGTGGGTGGGGCCGTAGTCAGACCTGATGTCTGCCCCCAGCCCACCACTGGGGCCACAGTCAGACTGGCGTATACCTTATCATCCCCTCTCCCAGGGGCAGGACTCACCGTGGATTGGTGTGGCCTCTGTCTGGGATACTTGCACACTGCCAGTCTTGTGGTACTGCTTCGATGGGATCTGGCGTATTAGCCGGGGTGGATCCGCAAGGTGCACAGGGGTGGGAGGGGTAGGCTCCACTCACTTTGCCTTCAGTGGTCCGCTTCAGGAGGGGCCCTATGGCATCAGGAGGGAGGCAGACCCATCAGAGGGATGGATCCACAGAAGCACAGCGTTGGGTGTTTGTGCAGTGCAAGCAAGTTCCACGATGGGAACTGTTTCCCTTTGGGATTTTGGCTGGGGGATGGGCGAGGGAGACAGTGCTTCCCAGCATCTTTGTTCCCCACCAAGCTGAGCTCTGTCCTCCCAGGCTCAACAACTCTCCCTCCTGCTCTCTGAGCAGAGCTGTTGACTTATAACATTCCAGATGTTAAGTCCCACTGGCTGTCAGAACGCACTCCGTCAGTCCCCTCCACTTTTGCAAGCCATACTCGGGGGCTCTGCCTTGCTGGGTGGGCTGGCTGCCCTTCCACCGCCCTGGCTCCCTCCCGCCAGTCCGTGTAGCGCGCACCGCCTCTCTGCCCTTCCTACCCTCTTCCGTGTGCCTCTCATCTATGCTTGGCTCCAGAGAGTCCATTCTGCTAGTCTTCTGGTGGTTATCAGGGTAAATTAGGCAGATGTGGGTGGAATCTAAGTGATCAGCAGGACGCGGTGAGCCCAGCGTCCTCCTACGCCACCATCTTCTCTGAGAACAACCCACTTTTTAATATTTTTTGAGAGAGAGCGAGAGAAAGACAGACAGAGTGTGAGTGGGGGAGGGGCAGAGGGAGAGGGAGATAGAGAATCTGAAGCAGGATCCAGGCTCTGAGCTGTCAGCATGGAGCCTGACACTGGGCTCAAGCCCACAAACCATGAGATCATGACCTGAGCCTAAATCAAGAGTTGGTTGCTCAACCAACTGAGCCACCCAGGTGCCCCTATTATCTGTTTGTACCAAATCTATTTAAAATCAACAGGGCCATGAGGGTGTCTCAGATGGTTAAATGTCTGACTTCAGCTCAGTTCATGAGCCACTCAGGCACCCTTTATGTTATTTTTTAAGTGCAAGAGGATAATTTTATATTGCCTTGTTTACAATATATACTGTATAGATCCTAAGGGGATCATTTCAATATTTTTACTTTTGTGCAAAATCTGATAGGTCATTTTTTTTTCTCCAAGATTTTATTTAAATTCAAATTAGTTAACATACAGTGTAATGTTGGTTTCAGGAGTTGAAGTTAGTGCTTCATCACTTACATATAAACCCCCATGTTCATTACAAGAAGTGCCCTCCTTAATGCCCATCACCCAGTTAGCCCATTCCCCACCCATCTCCCCTCCAGCAACCCTCAGCTTGTTCTCTATAGTTAAAAGTCTCTTATGATTTGCCTCCCTCTCTGTTTTTATCTTATTTTATTTTTCCGTCCCTTTCCCTATGTTCATCTGTTTTGTTTCTTAAATTCCACATATGAGTGAATTCATTTGGTATTTTTCTTTCTCTGACTGATGTATTTTGCTTAGCATTTTAGATGACTTTTTAGGCTCCCTTCCAGCTCTGATTATCCAAGTCATCCATTAAAACCTGACTGTCAGCCTTCCCAAAGTGAGCAACATGAAGTCTGCCACCCAGGAAGTCTTACCTCTTCCACCAGGAGGTGCTCTGGAAAGACTCCTCCTGTTAACCAGCCCACTCCTCTCTTCAGACCTGGGACTGCCATTGGATAGCCAGGTGGCATCTTGGTGGCAAACCAGGCCTAAAAAGGCTTTATTCTACAGTACTCGTGAGGTGGAGGCTTCCATTACCAAACATTGGATACTCAGCGACCTGACCCTCTAAACCACTCAAACACATTCCAGAAAATTCCTGGCCCTAAAGGACTTCCCTTGCCTTTGCCCAAAGCTGGTCTGGCCCCTTGTGTCAGGATAGTGTTCCCGCCACAATGGTTCATCCCCTAGAAAATAAAAAGAGAATTAAGCCATGAAAATAAATGAGGCTCTGTCCTCCTTGGAATCCCTTGTCCAGCTACAAACTTACACAAAGGTTGGCCCACAAAACTGTCATGTCTGCCACAGTGTCCAAGTGGGAGACTTGGGTCAACCACCAGCATGCTGATGGCCTTTCCTCATCCTAGGGGGCAGGCCAAGTGGTGGGGGCCTCATAGGCAGGTGAATAAAGATGAGTGGTCAGAGAGGGATGATCCAACATCAAACACAGATTATGGCATTGGATGCTGATTAGGGTAATCAATTATAGCTGAAATCATTAGATGGCTATGAATGGAGGGTACCTGGAAGAATGTCCCACAATGTTGCATAACAGGTATCATATAATTTAATGGTGGAAAACAGCAATAATCATTATCTCTCATGATTTCTGTGGGTCAGGAATTTACTGGGTGATTCTGGTTCAGGGTCTCTCAAGAGGCTACAGTCAGATATCTGCCTGGGCTGCCATCATCTGAAGCTTGGCTTGGGAAGCTCCTACTAGTCCCCTCACATAGCTATTGAGGTAGTGCTGGCTTTGGGGGAAGCATTAGCACCTCTCTCCATGGGCCCTTCCAATGGCCTACTTGAGCATCCTTAGGGCAGGGTGGCTGGCTTCCCTCAGCATGAGTTGTTGAAGAGAGCAAGATGGAAACTGCAATGATTTCTCAGCCATGGAGGCTGGAGGTCCACCTTGATTCGGTGTGGGTGCATGAAAGTGTGGCTCCCAGGAGACAAGAATCACTGACAACCATCTTGGAAGTTGGCTAACACAGAGACACAACAATCTATGAAAACAGGAAATGATGAGCAGTCCGTGTCAAGTCCATGACACTGTAAGCATTGGTAGAGGATGTGAAGGATGAAGAATGAACAAGAAGAAGAGAAAAAATTACAAGCAAACCTTCTTGTACTTCCGTTGGACAGTGGTACCCAGAACTGTTTTTCTTTTCTTACATTTCTTGTTATTTTAAGTGGTTTAAAAATGGTATCAATAGTGCATACATATGTCACCATTATAAGAATGTCTAACAATGCATGTGACGAGAAGTCCCCTCTTTTTTTAATATGAAATTTATTGTCAAGTGGTTTCCATACAACACCCAGTGCTCATCCCAACATGTGCCCTCCTCAATGCCCATAACCCACTTTCCCCTCTCTCCCACCCCCCATCAACCCTCAGTTTATTCTCAGTGTTTAAGAGTCTCTTATGGTTTGGCTCCCTCCCTCCTTAACTTTTTCTTTTCTTCCCCTCCCCCATGGTCTCTGTTAAGTTTCTCAGGATCCACATAAGAGTGAAAACATATTGTGTCTGTCTTTCTCTGGATGACTTGTTTCACTTAGCATAACACTCTCCAGTTCCATCCACATTGCTACAAAAGGGGAAGCCACATCTTGACTACATTACCTTGAATGACAGGCCCATCCCAGAGGCAATCACTGTTATCTCATTGATCTAATATCCCAGAATTTTCCTTTACAGTTTTCTTTGTATTACATATCATGTGTATGTGTAGGTATGAAATGGATTTAATTTAATGAGAAAGGTAATTTCATTTTGTGGGTTTTTTCATAAACTCTGTAATACAGTGTATTACTGCTCTTCAAACTGCTTTTTCATTTATCAACATATCTTGGATATCATTCATGTTTATGTATATAATAAATCTACCTCATTCTTTTTTTTTTTTTTTTTTTTTTTTTTTTTTTTTTTTTTTTTTTTATTTTTTTTATTTTTTAATATATGAAATTTACTGTCAAATTGGTTTCCATACAACACCCAGTGCTCATCCCAAAAGGTGCCCTCCTCAATACCCATCACCCACCCTGTCCTCCCTCCCACCCTGCCCTCCCTCCCACCCCCCATCAACCCTCAGTTTGTTCTCAGTTTTTTAACAGTCTCTAATGCTTTGGCTCTCTCCCACTCTAACCTCTTTTTTTTTTTTTTTTTTTTTTTTTCCTTCCCCTCCCCCATGGGTTTCTGTTATGTTTCTCAGGATCCACATAAGAGTGAAACCATATGGTATCTGTCTTTCTCTGTATGGCTTATTTCACTTAGCATCACACTCTCCAGTTCCATCCATGTTGCTACAAAAGGCCATATTTCATTTTTTCTCATTGCCACGTAGTATTCCATTGTGTATATAAACCACAGTTTCTTTATCCATTCATCAGTTGATGGACATTTAGGCTCTTTCCATAATTTGGCTATTGTTGAGAGTGCCGCTATAAACATTGGGGTACAGGTGCCCCTATGCATCAGTACTCCTGTATCCCTTGGATAAATTCCTAGCAGTGCTATTGCTGGGTCATAGGGTAGGTCTATTTTTAATTTTCTGAGGAACCTCCACACTGCTTTCCAGAGCGGCTGCACCAATTTGCATTCCCACCAACAGTGCAAGAGGGTTCCCGTTTCTCCACATCCTCGCCAGCATCTATAGTCTCCTGATTTCTTCATTTTGGCCACTCTGACTGGCGTGAGGTGATATCTGAGAGTGGTTTTGATTTGTATTTCCCTGATAAGGAGTGACGTTGAACATCTTTTCATGTGCCTGTTGGCCATCCGGATGTCTTCTTTAGAGAAGTGTCTATTCATGTTTTCTGCCCATTTCTTCACTGGGTTATTTGTTTTTCGGGTGTGGAGTTTGATGAGCTCTTTATAGATTTTGGATACTAGCCCTTTGTCCGATGTGTCATTTGCAAATATCTTTTCCCATTCCGTTGGTTGCCTTTTAGTTTTGTTGGTTGTTTCCTTTGCTGTGCAGAAGCTTTTTATCTTCATAAGGTCCCAGTAATTCACTTTTGCTTTTAATTCCCTTGCCTTTGGGGATGTGCCGAGTAAGAGATTGCTACGGCTGAGGTCAGAGAGGTCTTTTCCTGCTTTCTCCTCTAAGGTTTTGATGGTTTCCTGTCTCACATTCAGGTCCTTTATCCATTTTGAGTTTATTTTTGTGAATGGTGTGAGAAAGTGGTCTAGTTTCAACCTTCTGCATGTTGCTGTCCAGTTCTCCCAGCACCATTTGTTAAAGAGACTGTCTTTTTTCCATTGGATGTTCTTTCCTGCTTTGTCAAAGATGAGTTGGCCATACGTTTGTGGGTCTAGTTCTGGGGTTTCTATTCTATTCCATTGGTCTATGTGTCTGTTTTTATGCCAATACCATGCTGTCTTGATGATGACAGCTTTGTAGTAGAGGCTAAAGTCTGGGATTGTGATGCCTCCTGCTTTGGTCTTCTTCTTCAAAATGACTTTGGCTATTCGGGGCCTTTTGTGGTTCCATATGAATTTTAGGATTGCTTGTTCTAGTTTCGAGAAGAATGCTGGTGCAATTTTGATTGGGATTGCATTGAATGTGTAGATAGCTTTGGGTAGTATTGACATTTTGACAATATTTATTCTTCCAATCCATGAGCAGGGAATGTCTTTCCATTTCTTTATATCTTCTTCAATTACCTGCATAAGCTTTCTATAGTTTTCAGCATACAGATCTTTTACATCTTTGGTTAGATTTATTCCTAGGTATTTTATGCTTCTTGGTGCAATTGTGAATGGGATCAGTTTCTTCATTTGTCTTTCTGTTGCTTCATTGTTAGTGTATAAGAATGCAACTGATTTCTGCACATTGATTTTGTATCCTGCAACTTTGCTGAATTCATGTATCAGTTCTAGCAGACTTTTGGTGGAGTCTATCGGATTTTCCATGTATAATATCATGTCATCTGCAAAAAGCGAAAGCTTGACTTCATCTTTGCCAATTTTGATGCCTTTGATTTCCTTTTGTTGTCTGATTGCTGATGCTAGAACTTCCAGCACTATATTAAAGAGCAGCGGTGACAGTGGGCATCCCTGTCGTGTTCCTGATCTCAGGGAAAAAGCTCTCAGTTTTTCCCCGTTGAGGATGATGTTAGCTGTGGGCTTTTCATAAATGGCCTTTATGATCTTTAAGTATGTTCCTTCTATCCCGACTTTCTCAAGGGTTTTTATTAAGAAAGGGTGCTGGATTTTGTCAAAGGCCTTTTCTGCATCGATTGACAGGATCATATGGTTCTTCTCTTTTTTTTTGTTAATGTGATGTATCACGTTGATCGATTTGCGAATGTTGAACCAGCCCTGCATCCCAGGAATGAATCCCACTTGATCATGGTGAATAATTCTTTTTATATGCTGTTGAATTCGATTTGCTAGTATCTTATTAAGAATTTTTGCATCCATATTCATCAGGGATATTGGCCTGTAGTTCTCTTTTTTTACTGGGTCTCTGTCTGGTTTAGGAATCAAAGTAATACTGGCTTCATAGAATGAGTCTGGAAGTTTTCCTTCCCTTTCTATTTCTTGGAATAGCTTGAGAAGGATAGGTATTATCTCTGCTTTAAATGTCTGGTAGAACTCCCCTGGGAAGCCATCTGGTCCTGGACTCTTATTTGTTGGGAGATTTTTGATAACCGATTCAATTTCTTCGCTGGTTATGGGTCTGTTCAAGCTTTCTATTTCCTCCTGATTGAGTTTTGGAAGAGTGTGGGTGTTTAGAAATTTGTCCATTTCTTCCAGGTTGTCCAATTTGCTGGCATATAATTTTTCATAGTATTCCCTGATAATTGTTTGTATCTCTGAGGGATTGGTTGTAATCATTCCATTTTCATTCATGATTTTATCTATTTGGGTCATCTCCCTTTTCTTTTTGAGAAGCCTGGCTAGAGGTTTGTCAATTTTGTTTATTTTTTCAAAAAACCAACTCTTGGTTTCGTTGATCTGCTCTACAGTTTTTTTAGATTCTATATTGTTTATTTCTGCTCTGATCTTTATGATTTCTCTTCTTCTGCTGGGTTTAGGCTGCCTTTGCTGTTCTGCTTCTATTTCCTTTAGGTGTGCTGTTAGATTTTGTATTTGGGATTTTTCTTGTTTCTTGAGATAGGCCTGGATTGCAATGTATTTTCCTCTCAGGACTGCCTTCGCTGCATCCCAAAGCGTTTGGATTGTTGTATTTTCATTTTCGTTTGTTTCCATATATGTTTTAATTTCTTCTCTAATTGCCTGGTTGACCCACTCATTCGTTAGTAGGGTGTTGTTTAACCTCCATGCTTTTGGAGGTTTTCCAGACTTTTTCCTGTGGTTGATTTCAAGCTTCATAGCATTGTGGTCTGAAAGTATGCATGGTATAATTTCAATTCTTGTAAACTTATGAAGGGCTGTTTTGTGACCCAGTATATGATCTATCTTGGAGAATGTTCCATGTGCACTCGAGAAGAAAGTATATTCTGTTGCTTTGGGATGCAGAGTTCTAAATATATCTGTCAAGTCCATCTGATCCAATGTATCATTCAGGGCCCTTGTTTCTTTATTGACTGTGTGTCTAGATGATCTATCCATTTCTGTAAGTGGGGTGTTAAAGTCCCCTGCAATGACCACATTCTTATCAATAAGGTTGCTTATGTTTATGAGTAATTGTTTTATATATCTGGGGGCTCGGGTATTTGGTGCATAGACATTTATAATAGTTAGCTCTTCCTGGTGGATAGACCCTGTGATTATTATATAATGCCCTTCTTCATCTCTTGTTACAGCCTTTAATTTAAAGTCTAGTTTGTCTGATATAAGTATGGCTACTCCAGCTTTCTTTTGGCTTCCAGGAGCATGATAAATAGTTCTCCATCCCCTCACTCTCAATCTAAAGGTGTCCTCAGATCTAAAATGAGTCTCTTGTAGACAGCAAATAGATGGGTCTTGTTTTTTTATCCATTCTGATACCCTATGTCTTTTAGTTGGCGCATTTAATCCATTTACATTCAGTGTTATTATAGAAAGATAAGGGTTTAGAGTCATTGTGATGTCTGTATGTTTTATGCTTGTAGTGATGTCTCTGGTACTTTGTCTCACAGGATCCCCCTTAGGATCTCTTGTAGGGCTGGTTTCGTGGTGACAAATTCCTTCAGTTTTTGTTTGTTTGGGAAGACCTTTATCTCTCCTTCTATTCTAAATGACAGACTTGCTGGATAAAGGATTCTTGGCTGCATATTTTTGCTGTTTAGCACACTGTAGATATCGTGCCAAGCCTTTCTGGCCTGCCAAGTTTCAAAGGAGAGATCAGTCACGAGTCTTATAGGTCTCCCTTTATATGTGAGGGCACGTTTATCCCTTGCTGCTTTCAGAATTTTCTCTTTATCCTTGTATTTTGCCAGTTTCACTATGATATGTCGTGCAGAAGGTCGATTCAAGTTACGTCTGAAGGGAGTTCTCTGTGCCTCTTGGATTTCAATGCCTTTTTCCTTCCCCAGTTCAGGGAAGTTCTCAGCTATAATTTGTTCAAGTACCCCTTCAGCACCCTTCCCTCTCTCTTCCTCCTCTGGGATACCAATTATGCGTATATTATTTTTTTTTAGTGTATCACTTAGTTCTCTAATTTTCCCCTCATACTCCTGGATTTTTTTATCTCTCTTTCTCTCAGCTTCCTCTTTTTCCATAACTTTATCTTCTAGTTCACCTATTCTCTCCTCTGCCTCTTCAAGCCGAGCCATCGTGGATTCCATTTTGTTTTGCAATTCGTTTAAAGCGTTTTTCAACTCCTCGTGACTGTTCCTTAGTCCCTCGATCTTTGTGGCAAGAGATTCTCTGCTGTCCTGTATACTGTTTTCAAGCCCAGCGATTAATTTTATGACTATTATTCTAAATTCACTTTCTGTTATATTATTTAAATCCTTTTTGATCAGTTCATTAGCTGTTGTTATTTCCTGGAGATTCTTCTGAGGGGAATTCTTCCGTTTGGTCATTTTGGAGAGTCCCTGGCGTGGTGAGGACCTGCAGTGCACTTCCCCTGTGCTGTGGTGTATAACTGGAGTTAGTGGGCGGGGCCGCAGTCCGACCCGATGTCTGCCCCCAGCCCACTGCTGGGGCCACAGTCAGACTGGTGTGTGCCTTCTCTTCCCCTCTCCTAGGGGCGGGATTCACTGTGGGGTGGCGTGTCCCGTCTGGGCTACTTGCACACTGCCAGGCTTGTGTTGCTGGGGATCTGGCGTATTAGCTGGGGTGGGTAGGCAAGGTGCACGGGGGCTGGAGGGGCAGGCTTAGCTCACTTCTCCTTAGGTGATCCGCTTCAGGAGGAGCCCTGTGGCAGCGGGAGGGAGTCAGATCCGCTGCCGGAGGTTTGGCTCCGCAGAAGCACAGAGTTGGGTGTTTGCGCGGAGCGAGCAAGTTCCCTGGCAGGAACTGGTTCCCTTTGGGATTTTGGCTGGGGGATGGGCGGGGGAGATGGCGCTGGCGCCTTTGTTCCCCGCCAAGCTGAGCTCTGCCGTCCGGGGGCTCAGCAGCTCTCCCTCCCTTTGTCCTCCAGCCTTCCCGCTTTCCGAGCAGAGCTGTTAACTTATGACCTCCCAGACGCTAAGTCGCGCTTGCTGTCGGAACACAGTCTGTCAGGCCCCTCCGCTTTTGCCAGCCAGACTCGGGGGCTCTGCTTGGCCGGCGAGCCGCCCCTCCGCCCCGGCTCCCTCCCGCCAGTCCGTGGAGCGCGCACCGCCTCGCCGCCCTTCCTACCCTCTTCCGTGGGCCTCTAGTCTGCGCTTGGCTCCGGAGACTCCGTTCTGCTAATCCTCTGACGGTTTTCTGGGTTCTTTAGGCAGGTGTAGGTGGAATCTAAGTGATCGGCAGGACGCGCTGTGAGCCCCGCGTCCTCCTACGCCGCCATCTTCCGGAACCCCCTCCTACCTCATTCTTTTAACTGCTGCATGGCATCCCATACTATGGATGTACCATGGTTGTAACTATTTGCCTAATGAAGGGGATTTAGGTTATTTGTACTTTTCCTATTACTAACCATGATAAACTTTGTACAACATTTACTTCTAGTTTATCATTTCTGAGTATATTTATATATTATCTTCTGTTGTCAATTCTTAATTTTATTGTGTTGTGTTGTGATCAGTGTGACCTATAACATGATTTCTATTTTTTTTATTTTGTTGACAATTTTTGAAAAACACACATTCTTTAAACGTCTATTTATTTTTGAGAGAGAGAGAAAGAGAGAGAGCATGAGTGGGTGAGGGGCAGAGAGAGAGAGAAAGACATAGAGTCCGAAGCAGGTCTCAGGCTCTGAGCTGTCAGCACAGAGCCTGATATGGGGCTCAAACTCATGAACAGCCAGTTCATGACCTAAGCCGAAGTTGTATGCTTAACCAACTGAGCTACCCAAGTGCCCTGACAATTTCTTTATAGCTTACACATACTCAATTTCTGTGACCATGCTATGTATGGTTGAAAATAATGTAGATTCTCTCATGGGTCAGTAGACCTATTATCTATCACATGAAGTTTGTTGTCTGTAGTATTCAAATGCTCTTCTTATTTTTATCTTCATGATCTCTGTCAATTTTGAGAAATGTCCATTAAAATTCTCACTCATAATGGTGAAGTTACAAACTGATGGTTACCAGAAGGGAGATGTGTGAAATAGGTGATGGGGATTAAGGATGCATTTGTCATGATTGGCACTGGATGTTGTATGGAAGTGTTGAATTACTATATTGAACACTTAAAATGTATATAACACTATATGTTGACTAAGTGGATTTAAAAAAAACCTTAAAAACAAATAAATAAATTTCTCTTTGTATTTCCATCAGTTTTTATTTTAGATCTAAGTCACTCAAAGGGGGTCTGGGTGGCTCAGTTGGTTAGGCATTTGACTCTTTTTATTTAAAAAAAAATTTTTTTTAGTTAACATACAGTGCAATATTGGTTTCAGGAGTAGAATTCAGTGATTCATCACTTACATACAACACCCAGCGCTCATCACAAGTGCCCTCCTTTGTACCCATCACCCATCTAGCCCATATTCCCCACCCACCTCCCTCTGTCAACCCACAGTTTGTTCTCTATCATTAAGAGTCTCTTGTGGTTTGTTTCCCTCTCTTCTCTTTCCCCCTCCTTCCCATATGTTTATCTGTTTTGTTTCTTAAATTCCACATATGAGTGAAGTCATATGGTATTTGTCTTTCCCTGATTGGCTTATTTCACTTAGCCTAATATATTCTAGCTCCATTCACGCCATTGCAAATGGCAAGATTTCATTCTTTTTGATGTCTAAGTAATATTCCCTTGTATGTATGTATGTATATATACAAGGGAATATTATATATATACATATTTATATATATATATATTATATATTCATATATATGTATACACGTTTATATATTATATATTCATATATATGTATACACACATATATATTATATATATATATTTATATATATTATACACATATATATCCACATATACCACATCTTTATCCATTCATCAGTTGATAGATATTTGGGCTTTCTCCATAGTTTGGCTATTGATGATAATGCTGCTATAAACATTAGAATGCATGTATCCCTTCGAATCTGTATTTTGTATCCTTCAGGTAAATATTAGCGTAATTGCTGAATTCTAAGGTGCTTCTATTTTTAATTTTCTGAGGAACGCTCATACTATTCTACAGAGTAGCCGCACCAGTTTGCATTCCCACCAGCAGTGCAAGAGGGCTCCCCTTTCTACACATCATTGGCAACACCTGTTGATTCTTGCCTTGTTAATTTTAGCCAATCTGACAGGTGTGAGATGGTAGCTCATTGTGGTTGTGATTTGCATTTCCCTGAGGATGAGTGATGTCGAGCATCTTTTCATGTGTCTGTTAGCCATCTGGATGCCTTCTTTGGAAAATTGTCTATTTGTGTATTCTGCCCCTTTCATTTTAAAACAAATTTTTTAATGTTTATTTATTTTGAGGGAGAGAGAGACAGGGTGAAAGCAAGTGAGGGGCAGAGAGAGAGGGAGACACAGAATCTGAAGCAGGCTCCAGGCTCCAAGCTGTCAGCACAGAGCCCAATGCAGGGCTCGAACTCATGAACTCTAAGTTCATGACCTGAGCTGAAGTCAGATGCTTAACCTATTGAGCCACCCAGGTGCCTCTCTTTGGCCCCTTTCTTAACTGCATCATTTCTTCTTTGGGTATTGAGTTTGATTACATTCTTTATAGATTTTGGATACTAACCCTTTATCAGATATATCATTTGCAAATATCTTCTCCCATTCCATAGGCTGCTTTTAGTTTTGCTGATAGTTTCCTTTGCTGTGCAAAAGATTTTAATCTTGATGAAGACTCAATAGTTCATGTTTGCTTTTGTTTCCCTTGCCTTCAGCAACATATCTAATAAGAAGTTGCTTTGGCCAAGGTCAAAGAGGTTGCTGCCTGTGTTCTCCTCTAGGAGTTTGCTGGTTTCTTGTCTCATATTTAGGTCTTTCATCCATTTTGAATTTATTTTTGTGTATGGTGTAGCGAAGTGGTCCAGTTTCACTCCTTTGCATGTGGCCATCCAGTTTCTCCAACAACATTTGTTAAAAAGACTGTCTTTTTTCCATTGGATATTCTTTCCTGCTTTGTTGAAGATGAGTTGACCATATATGTGGATTTGTTTCTGGGTTTTCTATTCTGTTCCATTGACCTATGTGTCTGTTTTGGTGCTAGTACCATACTGTCTTGATGACCACAGCTTTGTAATATAGTCTTAAATCCAGAATTGTGATGCTTCTAGCTTTGTTTTTCTTTCTCAGGATTGGCTATTCATGGTCTTTTGTGATTCCACACAAATTTTAGGATTGTTTTTTCTAGCTCTGCAGAAAATGCTGGTGGTTATTTTATAGGGATTGCAAAAAATGTGTGGATTGCTTTGAGTAGTATAGACACGTTAACAATGTTTGTTCTCTCAATCCATGAGCATGGAATTCTTTTCCATTTCTTTGTGTCCTCTTCAGTTTACTTCATAGGTGTTCTGTAGTTTTCAGAGTATAGATATTTTACTTCTTTAGTTAGATTTATTCCTGATATCTTATTGTTTTTGGTGTAGTTGCAAATGGGATCTATTCCTTGATTTCTTTACTGCTGCTTCATTATTGGTGTATATAAATTCAACAGATTTCTATATGTTGATTTTGCATCCTGTGCCTTTGCTGAATTCATGTATTAGCTCTAGCAATTTTTTCATGGAATCTTTCGGTTTTTCTATGTAGAGTATCATGTCATCTGCAAATAATGAAAGTTTGACTTTCTCCTTGATGATTTATATGTCTTTTATTTCTTTTTGTTTTCTGATTTCATATGCTAAGACTTCTAGTACTATGTTAAATAGTAATGGTGAGAGTGGACATCTTTGTCTTGATTCTTCTGACTGTAGGGGAAAAACTTTCAGTTTTTCCCCATTGAGGACAATATTAGCTGCAGGTCTTTTGTATATGGCCTTTATGATGTTGAGGTATGTACCATCAATCTCTACTTTGTTGAGAGATTTTTATCAGAAATTGATGCCATATTTGGTCAAATGTTTTTTCTGTATCTATTGACAGGATCATATAGTTCTTATCTTTTATTTTATTAACGTGGTATATCACATTGATTGATTTGCAAACATTGAACCAGCCCTGCAGCCCAGGAATAAATCCCACTGGAACATGGTGAATAACTCTTTTAATGTCCCATGAATCAATTTGATAGTATTTTATTAGAATTTTTGCATCCAGGTTCTTCAGGGATATTGGCCTGTGATAATGTTTTTTAGCAGGGTATTTGTCTGATTTTGGAATCAAGGTAATGCTGGATTTTTAGAAGGAGTTTGGGAGTTTTCTTTCCATTTCTATTTTCTGGAACAGTTTGAGAAGAATATGCACTAACTCTTCTTTAAATGTCTGGTAGAATTCCCCTGGGAAGCCATCTGGCCCAGGACTCCTTTTTGTTGGGAGATTTTTGATTAACTGATTCAATTTCTTTGCTCATTTTGCATCTGTTCAAATTTTCTATTTCTTCCTGATTCAATTTTGGTACGTTGTGTGTTTCTAGGAATTTGTCCATTTCTTCCAGATTGTCCAGTTTGTTGGCATATAATTTTTCATAGTATTGTATTATAATTGTTTGTATTTCAGTGGTGTTGATTGTGATCTTTCATCTTTCATTCATGACTTTATCTATTTGGGTACTTTATCTTTTCTTTTTGATAAGTCTGGCTAGGGGGTTATCAATTTTGTTAATTCTTTTAAGGAACCAGCTCTTAGTTTCATTGATTTGTTCTACTGGGTTTTTTGATTTCTATATCATTTATTTCTGCTCTAATCTTTATTATTTCCCTTCTTCTGCTGGCTTTAGGTTTTATTTGCTGTTCCTTTTCTAGCTTTTTTAGGTGTAATGCTAAGTTGTTATTGGGGACCTTCCTGCTTCTTGAAATAGGCCAGGATTGCAATGCATTTTCCTGCTAGGATTGCCTTTGTGGCATCCCAAAGGGTTTGGACTGTCATATTTTCATTTTCATTGGCTTCCATGTATTTTTTTATTTCTTCTTTAATTTACTGATTAATTCATTAGTAGAATATTCTTTAACCTCCATGTATTTGAGGGCTTTCAAATTTTTTTCTTGTGGTTGACTTCAAGTTTCATAGTGTTGTGGTCTGAAAATACATGGCATGATCTCAATCTGCTTGTACTTGTTGAGAGATGATTTGTGACCCAGTATGTGATCTTATTCTGGATAATGTTTCATGTGCACTTGAAAAGAATGTGTATTCTGCTATTTTCAGATAAAATGTTCTGAATATATCTGTTAAGTCCATACAGTTCAATGTGTCATTCAAAGTCAGTTTCTTTATTTATTTTCTGCTTAGATTATCTGCCCATTGATATAACTGGGGTGTTAAAACCCCATCCTATTATTGTATTACAATTAATGAATTTATTTATGTTTGTTATTAATTGATTTATATATTTGGGTGTTCAAGACAGGGGTATAAATATTTACAACTGTTAGATATTTTCTATGGATAGACCCCTTAATTATGATATAATGCCCTTCTTAATCTCTTGTTACAGTCTTTTGTTAAAAATCTAGTTTGTCTGATAGGGTATCGGAATGAATAAAAAAAAAAGACCCATCCATTTTCTGTCTACAGGAGACTCATTTTAGACCTGAGGACACCTTCAGATTGAAAGTGAGGGAATGGAGAACTATCTATCATGCTACTGGAAGTCAAAAGAAAGCTAGAGTAGCCACACTTCTACCAGACAAACTAGACTTTAAATTAAAGGCTGTAACAAGGGATGAAGAAAGGCATTATTTAATAATTACAGGATCTATCCATCAGGAAGAGCTAACAATGTCTATGTGCCAAATTCAGGAGCACCCAAATATATGAAACAATTAATCACAAACATAAATGATCTTATTGATAAGAATGTGATAATTGCAGGGGACTTTAATACTCCACTTGCAACTATGGAAAGATCATCTAGACAGAGAATCAGTAAAGAAAAAATGACCCTGAATGATTCATTGGACAAGATGGACTTGACAGCTATATTTAGAACTCTGCATCCCAAAGCAACAGAATATACTTTCTTCTCGAGTGCACATGGAACCTTCTCCAAGATAGATCACATACTGGGTCACAAAACAACCCTTAATAAGTATAAAAGAATTGAGATCATATCATGCACACTTTCAGATCACAAAGCTATGAAACTTGAAATGAACCACAGGAAAAAGCCTGGAAAACCTCCAAAAACATGAAGGTTAAAGAACATCCTACTAAAGAACGAATGGGTCAACCAGGCAATTAGAGAAGAAATTTAAAAAATATATGGAAACAAATGAAAATGAGAATACAACAATCCACATGTTTTGGGATGCAGCAAAGGCAGTCCTGAGAGGAAAATACATTTTAATCCAGGCCTATCTCAAGAAACAAGAAAAATCCCAAATACAAAATCTAACAGCACACCTAAAGGAACTAGAAAGACACCCCAAACCCAGCAGAAGAAGTGAAATAATAAAGATCAGAGCAGAAATAAACAATATAAAATTAAAAACAAAAACAGTAGAGCAGATCAATGAAACCAAGAGTTAGTTTTTTTGAAAAGGTAAACAAAATTGAGAAACCTGTAGCCAGGCTTCTCAAAAAGAAAAGAGAGAGGACCCAAAAGATAAAATCATGAAGGAAAAAGGAATTATTACAACCAATCCCTCAGAAATACAAGCAATTATCAGAGAATACTATGAAAAATTATATGCCAACAAACTGGAAAACCTGGGAGGAATGGACAAATTCCTAAACACCCACACACTACCAAAACTCAAACAAGAAGAAATGGAAAATTTGAACAGACCCATAACTAGTGAAGAAATTGAATCAGTCATCAAAAATCTCCCAACAGGGGCGCCTGGGTGGCTCGGTCGGTTGAGCATCTGACTTCGGCTCAGGTCATGATCTCGCAGTTCATGAGTTTGATCCCCGTGTTGGGCTCTGTGGTGACAGCTCAGAGCCTGGAGCCTGCTTTGGATTCTGCGTCTCCCTCTCTCTCTGCCCCTCCCCCATTCATGTTCTGTCTCTCTCTGTCTCAAAAATAAACATTAAAAAAACCTTTTTTAAATCTCCCAACAAATAGGAGTCTGGGATCAGATGGCTTCCCTGGAGAATTCTACCAGACATTTCAAGCAGAGTTACTACCTATCCTTCTCAAGCAGTTCCAAAAAATAGAAAGGGAAGGAAAACTTCCAGACTCAATCTATGAAGCCAGCATTATTTTGATTCCCAAACCAGACAGAGACCCAGCAAAAAAAAAAAAAAAAAAAGAGAGAGAACTACATGCCAATATCCCTGATGAATATGGACACAAAAATCTCAACAAGATACTAGTAAATCAAATTCAACAGCATATAAAAAGAATTATTCACCATGATCAAGTGGGATTCATTCCTGGGCTGCAGGACTGGTTCAATATTCTCAAATCAATCTGATACATCATATTAATAAAAGAAAAGGTAAGAGGAGCCAAGATGGCAGAACAGCATGGAAGTTTTTTGTGTGTCTCACATCCATGAAATACAGGAGACCAACACTACACCATCCTGCACACCTAGAAAACTAATTTGAAGATTAACACAAAAATCTGCACAACCTGAACCACAGAATTCAGTAGGTACATGGCCCAGAAAGGTGAACTTGGGAAACGAGAAGCCATGGAAGGCAGGGAGGTGCTTTTGCAGGTGGAGAGAGGACAGAGACAGGGAGGGGGGGAATACAGGAAAGGCACCCCTCCCCAAAAGCAGCTGGAGAGAAAGTGGAAAATTGGAAACAGCTGCAGGGACTAAACTAAAAAGGGGGAAAGGAGAAAGGAGAGGGTATAAACTCAAGACTGTAAGCAAGGGGAGTGCAAAGTCTGCAACTCCACAGCTCGATACCTGGTGGTGCTCTGGTGGGGAGGGTAAATTGCCAGGAACAGAATGGGGTCTGGGAGATTCTCAGGCCACGTGGGGAAAATTGGTTCCACTGCTGGAAGGACATTTGGTAGAGGCTGTTGAAACCACCTGGTTCCAGCAGACCCCAGAGAATGGCCACATTCGCTGGTGCTGGAACAAGGTCATTAAGGGTGAAGCCTGGTGCCAAATGTGTGTTGTGATTTTCCATAATCCCTGAAAAGCTGCTGCTACACTATCTCACAAACTTTTTCTGGGGCGGGCTGGAACCTGGCTGCAGTCTCGGGGCACCAGCAGCAGCAGGGTCCAGCAAGCATTCCTGGGTGCAGCCGACATTTGGCCATTGCTCCATGAGACCCTCCTGCAGAGAGGCAGAACAGGTCAAAGCCGCAGTCCTTCAGAAGGGGCCAAGGAAAACAGCCACATCTGAGACAAACCTCGGGAGAGGTACTGCCTGGGGCCTGGTCAAGGACAGTGAAAAAACGGGGAGTGGATGAGAGCTGAAGACAGAGGATGGGTTTTGATCAGGGAGAACAGAGTTCTGATACTAGAGACTGGGTAGCTGGGTGACGCCATTTTCACCGCTCCCACACATCTGCATACGCACCTATGAGTGCCACAACACTCCACCCCAGTAGGCTAGCAGCGCCATCTAGTGGATAACAGAGCCATTACACTGAGCCCCGCCCAACTGGGCCAACCTCGCTCTTGAAGAACACAAGTCTCACCGCCTACTTAGTTTATGGACTATAAAGCACTTCGTAGTCTGACTTCTAGGGGAAAACAAAGTAATTTCAGTCCTATTTCAATGTGTTAGCAGGTCCACCTATTCAATTTTCTTTCTTGTTTTTTTTCTCTATTTCATTTCTTTTTCTTGAATACAGAAAGAGAAAAAAATTCATTTTTATTTTCAATTTTTATTAAAAATATTTTTCCTTAATTTATTTTACCATATTTTTTACTTTTGTGTAATTTTTTCAAATTCTATATTACTTCCATCATTTTATTTTAGTCTACTTCAGTGTATTCACTTTTTTAAAATTTTCAAGTGATTTCCTTTTTTTCTTTTCTTTTTTCCCTTTTTCGTTTTTTTCCTTTTATTGAATGCAGAAAGAGAAAAACTTCATTTTTATTTTCAATTTCTATTAAAAATATTTTTCTTTAATTTTTGACTATATTTTTTGCTTTTATGTGAATTTTTTCAAATTCTATTTTACTTCCATCATTTATTTTAGTCAACTACAGTGTATTCACTTTTTAAAATTTTTCTAACGATTGACTTTTTTTCCTCTTTTTCATTTTGTTTTTCTTGAGTACAGAAAGAGAAAAGATTCATTTTTATTTTTAATTTTTATTAAAAATATTTTTCTTTAATTTTTTTCTCCTATATTCTTTACTTTTGTGTAAATTTTTCCAAATTCTATTTTACTCCCATCATCTTATTTTAGTCTACTTCAGTGTATTCATTTTTTCAAATTCTCACATGATTCCTCTTCCCCCCACTTTTTCCTCTAATCTGTCAAACCACTTTCAACACCCGGACCAAAACAAACCTAGGATCTACCATCATTTATTTGAATTTTTTGTGTCGGGGGGGTTGAATATTTTTATATTAATATTTTTTTAATTTTAAATTTTTTAAATTTTTTTTAACATTTATTTATCATTGAGAGACAGAGAGCATGAGCAGGGGAGGGGCAGAGAGACAAGGAGACACAGAATCCGAAGCAGGCTCCAGGCTCTGAGCTGTCAGCACAGAGCCCGACGTGGGGCTTGAACTCACAAACCACGAGATCATGACCCGAGCCAAAGTCGGTCGCCCAACCAACTGAGCCACCCAGGTGCCCCAATTTTAATTTTTTTAATTTTAATTTTCTACCTCATTAATTCCTTTTCTCCCATCAAAATGACAAAACGAAGGAATTCATCCCAAAACAAAGAGCAAAACACAGATACAAGCAAGATGTCTGAACCAGAATTTAGAATAACGATAATAATAATACTAGCTGGAGTCGAAAATAGATTAGAATCCCTTTCTGCAGAGGTAAAAGAAGTAAAAAATAGAATGAAATAAAAAATGCTATAACTGAGCTGCAATCATGGATGGATGCCGTGGCAGCAAGGATGGAGGAGGCAGAACAGAGAATCAACGATATAGAGGACAAACTTATAGAGAATAATGAAGCAGAAAAAAAGAGAGAGATTAAGTCAAAAGAGCACAATTTAAGAATTAGAGAAATCAGTGACTCATTAAAAAGGAACAACATCAGAATCATAGAGGCCCCAGAAGAGAAAGAGAGAGAAACAAGGGTAGAAGTGTTATGTGAGCAAATCATAGAGGAAAACTTTCCTAAACTGGGAAAAGACACAGACATCAAAATCCAGGAAGCACAGAGGACCTCCATTAGATTCAACAAAACCCCACCATAAACAAGGCATATCATAGTCGAATTCACAAATACTCAGGCAAGGAGAGAATCATGAAAGTAGCAAGGGAAAAAAAAGTCCCTAACCTACAAGGGAAGACAGATCAGGTTTGCAGCAGACCTATTATCCACAGAAACTTGGCAGGCTAGAAAGGAGTGGCAGGATATATTCAATGTGCTGAATCAGAAAAATGTGCAGCCAAGAATTCTTTATCAAGCAAGGCTGTCATTCAAAATAGGAGAGATAAAAAGTTTCCCAGACAAACAAAAATTAAAGGAGTTTGTGACCACTAAACCAGTCCTGTAAGAAATTTTAAGGGGGACTCTCTGAGGGCAGAAAATATATATACATACATACATTCCTATATATATATATATATATATATATATATATATATGAAAAGCAACAAAGATTAGAAAGGACCAGAGAACACAACCGGAAACTCCAACTCTACAGGCATCATAATGGCAATAAATTCATTTCTTTCAGTATTCACTCTAAAGGTCAATGGACTCAATGCTCCAATTAAAAGACATAGGGTAACAGAATGGGTAAGAAAACAAGATCCATCTATATGCTGTTTAGAAGAGCCCCACTTTAGACCTAAAGATACCTTCAGATTGAAAATAAGGGGTTGGAGAACTATCTATCATGCTAATGGTCAACAAAAGTAAGCCAGAGTAGCCATACTTATATCAGACAATCTAGATTTTAAAATAAAGTCTAGTCTGTATCAAGAGATGCAGAATGGCATTATATCATAATCAAGGGTTCTATCCACCAAGAAGACCTAACAGTTGTAAACATTTATGCGCCAAATGTGGAAACACCCAAATATATAAATCAGTTAATCACAAACATAAAGAAACTCATCGATAGTAATACCATAATAGTAGGAGACTTCAACACCCCACTCACAGCAATGGACAGATCATCTAATCAAAAAAATCAGCACGGAAACACTGGCTTTGAATGACAGGCCGGACCAGATGAAATTAACAGATATATTCAGAACATTTCATCCTAAAGCAGCAGAATATACATTCTTCTCCAGTGCACATGGAACATTCTCCAGAATAGACCACATACTGGACACAAATCAGCCCTCAGCAAGTACAAAAAGATCGAGATCATACCGTGCATATTTTCAGACCACAATGCTATGAAACTCAAAATCAACCACAAGAAAAAAATTTGGAAAGGTAACAAATACTTGGAGACTGAAGAACATCCTACTAAGGAATGAATGGACTCTGCAAGAAGTTAAAGAGGAAATTAAAAAGTATATGGAAGCCAATGAAAATGATAACACCACAACCCAAAGCTTCTGGGATGCAGCCAAGGCAGTCATAAGAGGAAAGTATATAGCAATCCAGGCCTTCCTAAAGAAGGAAGAAAGATCTCAGATACACAATCTTAACCTTACACCTTAAGGAGCTGGAAAAAGAACAGCAAATAAAGCCCAAAACCAGCAGAAAACAGGAAATAATAAAGATTAGAGCAGAAATTAATGCTATCGAAACCAAAAAAAAAAAAAAAAAAAAAAACAGTAGAAGAGATCAATGAAACCAGAAGCTGGTTCTTGGGAAGAATTAACAAAATTGATAAATCACTAGTGTAGTTTGATCAAAAAGAAAAAGAAAAAGACCCAAATAAATAAAATCAAGAATGAAAGAGGAGAGATCGTAACGAACACAGCCGAAATAAAAACAATAATAAAAGAATATTATGAGCAATTATATGCCAATAAAATGGGCAATCTGGAAGAAATGGACAAATTCATAGAAACATATAAACTACCAAAACGGAAACAGGAAGAAATAGAAAATTTGAACAGACCCATAACCAGTAAGGAAATCAAATTAGTAATCAAAATTCTGCCAAAAAACAAGAGTCCAGGGCCAGATGGCTTTCCAGGGGAATTCTACCAAATATTTAAGGAAGAGTTAACACCTATTTTCTTGAAGGTGTTAATAAAAATAAAAAATAAAAATAAAAAATAAAAATGGAAGGAAAACTTCCAAACTCTTTCTATGAAGCCAGCATTACGTTGATTCCAAAACCAGACAAAGACCCCACTAAAAAGGAAAACTATAGACCGATTTCCCTGATGAACATGGATACAAAAATCCTCAACAAGATATTAGCCAACCAGATCCCACAATGCATTTAAAAAATTAATCACTCACACCTGAAAGTGAGACAGGAAACCATCAAAACCCTAGAGGAGAAAGCAGGAAAAGACCTCTCTGACCTCAGCCGTAGCAATCTCTTACTTGACACATCCCCAAACGCAAGGGAATTAAAAGCAAAAATGAACTACTGGGACCTTATGAAGATAAAAAGCTCCTGCACAGAAAAGCAAACAACCAACAAAACTAAAAGGCAACCAACGGAATGGGAAAAGATATTTGCAAATGACATATCGGACAAAGGACTAGTATCCAAAATCTATAAAGAGCTCACCAAACTCCACACCCAAAAAACAAATAGTCCAGTGAAGAAATGGGCAAACATGAATAGACGCTTCTCTAAAGAAGACATCCAAATGGCCAACAAGCACATGAAAAGATGCTCAACGTCGCTCCTCATCAGGGAAATACAAATCAAAACCACACTCAGATATCACCTCACGCCAGTCAGAGTGGCTAAAATGAGCAACTCAGGAGACTATAGATGCTGGCGAGGATGTGGAGAAACGGGAACCCTCTTGCACTCTTGATGGGAATGCAAATTGGTGCAGCCATTCTGGAAAACAGTGTGGAGGTTCCTCAGAAAATTAGAAATAGACCTACCCTCTGACCCAGCAATAGCACTGCTAGGAATTTACCCAAGGGATACAGGAGTACTGATGCATAGGGGCACTTGTACCCCAATGTTTATAGCAGCATTCTCAACGATAGCCAAATTGTGGAAAGAGCCTAAATGTCCATCAACTGATGAATGGATAAAGAAATTGTGGTTTATATACACAATGGAGTACTACGTGGCAATGAGAAAGAATGAAATATGGCCCTTTGTAGCAACGTGGATGGAACTGGACAGTGTTATGCTAAGTGAAATAAGCCATACAGAGAAAGACAGATACCATATGTTTTCACTCTTATGTGGATCCTGAGAAATTTAACAGAAATCCATGGGGGAGGGGAAGGGGAAAAAAAGAGGTTAGAGTGGGAGAGAGCCAAAGCATAAGAGACTCTTAAAAACTGAGAACAAACTGAGGGTTGATGGGGGGTGGGAGGGACGGGAGAGTGGGTTATGGGTATTGAGGAGGGCACCTGTTGAAATGAGCACTGGGTGTTGTATGGAAACCAATTTGACAATAAATTTCATATATTGAAAAAAAAATTAATCACTCACGACCAAGTGGGATTTATACCTGGGATGCAGGGCTGGTTCAATAACCACAAAGCAATCAATGTGATTCATCCCATCAATAAAAGAAAGGACAAGAACCACATGATCCTCTCAATAGATGCAGAGAAAGCATTTAACAAAATACAACAACTTTTCTTGATAAAAACCCTCAAGAAAGTAGGGATAGAAGGAGCATACCTCGAGATCATAAACGATCATATGAACGACCCAACGCTAATATCATCATCAATGGGGGAAAACTGAGACCTTTTCCGCTAAGGTCAGGAACAAGACAGGGATGTCCACTCTCGCCACTGTTGTTCAACATAGTATTGGAAGTCTTAGCCTCTGCAATCAGACAACACAAAGAAATAAAAAGCATCCAAATCAGCCAGGAAGAGGTCAAACTTTCACTCTTTGCAGATGACATGATACGCTTTATGGAAAACCCAAAAGATTCCACCAAAAAACTGATAGAATTGATTCATGAATTCAGCAAAGTTTCAGGATATAAAATCAATGCACAGAAATCGATTACATTCCTATACACCAACAATGAAGTGAGAGAAAGAGAAATCAAGGAATCGAACCCATTTACAGTTGCACCAAAAACCATAAAATACCAAGGAATAAACCTAACCAAAGAGATGAAAAGTCTATACACTGAAAACTATACAAACTTATGAAAGAAACTGAAGAAGACACAAAAAAATGGAAAAAGATTCCATGCTCCTAGATAGAAAGAACAAATATTGTTAAAATGTCAATACTACCCAAAAAGCAATCTACAAATTTGATGCAATCCCCATCAAAATAATACCAGCATTCTTCACAGAGCTAGAAAAAATAATCCTAAAATTTTTATGGAACCAGAAAAGACCTCGAATAGCCAAAGAAATCTTGAAAAAGAAAAACAAAGCAGGAGGCATCACAATCCCAGACTTCAAGCTATACTACAAAGCTGTAATCATCAAGACAGTATGGTACTGGCACAAGAACAGACACTCAGATCAATGGAATAGAATAGAGAACCCAGAAATGGACCAACTAATCTTTGACAAAGCAGGAAAGAATATCCAATGGAATAAAAACAGTCTCTTCAGCAAGTGGTGCTGGGAAAACTGGACAGCAACATGCAGAAGAATGAAACTAGACCACTTTCTTACACCATTCACAAAATAAACTCAAAATGGATAAGGACCTGAATGTAAGACAGGAAACCATCTAAACCCTAGCGGAGAAAGCAGAAAAAAAAAACCTTTCTGACCTCAACCGCAGCAATTTCTTACTTGACACATCCCCAAAGGCAAGGGAATTAAAAAAGCAAAAATGAACTATTGGGACCTCATGAAGATAAAAAGCTTCTGCACTGCAAAGTAAACAATCAACAAAACTAAAAGGCAACCAACGGAATGGGAAAAGATATTTGCAAATGAAATGTCGGATAAAGGGCTAATATCCAAAATCTATGAAAAACTCACCAAACTCCACACCCAAAAAACAAATAGTCCAGTGAAGAAATGGGCAGAAGACATGAGTAGACACTTCTCTAAAGAAGACATCCAGGTGGCCTACAGACACATGAAAAGATGCTCAACGTCGCTCCTCATCAGGGAAATACAAATCAAAACACACTCAGATATCACCTCACACCAGTCAGAGTGGCTAAATGAACAAAACAGGAGACTATAGATGCTGGCGAGGATTTGGAGAAACGGGAACCCTGTTGCTCTGTTGGTGGGAATGCAAACTGGTGCAGCCGCTCTGGAAAACAGTGTGGAGGTTCCTCAAAAAATTAAAACTAGATCTACCCTATAACCCAGCAATAGCACTGCTAGGAATTTACACAAGGGATACAGCAGTGCTGATGCATAGGAGCATTTGTACCCCGATGTTTATAGCAGCACTTTCAACAATAGCCAAATTATGGAATGAGCCTAAATGTCCATCAACTGATGAATGGGTAAAGAAATTGTGGTTTATATACACAATGGAATACTACTTGGCAATGAGAAAGAATGAAACATGACCTTTTGTAGCAATGTGGATGGGACTGGAGAGTGCTCTTCTAAGTGAAATAAGTCATACAGAGAAAGACAGATACCATGTTTTCACCCTTATGTGGATCCTAAGAAACTTCACAGAAGACCATGGGGGAGGGGAAGAAAAGAAAAAGTTAGAGAGTGAGGGAGCCAAGACATAAGAGACTCTTAAAAACTGAGAACCAACTGAGGGTTGATGGGGGGTGGGAGGGTGTGGAGGATGGGTGATGGGCATTGAGGAAGGCACCTGTTGGGATGATCACTGGGTGTTGTATGGAAACCAATTTGACAATAAATTTCATATTAAAAAAATAATAAAGTGCTTCTCGGGGTGCCTGGATGGCTCAGTCAGTTAAGCATCTGACTTTGGCTCAAGTCATGATCTCACGGTTCGTGGGTTTGAGCCCAGCATCAGGCTCTGTGCTGGAAGTTTGGAGCCTGGAGTCTGCTTCAGATTCTGTTTGACTCTCTCTCTCTGCCCCTCTCCTGCTCTCTCTCTCTCTCTCTCTCTCTCTCTCAATCACTCTCTCTCAATCGCTCTCTCTCAATCTCTCTCTTTCAATCACTCTCTCTCAATCTCTCTCTCTCTCTGTGTCTCAAAAACAAATAAATAAGCATTTTTAAAAAGAATAAATAAATAAATAAATAAATAAATAAATAAAAATAAAGTGCATCACTATTGTCTTTGAGGTTTCCTTCCTAGGTGTCTATATCCATTCACATCAAAGCTGCTGCTTTGTTGATGTGCTACCAGAAGCTCTTCAGACAATGATGCTCCCCGGTGACCCTCACCTGCTTTCCTGACAGACATGCTGTGGTTGCCATCATCCATCTGGCCATTAGGAGTAACAGGCCAGTTCTTGTGTTAACAGGCAGTGACTGCCACCTGGTTGATAGCTCTTGGAAGACATTCCGATTATGGCACATCCTCATTTTGGAAATGTTAAAGGTGAAAAAACATGTGTCTCAGACATTATTTTGACAACGTAGTTAGATACATGAAGGTTTGTGATATATCCTCTGGGTGACTTGTATATTCATCAATATAAAATATGCCTTTCACTGCCTTCCACCTTAAACTCTAAGGGGAAAATATTATGTAGAAATGCACTGAAGTTTGGTTTCAGTTTTGGTATTCAGCCTAAGTCTGAAGTCTACCTAAACCTGACATATGTAAACTGAAATGTAGACATACAGAGTTAACTAGACAATAATTGTAAGTTTGTCTACAAAGTGCATTTACAATGCTTTAAACTCTCCTTCTGCTTGCCTGAGTCTCCCACAGCTAATCCCACACCACGTGTGAGTCTGAATAGTGAATCTGAGAGAAGAAATATTTATGGAATGGGAAATCAGCCAATGAAAGTGCCATGCCAATTGCCACAGACATAGAATAAATATGGCTGTTTCTGAGTGAATTAGGAATCTAATTCTGAATTAGATAATATGTAATAGACATACTGTTTTGCTCTCACTCTTCAGCTGTGTGTTGAGGGAGCAACTGTAGTGCAGAGTGATGCACGTGAACTACTGCCCTCAGCATAAAGAAAGATAAA
Source organism: Panthera leo (assembly GCF_018350215.1). Taxonomy (NCBI): domain Eukaryota; kingdom Metazoa; phylum Chordata; class Mammalia; order Carnivora; family Felidae; genus Panthera; species Panthera leo. The sequence goes on from NC_056681.1 coordinate 49,643,065, forward strand.
GACACTCACTGTTTGTCAGCCAAGTCCTTGGAGTCACTGTGTCCTCACCTTTACAAGGTACAGATCAGAGGGGAGTTACCCTAGGATGGCCTGTGGTCCCTTTGAATCATGGAGGGGCTAATGATGATTACCCAAGACTGACAGGACAAGGGAGTGCCACCAAGGAAGACTTACCTGCAGCAAGCCAAGGCGGGAGCTGCACTGCTTCAGTTCTTCATGTTCCCAGTGCCTAATATGGTGCTGGAGATAGTGGCAAGAAAAAGACGTGCCATGAGCAGATGCCCTAGCTGCCCTTGAATTGTTGTATACATTCCTTCTGCCCATGTGCTCCCAACTGAGAGAGAGCCTCACTAAGCTGTGATGGGCTGGATAGCTTGGATTCATCAAGCAGGTCCGTGGGTCCCGGTTCTTTCATTGGCAGTAGGGCATGGACCTCCGAGTTTCCCAAGCCACTAGTACTCATGCCTTCTATTTGAAGTCGTTTGAGATCTACACTGTAGTGGTGCAGCCACTCAATCACTCTCCAGAGCAAATGGAGTGTCTATCCTCAGTGATTACAAGTAATGAAGGCCACACAACATTTATGGGTAAACACTGCACATATTCACCATTCCCCAGCTTAGAAATTCCTTGTGTCTGACCTAGTTTCGCCCACCTGATCTCTTCACAATAGAGATGAAATGCTGAGGGAATGGCCAAAAGTACTAAGCTCTGAGAATGAATTGCAGAGAAGCAACTGCTTTGTTAGTTCATTTCTTCCCACCTACTAATGCCCAACATGGTGATTTTGCTGAGGAATGAGGATGACTCCATCATCACAGGGATGTTGAATATCTGTCCACAAATGTTGGAGTATGCGCTGTTGCAGTCTGGCTCCATGGAGGGTCACAATGAAGCGAGAATGGTCTCTGCTTCAAGGATGGTATGCTAAAAAGTCAAAACTAACAAACATACACAAAACAGCATTTAAAAATGCCTGGGTGGCTGGGTGGCTCGGTGGCTCAGCTGGTTGGGTGTGAGACTTTGGCTCAGGTCATGATCTCACAGTTCTGAGTTTGAGCCCTCATCAGGCTCACTGCTGCCAGCACAGAGCTTTAGATTCTCTTTCCCCTTCCCTCTTTGCCCCTTCCCCACTCATGCTCTCCCCCAAAAATAATAAGCATTTTTAAAAATCTGGAGCCACAATCATATTTTTAAAGTATAACATTCATACAAAATCATAAATGCACAAGTCATAAAAGTACACCTCATCGAATTTTCACAAAATGTTTACACCGAGATCAAGAAGTAGAAAATTATTAGAACCCCAGAAGCACCCTTCCCCACCCACTAAGGATACCACTCTCCTGACTTCTGCTACTACAGATTAGTGTTTCCATTTCCTAAACATTATATAACTAAAATCATACAATGTGAACTCTTTTTTCTTTCTGATTTCCTTCACTCATCGTTGCATTTGTGAGTTCATCCATGTTCTGTGGGTAGCTGAGGCTTATTCATTAAATCCGTTGCTGTGTATTTCACAAGCTATTCATCTATTCTACTGGTGATGGGCATTTGAGTTCTTTGCAATGTGGGATCATTACAAATAGTGCTGCCATGGAGCACATAGTGAACTTAGGTATACAAGTTTTTGCATAGCTCCCTAGCAATGGGATTGCTGGGTCATGGAGGACAAATACGGTCAACTCTCATGGGTACCTGCCCAAAGTGCTTGTCCTGTAGTCCCATTAAATGATCCTTTGACTTGAGGGGAACAAAACATAAGAGACTCTTAAATATGGAGAACAAACTGAGGGTTGCTGGAGGGGTTGTGGGTAGGGTATGGGCTAAATGGGTAAGGGGCCTTAAGGAAGACACTTGTTGGGATGAGTGCTGGGTGTTTTATATAGGGGATAAATCACTAGAATCTACTCATGAAATCATTATTGTACTATATGCTAACTAACTTGGATGTAAATATAAATAAATAAATAAATAAATAAATAATCTTTTGACTTTAGATTTAAATGATATTACCCCAATGGATGTGATAAAATACACATTCATTGAGCTCCTAATGTATCCAGCCATGTTCCTAGGCTGAGTCTCCTTTCTTCCTCACAACAAGCCTTTAACAAGGCAGTGCTCAGAATCATGGCTCACCACAGAATGAGCTTCCAAAGGGTTTGAGCAAAGTGAGGTATTCATATGGTCAGAATTGCCTCTGAATACCCCTTAGGAATCCATTATGTGGAAGACTGATATACAAGCCCTCAGTGAACTTAACCATGAAAAAGCCCATGTCTAAGAATACTGGAATTCACTCAGGATGTTTCATGTGTCTAAGAGTGTTAGACTCACAGTCAGCAATAACATCGTAGCTGAGAATAATCAAGTGGAAAGCACCATCTCTCTGGGCCATGTGCTCATTAGGTGTACTGCTGATTGAATGACTGCCACTAATTAAATTGTTGTTTCTGATTATTTCTGTCTCCCACTCTGTCCTTCTCTCTCTCTCTCTCTCTCTCTCTCTCTCACCCTGAAACTTGTGTAACTGTATTTATAAAGGTCATATAATGTGACTCCATTTTATCATCCTGTTTTTAAGGATGATACATCCAAGGCTCAGAAAGGCTAAGTAACTTGCCCAACATCATACAATATTCAAATACAAGACACTCTAATCCCATAAGGCATGATCTTTCAGACACATAAGCGGCCTTACAAAGCAGCCATGATTATATTACAGACATACCTCAGAGATATTGCAGGTTTGGTTCCAGAACACTAAAATAAAGCAAATATCACAATATAAAGAGTCAAATATTTTATTTCCCAGTGCATATAAAAGTTTTGTTTCCACTATAATTTAGCCTCTTAAGTGTGCAATACTATTGTCTAAAAACACAATGTACATACCTTAATTTAAGAATTCCTTATTGCCTAGGGGTGCCTAGTTGGCTCAGTTGGTGAATCATGCCACTCTTCATCTCAGGGTTGTGAGTTTAAGTCCCACGTTGGGTGTGGAGCCTACTTTTAAAAAATTAAATATAAAAATCAAGAAATAAAAAATTAAAATACCTTATTGCTGGGTAACCTGGGTGGCTCAGTTGGTTGAGTGTCTGACTTTGGCTCAGGTCATGATCTTGCAGTTTGTGGGTTCCAGTCCCTCATTGGGCTCTGTGCTGACTGTGGGCTCAGAGCCTGAAGCCTGCTTCGGATTCTGTCTCTCTCTCTCTCTCTCTCTCTCTCTGCCCCACCCCCTGCTTGCACTCTCTCTCTCTCAAAAATAAATAAGTAAACATTTTTTAAAAATTTAAATACTTTATTGCTTAGAAATGCTAACCATCACCTGAAATGTCAGCAAGTTGTAATCTTTTTGTTGATAGAGAGCCTTGCCTCAATGTTGGTAGCTGCTGACCTGATAAGGGTGATGGTTGCTGAAGGCTGAGGTTGCTGTGGCAATTTCTTAAAATAAGACAATGAAGTTTGATGTGTTGATTGACTCTTCCTTTCACAAACAATTTCTCTGTAGCAGGGGATGCTATTTAATAGCATTTTACCCACAGTAGAACTTCTTTCATGATTGGAATTAATCCTCTCAAACCCTGCCACTGCTTATCACTAATTTTAAATACTATTCTAAATTCTCTGCTGTCATTTCAACAACCTTCACAGGATCTTCAACAGGTGTAGATTCCATCTCAAGAATGACCCTTTGCTCATCCAAAAGAAACAGCTCCTCATCCATTCAAGTTTTATCATTAGATTGCAGCATTTCAGTCACACCTTCAGGCTCCACTTCTGACTCAAGTTCTCTTGCTGTTTCTACCACATCTGTAGTTAATTCCCACTGAAGTCTTGAATCCCTCAAAGCCATCCATGAGGGTTGGAATCAACTACTTCCAAACTTCCTGATGATATTTCGGCCTCTTCCCATGAATTATGAATGTTCATAGTGGCATCTAGAGGGGTGAACCCTTTCCAGAAGGTTTACTATTTACTTTGCCCAGGTCCATCAGAGGAATACTATTTAATGGCAGATATAGCCTTACAAACTGTGTTTCTTAATAATAAGACTTGAAAGTCAAAGTAACTCCTTAATCCATAGGCTGCAGAATGGCTGTTGTGTTAGCAAGCATGAAAATGACATGAATCTCATTGGACATCCCATCACAACTCTTGGGTGGTCAGGTTCATTGTCAATTAGCAATATTTGAGATAAATCTTTTTTTCTGAGCAGTAGTTCTCAACAGTGAGCTCAGAATATTCAGTAAACCATGTTGTAAACAGATATGCTGCCATCCAGGCTTTGCTGTTCCATTAAGAGAGCACAGGCAGAGTAGATATGGCATAATTTTTAGGGCTCTGGGATTTTCAGAATGGTAAATGAGCATTCATTTCAACTTAAGTCACCAGCTGCATTAATCCCTAAGAAGAGAGTTAGCCTGTTCTTTGAAGTTTTGAAGCCAGGTATTGACTTCTCCGTTATAGCTATGAAAGTCTTAAATGACATCTTCTTCCAATAAAAGACTATTTTCATTTACATTGAAAGTCGGTTGTTGAGTATAGCCAACTTTCTTAATTACCTTCACTAGATCTTCTGGATAATTGCTGCAGTTTCTACATCAGCACTTGCTGCCTCATCTTATACTGTTATGCTATGAAGATGGCTTCTTTCCTTAAACCTCATGAAACAACCTCTGCTAGCATGAAACTTTTCTTCTGTAATGTCCTCACCTCCCTCAGCATTCACATAATTAAAGAGAGTTAGGGCCTTGCTCTGGATTAGGCTTTGGCTTAAGCTTGTTTGACCTTATATCCAGATCACTGAAACCTTCTCCGTATCAGCAATAAGCCTGTTTCACTTTCTTATTATTCATGTGTTCACTGAAGTAGCACTTTTACTTTCCTTCAAGAACTTTTCTTTGCATTCACAACTTGGCTAACTGGTGGAAGGCCAACTATTTGTCCTGTCTCAGCTTTCAGCATGCCTTCCTCACTAAGCTTAATCATTTCTAGCTTTTGATTTAAAGTGAGAGACATGTGATACTTCCTTTCACTTGAGCACTTACAGGCCACTGTGAGGTTATTAGTTGCCTTAATTTCAATATTGTTGTGTCTCAGAAACTGGGAGGCCTGAGAAGCAGGAGAAGGATGGGGGAAATGGCTGGTCGGTGGAGCAATCAGAAGATAGATAACATTTATCAAACAAGTTCACTATCATATGGGCACAGTTTGTGGCCAAAACAATTACAACAGTAACATCAAAGATCACTGATCACAGATCATCAAAACAAAAATAATAACAATTTTAAAAGTTTAAAATATTTCAAGAATTGAAAGGCATGAAGTGAGCAAATGCTGTTGGAAAAATGATGGCAATAGACTTGCTCCACACACGGTTGCCACAGACCTTCAATTTGTGAAAAACACCATATCTGTGAGATGAAATAAAATAAAATATGCCTGCATACTGTATGTTAAGAGAGTCTTACTACCAGTAAGCTTTATATATGTGAGCAAATCCCTTGTACCCCAGAAATATTTTTGCGAGATATGCATAGAAATTCTTTGATATTTCAGTGCTCATAATGAGTAGACATCTAGTTCCCACCCATGATGCTTTCCCCAGTGACGTGAAAGGGAGAGATTATACTCATGAGTGCCCAGCAAATTACTAAGAAGACTTAAGTCAATAGTTTGTTTATCAAGGTACATGACTCACAACTTAACTTCTCTCATATGATTTATAGATAAAAAAAAAAACCACACATAATATTTATTAGTGTCCAAGCTGTGGCTTTCCCCTGGGGTCAAAGTTGTAAATATCTACTTTCTGGTCTGAGTAAAGATGCACCTTTCAGTTCTGAACATGGAAATGAGTAGGTTCTTTCTCCTGTGAGTGAGTCTGGATCCAGACCCAGGTAAGAGTCACCTAGAAGCAAGTAGGAATACTCCCTCATCTTCCAAGCCTCTCTAGAAGCAGAAGAGAGGAGTGCAGAGGACCCCTACCTAAGCTTCTGCCGCCGGACAAGGGCTCCTGCTGACTTTCTTGCCTAGGAGATAGGACAGTCATTGTTCCTGGGAAATGGGGTCCTCTCCTCTGGGCAGTGGCATGGGGATAGCAATTCCACCACTCCCTTCCAACAGTGTAAGTGCAATAGTATGAACCATGGGATATATCGGATATCTCCAGCAGCCCCAAAGAAAGGGTAGGGTTAAGTGGGTGTGGTCTAGGTTCTTCTCACTGGAAGCATTCAGGTCTTCTGAGGCTCGGCCATCTGGTAAGTACTAGCCCTTCCAATTTACACTGCTAAAAAATTAGACACATTTCAAACACAGAAGTTGCACTTAAATTGAACTACTAAAGTGTAATTAAGTTGCATAAATCTGATTTTAACTTAAGGCCTACATTTCTCAAATAGTTAAGAATACTCTGTGGTCAATGGTGGGAATTTTGTCACCAACTGAGTTTTACTTGGAAAATCAAAGTCCCCAAAAGTGACTATGCCAGGAAACCTTGCCAATATGTCATCACTAGCATTGACTGCACCTTACTTAAACTTTTCCTCTTACAAATCATTTTTCCTCCATGCGTCCTGTGACATTCTTTCTTGTGTCTTTCAAGGAAAAGAAAACCATCTCATCAAGCCTTCTGCTGGCTCCACCTGCACGGGCACATCACACAGTGTTTGCTGCAACTTTAAGAAAAATTTTAATAGGAAAGGAATCTTCCTAAAAGCATTTTCTGATCATTGTTAAAGAATTCAATCCCCTCTTTTAGCTTAGAGATAAATAAAGTCCTGATTACCAGAGCAAAGTACCTTGAGAATTTCAAATTTATTCCCCTGACGACATAATCCTTCTGGCAATGAATTGACCATGTGACATACACGTTCCTGTAATGCCCACGTGTTAATGTCAGGGAACAAAATCACAATCTGATCTGATCTGGGTTTTGTTTTTTGTTTTTTGGTTTTTTTTAAGGAAGGAGAACATGAAACACCATAATGCAGCTACATAATCATCAGACACAAAATAAGCTGTTTATCCGATTTTACATACACTCATAATTGCATCTAACTTCTGGAAATCTATAATTACTTTTCTAAATGATTCATTTTTTTCTGATTATAAAAGTCTGCATGCCTGATGTAGGAAATATAGGAAATAAGAAAATAACAATCCCCCTACACCTATGATCCACAAATAAACCCTGTTAACATTTTTGGTATATTTCATTTTAATACTGTTCAACGTATATGTAACTTCACAACTCGATATCATTGTTGAGACAAATTGTACTGATTTTTTTTTCACTCCACATCATTTTTGGGCAGTTTTAACTGTCATCAAGAGATTTCAAAATCTGCTAAGGTATTAACAGTGGTCACCTCTTGGTGACAAGAATACGATGTTTTTATTTTCTTATTTTATGCAGTTTTATCTAAATTTTCTAATTTTCTGAAATGCACATTTATTATTATGAAGAGATTATTTTTAAATACAAAAATATTGTTCTCCTCGGCTGTGTAATATTTCATCTTACAAATACCCTCTGGTTTACAAAGTCTTTACCCGGCCTTTTCAAGGTCTTAGAAAGAGCTCCAGCAATGTGTTCACATGGTCATATGTTTTTGTAAAATCTGACACAGTGAACTACTGTAACTGCAGGCACTTAAGACCTCTCCAACCTGTCTCCCTCACATCCTTGTGTGTCAAGTGGCTCTGGGTGGTCGGAGGCATTCGGGGGAAGTTGAGTGGGGGATGCACTTATGTGACTCACATCACTTCTGATTGCAGCTAGATTACTGCAGCCATCTTAGCATGGGATGGCTTTCAGGAACATGCTTAATGTCATCAAATCCAGGAGGATTTAAGGGGCTTCTGGGAAGATAGCAGTAGTAACGAAAGTTTTGAATCTCTTTGAATCCTAATAATAACAAAAATAATATGACAATTAGAAAGTGAAACCAGGGGCGCCTGGGTGGCTCAGTCGGTTAAGCGTCCGACTTCAGCCAGGTCACGATCTCGCGGTCCGTGAGTTCGAGCCCCGCGTCAGGCTCTGGGCAGATGGCTCAGAGCCTGGAGCCTGTTTCCGATTCTGTGTCTCCCTCTCTCTCTGCCCCTCCCCCGTTCATGCTCTGTCTCTCTCTGTCTCAAAAATAAATAAACGTTAAAAAAAAAAAATTAAAAAAAGAAAGTGAAACCAAAAACACATGAACAAACTTACGACAAAACTAGATGAGAAAGTATCTGCCCGAAGCCCCCAAATACAAGCAAGTAGGACAACCACCATATGGCCAGAGCCCTGCCTGGTATCACCACTGTGTCAAGAGAGGAGAGAGAAGTGAAGGAAACTGGAGAAACCAGAAAAGAGAGAACTCAGGAAAGAATTCAAATTGAAAGAAAATCACCTGAGAGATGGAGACTAAATTTCAAGGAACATAAGAGCAAATAACACAACAGTCAATGCCTTGGGGAAAATAGAACATTATTTTAATCATAAGGAAATTTAAAAAGATGAAAAAGGAATTTGCTAGAAGTGACATTTAGGCAACAACAACAAAGTCAGCATATAGGTAATAGCAGTACCTGAAGAAAAAACAAGAGTAAAGAAAGAGAACAAATTTTGAAAAATTGCAGAAAATTTTCCTGAAACATAGGGGTTAGAAAGAGGTTTGGAAAGAGCACAATACACACCTGAGAATATCACCAGAATGACCAAAACCAAGACAGATCCTAGTAAAAGTACTGAGCTTTAAAGTCAAATAAATAATTCCTTTGGACAGCTGGGCAAAAAGGGCATGACTGGACATAATAAAAAAGAGATAGAAAATCAGATCACCATCAGTGTTGACAGCAACGTTTACTCCAAAAAGAATTAGAGAAATCCATTTAAGATGCAAAGCAAGAATGTGAGCCCAGGATTTCAATACAGCCAAATTGCTTTTAAATAAAAAGATCACAATGCTGGGGGCTTTCTGGGTATATTGGGAACCTTCTCAGCCCACACCCAGAGAAAGCCAGGAAGTGCCAGGGGCACCCTCACCAATGAGGACATGGAGTCTGAAATCACTCAAATGGCTTCTAAGGGTCTTTGGTAATTGGCTGTCTTCCTTCTTATCTCTCTCCCTTGTACTTCCCAAGCCTGTTAAATGAACCATACAAATGCAGAGACAAGTCCTGAGAGACTGAATCCAGAGCACTTAGTACTTGCAATCCAAGGAGCTCATCCCAGTAAGTTCTACAGGGCTGTTTCTGCACAGAAACACAGATGAACCTTGGTCAGGGAAGAGGGCCAAGGAGGACCAAAAGGAACCATATTGGCCTGGAGCTACCACCACAGAGACTGACTGACATCTGCTGGGGAGAACATGAGCCAAGGGAGAATTCCCTGCAGAGGTGATGAGCCTTCCACGCAGGTGCCAGGAGGAGAGAACCACATCACCACACTGGAACAAGCGGTTTGTGGGGATTAAAACGTGCCCTTACTGCAGAAACTCAAGCACGTGGGGCAACCATCTCCAAATGCTTCCTACTGCAGCCTATTTTCACAGGAGCACCCTTCCAACAACAAAAGAGTGCATCAAAGCACACATACATGGGAAAACAATGACATTCAATTCATTTTTGGAAATCTTTGATGATTTCACTGCACCAGGGAATGCAGATGACCTCTGGCTGTTGTGAAGTTAGGTCTCACGTGCCAGAATGCCAAAAGTCACAGAAACAAAACAACCAACCTGATTGTCAGCCAGCTTCACTTTTCTAAAATTGGTAAACACACTTTTCAAAAGTTCAAAGTCATGAAAAAACAAGGAAATACTGAGAACTGCCAGAGATGAAGATTAAGGTGACACAGTGAGTAAACACAATGTGGCATTCTGGATTGGGTTCTGAAACAGGAAAAATGACAGAGATAAAACTAGTGAAATCCAAATAAAGTCTGTAGTTCAGTGAACAGCAGTACCAGTATGAAGCTTTTAGTTTTGATAAATGTAACATGGTTACATAGGCGCTCCCTGGATTTGCCACATGATCCCCTCAGACAGTTGCTGTCAGCAAGGGGCAGTGACAACAGTGCTGTTTCACACTGTGGCCCCGAATTCCAGGACAATGAGGAAAAATGAAGAGGTGACCCTTCCCCTGAAATTTCTCTGTACCTTGGAAAGAAATGCCTTGAGCAACAATCCTCAATACTGTTCTGCCCTTTGCCTACTTCTGAACATGGAGACATGGTTGACACATTGGAAGAATTTCCCCATCTCACCAGTCCTTGCTTGCCCTGCAACCTAGTGTTGATATGATTAAACTACTTTGTCGTCCCATTGAGCTTTCTGACATACCCACAGCAAAGTCAAGTCTCCACCCTGCCCTGTAAAGGTACAAACATATAGTATCCTTCAGTCTAACCTTGAGGCAAACAGCTGGTCCACAGAAGGTGGAACCTGACACAGGCTGGCATGCAGGCTTGGTTTGGGGAGCAATCCCAGGGAGCAGGTATGCAGGCTGAGGGATGCCAATACTGGGGTGCATTACTGAGTTGGTCACCCTGCTTGTGCAGTGTCTGAAAGGGACTTCAGTAAGGTGTCTGAGAACTGTCCCCCAGGGAAGAAGGGCCTTGTGTGTCAGCTCCCCACAGGCACTGCAGATCAGGCCCAGGGAGCCTCCACAGGAAGGATGATTCTTCTCTAGTGCAGGGCCATGGGCCAGAACATCAGATTGCTCCTGGGCAAAGTGGAATCACAGAGGAGAGGAGAAACCAAGAGGATGGACAGTGGAGGAGGCGGGGCTAGCACATCCCTCAGATCATGGGGCAGAGGGCCCATCCTCCCTGCACTGGCTGCTCTTGCAGCTTCCAACCAGAGTGCCAGCGAGGCTCTTACAGAGCTGTTTTCTGCCCAGGGACCTGACCAAGACCGCATGAGGGAAGGCAGAAGGGCTAAGGAACTAACATCCCCAGGCCCACAGCCAACCACGGACTACCAGACTACTGTTAGTGGATAAAGACCCCAGCTTCCCACCAGACAAACTGGTTTTCCCAGGTTCCAGAGGCACCCAGTGGGATTTAGCCCAAGTGCCCACAAAAGTAAGCTCATCACTAATGTGTCCTGCCTTGGCTCCCTTTTCTTCCCTGTCTCACTTCCCACATCCCTCACAGTTCTTCCCTGAGTCACCTACCAATTAAATGCCTTGCACCAAATCCTGTCTCAAGTCTGCAGTGACTGAGCTAGAATTTGAACCCAGCACTGTCAGATTCAGGGCCCAAATGCTGAACCATTGTGCCACCATCAGCTACTAGGAAAAACCTGTTACTGGTGGGTTCCACTTGGCATGTTGCATCCTATGACAATCACAGGACATCAGCACACTCCCCCAGCCACTGATGGCCATCTTTCTACCCCTGCTCCAACTGACATCTGGCCATGATGGGCAAAACAGACATGGATATCCTAGGCACCTTTGTTTCTTCAGCTATGGTAGGGAAATTGTCTGTCACATCTCCATTCTATATGTCTCAGTTAACCCCAGACCTGCTCAGTTCTTCCATGCCACACACCCTCCCTCTGGCTCCCTACTGCCCACAGCCCTTGCTTTCTTTATTTCCCCCAAAGGAAAATTACTTACAGAGTAATGTAAGAATGTGTTTAATTCACATGCATTTGGATGCAGTGTGACAGCCCGAGAGGCATGGAGGTTGCACAACAACATCAGGGAAGATGATACCTACACTCCAAATTCTGATGGGTGTGCTCTACCTACAGCCAAGCTAACCTTCTCATGTGAGTTGGCCTCTGGGCCTCTTCTTCCAGCAGGGCTTCCACTTAACCCCCTTCCAGGGACCAAGAGCATCTCAGTGTGGGGTGGTAAAGGGGCTTGGCATACCCTGGGACAGAAGTGGTATAGCTGTTGCAGTGATGGGTAATTCTGCTTTTGGTCAAGTGGCCTCACAAATTGTGTATTTGTGAAAGGGCTAAGGATGCTATTATTGTTATATAAAGGCTAACAGAGGCCATTCTGTGATCCCCCACCTTGAGAACAGCCACCATGCATCCTAGCCTGATGTCGCCCTAGCTAGTGTGCTCGTCGAGGATGCTGAAGCCCACCAGAGTGGGCTTTGAGCCCTAATTGCCATATCCAGGTTCCCCTTACAACTGGCCGGGGTGGGACTATTTCACAGTGTCACGAGTGGTGCACCAAGAGGCCCTGGGTGTCCAGACAGGTGTCAAGACACTCCTTTGGGAACACAGCCAGCACCTCCACCCATCCTCATGTCTGTCTTGCAGCCCCAACTCTCTGCCCAAGCAGAGGCCCCTGATGACCTGCTCTCTTGGGTGTCTGCCTCTGCCTATGCCTTGTCTCCTGAGTTCTGATCTACACCATTTCTTCCCAGCTCCCCTATCACAACCTCTCCATTTCATCTCACCCTTTTTGACAATATACTCCTAAGGCCCTCCACCATCTCTGCCCAGGTCTCCAAATTGTTTTCTGATCTCATCCCCAGAAAGGGTATGCAGACTTTTGGAGAGCTCTTCCCTCCATCCACCAGCTCTTTGTTCATGGCACCCTGTACATCAGATGCAGGTAGCATGGGTGGACTAAAGCAATGCCCAAAGTCAACAGCATGCTTCCCAGCTCTCCCATGGCCTGGGCGCTGTCCCCAAAGAGGCTCGAAGGCGGTGCTTGAGCTGCAGCTCTGCAACCTGTCCTGGGGAACAAACAGGTGAGAAGCCAAAGCTGGCAGAGAAAGGAGAAGAGCTGCCACTGGGGAGGCGGAGAGGAGGGTGTGCAGCACAGGTGTGGGAGCAGGCCAGCCTGGTCTCAGTTCCTATGTCAGTGCTCTAGGACTTAGTCCTTTTAAAGCCCCAATTCTCTTGCCTCTGAAATGTGGCAAGAGGGCTGCTGTGGGGGATGCAGTGAGAGAAGTATAAACACTCAGAGGTACATGCCTCTCAGAGGCCTCTATAATGCATGCTATTGTTGCCATCATTAGTGATCATTTTTCACGTCTCCTCTTAGATGAAAAGCCATCTGTTATTGACGGACATTTGAAAAAGGAGAGCAGATTTTTGAATCAGCACGATTCAAAGAATTTTCTTCCAGCAACAGTTGTTAAACACAGGACGCCTTGCAACTTCTTTTAAAAGAAGATTCCATCTCGCCAGATTTGTGGTTCCTGGAAAAGAATAGAAAAGGTCTAGATTATTCCTCACATTCCCCCTGGAGCCCCAATATCTTAATTGTAAGATTCCTCAAATCTCACTAATTAAATTGTCTGGTTAATCCTGCTCCTTGAGCCCACCCCCTGGCCTCAGTCCGTCCTGGGCATTGCAGCCATTCCATGTACACATCCACGCAGGAGACAACTCACAGCTGCCTGTTTGCAGGTTGGCCTCCCCTCAACAATATTCTGTGCAGACAGACTGCCCTGCTCTACCGCCACCCTCTTTGTGCAAAGGCCAACTGGTAACAGACAGTTGGAATGTCTTCTCAGCAGACAAAAGAGCCGCTCAAGTGTGCAAGTATTTGGGGGCAGCCGCCACTCCCTCAGCTGGTGGTTATGGTCCTTGCTGCCTGGAGCCAGCTGCTGAGTCCTAGGAGAAGAATAGAGCGGGCATGTGGGCTGGACAAAAGCCGCTGGCCCTGTGCCCCAGCCAACCCACTGCACAGGGCATCCTCAGCATATGGGTCCCCAGGGCCTTCCTTCATTTAACAATCATGACTTCCCTCTTCAGGAGACAACAATATTTGGAGACGTTAAATGGGCCGTGTGACTAACTTAAATTCCCAGGGCAGCCAGAACCAAGATGCTAATCGCCTTGGCTCAAGGTTGTTCCCCTCCATGAAACAGATTGGCTCATTTTACAGGCGACTAATTATTAATTGAAACCATGAATAGAAAGAGTGGGGAGAACCTGTCACCTCCTGCTTGGTAAATGTTAAAGCTTTGTTATTTTCAGGCACTATAGAGGGGCCTGTGGGTTGGGGGTGAGGGATTGAGCAACTCAGAGATCCAGTGTGTTCAGTGTGCCATGTTTTTGCTTTTCCTCTGTAAAATGTGGTGGCAAGTCTCCCTGTGATGAACTATCACCATCAGACAAGGTGTGAGGGGTAGTGGGGAGTAACAAGGGCCATATCACTTCAACAAATTCAGACTTCGGATAGATCACCAAAGTTTGAAGAGAAGTGTGTTCAAATCAGATTATAATTCCAACTTATATTGTCAGAATTTAAAATTAAAAAGTCTTTCATACAACTTTCAACTTGTGTCTCATTATGAGATCATACCTTTGACACTGTAAATTAATATTTTAACGAATCCAAATTATCTCGTAAATAGCACAACTTCCTTGCACTGTATTTTGGTGCATTAAAGGCATTTACTTGGTAAATGCAAACAACTGAAATATACATAGCCTTTTGGTAACTCATTTTCCTCCAACACTTTATTATAAAAATTTTCAAATATTCAGAAATGTTGAAAGTGAACTTTCATTCAGCCACCACATACAGTTGACAATTGTTACAATTTTGTTAGACCTGCCTCATCACAAATCTATCTCTCTGTCCACCTATCCACCCATTGAAATTGGCATCTAAGTTAAGTTGCCGACATCAGTGCCCTTCCCCTAGATACCTCAGCATGTGCATCATTAACCAGAGCTCAGTATGTGTTGGTGGGGATTTTTAGGTAAAACATACATAATATCACATACCATTACCTTAAAAAGTTCTCTGGCCCCTTTCCAGGCAATCCCATCCCATTCCCAGCTCATCCTCACCTCCATCCCATTGGCAGTACCTGTTGACTTGTTTCTACCAGAGTCTCAACCCACTTTTGCTACTTATATTTTACTATTCCTAGAATCTCAATAAATAAAAGTGGTCCAGGACCCTCTCAACTTCTGTAAAGTACAAAGAACTACCTTAGCATCCTTTAAAACAATCACCAAATCATCAACGTACCCCTCCAAGTATAAAAAGGCAGAGTGCAAACTCCAAAAATTTAGCTGGTTTTAAGACCAGCTAAATGATGCACAGGACATCATTGTCTTCTCTGCAAATAGGGAAAATTAAGCTTGACTGGTTTGGCTAGTTTTATGGACCACTTCAAAACAGGCAGGCCAATGCTTGACTGTACATATTTTAGAAAACACAAAGCTCTTTGAACCCTTTGAATCAAAATACAACCCCCAAAAACAAAAATAGGAATTGATGTGAGTCCCAATTTTGTCAGGCAAAAATCATCAGTGAATACTAAATCATCAGGTGGAACTTTGAGGATATTTACATAGTCTCAATGTATTTCCCCCACAAAATATATATTAATTTCACAAGTAAATATGATAACTTGACAGTGGAAGAACCAGGCAGACACCACTTTACATCACCAGTAACTGGACAATCAACACCAGGTGTTTTCTGATAGGATACACAGAAAAGAAAAGGCACATACTACTTCTGTGGTATTCTTAACAAAAATGCATAATCTGAAAGTAATCATAAGGATATATCAAAAAAAGCAAAGCGAGAAGCATTTTACAAAATAATCCACTCTTAAAAATGGTAAAAGTATGGGGGGAGGATGGGAAGCTGAGAAATTGTTCCAGATTAAAGGAGATGAGACATGACAACTGATAGCAACACATGATCAAAGACTTTCTTTTGCTATAAGGGGAATTAATGGAATGAATGGCAAATTAATTAAGATATATAAATTATATAATAGTATTAAATTAATGTGTTAACTTCCTAATTTTAATCATTGCTCCATAGTGCAGAGAAAATACTTGCTATTCTTGTAAGAGCTTTATTGAGATATAACTCATAAACCTTAGAGTCCTCCCTATTAATAGTGTACAGTTCAGTGTTTTTTTTGTTACTTTTTTATATAATTTATTGTCAAATTGGTTTCCATACAACACCCAGTGCTCATCACAACAGGGACCCTCCTCCATGCCCATCACCCACTTTCCCCTCTCCCCCAAACCCCAAACCCCTCAGTTTGTTTTCAGTATTTAAGGGTCGCTTATAGTTTGCCTCCTTCCCTCTCTGTAACTTTTTCCCCCTACACCTCCCCCATGGTCTTCTGTTAAGTTTCTCAGGATCCACATATGAGTGAAAACATATGGTATCTGTCTTTCTCTGCCTGACTTATTTCACTTAGCATAATACTCTCCAGTTCTATCCACATTGCTGCAAATGGCCAGGTTTCATTCTTTTTCATTGCCAGGTAGTATTCCATTGTATATATAAACCACATCTTCTTTATCCATTCCTCAGTTGATGGACATTTAGGCTCATTCCATAATTTGGCTATTGTTGAAAGTGCTGCTATAAACATTGGGGTACAAGTGCTCCCATGCATCAGCACTGCTATATCCCTTGTGTAAATTCCAAGCAGTGCTATTGCTGGGTTATAGGGTAGACCTAGTTTTAATTTTTTGAGGAATCTCCACACTGTTTTCCAGAGCAGCTGCACCAGTTTGCATTCTCACCAACAGCGCAAGACGGTTCCTGTGTCTCCACATCCTCACCAGCATCTATAGTCTCCTGAGTTGTTCATTTTAGCCACTCTGATCAGCGTGAGGTGGTATCTCATTGTGGTTTTGATTTGTATTTCCCTGATGAGGAGTGACATTGAGCATCTTTTCATGTGCCTGTTGGCCATCTGGATGTCTTCTTTAGAAAAGTGTCTACTCATGTCTTCTGCCCATTTCTTCACTGGATTATTTGTTTTTCGGGTGTGGAGTTTGGTGAGCTCTTTATAGATTTTGGATACTAGCCTTTTATCCGACATGCCATTTGCAAATATCTTTTCCCATTCGGTTGGTTGCCTTTTAGTTTTGTTGATTGTTTCCTTTGCAGTACAGAAGCGCTTTATCTTGATGAGGTCCCAATAGTTCATTTTGCTTTTAATTCCCTTTTCTTTGGAGATGTGTCAAGTAAGAAATTGCTGCAGTTGAGGTCAGAGAGGTTTTTTCCTGCTTTATCCTCTAGGGTTTAGATGGTTTCCTGTCTTACATTCAGGTCCTTTATCCATTTTGAGTTTGTTTTTGTGAATGGTGTAAGAAAGTGGTCTAGTTTCATTCTTCTGCATGTTGTTGTCTAGTTTTCCCAGCACCATTTGTTAAAGAGACTGTCTTTATTCCATTGGATATTCTTTCCTGCTTTGTCAAAGATTAGTTGGCCATACTTTTGTGGGTCCAATTCTGGAGTCTCTATTCTATTCCATTGGTCTATGTGTTTATTTTTGTGTCAATACCATACTGTCTTGATGATTGCAACTTGTAGTAGAGGTTAAAGTCTGGGATTGCGATGTCTCCCACTTTGGTTTTCTTTTTAAATATTACTTTGGCTATTCAGGGTCTTTTGTGATTCCATACAAATTTTAGTATTGCTTGTTCTAGCTTCAAGAAGAATGCTGGTGTAATTTTGATTGGGATTGCATTGAATGTGTAGATTGCTTTGGGTAGTATTGACATTTTAACAATATTTTTTTCTTCCAATCCATGAGCACAGACTGTTTTTCCATTTCTTTGTGTCTTCTTCAATTTCCTTCATAAGCTTAGATTTTTTACATCTTTGGTTAGGTTTATTCCTAGGTATTTTATGATTCTTGGTGCAATTGTGAATGGGATCGGTTTCTTTATTTCTCTTTCTGTTGCTTCATTATTGGTGTATAAAAATGCAACTGATTTCTGTACATTAATTTTGTATCCTGCGACTTTGCTGAATTCATGTATTTGTTCTAGCAGACTTCTGGTGGAGTCTACCGGGTTTTCCATGTAGAGTATCACGTCATCTGCAAAAAGTGAAAGCTTGACTTCATCTTTGCCAATTTTGGTGCCTTTGATTTCATTTTGTTGTCTGATTACTGTTGCTAGGACTTCCAACACTGTGTTAAACAACAACGGTGAGAGTGGACATCCCTGTTGTGTTCCTGATCTCAGGGGGAAGACTCTCAGTTTTTTCCCATTGAGGATGATATTAGCTGTGGGGCTTTTCATAAATGGCTTTTCTGATGTTTAAGTATGTTTTTCCTATCCCGACTTTCTCGAGGGTTTTTATTAAGAAAGGAAGCTGAATTTTGTCAAATGCTTTTTCTGCATTGATTGACAAGATCATATCGTTCTTATCTTTTATTTTAGTAATGTGATGTATCACATTGATAGATTTGTGAATACTGAACCAGCCCTGCAGCCCAGGAATAAATCCCACTTGATCATGGTGAATAATTTTTTTATATGCTGTTGAATTCGATATGCTAGTATCTTGTTGAGAATTATTTCATCCATATTCATCAGGGATATTGGCCTGTAGTTCTCTTTTTTTGCTGGGTCTCTGTCTGGTTTGGGAATCAAAGTAAAGCTGGCTTCATAGAATGAGTCTGGAAGTTTTCCCTCCCTTTCTATTTTTTGGAACAGCTTGAGAAATATAGGTATTAACTCTGCTTGAAATGTCTGGTAGAATTCCCCAGGGAAGCCATCTGGTCCTGGACTGTCATTTATTGGGATATTTTTGATAACTGATTCAATTTCTTCACCAGTTAGAGTCTGTTCAAATTTTCTTTTTCTTCCCATCTGGGTTTTGGTAGTGTGTGGGTGTTTAGGAATTTGTCCATTCCTCCAGGTTTTCCAGTTTGTTGGCATATAATTTTTCATAGTATTCCCTGATAATTGCTTGTATTTCTGAGGGATTGGTTGTAATAATTCCATTTTCATTTGTGATTTTATCTATTTGGGTCCTCTCTTCTTTTTGAGAAGCCTGGCTAGAGGTTTATCAATTTTGTTTATTTTTTTCAAAAAACCAACTCTTGGTTTCTTTGATCTGTTCTACTGTTCTTTTTGGATTCTATATTGTTTATTTCTGCTCTGATCTTTATTATTTCACTTCTTCTGCTGGGTTTGGGGTGTCTTTGCTGTTCTGCTTCTAGTTCCTTTAGGTGTGCTGTTAGATTTCGTATATGGGATTTTTCTTGTTTCTTGAGATAGGCCTGGATTAAAATGTATTTTCCTCTCATGACTGCCTTTGCTGCATCCCAAAACATGTGGATTGTTGTATTCTCATTTTCACTTGTTTCCATATATTTTTTAAATTTCTTCTCTAATTGCCTGGTTGACCCATTCATTCTTTAGTAGGATGTTTTTTAACCTTCATACTTTTGGAGGTTTTCCAGGCTTTTTCCTGTGGTTCATTTCAAGTTTTATAGAATTGTGATCTGAAAGTGTGCATGGTATGGTCTCAATTATTTTATACTTATTAAGGGCTGTTTTGTGACCCAGTATGTAATCTATCTTGGAGAACATTCCATGTGCACTTGAGAAGAAAGTATATTCTGCTGCTTTGGGATGTAGAGTTCTAAATGTATCTGTCAAGTCCATTTTGTCCAATGAATCATTCAGGGTCATTGTTTCTTTACTGATTCTCTGTCTATATGATCTTTCCATAGTTGTAAGTGGAGTATTAAAGTCCCCCGCAATTACCACATTCTTATCAATAAGATTGTTTATGTTTGTGATTGTTCCATATATTTGGGTGCTCCTGAATTTGGTGCATAGGCATTGTTAGCTCTTCCTGATGGATAGATCCTGTAATTATTATATAATGCCTTTCTTCATCCCTTGTTACAGCCTTTAATTTAAAGTCTAGTTTGTCTGGTAGAAGTGTGGCTACTCTAGCTTTCTTTTGACTTCCAGTAGCATGATAGATAGTTCTCCATCCCCTCATTTTCAATCTGAAGGTGTCCTCAGGTCTAAAATGAGTCTCTTGTAGACTGCAAAGAGATGGGTCTTGTTTTTTTTATCCATTCTGATACCCTATGTCTTTTGGTTGGAGCATTTAGTTCATTTACATTCAGTGTTATTATTGAAAGATATGGGCTTAGAGTCATTGTGATATCTGTAGGTTTCATGCTTGTAGTGGTGTCTCCACATCCTTTCTCCACTAGCCATCCTAGTGGAAATGAAAGGGTACCTCATATAATTTTGATTTGCATTTCCTCAATGTCCGGGAAAAAGATGTTGAGCATCTTTTCATATACTTAGTGACCATTCATATCATTATCCATCTTCTTTGGAGAAATGCATTCAAATTCTAGAATGATTTTATCATTGGCATGTTTAAGTTGTAAGAGTTATTCATATATTATGAATACTAGATCCTATACAGGTATATGATTTACAAATATTTTCTCTCATTTTGTGTGTTTTCTTTTCCCTTTCTTGTGGTTTTTAATGCACGTTAAAATGTTTATGATATGTAATGTATCTATTTTTTTCATTGCCTGTGCTTTTAATGTTATATTTAAGAATCCATTGCCAAAAAGGCATGAATAGACACTTTTCCAAAGAAGACATCCAGATGGCTAAGAGACACATGAAAAAAATGCTCAACATCATCATCAAGGAAATGCAAATCAAAACCACAATGAGATACCACCTCACATCTGTCAGAATGGCTAAAGTTAACAATTCAGGCAACAACGGATGTTGGTGAGGATGCAGAGAAAGAGGAACCCTTTTGCACTGTTGGTAGGAATGGAAACTGATGCAGCCACTGTGGAGTGGAGGTTCCTCAAAAAATTAAAAATAGGGACACCTGGGTGTCTCAGTCAGTTAAGTGTCCGACTTCAGCTCAGGTATGATCTCACAGTTTGTGGGTTCTAGCCCCACATCAGGCTCTGTGCTGACAGCTAGAGCCTAGCTGGGAGCCTAGAGCGTGCTTCGGATTCTGTGTCTCTCTCTCTTTCTCTGCCCTTCCCCCACTCACACTCTGTCTCTCTCTCTCTCCCTCTCTCTCTCTCTCAAAAATAATAAACATTAAAAAGAATTTTTTAATAAAAATAGAACTACCCTATGACCCAGCAATAGCAGTACTAAGTATTTATCCAAAGGATACAGGAATGCTGTTTCAAAGGGGCATTTGCACCCCAATGTTTATAGCAGTGCTATGAACAATAGCCAAAGTACGGAAAGAGCCCAAATGTCCATTGACTGATGAAGAGATAAAGAAGATGTATATATATACAATGGAATATTACTCAGCATTCAAAAAGTATGAAATTTTGCCATTTGCAACAACATGGATGGAACTAGAGTGCATTATGCTAAGCAAAATGAGTCAATCAGAGAAAGACAAATGTCATATGACTTCATTCATATGTGGAATTTAAGATACAAAACAGGTGAACATAAAGGAAAGGGAGCAAAAATAATATAAAAACAGTGAGGGAGACAAACCATAAGAGACTCTTAAATACAGAGAACAAACTGAGAGTTGCTGGAGGGGTTTGGGATGGAGAGATGGGCTAAATAGGCAAGGGGCATTAACGAAGACACTTGTTAGGATGAGCACTGGGTGTTATATGTAAGTGATGAATCACTAAATTCTATTCCTGAAATCATTACAGTATATGTTAACTAACATGGATGTAAATTAAAAAAAAAATGAAAACAAAAAAAAAGAATCCATTGCCAAGTTCAAAGTTTTGAAGATTTAAACCTATGTCTTCTGAGTTTTGTATAGTTTTATCTCTTACATTTAGGTCTTTGATCCATTTTGAGTTAATTTTTATATATGGTATGAAGTAAGGGGCCAACTTCACTTTTTTTTTTCCATGTGGATATCCAGTTGTCCAACACCATTTGTTGAAGAGACTTTTCTTTCCCAGTAAATGTTCTTGGAACCCTTGCCATAAATCAATTAGCCATAGATGCATGGGTTAATTATTGGATCCTCAGTTCTATTCCATGGTCTATATACCTATCCTATGTCAGTATCACACTGTTTTGATTACTGTAGCTTTGAAAGTGGAATATGTGAGTCTTCCAATTTCATTCTTTTTTTCAAGATTGTTTTGGCTGTTTTGGATCCTTTACTATAATAGATGACTTTTAGGATCAGCTTTTTTATTTCTGCAAGGAAAAAAAAAAGGCTCTTGTGTTTGATAGGGATTACACTGAGTCTTTGGATCACTTTGAAGAGTATTGCCATCTTAACAATATTAAATTTTCCCATCCACAATACTCAAAAAATACAAAACCACTAATCTTAAGGGATACATGCACCCCTGTGTTTATAGCAGCATTATTTACAATAGCCAAACTATGGAAGCAGCCCAAGTGTACACTGATAGAAAATGGATGAAGAAGATGTAGCATATGTATGTGTATATACACATACACATATGTGTGTGTGCACATATATATATGTATATATACGTATATATATGGTGGAATATTATTCAGCCATAAAAAGAATTAAATCTTACCATTTGCAAAGGAATAGATGGAGCTAGAGAGTATTATGCTAAGTACAATAAACCAGTCAGAGAAAGACAAATACTATATGATTTCACTTATATGTGGAATTTAATAAACAAAACAAATGATCAAAGGGAAAAAAGAGAGAGAGACAAGTCAATAACAAACTCTTAACTATAGAGAACAAACTGATGGTCATGAGAGGAGGTGGGTGGAGGAATGGGTTAAATAGGTGAGGGGGATTAAGGAGTGCACCTGTCCTGATGAGCACCAGGTGATATATGGAATTGTTGAATCACTATATTGTACACCTGAAACTAATAGAACACTGAATGTTAACTATACTGGAATTAAAATAAAAAAAAAAAACTTCCAATACACAAGATGGCTTCTCATTTATTTAGATCTTTAACTTCTTTCAGCGATGTTTTGTGGTTTTCTCATGCCTCCTTGGTTAAATATATACCTAGGTATTTTATTATTTTTGATGTTGTTGTAAGTAAATTTTTTCTTTTTTTAAGTTTATTTATTTATTTTGAGAGGGGGGAGGGGCAGCGAGGGAGGGAGAATCCCAAGCAGGTTCCTCACTGTCAGCACAGAGCCTGATGCAGGGCTTGAACTCATGAACCATGAGATCTTGACCTGAGCCAAAGTCAGGTGCTTAGTGGACTGGGTGGACTGAGCCACCCAGACACCCCAGTAAAATTTTTTTCTTACTTTCCATCTTACACTGTTCATTGCTAGTGTCTATAAATACAGCTAATTGTGGTATATTGTGGTATACAACTAATTGTGGCCAGTGTCTTGTACCCTGCAAATTTACTGAACTTATTTGTTACCTGCTAGTAAGGTTTTATGGATCGCTCAGGGTTTTCTATGTATAAGATCATGCCATGAGCAAATGGTGTTAATTTAACTTTTTCCTTTCCATTTTAAACGCCTTTTAATTTCTTTTTCTTGTCTAAGTTTCTGGATAGAAAGACCAGTAGTGTTTGAATGGAAGTGGTGAAACTGGTATCAATATTTTCTTCTTAATGTTATAAGGAAAGCTTTCAGCCTTTTGCTTTGGGTATGATATTAGCTGTGGGCTTTTTCACTATCACCCTTTACTATATTGAGTAAGTTACTTTCTATTCCTCGTTTGTTGATTGTTTTTATTATGAAAGGGAGTTGAATTTTGTCAAATGCTTTTTCTGCATCAATGCAGGTGATCATGTGGGGTTTTCTTCATTGTATTAATATGGTGTATTACACTAATTTGTTTTCATATATTGCATTCCTAGGATAAATCCCACTTGGTCATAGCATATAATCCTTTTGAATTGTACTGTTAATTAGGTGTGCTAGTATTTTGCTGAGGATTTTTTCATATATTGCTATAGATTGGATTCCCTTCTAACACTCATATGTTGATGTCCTAACCCCCAATGTGATGATATTTGGAGATAGCATTTCTGAAGGTTATTAAGGTTAAATGAAGTCATAGGTGGGGCCCTAATCTGATAGGACTGGTGACCTCAAAAGAAGAGGAAGATATCTCTTTAATTTCTTCATCTATTTACCTATTATCTATCTATCTATCCATCCATCTATGTATCTATCCATCTATGTCTCTCCATTCCGTGGAAAGGCCATGTGAGGACTGCAGTGAGAAAGCAACCATTTGCAAGCCAGAAAGAGAGCACCCTTCAGAAGCCAAACCCTGGCACCTTCATCTGAGACTTCCAGCCTCTAGAACCATGGGAAAGAAAATTCTCTTGTTTAAGTCACCCAGACTGTGGTAATGTGTTATGTCAGCCCAAGCATACTAATACACATATCCATAAGGAATATTACCTGCAGTTTTGTTTTCTTCTGATGTCTTCGTCTACTTTGGTATTCAGGTAATTATGGCCTGACAGAATGAGTTAGAAAAATATCTCTTATCTGTTTTTTTGAAAGAGTTTGAAAAGGATTGAAGTTAATTTTCTTTAAATGTTTTGTCTAATTCACTAGGGAAGCCATCCACTCTTTGGCTTTTCTTTGTTGGAAGCTTTTTTTTTCCTGATTCAATCTCTTTCTTTTTATATTCTGGGCAGATTTTCTATTTCTTCTTGAATCAGTTTTGGTAGTTGGTATGTTTCTAGGAATTTGTCTATTCAACTAGATAATCTAATTTGTTGGCATATAAGTGTTTACAATGTTTTATTGTTATTTTTTATTTCTGTAGGTCAGTAGTAATATCCTCATTTTCATTTCTGATTTTAATAATTTAAGTTTTCTCTCAGTAGTATAGTTAAATGATTGTCAATTTGTTGATGTTCCTAGACTCACATTTTGGTTTTGTTGATTTTCTATTGTTTTCCTATCCTCCATTTTGTTCATCTCCACTCTAATCTTTATAATCTCTTTCCTTCTTCTAGCTTTGTGTTTAGTTTGTCCTTTTTTTCTAGCTCCTATTGTAAAGTTATGATATCAGTTATATGTTTTTCTTCTTCTTTTTTTAATATAGGCATTACACCTATAAATTTCCTTCTGAGCACTGCTTTTGTTGTATCCCATGAATTTTGGTATGTTGTGTTCTGTTTTCATTCATGTCAAAATATTTTCAAATTTTCCTTCTGGTTAAGTGTTTCATTTGATTTCCTCATATTCATGAATTTTCCAGTTCCTTCTGTTATTGAATTCTAGTTTCATTCCATTGTGGTCATAGAAGACACTTTGTATGATTTCAGTCTTTTTAAATTTATTGAGACTTGTTTTATGGCCTAATACGTAGACCACGACTTGTGCACTTGACAAGAATGTGTATTCTGCTGTTGTTGGATGGAGTGTACTGTACATATCTGTTAGATCTAATTGATTTATGATGTTGTTCAAGTCCTCTATTTACTTATTGCTCTTCTGTCTAGTTGTTCCACTCATTTGACAATGTGGAATTGAAGTCTCCCATTATTATTGTAGAATTATCTATTTCTCTCTTTAATTATGTCAGTGTTTAATATCATGAGACTCAGTAGGTGTGTATATGTGTAAATGTTGTATCTATGTGACAGATTAACCCTATTATCAATATATTATATTCTTCTTTGTCTTTATAATAACTTTTTACTTAAGGCTTATTTTGCCTGAGATTAGTATAGCCACTTCAACTCTCTTTTGATTATTATTCACATAAAATGTCATTATCTTTTCTCTCACTTGCAACCTTTTTGTGTCTTTGAATACAACAGGAGACTCTTGTGGACAACTTATAGTTGGGGCACTTTTTTTGTGTGTGTGCATTCTAATCTCTGCATTTTAAATGAGTTTAATGTCATTCACATTTAAAGTAATTACAGATAATGATTTACTTTTGCAATTTTTTTATTTTTCTTTATGTCTTTTATCTATTTTATTCATCAATTCTTACATTACTAACTCTGTGTTTGATTTTTTTATAGTGCACTATTTTTATGTCTTTCTGATTTTTTTTCTGTATATTATTTTCTTCATGGTTACCTTGGGAATTACAACTCACATCTTAAATTATATGGAACTAGTTTAGACGGAACTAATAACAACTTAGCTTCAATAGTATCCCGAAACTCTGTTCCTATGTAGCTCCTTCTTTTCTCCTTCATGTTGTTAGTGTCATAAATTACATCTTTATACATTGTGTGTCTGTTAACTTGGATTTATAATTATTGTTTTATGCATTTGTCTTTAAAATAATATAGAAAAAAAAAGTTACTGGGTGCCTGGGTGGTTCAGTGGGTTAAGCGTCCAATTCTTGATTTCAGCTCAGGTCATGATTTCACAGTTTGTGAGATCAAGCCCCATGTCCAGCTCTGTGCTGAAGGAGTGGAGCCTGCTTGGGATTCTCTCTCTCCCCTCTCTCTCTGCCCCTCCCTCACTCACACACTCTCTCAAAATAAGTAAATAAATTTAAAGAAAGAAAGAAGAAAGAAAGAAAGAAAGAAAGAAAGAAAGAAAGAAAGAAAGAAAGAAAAAGAAAGAAGAGAGGAAGGAAGGAAGGAAGGAAGGAAGGAAGGAAGGAAGGAAGGTTACCAACTAAAAACACAATACTGGCTTTTATATTTACCTATGTGACTATCTTTACCAGTATTCTTTATTTCTTCATGTGGTTTTGAGATACTGTTTAGTGTGCTTTCATTTCAGCTGAAGACCTCCCTATAAGCATTTCTTGTAGAGTAGGTGTACTAGCAACAAACTCCATCAGGTTTTATTTATTTATCTGGGAATGTTTTAATTCTGCCTTTATTTTTGAAGGGCAGTATTGCTGGCTATAGAGTTCTTGTTTGACAGATTTCTTCTTTTAAGCACTTTGAAGATATCATCCCATTGATAAATCAGCTGTCAGTCTTATCGAGGATCTATAGTAAGCTATAGGATTCAGAGCTGATCAAGGAAAAGACAGACCCACAAGATGCCAATATTTTTATTGGGCAACGCTTGGACAGAATTGAATGAGAAAGAAAGTCCCTCACAGCAGGAGAGCTTCCAAAGACTGTGGCACAGGTACCTCCCAGAAGGAGGAAACTGGTAAGGGAACTCCCAGAAGAGAGGGAAATGGGAGGGCTTACATGATGTTTAGGTGATGTTGTTCAGTAGCAAGATGGAGTCTCTGGGTCATGGAGTTCTGAAGAGCAACAGAAGCTTAGGGTCTTTTATAGACAAAGAGTTTGTCATATCTTTGGTTAGCACATTTGAGTGCAATTTCATGGGGTATGCAAAGCAGGAAGGCTCAACTTAAGTAGCTTTGGGGGTTACATTTAAAAGTGAATCTGGGGCGCCTGGGTGTCTCAGTCGGTTAAGCATCTGACTTTTGGTTTCAGCTTAGGTCATGATCTCACGGTTTGTGAGATTGAGCCCGCATCTGACTGCACTGACAGTGCAGAGCCTGCTTGGGATTCATTCTCTCTCTCTCTCTCTCTCTCTCTCTCGCCCTCTCTCTCTGCCCATCCCCTGCTAATGTATGCATTCTCTCTCCTTCTCTCAAAGATAAATAAACAAAAATAAATAAATAAAATAAATAAAAGTAAATTTGCACAGTGAATATGCACCTGAAACTAAAATGCCACTGTGTGTCAACTATACTTCAATAAAAAATAAAAGTATTTTTAGCTATTTTTTAAAAATAAAATAAATAAATAAAATAGTAAGTGTATAAGATTTAAGTTTGGTGCCACTGGACATTGAACTAGCAGTCCTAGACTACATGAAGAAGGAAACCACATAAGGGCAATATATAGGGATCTGTTTTTGAGAGAGAGAGAGAGAGAAAGCATGAGCAGGGGAGAGGGGAGGTGCAGAGGGAGAGGGAGAGAGAATCTTAAGCCTGCTTCATAGCCAGGAGGGAGACCAATGCAGAACTTGATCTCATGACCCTGAGATCATGACTTAAGCTGACATCAAGCGTCGGACACTTAACTGTGTCACCCAGGTGCCCTAAGCAGTCATATTTAATCCATCTATATAGCAAGAGCCATATATAATCAGTCACTTTCCTCTTGCTACTTTCAAGATTCTCTTTTTGTCTTTGTCTTTCAACAGTTTGACTATAAGGTGCCTTGCTGTGGATTTCTGAGTTTATTGAGCTTGTTAAATGCGTAATGTCTTTTATAAGATTTGGGAAGTTTTCAGCTACTATTTCTGCAACTATTCTTTCTCTCCCTTTCTCTCTTTCCTCTCCTTCTGGGACTCTCATTATGCATATGTTGGTATGCCTGATTGTGTTCCACAGGTGACTTAGGCTCTGCTTATTTTCCTTCACTGCTTTTCCTTTCTACTTTTCAGAATGGATAATTTCAATGGTCTCATCTTCCATTTAGTAATTCTTCTACCTGTTCAAATGTGCTATTGAAATTCTCCTGTGAATTTTTGATATGTTGTTGTACTTTTCAGCCCCAAATTCCTATTTCGTTCCTTTGATAATTTCTCTCTATTGTTATTCTTTATTTGTTGAGCCATCACTTTCTTGGTTTCCTTTAGTTCCTTATCTAGTTTCTTTGAGCTCTTTGAGCCTATTTAAGACAGTTGATTTAAAGTCTTTGTCTAATAACTCCAATGTCTGTACTTCCACAGGGACAGTTTCTGTTCATTTTTTTTGTGTGTGTGAATGGGCCATGCTTTCTTGTGCTTTTTTTCCATGTCTCATAATTTTTTATTGAAAAGTGAACATTTTTATATTATAATGTGGTAAATCTAAATCAGATTCTTCCCTCTCCTCAGTGTTTGTTTTTGCTTGCTATGGGTTGTGATTGTCCGTTTAGTGATTTTTCTAAAATATTTTCTCAAAAGACTATTTTTTTGGCATGTGATGGCTGAAGTGCAGCTAACAGTTTCACAGACATTTGCTTAAATGCTGTGCTTCAGCTATCTTTTTCTTGATTCAGCATTTTCTTCATTGCTCTAAACCTTTGACTATTTTCTGGGGTTCAAAAAAATTGATCACGCCTTTCTTTTGCTTTTTTTTTCAGTGAGGAGATGGGCCTTTTGAATTCCATACTCTCTTTTCAGTAATATCCCTATGATCCTTTTGGAGTTAATTTTTGTATATGATGTGAAACAGGGATCCAAATTTACTGTTTCTATACCAAATTATATAACATTGTATGTTGAAAGGAATATGTTTTCTCCCATCTGACTTATCCTGACAACCTTGTCCAAAGTTAATTGAGTAGAAACGTAAGGATTTATTTCTGGACTCTAAATTCTATTTCTATTAACCTGAACTATACATCTATTCTTGTGCCAGTACTATACAGTAATGTTGACTATAGCTTTCTAATAAATTTTGAATTGGGAAACTATGAGTCCTCCTCTTTCTTCTTTTTCAAAGGTTTCTGACTATTCCAGGTCTCTTTCATTTCTGTATGAATTTTCATATTATCTTGCCAAATTTCTACAAAAAAGTGTAATTAAGGTTTTATAAAGATTGCATTTATCTGTAGATCAATTTGAGAAGACCTACCATCTTAATATTAAATATTTTAATTCATAACATAGCATGTCTTTCCATTTACTTAGGTCTTCTAAAATTTCTTTCAATTATTGTTTTCTAGTTTTCAATGTATAAGTCATACACATTTTGTAAATTTCTTTCTAAATATTTTATTCTTTTGATATTGTTATAAATAGAATTGCTTCCTAAATTTGATTTCATTCAATGTTCATGACTAGTGTATAGAAATACAATTTTTTTTTTTTTGGTTTTTAGTTCTGAAGTTAGTTTTAAAAAAATGTAGTCTTGGCTTCAGTAGAATCCAGTGATTCATCACTTACATATAACACCCAGTACTCATCCCAACAAGTGCCTTCCTTAAGCTTTTTACTATTAATCTCACCCCTATCAATCTTCAGTGTGTTCTCTGCACTTTAGAGTCTTACATGGTTTGCCTCTCTCTCTGTTTTTACCTTATTTTTCCTTCTCTTCCCCTAAGATTATCTGTTAAGTTTCTCAAATTCCACATATGAGTGAAATCATGTGATATCTGTCTTTCTCTGATTGACTTGTTTCACTTAGCATAATACCCTCCAGTTCTATTCATGTTGTTGAAAATGGCAAGATTTCATTCTGTTTCATCACCAAGTAGTATTCCATTGTGTATATATACTGCATCTTCTTCATTCATTCATCAGTTGATGGACATTTGGGCTCTTCCCATACTTTGGCTATTGTTGATAGCACTGTTATAAACATTGGGATGCATGTGCCCCTTCAAATCAGGATTTCTGTATTCTTTGGATAAATTCCTAGTAGTGAAATTGCTGGGTCTTTGAGTAATTCTATTTTTAATTTTTTGAAGAACTTCCACACTATTTTCCAGAGCGGCTGCACCAGTTTGCATTCCCACCAACAGTGCAATAGGGTTCCCCTTTCTCCACATCCTTGTCAACATCTGATGTTTCCTGAGTTGTTAATTTTAGCTATTCTGACTGGTGTGAGGTGTATCTATTGTGGTTTTGATTTGTATTTCCCTGATGATACACAATTTTGAGCATCTCTTCATGTGTCCACTTGCCATCTGGATGTCTTCTTTGGAAAAATGTCTGTTCATGTCTTTTGCCTGTTTCTTCACTGGATGATTTGTTTTTGGGTGTTGCATTTGGTAAGTTCTTTGTAGACTTGTGATACTAACCCTTTATCTGATATGTCATTTACAAATATCTTCTCCCATTTCACTGGTTGTCTTTTAGTTTTGTTGATTGTTTATACCTTTTTATCTTGATGAGGTCCCAATAGTTCATTTTAGCTTTTGCTTCTCTTGTCTTCGGTGACATGTCAAGTAAGAAGTTACTTCAGCCAAGGTCAAAGAGGTTGCTGCCTGTGTTCTCCTCTAGGATTTTGATGGTTTCCTGTCTCACATTAGGTATTTCATCCATTATTAATTTATTTTTGTGTATGGTGTGAGAAAGTCGTCCAGTTTCATTCTTTTGCATGCTGCTATCCAGTCCTCCCAGCACCATTTGCTGAAGAGACTTTTTTTCCACTGGATACTCTTTCCTGCTTTATTGAGGATTAGCTGGCCATATATTTGTGGGTCCAGTTTTGGGTTCTCTGTTCTATACCATTGATCTATGTGTCTGTTTTTTGTGCCAATACCACACTGTCTTGATAATTACAACTTTGTAATACAGGTTTAAGTCTGGGATTGTGATGACTCCAGCTTTGGTTTTCTTTTTCAACATTACTTTGGCTATTCAGGGACTTTTGTGGTTCCATACAAATTTTAGGATTGTTCTAGCTCTGTGAAGAATACTGGTGCTATTTTGATAGGGATTGCATTGAACATGTAGATTGCTTTGGGTAGTATTGACATTTTTAACAATGTTTGTTCTTCCAATCCATGAACATGGAGTGTTTTTCCATTTCTTTCTGTCTTCTTCCATTTCTTTCACAGATTTCTATAGTTTTCAGCATATTGATCTTTTAGCTCTTTGTTTAGGTTTATTCCTAGGTATTTTATGGCTTTTGGTGCAATTGTGAATGGGATTAGTTTCTATTTCTCTTTCTATTGCTTCATTATTGGTGTATAAAAATGCAACTGATTTCTCTACATTGATTTTATATCCTGTGACTTTGCTGAATTCATGTATCAGCTCTAGCAGTTTTTTGCTGAAGTCTTTTGGGTTTCACATGTAGAGTATAATGTCATCTGCAAAGAGTGAAACTTTGACTTCTTATTTGCCAATTTGGGTGCATTTTATTTCTTTTTGTTGTCTGATTGCCGAGGCTAGGACTTCCAACACTATGTTAAACAACACTGGTGAGAATGGGCATCCCTGTTGTATTCCTGATCTGAGGGGGAAAGCTCTCAGTTTTTCCCCATTGAGGATGATTGGTTTTACTATATCAGTCCTATATCCTGCCACTTTGCTGAATTCATTTATTAGTTCTAAAAGCTTTTTTGTGTATGAGTGTATTCCTTAGGATTTTCCATATATAAGATGATGTCATCTGCAAATAGAGGTAATTTTAATTCTTTTTTTCCAACCAAGTTTCCTTTTGTTTCTTTTCCCTGTCTAATTACCCCAGCTAGAATCTCCAGTGCAATGTTGAATAGAAGTTGCAAGAGTTGGTACCCTTGTCTTGTTATTAATATTGGGTAAAAACATTTAGTTTTCCACCACTGCATATGTTAACTGTGTTTTTTTATTGTGATAAAATACATATAACATATAATGCATCACACAACCATTTTTAAGTTCACTGTTCTGTGGCATTAAGTCCATTAGCGTTGTTCTGCAACCATCACAACCATCCATCTCCAGAACTTTTTCATCTTCCTACACTGAAACTTTGTCCACATTAATCTCTAACTCTCATTCTCTCCCACCTCCAGTCCCTGGTAACCACCATTTTATTTTTGTCTCTGTGAATGTGACTACTGTAGATATTTCGTATTAGAGGAAGTGGAATCATGTCCTTTTGTGTGTGGCTTATTTCATTTAGCATAATGTCTTCAAGGTCCATCCATGTTGTAGCATGTGTCAGTATTTTATTCCTTTTTCAGGTTGAGTAATATTCCATTTTATGGGTGTACTACATTCTGTTTATCCATTTATCCATTGATGGAAATTTTAGTTGCTTCCACCTTTTGGCTACTGTGAATAATGGGGCTATAAACATGGGTGTACAAATATTTTACTTTCAACTATTTTAGTTATATACCCAGAATTGGAATTGCTGGATTATATGGTAATTCTATTTTTAATTTTTTGAATAACTGCCATATTGCTCTTCGTAACAGCTACATCATTTTACATTCCCACCAGCAGTGCAGAAGTGTTCCAGTTTCTCCACATTTTGTTAAGACTTGTTATTTTCAGGGTGCCTGGGGAGCTCAATCAGTTAAGTGCCTGACTCTTGATTTTGGCTGAGGTCATGATCTCACAGTTGTGAGATCAAGGGATATTCTTTCTTCCTCTCCCTCTGCCCCTCCCACTCTCCCACCCCCACTCTCTCTCTCATAAAAAAGGGAAAAAAAAGATTTGTTCTGTTCTGTTTTGTTTTGTTTTCCTAATAATAACCATCCTAATGAATGTAAAATGGTATCACATTGTGGTTTGGATTTGCATTCCCCTAATAATTAGTGATGTTGAGCATCTTTTCATGTGTTTACTGTTCATTTGTATACCTTTAGAGAAATGTCCACTCAAGTCTTTTGCCCATTTTAAAATCAGGTTGTTTTTTGTTGTTGTGAAGTTGTAGATATTTTTATATATTAGTCCCTTAACAAGTATATGATTTGCAAATATTTTCTCCCATTCTGTGGGTTTTTTTCACTCTGTCTTTGGTGTACAAGAGTTTTTAATTTTGATGTAGTCAATTTATTTTTTCTTTCTTTACCTGTACTTTTGGTGTCATATCCAAAAAATCACTGTCTTATCCAGTGTCATGGAGCTTTTTTCTGTTTTCTTCTAAGAATTTTATTTTAGCTCTTACATTGTGGTCTTCGATCTATTTTGAGTTACATTTTATATATGTTGTAAAGTAAAGGTCCAACTTCATTTTTTTTTTGGCATGTGTAGATCCAGTTTTCTTTGTTTTTGTTTTTTATAAACTTTTTAATGTTTTTTTATTTGAGAGAGAGACAGAGATAGAGACAGAGACAGAGTGCAAGCAGGGGAGGAGTAGAGAGAGGGAGACAGAATCTGAAGTAAGCTCCAGGCTCTGAGCTGTCAGCACAGAGCCTGACGCAGGGCTCAAACCCACAGACAGCGAGATCATGACCTGAGCTGAAGAGTAGAAAGGAAAAGCAGTGAAGGAAAATAAGCAGAGCCTAAGTCACCTGTGGAACACAATCAGGCATACCAACATATGCATAATGAGAGTCCCAGAAGGAGAGGAAAGAGAGAAAGGGAGAGAAAGAATAGTTGCAGAAATAGTAGCTGAAAACTTCCCAAATCTTATAAAAGACATTACGCATTTAACAAGCTCAATAAACTCAGAAATCCACAGCAAGGCACCTTATAGTCAAACTGTTGAAAGACAAAGACAAAAAGAGAATCTTGAAAGTAGCAAGAGGAAAGTGACTGTTTCCATACAACACCCAGTGCTCCTCCCAACAGGTGTCCTCCTCAATGCCCATCACCCACCCACCCCTCCCACCCACACCCTCAGTTTATTCTCAGTTTTTAAGAGTCTCTTATGGTTTGGATAATTTCAATTGTCTCATCTTCCATTTAGTAATTCTTCTCTCTACCTGTTCAAATGTGCTATTGAAATTCTCTTGTGAATTTTTGATATGTTGTTGTATGGAAACCAATTTGACAATAAATTTCATATTTAAAAAAAAAAAGACGTCCACCCCAAACAAACAAACAAAACAAACAAACCTTCCTATAAAGAGAACCCCAGGCCCAGATGGCTTAAACCCAAAATTTAAAGAAACAAAAACAAAAAAAACACAATGCAATTTCACCCCCAAAAATATAATGGAAGGGAACATTTTTCAACTAATTTTACAAAGCACGTTTTACTCTGATACCCAAACCAAAGACATAACAAGAAAAGAATACTATAGGTCAATCTCTCTTATGAATATAAATGCAAACCTCTCAACAAAATACCAGCAAACCAAAGACACCAACACATAAAAAAGATTATGTAGCATGACCAAGTGTAATTCATTCAAGGAATGCAAGATTGGTTATATGAAAATCAGTCAGTGTCAAACACTGTATTAATAATTAAAAAAAAAGGACAAAATCACATGATTATCTCAGACACAAAAGCATTTGACCAAAATCCAACATGCTTCATGATAAAAACTAGGAATGAAGGGAACATTCTCAAACTATTAAAGGGTATCTATGAAATCCACAGCTATACTACCATAAAGACAAACAAACCAATAGAATAGAATAAAGAGCACAGAAGTAAGTCTGTATATATATGTTAAATGATTTTCAACAAAGGTGGCAAGATCATTTAGTGGGGAAAAGGGCTATAATTGAAGCAAGCTGTGTGTGTTTATGTGTCTGTGATCCAGAAAGACCTCTCCTTCTCATTATGTAATTAATTGTGTAATGTTGCCTTATCTTGAGAGAGCATTAATAAATTAGCTTATAAAGGAACTCTTTTCCTGGTTGGCTTATAGAGCAGTTGGATCATTTTTAGCCCATTCCAGCAATCCTTGCCTTTTTATTGGAATGTTTAATCTATTTACATTCCAAATAATTACTGATAAGGTAGAATTTATGTCTTACATTTTGCTATTTGTTTTCTACATTCTTACATCTTTTTGGTTCTTCTATTACTCCATGACTGCCTTCTCTATTTAAATATTTTCTAATATATCATTTTAATTCCCTTGCTGTTTCTTTCTTCTTTTTTTTTTTTTTTTTTTTTTTTGGATAATTTCTTAGTGATTGCCCTGGGGATTACAATGAACTTATTAACTTAAAATAATCTAGGCCCAGGGTGCCTGGATGGTTCAGTCAGTTAAGCGTATGACTCTTGCTTTTGGCTCATGTCATGATCTCATCGTTCATGAGCTCAAGCACTGCATTGGTCTCTGCACTGATAGCATGGAGCCTGCTTGGGATTCTGTCTCCTTCTCTCTCTGTCCCCTCCTCTGCTTGCTCTCTCTCTATCTCAAAATGAATAAATAAAAATAAACAAAATTTTTGTAATAATCTAGTTCTGACTAAGGCTAATAAATTTCAGTAATACACAAAGACTTGGCTCCAGTGTAGCTCTGTTCCCTGCTCCCTCTTTTGTCCTATTATTGTGAAACAAATGACATCTTTATATGTAAGGAGTTTATCAATACAATTTTATAATGATCGCTTTTATACAGTTGTGGTTTTTTTAATATTTATTTATTTTTGAGAGAGAGAGACAGTGGGGGAGGGGCAGAGAGAGGGAGACACAGAATCCAGAGCAGACTCTGGCTCTGACTTGTCAATACAGAGCCCGATGCAGGGCTCAAACTCACAAACTGTGAGATCATGACGTGAGCCCAAGTCAGAAGCTTACCTGAATGAGCCACCCAGGCACCCCTATACAGTTGTCTTTTAAATCATATATGAAAGGAAAATGCTTACAAACAAAAATACGGAATACTGTCTTTTATTTTAATCTATATATTTATCTTTTCAGTATTCTTTGGTTTTTCATGTGGATTGAAATTAATGTCTAGTGTCCTTATATTCAACTTGAAAAACTCTTTTTAGCATTTCTTGTATGGCAGGTCTACTAGTGACAAACTCCCTGGGTTTTATCTGAAAATGTCTTAATTTCTCTTTCATTTTGAAGGATATTTTTGTTGAATATAAATTTTGTGGGTTTTTTTTCTTTTCAAACTCGGAAGACAGTGTCATTTTGGCCTCCATGGTTTCTGATTGAGAATCCATCCTAGGTAATGAATCACTTCTCTCTCACTGCTTTCAAGATTCTCTCTTTGTTTTTGGCTTTCAGCAGTTTGTTTATGGTGTGTCTTGGTGTAGATCTCTTTGACTGATTCTACTTGGAATAGTTTAGCTTCTGAAATATGCAGATTAATGTTTTCCATAAAACTTGGGAAGTTTATTACTATTGTTCCTTCAAAACTTCTTTGTGCCCCTTTACCTCCTTTCCTTCTAGGAATTTAATTATGTGTATGTTTGTACGGTTGATGGTGTCCCACAGGTCTCTTACACTCTGTTCATTTGTCCATTTTTTTTCTTTCCAATCCTCAGACTGATCATCTCAATTGATCTATCTTCAAATTTGCCGATTCTTGATTACATTAGTTCAAAACTGCTATTGAACTTTTCTAGTAATTTTTCACTTCAGAAATTGTCTTTTTCCAACTCTAGAATCTCTGGTTCTTTTAAAATAATTTCTATCTCTTTATTGATGTTCTTTATTTGGCAAGACATTGTTCTCCTACTTTCCTTTAATTCTTTAGACATATTTTCATTTGAACAATAGCTGGTTTAAAGTGTTTGTCTAGTAAATCCAACATCTTGGCTTCCTGAAGGATAATTTCTACTACTACTACTACTACTACTACTACTACTACTACTACTACGTTTTTCCTGTGAATGGGTCACCCTTTCCTATTTCTTTGCATATCTCATTCTTTTTCATTGAAAACTGGACATTTTAGATAATATATTGTAGCAATTCTGGACACTTATTCCAAGGCTATAATCACATATTTGCTTACTGATTTGTCTGGAAGTTTTCACTGTCTCTTTCCCCTCATATGAACAACCTTTTATTTCACTCCTCAGAGAGCACAATGTTCGACGCTTTCACAGTCACTTTGACCCTTCCTCTGTCCAGGGATGACAATGGTCCTAGTTGGACTTGCTTTGACTTCTCTTTCTCTGAGGAAAGAAATGTTTCCTTTATGTTTCTAGATCATCTGTCTCTACTGATATTGTACCCAGATTTAACTTCCACTAATTGCTAGCTGATTGTTCTGTTGTTTCTGACAACATTCTGGGGCATAAATTGCTCTATAATCTGATCCAGTCAAATTTGGGGCCCCTTTAAAGGATTAAAGTAGGTTTTGAATCAGTGTTTGAGGCTTGCTCTGACTCCAGTGGGGATCTTCCTAGCTACCTCTTTCCCTGGTTCTATTGAAAGCATAACTGGCCCACCATTTCCCTTGTTGCTACCAGTCTCCTCTTAATTGCTAGCCACCAAAATCTCCACTGCTTTTTAAAATTTTTTTAATGTTTATTTATTTTTGAAGTGGGGGCAGAGAGAGAGGGAGACAGAGGATCTGAAGCAGGGTCTTCGGTGTCAGTGAAGAGTACAGAGCTCGATCCATTGCTTTTGAGACTATGATTAGGCTTGAACTTCCCCATGTTCTATTCCATGTAAAGTCAGTCCTCTTGAGGAGAACTACAAAGTCTTTGTTATTCTTATGACCTGTCTCTCTTCCTCACAGAACCTCTGCACCACTGCCTTGTTTCTGGAGGTAGGGACAATCGTCCCCCCCGCCCTTCTCTTAGAATGATGCTCCTGCTTTACTAGAATGACACTAGAGCAGGGATATAGCCCCTCAGCTTTCTGAGGTTTTCTCAGCCTGCTTTTTCTGGAATGGAAAGTCTAGCTTATGAATGAGCTGGGGCAAGGGCAACCGGGACCCAGTATTCCTGGCCTGCCATACCTGGGGTATAACCTGTGCCCTACGTGTGGGTGCGCCTAGGTGGAAGAGGGTAGCCACAGACCTCTTGGCTACTCTTATCTGAAATAGAACTTCTGCAACACGGAGCTGGAGGGAGATGAGAAATGTTAGTAGTCTTTCCCTCCTGGGGTGAATGTGTAACCCAAGATTGAGAACTGAGGAGAGGAGTCCATTTTCTTGATTATACCCACCTAAAATAGAGCTTCATGGAGGGAGAGGAGACAGATCATGATCATGCCTCAGTGCCACAGACACTCACTGTTCTTACCCAGAGTTAGTAGAATTTCTTAAATAAGTGTTTTTCCATATGCTGTATGCCCTTAGAATTTTCAGACTTAAAGTGGCTATTACTTTTAAATATGTTTTACCAGTTTTGCTTGTTTTGCTTGGGAAAGGGTCTGCAGTGCTCATTACACCACCATTTCAGAAATGCTACTACTGTGTGCACTGAGTTTTAGGATGGTTTGTTACATAGCACTGTGGCAATAGCTAACTAGTACAACAAGCCTTTTTCTCCTAAAGTAACACCTAACATTTGTTGTTTACTCTGTGCTACCCAATGGTTAGATATTATTTTTAATCTTCATTTTACATATGATAAGAGTGATAGGCAGTAATTTCTCTGACATTGGACATAGCAATTTTTTTCTAGATAGGTCTCCTGAGACAAGAGAAACAAAAGCAAAAATAAACTATTGAGACTATATCAAAATAAAAGCCTTCTTCACAGCAAAGGAAACAACCAACAAAACTAAAAGACAAGCTACTGAATGGGAGAAGATATTTGCAAATAGCATATTCAGGAAAAGGTTAGTATCCAAAATATATAAAAAAACTTATACATCTCAACATAAACACACCAAAAAAAACCCCCAAATAATCCAATTTAAAAGTGGACAGAAGACATGAACAGAGATTTCTCCAAAGAAGACATACAGATGACCAAGAAGACACATTTAAAAAATGCTCAACATCACTCATCAGGGAAATACATATCAAAACTACAATGAGGTATCACCTCACACCTGTCAGAATGACTAAAATCAACAACACAAGAAACAATGGGTATTGGTGAGGATATGGAAAGAAAGGAGTCCTCGTGCATTGTAGGCGGGAAGGCAAACTGGTGCACCTACTCTGAAAAACAGTATGGAGATTCCTCAAAAAGTTAAAAATAGAACTACCCTATGATCCAGTAATTGCACTACTGGATATTTACCCCAAAAAATACAGAAACATTAATTCAAAGAGATACATGCACCCTTATGTTTGTAGCAGCATTATTTATAACACCTAATTGTGGAAGCAGCCCAACTGTCCATCAATAGTGGGATGGATAAAGAAAAGGTGATGTGTACACACACACACACACACACACACACACAGGAATATTATTCAACCATGAAAAGAATGAAATCTTGCCTTTTGCAACAATATAGATGGATCTAGAGAGTATAATACTAAGCAAAATAAGCCAGAGTAAGACAAATACTATATGATTTAATTAATATGTGGAATTTAAGAAACAAAACAAATGAACAAAAGAAAAAAAATAGAGACCAACCAAAAAACACTCTGTTTTTAATATTTAAAAAAAAATTTAACGTTTATTTATTTTAGAGAGCATGAACAGGGAAGGGCAGAGAGAGGGAGATACAGAATCTGAAGCAGAATGTGAAGCAGCACAGAGCCCAACGCAGGGCTCAAACCCGTGAACTGTGAGATCATGACCTGATCTGAAGTCAGATGCTTGACTGACTGAGCCACCCAGGCACCCCAAAATCAGACTCTTAACCACAGAGAACAAACAGATGGTTACTGGAGGGGAGGTGGGTGGAGTGATGGGTGAAATAGGCAAAGGGAATTAAGAGTACACTTACTTGAGGAACACTGAGTAATATGTGGAACCGTTGAATCATTATACTGTATACCTGAAACTAATATAATGTTGTGTGTTATCTACACTGGAATTTAAATTTTTCAAGAATAAAAATTAATTTTAAAAATAAAATTAAAAAAGAGTGAAGCTCAGGGAATTTGAGGAAATTCAGGAAATTTTTCCATCTGAGTTTCCTCTTTATAAGAGGATACAATGTTTATCCCTGATTCCATTGGGGGAGGGGGAGAAAGTAGACTAGATTGTCTCTGAACTCCCTTTCTGCTCTAATGCCCTAAGATATTAACTAAGAACCAGGTTTCCAGTACCCTCATAAATAGCCTCCAAATCCTACCTTTCCGATATCAACTATAGTTAACTCCAAATGTCCTGTCTGGTCTCTGTGCCTGAGGGCTCTTCCGGAGCCTGCATGTACAGCAGGCCAGATATGCAGAGAAATTAAAGCTTGGCAAATGACTGACAGAAGCTGATGTATACCCCAGTTGCCTCCTGCTCTAGACTTTGGTTCCCAAAGGGACCCAAACTAAGACTGAGAATCTGGAAATATTACTGTGGAGCAGAGGAAATTTGACTGAATGAAAGTTGGAGCTCTGCCAGGTATGGAGAAGGAGTGCATGGCGAAGTCTAGGTTATAAGGACACAGTTGGGTCAGCAATAGGGAATCAAGACAGTGATGACCAAGAGCCTTTCAAGAGTTTGGGGCACCGGGGTGGCTCAGTCAGTTAAGTGTCCAACTTTGGCTCAGGTCATGATCTTGTGGTTCATGGGTTTGAGTCCCACATCAGGCTCTGTGCTGACAGCTCAGAGCCTGAAGCCTGTTGCAGATTCTGGGTCTCCCTGTCTCTCTAAAAAATGAATAAACATTAAAGAAAATTAAGGGCCTTTCAAGGGTCATAAAGGGCTTGAGAGAAGACAGGTCAAAAGAATTGGAGGGAAGAACAAAGGATCGGGAGTAGGGCTGCTCAGATAAAGCCTTGAAACCTGGGAGTCTCTAGCCCT
Source organism: Panthera leo (assembly GCF_018350215.1). Taxonomy (NCBI): domain Eukaryota; kingdom Metazoa; phylum Chordata; class Mammalia; order Carnivora; family Felidae; genus Panthera; species Panthera leo. Next base: position 49,683,828 of record NC_056681.1, read on the forward strand.
AGATGAGCTTGGACACTAACAAACAGGGATGTATTTGTGAAGCAGGTCTGTAGCTCTTGTTCACATGGCATTCCAAAATATAGATCAACTCTTTTTGTTCATGACTCAATTATAACAACTCTTTCACTATGCTTCTACAATGTAAGTGATGGATATAGCCAAGAAATCAAGATTGGGGGAACATCATGACCTCCCAACAACTACAAGGAACTTACCCTCAGAATGAGGATTTGGAGTGGTAATCCCAAACCGGTCCAGCTCTGACACTCCAGAGGACAGCCAGGTCAGCACAAGCCATCCTCAGGCCACCGTTAACAAAATTATCCAGAGTAATGCACCAAGCCCCAAGCCAGACATACTGATAAAGAAGCTTAGCCCATTCCACTCCACCTTTCTGTCCATCCTCATATTCTCTGCCCTCCAGTGGTTCTCCACAGGCCAAGCACATCAAGTCTTCTAGCCCCAACAAGTTACTTTTGGTTTGGCAGCTAAAAGTGTTTGCTTTGGAGCCAGAATGTCTGGGTTGGGATCCTGGCTTATTAGTATGATTTTGGGCAAGGTATCTACATCATTGTGCCTCAGTTTGCTCATCTATAGAATGAAGATAATAATCATTTTCTGAGGAATTAATTTGAAGGGTGTATGTAACAAAGTGAAGAAACCTAGCAGATACTATCTCAACCAAGTGAGTAAAGTTAACATCACCAATAATGAGCCATCAGGGCTCTGAGATGCGCTGAGAACACATCACTTTTGTGGTAAATCACTTCTGCCCAAAATACATAACCTGAATTGGATCATGAAGACACATCAGACCAACCCAAACTGAGATACATTCTACAAAGTAACTGGTGCATGTTCTTCAAAAATGACAAGGTCATGAATTACAAGGAAAGGCTGAAGGTCTATTCTAGATTGAAAAGGACTGGCAGAGACAACTAAATTCAGTACATGATCCAGAATTATATTCTGGACCACAAAGGAAGAAAGATAAAGGAAAGAATTTTTTGTTCTGTTGTGTTTTTGCTACAAAAGACACTCTTGGTACAACCAGTGAAACTTGGTCTGTGTGGGTTCCATGATAGTACTGCATTAGTGTTAAGTTTCTAATTTTGGTGAATGCACTGGCTATGTAGGAGAGTGCCTTAGGAAGAACCTTAGTAAGAATACTAATTATAGCATTTAGGTTAAGCAATTAGTCTGCTCCATACAGTCTATTATATATAGTTTTGTTGCTTAACTGTTTAGCAGACAGATGTTTGATCCTTGAGGGTGTTACATATTTGTAACAATCCTAAGATCTAATATATTGGCATACAAATTTGTTTACCCAGCAGACACAAATCCAGATTTTAATCTGAATTTGCCAGCCACTGGGCCAAGCATGGGAATGCATGCCCAGATGAGTCCCAGGTCCAGGTCCTCAGAGTGTGTCTGTTCTAGTGGGAGAGGCTGAAGGTCACCTTAAGGGAAAAAGCAAGAGGATGCAGGGTACTGATTGGTGAGACAAGAAGAATAATAGGAATTAAAAGGAGGGAAAGGAATGTGTATAGAATAAAGATAGAAATGAAAGGAATACATAGTAAGATCAAAAAGGCCTTGTTTAAAATTACCTTTTGTGTGTTTTCTATGGGGTGAGTTTGGGCTTGCCTATAAAGGTAAAAAGACAAGAGATGGCATGTGTTCAAGGATAGATAGTGTATCATCATTTATAATTATTTTAGAGAGAGAGTGTGTTTGTGTGAGTGAGGGAGAGAAACAGAGGGAGAAAGATAGAAAGAGAGAGAGAATCTTAAGCAGGCTCCATGCTCAGCACAGAGCCCCATGCAGGGCTCAGTCCCATGACCCTGAGATCATGACCTGAGCTGAAATCAAGAGTTGGACTCTCAACTGACTGTGCCACCCAGATGCCCTTCCAGGGTATACTGTTAAATGAAAAACGTATATACAATAATGTGCATAGAATGCAATCTTTGATGAAAGTAGGGGTTTTATTAAAGGAAATGTATACACTTCTATCCTTACATTTCCTAGAACTTCACTAGAAGGGAGTAGGAGAAATGGGGGAGGCATTGTCACCAGGAGAGAGGGGAAGCGTAGCTGTGGGCCTGAGGCAAGGACCACATGTGGGAAAAGGAGTCAATTAATTTTTTAAAGCAAGGGAAAATCTAAAGCATGGAGAAAGTAAGGGTGCTTTCATTGTTACTTTAACACCTCAGATTATAAGTACTGTGTGGGTTTAAATCATTTGAGGCTAACAATTTTGAGGGAGGAAACATGTGCACATGCATGATCTTGGAAGGCTTGTAGGGGAGTCTGGAGTGGCTCTAAAATTGTGTTTTTCTCAACAAACTAAAGTCCTGTGTCAGATTTTACACTCAATTTTTATAATAGATTTAAAATTCAACCAAGCCCTCATTTATTAAAATTGGGTAGCCATTTACCTACACACATGCACAGACACACATGCTCAGGAGACCTGTTGTGCAGAGGATAACCATGTGAAACTGCTGTTCAATTTTTGGAAAGATCCCCCAACACACACACAACCCACTCCTACTCTCACCCTCCACTCTGCCTCCATCTTCTGGTAATATACTGCCACCTAATGTCCCATAAACAAACTGACACATCCTCAGAAATGTGAATTCAGAAATAATGGAATATATAAGGTTAAGGATGATGCATGTTACTATAATTGAAAAATACATTAGAAACAAGTCTATATATACGCATGGATGCTTTTGTATATATAAAATACCTCTGGGGAATATAAACAAGCTGTAAACCAGGAAGGGGAACTGGGAAGCTGAGAAAATTCTTGCTGTACATAATTTTGTACCTTTAAAATTTTAAGCCATAATAATGTATCGCCAATTGAAAATAATTAAGCAGTTTGAAAAGAAAAAAAACATGTTTATTAAATTTTGCTAGTATGTTAACTAGGAGGGCATCTTTTCTTCATTCATTGGTTCATATATTTAACAAATTCATATATTTAACAAATACTTAGTAAATGTATACTGTATGCTGGGCACTGTCTGGAGGAACAAAGGTGAAGAAAACAGATACATTCCTGGCCTACTGGAATGTAGATGCTGCTGAGAGGATGGCCTTAGACAGCACATGTTGAGCATAGCAGTGCCCATGAACTTGGGTCCTAAGATGACAGATGGTAGGGAGCAGGGCTCCCAGCCCTGCGTCACTAGGATGGCAAACAATCATCTTCTATTCTCTTTAGACCTATGGTGGGATCTCATTTCATCACTTCAGCTTATCAATATCACAAGTGTGATATAGTGGGTATTTTATTCACTCAACATCTGAAACACACACATTTTCCTCAAATACAACTTAAAATTAGTAGATGCAAAGCTACTCTCAATAATTTTCAAAGAATGGATATTATAGAGATTACATCCCCAGGCTACAATGCAATCAGGTGAGAATTTACTAAGCAAAAGGTTAATTTTAGAAATTAATTCAAAAAATTTAAAACATATTTTTTTAATTTTTTAATGTTTATTTTTAAGAGAGAGAGAGACAGAGAGTGAACAGGGGAGGGGCAGAGAGAGAGGAAGACACAGAATTCGAAGCAGGCTCCAGGCTCTGAGCTGTCAGCACAGAGCCCAATGTGGGGCTCGAACACACAGACCACAAGATCATGAACTAAGCCGAAGTCAGATGCTTAACCGAGCTACCCAGTCACTCCTAAAAACATATTTCTAAATAACTCATGGAACAGAGAGATTTTGTAATGGAATTTAGAAAATTTTTCAAGCCAACAATTATAAAAAGACAATATAGCAAGATTTGTAGGATAGAGCTAATGTGGTACTTGAAAATTTAAAGCTTTAAATACATTAGGAAAGAAGGCTAAATATTAATGAGATGATTAATTAGAAAAAGGAAAAAACTGAATATACTCAAAGAAAGTAGGAAGAAAGATAAAATAAAGATGAGAGAAATTTTAAAATATCACACAGATATAATGGAGTTGTTTAACAAAGCTAGAAGTTAGTTCTTGCGGGGAAAATGTAACCAAATATTTAAATTTCTGGAATGTTGATCAAGAAAAAGAAACAGGGCAAAAAGAAGTAATATTATTAGTGCAAGAGAGACTATAACTACAAATGCTAAGGAGATAAGATATGAGCAATGTTATGCCAATAAAGTTGAAAACTTAGGTGAAATGGGAAAATTTTTCACCAGAAATATACCAAAATTGCCTGAAAAATAAATAGAACACTTGAATGATTAGAAATGGAATCAGCAGTTTAAAATGTTTCACGTAGAAAACAGGCATATTCTCTCAAATGCGCAAGGAATAGAAAATTCAAAACGACACAAACTCTCTTAGGAGGTTGTTGTTGTTGTTGTTTTTTAATTTTCAATTCCCTTTGTAAGGCAATATAACCATGACCATATATCCAAATAAGTACAATGTATGAAAGAAAATTAGAAGCTAACCTCTTTCATGAACATAGAAACAAAGAGCCTAAAGCCCATATTAGCAAATCAAATCCAACAATGTATAAAAAAACAAAAAAACAAAAAAAAACATACTTTCTATTGGGAATCAGGAATGATTCAACATTAGAATTTGGGGCACCTGGGTGGCTTAGTCCATTGAGTGTCCAACTTCAGCTGAGGTCATGATTTTGCAGTTTGTGAGTTTGAGCCCCATATCAGGCTTGCTGCTGTCAGGCTGTCAGCACAGAGTCCACTTTGGATTCTCTCTGCCCCTCCCCTGCTTGTGCTCTCCCAAAAATGTACTAAATACTTTTTTAAAAAGAATTTAATTTACCACATTTACAAAATAATGGATAAAACTCATATGATTGCCTCAATAGATTAATAAAATGCACAAAATAAAATTGACATCCACTATGATTTTTTTAACTCTTAAACTAAACTAAAAGTTCTTAAAAGGAAGTTTTCTTAATCTGACAAAGGGCATCTTCATATTTAGTGATTAAAAAGTTAAGGGCCTCCACAGAGGGGAGGAGAACAAATACACAGCCACTTGAGGAATTAAACAGGACAATCATCCACACCAGTCTGTCTCTCCTCTTGATAGTTAACCCAGTCACCCAGAACTTTACCTATGCTTCTTATACCTGCACTTCTTGGTGTCCCAATTAGATTTTCATTATGGTACAGGTGGCCTCTGTTGAGCACATATCAGGAAGTCAAAGGAGATCTTGTGATGACCAACATGGCAGGTAGAAATAAAAAGTCCACCTCCTCTAGTTAAGGATAAGGTTTCCTTCACATCTTCTACGTGTGTACTAGATTTTGGAAAATGGAAGACTAGCCATGAGTGCAGAGGATCTGACTTTTCTGGAGAGTTAAAGAAAAAGAATTTGGATGAGAAAGTAGTAATTTGTGGTTATATTCTTCAAGGAATCATAAATGACTAAGATATTTTACTTGGTATTATTATCAAAATGACCTATGAGCAATGGGTGTCTTAGAACAACCCACCCCATAGGGGTGCCTAGGTGGCTCTCTCGGTTAAGCGTCCAACTTCAGGTCATGATCTTGCGGTTTGTGAGTTCAAGCCCCGTGTTGGGCTCTGTGCTCAGAGCCTGGAGCCTGCCTTGGATTCTGTGTCTCCTCCTCTCTCTGCCCCTCCCATGCTCATGCTCTGTCTCTCAATAATAAACATTAAAATTTCTTTTTAAAAAAAGAACAAACCACCCCATAAAAATAAATCCTGAGAAAGGAGTGTATTTTACTTGGGAGGTGACCCCAGGGAACACCAGTAGAGTGGGAAAGTTAGACAGGGATAGGAAGAAAGCCAATATGGGTCACTACTTTGCACAACTGGGGCTCAATTCCACTGTAGAACATGCCAGAGTATTGTCCCACTTGAGGGGCAAGGAAGGGAGCGGCAATGGATCTAAGATATTCACACCTGTCATTGGCTGAGGGGTAACATTAGCTCCCTAGCACTTCCAGTTGTTGTGCATGCTTGGGCCAAAAGAAAGCTGTTATGGGGAGAATCACTGGTGCTTCCAGTAGGAAGGATATGGGTAAGGGATACTGTGGTACCATCTACTATCAGGACACTATGGAGTCCATGTTATACTGTTTTGTGTAACACAGATTTGCAGATATCCTCCTGGATTGATGTGAGTAGATGGACAAATATGAACAGGCAGCTGCACAAAATAGTGGGCATACTCCACTCTGTCCTTAGTCACATTGGGTAAACTGAGGGAATTTAATCATTCATCTACCACTTCTAAAATATTCACCTCCCAAAAGCAGGGCTTTTGGTGACAATGTTTGCTACACCTCCCTGCTGTCAGAGCACTTGTACACATTTTCTGCCACAGCCCATATCATAGTTATCTGTCCCATTTCCTGCATGTCCACAATAGGTGTCGATTGGCTTCCATCATTTTCCACCTGCAGGACTGAGCTGCTTCTTCCGGGCTTACCAGTGAAAGCTGAAGAAACACTATAATTAATCTATGCATTTCTTCAACAAATATTTACTGAGCATTGCCTTGGTTTGGGTTTCCTCAAAGATAGTCTGAGACAAAAGCTTAGGTGTAAGTAGTTTATTTGGGAAAGGGCACCAAGGCAGAAGGAAAAGTCAACCCAAGGGGTTGGGCATGACTGAGCTAGTTACCACCATGGGCAACTAAAGCTCAATACAGCCCCTATGAAGCATGGAAGGCTGAGGCATTCAACCCCAATAAGTTATAGGTTAACTTCCTTCAAGTTCCAGGCTGTGCCAGCTCCAGATAAAGTTCTAAGGTAAGCTCTAAAGAGGACAGCAAAGAGCTAACTGAGGTGGCAGCATTCGTGGGAACTCTCCACCACCATTGGAGAACGGAAGTCAGAAGTGGGCTGAGGAGATAAAGTGACCATGTTTGCTATAGGCACCTACCACCTGTCAAACAGAATGCTAGGTGCTGGCCATGCAACAACCATCAGGACAAATCACTTCCTTGTTTTCGTGTAACTTACCTTTCAGTATGGTGTACAAACCAACAATTAAATAATGATGGGTTTGAAAAATATTATGAAGTAAATAATGGAAAGAGGGGAAAAACAGAACCACTCTAGATTTATATTCCAAACAATTATTTGTTTGGAAGAGGTGACATTTGAGCTGAGTCTAAAGGATAAGAAAGAATCTATGTATCAGTCCATTCGGGCTGCTATAACAAAAACACCATAAACTGGGTGGCTTATAAATAGCAAACGTGTATTTCTCACAGTTCTAGGGTCTTGGAGGTCTAAGATCAGGGTGCTGGCAGATTTGGTGTCTGATAAGGGCTGATTTCATCAGAGGGCTAGCTTCTCATTGTAATCACACATGACAGAACGGGCAAGGGATCTCTCCAGCGCCTCTTTTACAAGAGTACTAATCACATTCATCTCCAAAAGGCCTCACGCACTAATACATCACCTTAAGGGTTATGATATGAACACATGAATTTGGGGGGTACACAAACATTCAAACCATACCAGTTTACTAAGGAAAGACCTGGGGGAAGAGCTTTCCAAGCAGTGAACAGCATATGCAAACACACATGTCAGTAAAATTGACAAATTCTAGAAATTCTAAGAGTGAAATATGGTGAAGGTAATGTTATGAGTGAGGTGGACAGAAGAAAGGTCATCACATTTCCATGAGTAGACATTTCAAAATATTAAAATAAATTCAAATGGAAACTGTGAGATAGAATTTTATAACAGTTGGATTGGCAAAGATCCAAAGGTTTGTAAAGACTCCACTGGGGAAAACGTGGGGAAACCTACACTCCTATACATAACTGTGGGCGTATCAGTTAGTTTACAATGTCTAAGGAGCAATTTAGCCACATGTATCTAATATTTAAAAGAAAAGGGGGTGAGGGACACATCCTTTATGATAGCAATTCTTCTAAGAATTTTTCCTAAAGATACACTCACACATGCACACAAAAAGTCTCAGGACTCTATAGCATTATTCAAAATAGCAAGTGTCTGGAACAAGGGACCATATGGGCTAACTGCTATATAAACAACCAAGTCTCAGTGGTTTGACTGGTGAAGAAGGGCAGTGTGCAACCAGGTGCTCACAATGATGACATGCCCTGTGCCTAGTCCTAGTATATGCACATTGTCCCTACACACTGTCTGGGTAGCACCCACTCATTCTCAAAAGTGCCACCTCTTGACCACAGACTTAGGAGCACCATGTGCTTCAGGAGCCCATTAACAGCCCTCCCCGGGTCTCCCCCAACCAACATCATGATGGAATGGGTTTCTGGGCCAGGCCCAGAAGGGGCACACACACAGCTCATTGGCCATACACTGTCACTTGGGCAGACCAGCCACAAGGGAAGATGGGAAGGTGGCTCCAGCTCTGGCAGGAACACACTGGGACCCACAGAGGGGACATGTGGGCAGCCCCTACCACAATTATCCTTAAGTACACTGGGGGCCTCTGTAGATGACTAACCCAAGTCAGGAGCTGGCAATCTTGGTGACTTCTAGGAAGAGTTAAGAAAATGGGGGGCACCTCTGGGACGCAGCAAAGGCAGTCATAAGAGGGAAGTATATAGCAATCTAGGCCTTCCTAAAGAAGAAAGGTCTCAGATACACAACCTAACCTTACACCTTAAAAAGCTGGAAAAAGAACAGCAAATAAAGCCCAAAACCAGCAGAAGACAGGAAATAATAAAGATTAGAGCAGAAATCAATGCTATCAAAACCAAAACAAACAAACAAACAAACAAACAAACAAAAACAGTAGAACAGATCAATGAAACCAGAAGCTGGTTCTTTGAAAGATTTAACAAAATTGATAAACCACTAGCGAGTTTGATCAAAAAGAAAAAGGAAAGGACCCAAATAAATAAAATCAAGAATGAAGGAGGAGAGCTCACAACCAACACAGCAGAAATAAAAACAATAATAAGACAATATTATGAGCAATTATACGCCAATAAAATGGGCAATCTAGAAGAAGTGGACAAATTCCTAGAAACATATAAACTACCAAAATGGAAACAGGAAGAAATAGAAAATTTGAAGACCTATAACCAGTAAAGAAATCGAATTAGTAATTAAAAATCTGCCAAAAAACAAGAGTCCAGGGCCAGATGACTTTCCAGGGAAATTATACCAAACATTTAAGGAAGAGTTAACACCTATTTTTTTGAAGGTGTTCCAAAAAATAGAAATGGAAGGAAAATTTCCAAACTCTTTCTCTGAAGCCAGTATTACCTTGATTCCAAAACCAGACAAAGACCCCACTAAAAAGAAGAACTATAGCCCAATTTCCCTGATGAATATGGATGCAAAAATCCTCAACAAGATATTAGCCAACAGGATCCAACAATACATTAAAAAAATTATTCACCACGACCAAGTGGGATTCATACCTGGGATGCAGGGCTGGTTCAATATCCACAAAACAATCAATGTGATTCATCACATCAATAAAGGAAAGCACAAGAACCACATGATCTTCTCAATAGATGCAGAGAAAGCATTTGACAAAATACAGCATCCTTTCTTGATAAAAACCCTTAAGAAAGTAGGGATAGAAGGATCATATCTCAAGACCATATCTTTCATATATGAAAGACCCAATGCTAATATCATCCTCAATGGGGAAAAACAGAGCTTTCTCCCTAAGGTCAGGAACAAGACAGGGATGTCTACTCTCGCCACTGTTATTCAACATAATATTGAAAGTCTTAGCCTCAGCAGAGAAGACAAAGAAATAAAAAACATCCAAATCGGCCAGGAGGAGGTCAAATTTTCACTCTTCACAGGTGACATGATATTCTATATGGAATCTACCCAAAAGATTCCACCAAAAAACTGCTAGAACTGATCCATGAATTCAGCAAAGTGGCAGGATATAAAATCAGTGCACAGAAATCGGTTGCATTCCTATACACCAATAATGAAGCAACAGAAAGAGAAATCAAGGAATCAATCCCATTTACAATTGTACCCAAAACCATAAAATACCTACGAATAAATCTAACCAAAGAGGTGAAAATCTACAGAAAACTATACAAACTTATGAAAGAAATTGAAGAAAACACAAAAAAATGGAAAAATATTCCATGCTCCTGGATAGGAAGAATACATATTGTTAAAATGTCAGTACTACCCAAAGCAATCTACATATTCAATGCAATCCCTAACAAAATAACACCAGCATTCTTCACAAAGCTAGAACAAACAATCCTAAAATGTGTATAGAGCCATAAAAGACCCTGAATAGCCAAAGCAATCTTGAAAAAGAAAACCAAAGCAGGAGATACAATCCCGGACTTCAAGCAGGAGACATCACGATCCCAGACTTCAAGCTGTATTACAAAGCTGTAATCATCAAGGCGGTATGGTACTGGCACAAAAACAGACACACAGATCCATGGAACAGAATAGAAAACCCAGAAATGGACCCACAAACATAAGGCCAACTAATCTTTGACAAAGCAGGAAAGAATACCCAATGGAATAAAGACAGTCTCTTCAGCAAGTGGTGCTGGAGAAACTGGACAGCGACATACAGAAAAATGAACCTGGACCACTTTCTTACACCGTACACAAAAATAAACTCAAAATGGATGAAAGACCTAAATGTAAGACAAGAAGCCATCAAAATCCTCGAGGAGAAAACAGGCAAAAACCTTTTGACCTCGGTCACAGCAACTTCAGAGGCAAGGGAAACAAAAGCAAAAATGAACTATTGGGACCTCATCAAAATAAAAAGCTTCTGCACAGCTAAGGAAACAATTAGCAAAACTAAAAGGCACTCGGCGGAATGGGAGAAGATATTTGCAAAGGACATATCAGATAAAGCGTTAGTATCCAAAATGTATAAAGAAGTTATCAAACTCAACACCCCAAAAACAAATAATCCAGTGAAGAAATGGGCAAAAGACATGGATAGAAACCTCTCCAAAGACATCCAGATGGCCAACTGACCCATGAAAAAATGCTGCAAATCACTCATCATGAGGGAAATGCAAATCAAAACCACAGTGAGATACCGCCTCACACCTGTCAGAATGGCTAACATTAACAACTTAGGCAACAACAGATGTTGGCAAGAGAAAGGATCTCTTTTGCACTGCTGGTGGGAATGCAAACTGGTGCAGCCACTCTGGAACACAGTATGGAAGTTCCTCAAAAAACTAAAAATACAACTACCCTAGGACCCAGCAATTGCACTAGTAGGTATTTATCCAAGGGATACAGGTATGCTGTTTTGAAGGGGCACATGCACCCCAATGTTTATAGCAGCACTGTCAACAATAGCCAAAGTATGGAAAGAGCCCAAATGTCCATCGATGGATGAATGGATAAAGATGTGGAATGTGTGTGTGTGTGTGTGTGTGTGTGTGTGTGTGTGTGTCTCACACAAATGGAGTATTACTCAGCAATCAAAAAGAATGAAATCTTGCCATTTGCAACTATGTGGATGGAACTAGAGGGTATTATGCTAAGTGAAATTAGTCCGAGAAAGACAAAAATCATAGGACTTCACTCAGAAGAGGACTTTAAGATACAAAACAGATGAACATAAGGGAAGCAAAAATAATATAAAAACAGGGAGGAGGACAAAACCATAAGAGACTCTTAAATATGGGAAACAAGCAGGGTTACTGGAGGGGTTGTGGGAGGGGGGATGGGCTAAATGGGTAGGGGGCACTAAGGAATCTACTCCTGAAATCATTGTTGCACTATATGCTAACTAACTTGGATGTAAATTTTTTAAAAATAAATTAATTAAATAAAAATAAAATGCTTAGAACAAAAAAGAAAGAAAGAAAATGGGGGGCAAGAATAGGAGATTTATCGTGCTGTCTATTCTGTTGCATTTTCCATCACATATTATCTTAAAAAAAAGAGAGGGGACTTTAGCTATGAAAGGACCCAAGGAAAATTCAAAACTTCCACAGGCTAGTTAAGGTCAAGGTTGTGAGGTTGCGGTGGTAATTCTTTGGCCAGCACCGTGGCCGGCTCTACTGCACAGAGGAACCCCTATAAGACAGGGCAGGAGCCGAACACGGCCCGTGAAGGACGCACTTGGGCGGTGGAGGCCAGACAGGCCGAGACCTCATTCAAGTCCAACACTACCCGAACCGCCTCCAGCAGGGAACCACAAAGACCTACCCAGGCGGAAAATACGGCCACACCGCTCAGGGGATCCAGCTAAGCCCCGCCCACACGCCGCTCCTGCGCGCTGGATCCGCAACGTTCTGCTATGCTCCGCCAAAGACATGACGTGCACGTAGGCGGGGCCTAGGCTCCCAGGATCCGCCGGCTCTTGGCCTGTGGGTGGTGGCCCTGGTAACGCCGGTAGGAGAGGAGAGTCGGACGCTTCCTGGGTAGCCCGCCAGCTTCCGCGAAAGGGAACCTCCCTCCGTGGTGAAGAGGGGACCCTACAGGGTAAGTGCGGGGGGGAGAGCGGGGGGGGGGGGCGGGGACGCGTGTGGGGCCGGCGGAGTTTGCCGGACCCGGGGGTCTGCACGTGGGCCGCCCGTAGCGGGGGCGCGGAGTGGAGGAGGGGTCCAGACCCACGCGCCTGCCAGCTCCTCGGGCTTTAGCGGCAGTGCTTGCAGGCGACATCAGGGTCATTGGCACCCGGCTTTAACCTCCTGCTGCCTTAACGTCCTGGTTCCATTAGTCTTCCTTGAACTCTGGGCTCCGCTGACCCGTGAGGGGAGCGATTCGTGTTCTGGAAACTGGGTGGGCCGAATAGTAGGGGTCTCTGCCCCCAGGAAGCTGGAGCCCTGCTACATTCATTCATTCAGCAGCATTTGCTGACCGGTTCCCAGAGCTGTGCCAGATGCAGGAGATCCAGGAGGGGAAGGACTGGCAGGCCCAATTCCCTTCTGGGCCTCACAGCCCAGGTGGGAAGCCCAGGTAACGGGCAAGATCATGCCATTCTGACAGTACTGCGGATGTGAGGACAATAAACTCTGGCATTGCTGTAGTGACCAGGAATAGACCTCATAGGGTGGTCAGTCGGTTCTGCCTGAGCTGAGGCATGAGCCAGGAGTGCTCCAGGCTACCAGAGAGAGAGAGAGAGAGAGAGAGAGAGAGAGAGAGAGAGAAAGAGAGAGGCCAGAGGTGGATAGAGCTGGACACCAAGCTGGACTTCCTTCAGAGGAAAGCCTTGAAGCATCAGGAAGGTAGAAGAGAAGGGAGAGATGGGCAGGGACCATGGAAGGAAGGGTGTTTTTTATCTTAAGTTAGAAGCCATAGAATGGTTTTAAGGGTTGGGGAAAAGCCTGAATTGTTTTGTAGATGATGTGGGCACAGACCCCATATCCTGGGCATCCACCCAAAGGAATCAGTCACCCAGAAGTGCCTGGGTAGTTTCAGTTGTCTCTCCAGACACTTGTATTCCAGAATCATGCATATCATGCCACATATCCTACATCCTTCAGGATGCCATGGAGGTCCTAACCCATAGCCACCCAGTGAAGGAAACTGAAACTTCTAGGAAGGAGGTTGCTTGGGGATAGGTGGATATCAACTGTGATTACAAGGACCTTCTGACGTACTGTGCAAAACTCATGATGGATGGAGGGATTAGGGTTTGTCTGGGGGAGGTTCTTGTGTTGCTGTCACCAACATATTAACAAGGTTCATGGGGGAGAAAAGCATAGTGATACAAATCCAGAAACTGTTTCTGTCTCCCCCCCACCCTTATAAGCATCAGTTGGCTAATAAGGTGTGTGTCTCTCTCCCTTGTGGAACCTCATATGACAAACCAGAGAGGTGGACAACCATGTAAAGAGATCTGGAAGAACCTCCCCTCCCACTCTGTCTTGTGAAAAGGAAACACCGGGTGATGTTAACAGGGCTGACTCATGTATGTATGCTTTTTTTTTCAGAGAAGGGGAGAAAAATCCATTTAAACCTACCAGGAGAATAAGTAGTGGTTTGTTAATGTCATTTAATTTTGGATAGGTTTTTAGCATATGTGACAGTCATTTGCATACATGGCCCTTTTGTGTATTTTAACTGAAAACCTTGATGAAACTGGCCGACATATTGTGGGGCCACTGATCCAAATCAGATGAGCTTGTATTTCCAGAAGCTCAGCTACCTTCCCTAGCTTCTAGAACACTAGCCAATGGATGGCCAGGCACTTGTCTCGGGCACCATTGCTCCACACCCAAATTCTGCTCTGTGACCCCACCCTCCCTCTGATGGAAGGTAGCCCCCAGCTGGAGTCAGCTGGAAGCAAGATATGCTAAGCCAAACCTCTTTTTGCCTTTGCACACCTTAGATCCTGCCCCACCCTACTCCCAGCCTACTCTTTATTCCCCACCTGGCTTACCTTCCTTATAGCCTTGTTCTAGACTCTTCCTTTAAAGGACAAAGCTAAAGTGAATTGTTTTCCTTCTAGGGAGGGCCTGATCAACACATTTACACTTATGGTGTTAGTGGTGCCCATGGAAATGCAATTTTCCCCTCCAAAGGTTGTCTCATAGTACTAGTATCACTGAACAAACATCTTAACCCAGTGGAGTGAAACTGGCTTTTAAGTTTGGGTCTCCAGGATGTGGAGGTTCCTGTGGGCCAGGCTGTTCCTGGCTCTATGCTTCCTAAATGTTATTTTCTATTTGGACTCTGTTTATGTCATGCCAAACTTCTTGGTGTGTAACTTTAATGATGATGTGTAATTCCATGTGAGTATTTTTTTGTTGTCTAAAGTAGAGTCTTACATTAATAGGGTAAGTGAAGTGATGGAGCACATTTGATTTGGAGACAGAAGCCAGAAAGTCTGGTCTGTGCCTCACCACGTGCCAGCTCTGTGATTCCAGGCAAGTCTGTTTTCAAACATTTTCTGGGCCTTGGTGCTGTCATATGGCAATAAGTTATGTAAGTCATATGTTATGTAGTATAAGTGCCAGCCTTGTAGGCCTCTGGTAACAGGATATAGCATATGTAAAGTGTATTTTTTTAATGGGTAGACAAATGTAATAAAGAGCAACCTTTGCCTCAAAATTTGGTATTCCACCTGTTAATCTGATCATGTAGGACATGGTTCGTAGACTAACACAGGACATGATAAAATGTGATTATGAAAAAGGGTCTTCTACCCGTGTGGCTCAGACAGGCAAATGTGGTGCCAGCCTTCTGGTTGCAAAAGAGGAGAGAGAGTGTACAGAAAGAAAGAGAGAGAAAGAAAGGCAAGAAAGAGTCTTATAAAAAGCACCATCAGAGTTGGAAGATGTTAGTATTACTTTTGTGTCCTTACTGTTCATCCTTAGAAATAGTTGCTTTAGAGCTTTCTTTATAAATACTTTTTTGTTTAATCATCTCTTAGCAATGGAAAACTCTGGGTTACAGTAACCTAACGAAAGGAAGCCTGTGAGAGGGTAGGGTGTAGGGTGAACACTGGCTGCCTGGGGATGGGCATTCCCCAGGTCACATCTCAGCCTTGATTGTTGCTGGATCTTCTCTCTGTAATTGATTTCTTCATTCCTAATCTTAGCTAACATCTCAGTGCAGATGGTTCCCCAGGTCACAGCCCCAAACCTGCTCTCTCACAAGGGTCAGTTCCATTTCTGACCCATGCCCTGCTGTAATTTCAAACTTGTAGAAAACCTGGTCACTATTGTCTCCTGCCCAAACAGCCCCTTCCCAAACAGCCTGCTTCTGTTGGTGGCCATCATCTGGGTCATGAAGCCCTGTTGATGGCTCCATCTTTCCCTGACTACCAGAGAATTGCTAAGCCATCATCTAGCCTCCTTTACCAGCAAGTATTGGCTTACTGGCTGTGGGCTCTGGCCTTGTGTTGGGGTTGGGAATGAGTGGGCTGGTCCTTGCTTCTAGAGAGGCACTCTAACCAGAAGGAAGAAAGGCACAAATGAATAGCTCCACATACCGCTTACTCAAGGAGGGGAAATGTGTAGAGCACCGAAGAGCCCAAGAGAGAAGCCTCTAGCTGCCAGGGTTTAGAGTGGCAGTAAACATCTTGGGTAGATTTTGTAGAGATGTGGAGAAAAGACAAGAGAAATAAGATCTTTTTAAAAAAGCAAAACAAAACACTCAACCAACTGAGCCACCTACGCTCCCCTCTTCTGGGAGTTTTATAGTTTTAGGTTTTATAGTTAGGTCTTTAATCCATTTTGAATTAATTTCTGTATATGGTATAAAGAAAGGATCCAACTTCAGTCTTTTGTGTGTGTATATCCAGTTTTCCCAGTACCATTTCTTAAAGAGACTATCCTTTCCCCCATGAATGGTCTCGATACCCTTATCAAAGATCATTTTACCATGTATGTAAGGGTTTATCTCTGGATTTTCTGTTCTGTTGGTCTATGTGTCCCACTACCACAAGCTTTTAATTACTGTGGCTTTCATACAGAGAAAGACAGATACCATATGGTTTCACTCTTATGTGGATCCTGAGAAACATAACAGAAACCCATGGGGGAGGGAAAGGAAAAAAAAAAAAAAAAAAAAAAGAGGTTAGAGTGGGAGAGAGCCAAAGCATAGAGACTGTTAAAAACTGAGAACAAACTGAGGGTTGATGGGGGGTGGGAGGGAGGGCAGGGTGGGTGATGGGTATTGAGGAGGGCACCTTTTGGGATAAGCACTGGGTGTTGTATGGAAACCAATTTGACAGTAAATTTCATATATTAAAAAATTAAAAAAATAAATAAATAAATAAAATAAAAATAAAAATAATTACTGTGGCTTTGTAGTATGTTTTGAAATCAGGAAGTATAAGGCATCCAATTAGTTCTTTTTCAAGATTGTTTTGTGATTTGGGGTCCCTTGAGATTCCTTATGAATTTTAGGATTTATTTTTTTCTGTCTCTGCAAAAAAGTCATTAGGATTTTGATAGGAATTGCATTGAACCTGTGGACCATTACAGATAGTATTGATATCTTAACAATATTAAGTCTTACAGTCCATGAACACGGGTTATCTTACTATTTATTTGACTCAGTTTTCTTTCAGCTATGTTCTGTAGTGTTCAGGGTACAAGTCTTTCACCTCCTTGGTTAACTTTTTTCTTTTTTAAATTTTTATTTATTTGTTTGTTTATTTTGAGAAAGAGAGCATGTGTGAGCAGGAGAGAGGGGCAGAGAGAGAGTAAATCCCAAGCAGGGTCCATGCTCAACACAGCCCGATGCAGGGCTTGATCCCATGACCCTGGGATCATGACCTGAGCCAAAATCAAGAGTCAGATGCTCAGCCAACTGAGCCACCCCAGGTACACCTTGGTGGTTAATTTTATTCTTCAGTATCTTATTCCTTTGATGCTATTGTAAATAGAATTATTTTCTTAATTTTCTTTTCAGATTGTTCATTATAGTGTATAGAAACAACTGATTTTTATGTGTTGATATTGTGTCCTGTAACCTTGAATTTATTAGTTCTAACAGTTATTTTCCTTCCTTGTGGAATCTTTAGGGTTTTTTACATGTAAGATCATGTAATCTATGAACAGATAATTTTATTTCTTCTTCCCACTTTGGATGCCTTTTATTTCTTTTACTTTCCTGATTGGTCTGGCTAAAACTTCCAATGTTATGTTGAATGGAAGTGTTGAAAACAGACATCCTTTCTTGTTTCTGATTTTAAAGTAAAAGTTTTCAGTCTTCCACTATTGAGTCTGATGTTAGTTGTTGGGTTTGTATATATGGCCTTTATTATGTTGAAGTATTTTCTTCTATTCCTGTTTGCTGGTTATTTTTATTATTAAAAAGTGTTGGATTTTATTAAATGTTTTTTCTGCATTGATTGAGATGATCATATGGATTTTTCCCCTTTATTCTGTTAATATGATATATTTGCCTTGATGGGTTTTAAATCTTGAACCATTCTGGCATTCTAGGAATAAATCCCAGTTGGTCCTTTTGCTGTGTGGTTGAATTCAGTTTGCTGCTATTTGTTGAGGATTTTTGCATCACTATTCATAAGGAATGCTGGTCTGTATTTTCTTGTAGTGTCTTTGTCTTATAGTGGCTTTGGTATTAGGGTAATGCTGGCCTTATTGAATGAGTTAAAACGTTCCTTTTCTTCAATTTGGGGGAAGATTTTGGGATTCTTCTTAAAATGTTTGGTAAAATTAGTAGTGACCAGATCACTAGTCATTTGGTCCAGGAGTTTTCTTTGTTGGGAGATTTTTGATTACTGATTCAATCTCCTTACTAGTTATAGGTCTTCAGATTTTCTATTTCTTCATAATTCATCTTGGTAGGTTGTGTTTCTAGGAATTTATTGATTTCATGTAGGTTATCCAATTATTGGTATACAGTTGAACATAAAACTCTTATAATCATTTTCATTCTGTAAAATCAGTAGTAATGTTCCCTTAATTTCTGATTTTAGTTATAATTTGAATCTTCTCTCTTTATTCCTTAGTCAGTATAGCTAAAGGTTCAGTTATGGTGATCTTTTCAAAGAATTGGATTCATGGATTTTTCTTGGCTTCATGGATTTTTCTCTGTTTTTCTATCTTCTGCTTATCCTGCTTTAATTTTTATTGTTTCCTTCCTTCTAGTTTTGTGTTTAATTTGTTCTTTTTCTAGTTCCTTAAGGTGTAAAGTTAGGTTGTTGGTTTGCAATCTTTCTTATAATGTAAGCATTTACAGCTATAAAATTCCTTCTTGGTACTGCTTTCACTGCATTCCAAAGGTTTGGTATGTTGTGTTTTAATTTTCACCTGTCAGAAGGTATTTTCTGATTTCCTTTTTGATTTCTTTTTTGACACATTAGTTAAGAGTGTGGTGTTTAGTTTTCCAGCTTTCCTTCTTCTATTGATTTCTAGTTTCATTCCACTGTAATCAGAAAATATACTTTGATTGTGATCTTTTAAAATACATTAAGACATGTTTTGTAGCTTCTCATCTTGTCTGTCCTGGAGGATGTTCCATGTGCACTTGAGAAGAATGTGGATTCTGCTGTTGTTGGGTGGTCTGTATGTGCCTCTCAGGTCCAGGTGGTCTTTAGTGTTGTTCAAGTTCCCTATTTCTTTATTGATCTTCTGTCTGGTTTTTCTATCCTTTATTGAAAGTGGGATATTGAATTCTCCTACTATTATTGTACAACTATTTCTCCTTTCAGTTCTGTTTGTTTCATATATTTAAGAGCTCTGTTGTATATGTTTATAATTGTTATGTTAGTGGAGACTTGACCCTTTTATCATTGTATGTTTTTATTTTTTCTGACAGTTTTTGATTCAAAGTCTGTTTTGTCTAATGTTAGTATAGCCACTTCTACTCTGTTTTGGTTACTCTTTTCATGGAATCCTTTTCATTCTTTTACTTTCAGTCTGTATATGCCCTTAGATCTAAAGTAAGTCTCTTGTAGAATGATATGGTTGGATCTTGTTTTTTTATCCATTCAGCTACTCTATGTATCTTGGTTGGAAAGTTTAATCCGTTTACATTTAAAGTACTGACGGGGAGGTGTGCCTGGGTGGCTCAGTTGGTTAAGTGTCCCACTTCAGCTCAGGTCATGATCTCACGGTCCGTGAGTTCGAGCCCTCTGTCAGGCTCTGTGCCGACAGCTCAGAGCATGGAGCCCGCTTTGGATTCTGTGTGTCCCTCTGTCTCTGCCTCTTCCTCCCACATGCTCTGTCTCTTCTCTCTCAAAACTAAATAAACATTTTAAAAAATTTAAAAATTAAAGTACTGACAGGGAAGGACTACTTTTGCCATTTTATTTTGTGTAGGTCTTATAGCTTTTTTTGTCCCTCATTTCCTCCATTATTGCTTTCCTTTGGGTGTAATTGATTCTTTTCTAAGGACAGTATTTATTCCCTTCTCATTTCCTTTTATATATATTTTCTAGATATTTTCTTGGTGATTACCACAGAGATTACATATAACATCCTGAAATTATAAGTGTATTCTAAAATTTATCCCAGTTTAGCTTGAATTACATATGTTAACTCTTCTCCTTTATATCATATATCTTCCTAATTTGTTTTTGATGTCACAGCATTTGTTTTGCTTTGTTTTACTTTTATTTATTTTGAGATAGAGAGAGTGCAAGTTGGGGAGGGGCAGAGAGAGAGAATCCCAAGCAGGCTCCACGCTGTCAGCACGAAGCCCAATGAGAGGCCTGAACTCAAAACCTGTGAGATCATGACCTGAGCTGAAGTCAGATGCTTAACCAACTGAGCCACCCACATACCCCTCAGCATTTGTTTTTTTTAATGCTGAAGAAAATAAAAAGTGGAGTTACAAACCAAATATACACTAATACTGGTTGTTGTGTTTGTCCACGTATTTAACTTCTTTGGAGATCTTTATATTTTCTTATGGATTTCTGTTACTGTTTGGCGTCCTTGCATGTCAACCTTTAGCATTTGTTGTAGGGCAGGTCTGCTGGCAAAGAACTCCCTCAGCTTTCATTTATCTGGGAATGTCTTAATTTCACCTTCATTTTTGAAGGACAGTTTTACTCAATATGAAATTCTCAGCTGACAGATTTTTCTTTCAGCAGTTTGAATATATCATCCCGCTGCTTTCTGATCTCCAAAGTTTCTGTTGAGAAATGGGCTGATAATCTTATTATTTAAGGATTCTTTGTACATGATGGATTGCTTTTCTCTTGCTGCTTTCAAGATTCCTTCTTTTATTTTCTGGCTTTCAGTGGTGTGATTACAGTGTATCTCAGCATGAGTCTCTGGGTTTATCCTCCTTGGAGTTCAGCCATTATTTCTGTCCTTCTCTCTGTGTTTTCTTCCGGGGCTCCTGAAATGTGCCTGTTGGTCCCTTGTGGTGTCCCATAAATCCCTTGGGCTCTGTTCACTTTTCTTATGTCTTTTTTTCTTTTGCTCCTCTGATTCAATAAGTTTAATGTCCATGTTCAAGTTCACTGGTTCTTCTGCCTGCTCAAATTTGCTGTTAAACCCCTCTTGTGAATTTTTCAATATATTTAGCCCCACAATTTGGTTGCTTTTTATAATTTCTATTTCTTCATTGATATTCCCATTTTGTTGTCATATGTCACATTCCATATTTCTTTCAGTTCTTGTGTTTCACCATATGTAAGACAGTTGTTTTAAGTCTTTATCTGGTATATCCAATGCCTATGTTTCTTCAGAGACAGTTTCTGCCACCTTTTCTTCCTTTGAATGGGCCAAATTTTCCTGTATCTTGGTATGCCTTGTGATTTCTATTGTTGAAAAGTGGAGCATTTAAGAAAATAGCCACCTCTCTGAGGCTTTGCAGACTGGTTCTGTGCCATGAAAGATCTTCACTAATTAACAGAATGTGTCTGAGCCTTCGAGTCAGTCCAGGGCAAAGGCTTAAGGTCCTCTCAGGATTGTTACCTGGGCCTGTGTGTGTGTTAGTTTCAATTCTCCCATATGTTATGGTTGCTTTTAAATGTCTTAATTTCTTTTTTTTTTTTTTTAATTTTTTTTTTTTTAACGTTTATTTATTTTTGAGACAGAGAGAGACAGAGCATGAATGGGGGAGGGTCAGAGAGAGGGAGACACAGAATCTGAAACAGGCTCCGGGCTCTGAGCTGTCAGCACAGGGGCCCGATGCGGGGCTCGAACTCACGGACCGCGAGATCGTGACCTGAGCCGAAGTCGGCACTCAACCGACTGAGCCACCCAGGCGCCCTTAAATGTCTTAATTTCTTAAACGGTTCCATCCACACTCCTTCTTAGGTGTTCAATGTTCTCTTGTTTCTTACACACACACACACACACACACACACACACACACAGACACACACACACAAACCTGGCCTCTTGCCCCAAGCATGTGTGGTTCTGCAGTCACCCCGTGACTTTCATAAGAAGTACCCATAGCTGCGTTCCACGGTTTTCCCCCATTGGAGCTCTGAGCTCCAAGTCAGGCAAAACAGAGACCTGTCTCTTGGGCAGCCTGAAGATAGGTTAGAATGTTGCTCTGATCCCTCCAGTTTGAAGGAAGGAGATAGGTAGACACTGAGCTGCTGCTTCCTTTAGACTGCACTGTGCAGAGAGGGGTGGGGGCAAGGATGAGTAAACACCACTGAACTTAACGAACATTCTGAATGTGATTTCTTGATTCAGCATTTGCTTGTAGAAATCTATGGATCTTTGACTGTTTTTCAGAGTGCCTATAAAATATTACAGCCAGTCCCAATTTTTTTCTAATATTTCTGTGGGGGAGCAAGGGCCTAGAGCTCCCTATTCTACTGTCTTGCTGATGTTCCTCTCCTCATTAAAGGATTTGAAACAGGGACTCTTTTTATTTTTTTTAAGTGTTTATTTTTCAGAGAGAGAGAACACATATACATGAGAGAGGGAGACAGAAGATCTGAAGCAGGATTTGTACTGACTGCAGAGAGCCCGATGTGGGGCTTGAACTCACAAACTGTGAGATCATGACCTGAGCCAAAGTCAGATGCTTAACTGACTGAGCCACCTAGGCACCCCAAAATAGGGACTCTTGTGTGTCTGGTGACAGTGTGGGAGGTAGACAGGGATAGAGGCGCATACTCCACCCTTCTAGATAGGGACCTGTGTTCTCAACTGAGCTGCAGTGGCACAACCAGGATAAGTTCCTGACCTTGAAGCTCATGGCCTAGAGGGTGACATGGACCTTCAGGAATTAATCCCACAGATCCTGGCATTGTTACAGATTATGGGGGTACCAGGCCAGAGGGGGCAGGGAGTACAGAGAGAGCATAATGGGGGTGAGGATCTTTCAAGTTGAGGGTGGTCAGGGATGGTGGGGACAATAACATTTCAGCTGAGGCTTGGGGATGAGAACAAGGTTGACTGGGTTGTTGCACGAGCATTCTGGGAACTGGTAACAGTGTGTGCAAAGGGACTGAGGCAGAGAGGAGCTGAGTTCTAGGGACAGAAGGAGGCACTAGGTTCTCAGAGCACTATGAGCAAAGGCAAGAGAGGATGAGAGAAAGCTACAAAGGCTGGTGAGGATCCAGGGTGTGCACCATGATCCTTAGAGCAGTAAGAAGCTCCCAAGTGAGACCCAAGAGAGGCTCAAAGTTAGGCAGGAACAGGGGTGGGGAGGAGGCTTGCTCCTTGGTCCTGCCAACATAGACTTTCCCTCAGCCCTGTGCACAGCAGATGCTCAGGGAAGTGTGATTTGTCCTGCTCCCTGCCTAAGCTTGGGTGGTGGGCCACTGGTGTCCCCCTGAGCAGGAGCACAGAGACATCCAAAGGTTTGGGCAGCGCTCTTGGATCTGAGGGCATCCAGGTTTAGCTGCAGGGCTAGATCCTGGAAAGGAGTGGCCACAGAAGTCCTGGACTCCCTTCCCCACCACCCCAAGGGCCACTTTCATTCCATTTCTCCTCTGCCCAGACAACCTCAAGGTTGGTGTGAAGACCACCACAGGCTTGCCCCCTGCACTTTTAACTCTGGCCCCTGCTTTTCTCCTTCCCAGAGAGTGCAGTCACACTATCTTCCAGCACTCCTGCCTGTCACTGTCCCTGGTTCCAAGGGGGGTGTTACCTCCCACTACCCTGCTATAAAGCCAGCATTGAATATGGGCTGGCACATTCTCTGTGTCCTCTTCTGAGCACATCACACATCTCATTGTATCCCCAAACAGCATCACGAAGCAGCTTTCCCCCTTACAGATGAGGAGACCAGCCCTCATGAAGGTTAACTTGCCCACAGTCACATGCTGCTATGGGCAGAGTATAAACCCATGTCCTGCTTTCAGCTTTGTACTTCCCTGTCTCCTTACTCCTAGGAGAGTCCACTCCATTTACAACTTACAGAGTGAGGGATGGACAGACAGGTGGACATTCCCCAAGGGTAGGGAGCCCTGAGAATCAAGCACCCTGCTTCTTATTCTTTGAAGCCTCAGGTTCCCACATGGTGTCTTATACCAGAAGCTGCTAAGAAAGCTTGAATGAATGCTTTATTTGAGGGGCTGAGGGGTATTGAACCAAAGACAGTGGCGCGGAGTTAGTTTCTTTTGCTGCTCGGGTAGGATTTCATAGGCTTGGAAAGCACATAGGCATTATTTCCTCCTTGGTGGAGTATTCTGCCTGAGTAAAATGAGACATCTCCTGTGAAACTTCCAGGAAGATGAGCTGCATTTCTCAGACGTGGCTGGGGCTCTTTGTAGTCCCCAAAGGATGGGACTTTAAGCCTTCTGAGAAGTGAACACCTATATAGAAGAGGAAGCGAGAACTGAAAGAATGGATTGGACACATGTTCCTGTACCCTGAGAGGTTTGGGGATACCATTTACATCTGGCTTTTTAAAGTGCCCATAAATCCAAAAGCCACTCGTCTGGAACAGCACTTGCCTTAGAGCTGGCAGCTGTGGATCTGTGCCCCGAGTCAGCCTCAGCAAGACCTCCCACCTCGAACAGATTATCTAGTCTTATAAAGACTATAGTCTTTCTATATATAAAAGACTTTATATATATATGTATATATACATATAACTAGCCTCAGTTTCTCTTCTCTTCTTTTTTAAAAATTTTTTTAATGTTTATTTATTTTTGAGAGAGAGACAGAGTGTGGGTAGGGGAGGGGCAGAGGGAGGAGACATAAAATCTGAAGCAGGCTCCAGGCTGTCAGCGCAGAGCCCGATGCAGGGCTCGAACTCACGAGCTGCGAGATCATGACCTGAGCCAAAGTTGGCCGCCCAACCGACTGAGCCACCCAGGCGCCCCCTCTTCTCTTCTATAAAGTGGGCTCATACCTTCTAGAAGCTCTTTGAAGACCAAATGAAGCTTCTCATTCCAGGCAGAAAAATGCAGACCAGTTTCTGGCTGAATGTTTTGTCTCCAAGCGCAAATGTTTGTCTGACTCGCCCTGGAAGCTTGCTAACGTGTTTTTCCTGCTTTCCCTCCCTTTTCACCAACAGCTTCAGCACAGTCCTCAGCAGATAGAGACATGAGAAAAATACCAAATAATGGGAACCTGAAGATGACAAAAGTGGCTTACCCTCTGGGGCTGTTCATTTGCCTGTTCATCTATGTCGCCTATATCAAGTGGCACTGGGCCTCCGCCACCCAGGCCTTCTTCAGCATCACTGAGGTAGCGTCTGGGGCCCGGAGGGGCCAGCAGGCTCATAGTCCTCTGGGGACAGCTACACATGGTCATGAGGTTTTCTATGGCATCATGTTTGACGCAGGAAGCACTGGCACCCGTGTGCACATCTTCCAATTCGCCCGGCAGCCTGGAGGTATGCTGGGCAGAGGGCCCTGGCCATTCACTGCATGGTTCTCCTTGCTCACGTCAGAGCTCTTGGGATCTCTTCCACTTAGAGACAATGGTTTATCAGCATGTGGGCTGGATGCCCTGCCTCGGACTCATCTGGGAACTTGTCAAAAATGCAGTTCCCAGAGAAGCTGGCTCCGGTGTGGTTTGGGGCCCAGGAATCTGAATTTCCCTGGAGCACCAGACTGTCCATACTCACACTAGCATCTGGTGACCACCTCAGAGCAACTGAGATCCCCAAGGGTATTGGGTGTCCTGTCCTGTCCCAGTGTTTACCAGCATGTCAGATGACTAGGAACATGACTTAAGCCAGAAGCTGCGTTGGGCGAGGTTAAGGCAGGAAGTTGCCCCAAACTCAGACTGGTATGAGGCAGCAGTCTGGGTAAGTCATGAACTGGCACGGACCTAGGACCCAGGCTGACATGGTGCTGCCCAGTGGGTCCAGGAGGAGAGGGGGGTGGCAGACGAGAGTGGCCTCAGCAGTGCGGAGGGAGCTGGAGTCTGAGCCCCATCAGCTTTGCTTGCTAGGGTGGGGACCACAGGCTTCCGGCAAGAAGGAGGAGTTTGTGTATGTTCGCCCCCTAACTGCTCCTGTGGAGAGACACAGTCACTGCCCAGCTCTGAACTCTTTCCCTCCCCACTTTGATCTCCTTCCCTAGCGCCCCTTGTACCCTCCAGCTCTGAGGGCCACCCTCCAGCTTCTAGCCAGTGAGTGTTTTCCCCCTGGCTGCTCAGTAGGTCTGCTGGTCGTGTCTGGTTCTTTGCTGACCCTCGAAACCTTTTGAGTAGACACTGTTTTTGAGCTGGTGGCAACAGACACCATTAGTAGTTCTCTCCAAAACTGTTGTGGCATGTTTTCTCTACTCTTCATCTGCTCTATTAATTAACTCCTTTCAGTAGTTAAAGTTTTATATGCCAGACCCACATACTTCCCATAACAGTTTTGAAGCTTTTAAGACAATTCATATTCAGAATGTAATCCTTTAATAGCCATATTCCAGTATTTTATCTCTGGAGAGACATCCTTTCAAAAAGTTCTGTCCCTGATTTTTCCTCCTGGGTCTTCATGTCCAAATTTGAACCAGCATCCCTTGGCCACCAGTGTACCCCTGAACACTCCCTTGCTATATGCTCATGAGTCCAGGCCCCTTATGGTTTAAAAGAAGGGAAAAAATAAATGTTCTTTCAGAACCTGTACTACATCCATCCTAGAACAGAGAAATGATTTTCATGTTTGCAGTTTGGAATCATCTGTCCTGCTCCTCTGTTAATTTCACGAAAACCATGTTAAAATTTAGCACTTTAGATGGATACAGTTTTGTATATAAATTATACCTCAGTAAGGTTGACTAAAAAAAAAAAAAAAGTTCTGACCAAAGCCTCAGGTGTTAACATTCATCTTGTTTATCTGAACTAAAGAGGCAGCATCCCAGTCACCCTGGGATTGGTCTGATTTCAGTCATCTGCTTTGAAAAGGGCAGCAAGCCATTGTTGTATATATTTATATATTCATGTATATATTTGTCGTGTACCTTTTTAAACATGTTTCCCCCTTAGAAACTCCCACTTTGACCCATGAGACCTTCAAAGCACTGAAGCCAGGTCTTTCTGCTTACGCTGATGATGTTGAAAAGGTAATTATTTTCTCTCACATCTGTTGTTCTTCACATTTGTCTTCCAACTGTGTAATCTGTTAAAGCCAGCTCCCTTTCTGTTGAGTGCAGTAGGCCTTCTTCACAGAGAAAAGCATCTCTGACAGTACTAACCTGGGAGATCTCCTGCTGTTTAGAATGATCAGTTGGAGGAAACTGGTACTGCACGTGAGGCTCAAGGAGGGCCGCTGCCCCCACCCTAGGGCCTTCCCCCAGCCAACACACATGCCACCCAGAAGTCTTAGTGTGGTTCAAAAACACAAAGCCTACAAACTTGACAAAAAGCATTATTTGAGGGGCGCCTGGGTGGCTCAGTTGGTTGAGTGTCCAACTTTGGCTCAGGCCATGATCTCACAGTTCTTGGGTTCAAGCCCCGCTCTGCTGACAGTTGAGAGCCGGGAGCCTGCTTTGGATTCTGTGTCTCCCTCTCTCTCTGACCCTCCCCTGCTTGTGCTCTGTTTCTCTCTCTTTCAAAAATAAACATTTAAAAAAATTGCTTTAAAAAAAAAGCATTATTTGAGAGTTTGTTTTTGTTTCAGTTCCTCTGATTGAGGGTGACAAAAGTTGACTAACACAAAAAATTGAAGTTAAAAATGTATTATGTAAAGTCCACAAAACCAAGTAAGTGTGAAAGATTTATTTAAACTGTCAAACAATGATTTTTGTAAGCTTGTAGCTTTTATATTTTTTGAGTCCTTAAAGCTTATAGCTGCACTAATACTGGACACCTGTATTTCCACTAAAGCACTGATGAAACGGACTAGTTAGTGATATACCTATACATGCCTTTTGGCTCAAATATGTCTTAAAAACTGATGTATCATTTTTGCCCACAAGTGTCTCTTGATC
Organism: Panthera leo; assembly: GCF_018350215.1. Taxonomy (NCBI): domain Eukaryota; kingdom Metazoa; phylum Chordata; class Mammalia; order Carnivora; family Felidae; genus Panthera; species Panthera leo. The sequence continues at coordinate 49,711,495 of NC_056681.1, forward strand.
TCAGTGAAGTCACACCCTGCTTTCCTGTGGCTTGGTTAAAATTGAAAACAAAACTGAAATGAGTGATGCTAGAGTAACCATAAGGTTACACATGATTAAATTAGGTGTCTTTAGAATAAACTTATAGGACTTTTAAACTCTTATTTGTTTTAGTAGGCAGTACACATTCAAGTGGGACATATTTCACAGCTTCACAGGGCAGACAATGAGAACTCTCCTCCCTCTCTAGTCCCCTCCAGGAGAGCTGGTGTCCCTGGTTTCTTATGTGTCCTTCAAGGGCTAGGTGATATACCCATGAGCAAATACATCTATATTCTTCCCCCTCCCCTATTTTTACAATAGAATGGCATTCACATTGTTACATACTTTGTTTTTGTCCCTCAGCAGTATAACATGGAGAACATTTACTATCAGGATATGAAGAGCTTCCTTGATTTTTCTGGCAATGATATTGCAGTATGTGCGGGCACATTAAATTACAGAACCAGTCCCCTCCTGAAAGACATTTGGATAATGTCTAGCACTTTACTCTTAACGGTATAAGGCTGCAGTTTGTCACCTTATATGAACTTCATTACCCACACATGCAAGGGCATTTATCTCAGATGAATTCTTACAATGAGATTTCTGAGTAAAAGGAATGTATGTTTTCTTGGACAGACATTGTCAAATTGCCCTCCCCCACACCACCCCACAGCATTGTACCTATTGATAATGCCCAGAAATACTTTACCAAAGTTGTTTTGCCACCTATGCACTGACACAGGGCCCTAGCCAACTTTTGGACCTCAAGCATTCTGGCAGGTGTAAATGATTCCTCTGTGTAATTATTCATGGGATTTTAGCACCATGAGAGACCCCAGATTTCATTCATGATGTCCAGGAGAATCACAGCTCATCTGAGGTCACCCACTGGGGGTTGGTGATGGGGGCTGGGTGGGATTTTGGTTGCCAGAGTATAGAACAGCAAGACCCCTCTTGTGTGTGTCCTTATCCCACCATGCTCCACTGCCAAGGGTGTTTCTCTGTACTCACTTGGTCCCTGTTGCCCCTCACACCCACCAGCACCACTTAAGTCATTTTCTGCCAATTTGGAAAATTAGAAGAAAATGTATTTATGAGTTAATAAAACCAAAAGGGTTGGGGGAGCATCTGTGACCCTGTATGCTGATCTTTGACAGATTCTACTTTACTTTTACCACCTTCACAGAGTACTTCGGGAATTCAGGAATTACTGGATGTTGCTAAAAAAGACGTTCCTTTTGACTTCTGGAAGGCTACCCCCTTGGTTCTCAAGGCCACAGCTGGCTTACGTCTATTACCAGGAGAAAAGGCTCAGAAGTTACTGCAAAAGGTGATCTTATCCATTTACCCCTGGGGGCAGGGGGGGCGGAGGTGCATAGCTTATGATATCTGGAAACACCAAATATTCAGCCATTGTCCAAGCAGTCAGACGGGCTATGTAGAAGCTTCTTGAGGAGGAAAACACATCAAAATGTTAACAGCATCACTTTTAGCTGTTTGTGTTTTCTAGAATGAATCTGTTGTGATAACAGCAACTTTGTTTTAAAAATACATTGAAGCCTTTTGAAGGGCTTCCTTCCATGCAGACTTGTTCCTTGTAGAGGGCTGTGGAAGCCGAGTTCCTGACATTTCATCTCCAGCCTGCTTGTTCTCATGGAAACTGCTAGTATCCCTCTTGGTCTGATCCACAGATGTAACTGCTGAGGAGGCCTTTAGCCTTCTCTGGCCCTGTTCGTTTCTCAAATGGCCAGGATTGTCCCCAGAACCAGCAGCAGCCCTGTAAAGGGGCTCTGGACCCTATCTCTAACAGGTGCCTGAATGGTTCTTATTGTCAGGCACATTAGGGAAACTGCTCTCAACAATATGGTCCCCTCATCCTCTGTACTGTTTCTAAACTGTGCAACTGCTAAATGATGAATTTTTGCACATTTTTCAAAGTCCCTTATAAAAATTACCTTGCATGCTCAAGTCAGATGGTGGGCCACAAGTGCAGTTGGAATGTGCAGAGTACTGAAGTTTCTGTGTGTCAATACTTGGTAAAAAAAAAAAAAAAAGGAAATACACCCAAATGCAGCTGCTCCTCTGCCTTCACCTTCCCTCTGTGGGACTGTCTCCTGAGTCCCAAGCTAAACTCTGCCTTGAGGGGTTTCTCGCCCCTCATCTCTAGTCCTAAAGCTGGGCAGTGTTTGGGGGCCCAGTAGGCTCAGGATGCCCCTGAGCAATTCTAGCCCAAAGTGGCTTGAAGACAGGGCTCTTCAGGGTAGCCTCTGCCAGCCCAGAGAATAGATTAAGGAGGATACCACTTGCCGAGGATTAGAGAAATTTAAAACAAGAGTTTTGTTACTTCACAGCAACAGCTGCCGTCCTTTGCTGTTTTGTCACCACCTGCTGAAAACACAGCATATTTGGGAACTTTGAGTCTAGATTCTGAAGGATAAAGACATGTCTCTTTACATTTAGGTGAAAGAAGTGTTTAAGGCATCGCCTTTCCTTGTGGGAGATGACTGTGTTTCCATCATGAATGGAACGGATGAAGGTAGGGTCTCCCAAGCTCTCTGTCCCTCGAGACAGGCTGTATGCAGGGCTGCTGTTGGCTTCCGAGTGGGAGCTTTCTCCTTGGTCAGACACAAGCAAACAAAAATGGCAGTCCCACTCAATTCACAGTTCTACTGTCTCAGAGGATCTTTGTGGGCCAGTGTTAGAGATGGGTTCTCATCTTGACCAGCTCCAAACTTGGCACAGATGAAGTTTCTGAAAACAAATCCTCTTCAGTTTTAAGAACATTTAGAGAGAATCCCCACTTGCTACCCTATTTAGAAGTTTGCTGTTACATTGTTATTGCTAAAAGAGAAAAGGTCAGGTTCCTCACCAGCCCCTGATTTTAAATATGACCAGGGGAGGGGAGAGCAACATTTGGTTCTCTTCCAAAAAGTGGAAATTGATGATAAAGAATAGGAGGGAGAGATACAACATTTGACAGAGTATTTATTGTTTTAGTGTGGTGTCTTCTAGAACAGTCTTCCAGAAGCTGTTGGTGACTTGATGACTGATTCCTCTTCCTGTAGTTGGTCTGGAGGCTGAGGAGTGATGGGTGCTCACTTCCAGCTCCTGGAATCTGAAAGTGGTCAGTTGAGTGCATGTGTTGTTTACAGCATCTGAGGTTATTCACATGCTGTCTGTGACCCTCTCTTATAGGCGTTTCAGCGTGGATCACCGTCAACTTCCTAACAGGTACATTCCTCCCCACCCGCCAGAAGCTGACAGTCCGCAGATGCCATTCTTGACAGCAGCAGCCTCATTTCTAGTCTTTAACCCCTTAGGGTTCCCCAGTGTTGCTACCCAAAGTAGGGTGTTGGGATGGGTTGGGGGCTCATCAGGGCAAGCATGGAACTTGCAGATAAAAATGCTAGGAAAAGCAGCTTCTCTGTACGCTTGGTTTTCACCAGCATGGCTCCAGCCTCTTGTCCTGGAGCCATACCTGCCTGGGACCCTGTCCTCTCATTTCTTAGGGAAGTCATGTATAAAACCAGTCATGCTTTCACATAGTAAATGTGGCGTATGCTCATCACCTTAGAATTGAATTCCTGTGCTGTAGACAGAACAGGGAACAAAAACATTAGTTCTTGGATCGAGGTGGCAAGTTGTTGTTATTCTTAGATTATTCTCAGTACATGTTGATTTTTGTCTCTTTATTGTAATTATGGCAAAGACTAGCGTGTGTGATGCATATATGAAAAAGAAAGAAACTTTGTGGCAGAATTTGCCCCTTGGGGTGGAGAGCCATGTTAGGGGCCAGATTGGGAGTGCTGAGTTAGGGGAAGGCATGCCTCTGGGCATAAAGGGACATCATGGAAGTCTGTCTCTGAGGGGTGAGCAGTAGATAAGGGCAGGCCCCACTTCTCTGCTGAAGATCAGTGTCATCCTGTATTGTTAAAGCCACAGCCAGTGGAGCCACGTTCATGTCCCTGAAACATGTAGTGCATCCTTCCATAGAGATTGTTAAATACAGCTGTTTCTCTGTTCTTCTTTTCACTGAGGGGCCTGGCTCCTAAACTCTTTTTACTTTTTTGGCTGTTCTGGTCTAATTACTAACGTGACAGTGCTATTTTGGTTTCTATTCACTGTGCTCCAGGCAGTTTGAAAACCCCAGGAAGGAGCAGTGTGGGCATGCTGGATTTGGGTGGAGGGTCCACTCAGATCACCTTCCTTCCAAGAGTTGAGGTAACTGGTCTCTGTCACCCCACTGTGGCCCCTACCCCCCCCCCCAAGGCTGCCTGTCCCCAAGAGTTGCAGCCCCTTAGGGGAGGCCCATAGAACTGGAGCCTCTGGGCCTGTGTAGTCAGTTCCTGTCCTGAAGCATTCACAGTTAATGCTTCTTCACTTGATTTTAACTCTGCCCAGGGAAAAAAAATGGAAATTTGGTCTTCAATGGGATAATAAATTAGATGCTACCTGGAACCCTTTGGGCCATAAGATGTGAGATGCTCCCCTTCCCCACCAGGGCAGCCAGAAAAGGGGCTATTAGTTAAGGGGCCAGTAGAGCTTGAGAGAGCTCAAGCCCTGTGTGATAGACCTTGTAAAGGAGATAAAAATGCTCTCAGTCAAGACCATAGTTAACTACAGTGCCTTCCTCACCAACCGCTTTATTATTATTCTTAGTTTTCGGTGGAAGAACATTTAAATTTACTCATAATTGTCTTGATTGGGCCATATTTGTCAAAATGGTAAATATTGCTTATAAGGAGGAAAAACATAGTTTTTCATTTTGGACATTTTATTTTTCATTTGCTTGTTCCAGACTCTTTCATAACATGTGACTTAACAAAAAACTAATTTAATTGAATACATCTGTGAATACCCTGGTCTTTTTCTTTTTCTTTTCTTTTTTTGGATATGTATTCATTATTTTTTTTATATGAAATTTATTGTAAAATTGGTTTCCATATACCCTGGTCTTTTCAAATGAAAGACCAGCAGGAAGGATAGTGATCCTCACATTCTTCCTCAGGACACCCTCCAGACCTCCCCGCCTGGCTACCTGACGTCACTCCAGATGTTTAATCGGACCTACAAGCTCTATTCCTACAGGTTTGTTTTGGGAGTGGGGGCGGAGGGGTTGCCTGTCCAGGAGTATGACTCAGCCAGCCCTGTGCAGTGGCCAGAGCACCCGGTCACAAACAGGCCAGGCCCCAGAAACCCCTCTGCTGGATGCCCCACTGGAGGCTCTCCCTCCTCCTCCTCTTCTTCCTCCCTGCTATTCCTCCCTTCTCCTGCCTTCTCCCTGCTTCATTTTTCAATTCACCTACAGTAAAATCACATTTCTCTTTTTTGTGCTTATTCTCCTCTGCTTTGGAAGAGGTTTCCAAAAGGTGGAAAGAGCCCATGGATTGTGCAGGAATTTTCTCAGCCATCTATTTACTACGTGGCACCTTTAGTAGATTATTGGCATAAAGCACATGTGCTCCATAAAGATCAAGGCGCATCTGTGTTGTTCACTGGTGCCCGCAGCTCCTAAGCAAGCTCTTGTCAATTAATAGGCTTTCATTTGTTGAACTGAATGGCCTGAACTCCACAAAGAGAGGCTTGTAGGAGCAGAAAATCTGCCTCGGCACAGGTTTCCTCCCTCTCCCATTTATTTTGGATCCAGGCCGGGTGACCATACTGGAGGTGGAGTTGAAGATGGCACCGAGCGCTTCCTCTGGCAGGCCAGTCCCTCACCTAGGATTGTCTTTCCACAGCTACCTGGGCCTCGGATTGATGTCGGCACGGCTAGCAATTCTGGGTGGCATGGAGGGGAAACCTGGTGAGTGGAATGAGAATTCAGAGCCCTCCTTGCTCAGCAGCCTTCAGGGGCCCTTCAGGAAAGGTGCTCCCACCCTCCACCCTCATAGTAGCCCGCTGGGCCCTGGGGAACTGGGAGAGCCCAGGAGGGATGCATATGGAGGGACGCACCCCACATCTTGTCAGTGGGCACTCTGATGGTGATGAATGGTGATGTGTTTTAGCTGTGTACCTGCTAAGTTATTTTTCAAAAGGAAGAGATGCTAGTGAAGTTATTTCTCAAACACTGAGCTGGGGGATTTTAGCCAAGAAACTGTATAATCATCACCTGTGTTTGGAATGGACTGGTTTTTAAGGATCTGGAGGGAACATTATTCTTCATGACAGTACAGGAGGGACCATGAGGAGGTGATTCTGAGGCTGCTGCCTTGGAGCTGGGGTTGAATTCCCTTATTCACAGCAATTCTAGTCTTATGAGAATGTCCCTCCATCTTCTCTTGCTCTGTGAAGGATCATTAAACATGGGCTTGGCCCTTCCTGTAGACATGGCATTGGACTAGAGATGGAGCCTATGTCAGGTCAGGATGTTTCCTCCCAGGCCTTTTCTGATCTTCTCTGACTGGCCTGGCTGAGGAGAAGCCTGGTGCTGGCCACCAGGATACATGAACTCTTATGAGGTCTTAGGAGATCACTTAGGAGACACTTAGGAGTTTCCCGATTTGGGGGGCACTAATCTGATGCTGGCATTGGCCTCTCTTTACTGATGGCATCGATCAAGGCCCAAAGGCCTTGACCCATGCCTCTGGTCCAGAAGTGTGTGTGTGAGTGCACACCTGTGTTCCAGCCACAAGCCCTTCCCTCAGCCCTGCCACTCCCTGCTCCACACCCGCTCCCCTCCATAGGCCTAGCACTTCTCTGCACTTCTTCTAAGGGCCTGGTTGTTCTGACAGGTGGTAATGTTCAGCAGGAATTTTTGTTTTTCACATACATCTTATTTCAGTTCACTTATTTCAAATCCTAGTGTTCAACCTTATTATGGCATCTATCCCCTTTGCTGCAAACCAGAAACATGTCCATGTCTCAGGCATACCTGCAGACTTTGTTCTGGGACCAGAAAACACCTATTTAGCCAAGAAGAAGAAGGCAGGTAGCCTTGTCCATGGCTAGCCTTGGAGTCCTGTCATCTGCATGAAGTGCCCACTTGGGACACATAGGACTGTAACACCTGCCATGAAGGGTGTGGACAGCTCCTGCCCCAGAGGAGTCATCTCCATATTGTGTTATCTGTTGCTGCACAACAAGTACACACCAAACTGGTTAAACAAGCAAAAAGCAGTCATTGTTGTATCTCGTGATTGCACGGGCTTGAGCTGGGCAGCACCTCTTCTAGGATCCCTAGGGTGTTGTGTGGTGACACCTGGGGTGTCTGGGTGAATGTCTTGCAACTCAGTGCTCCTCCATGTGGCCCACCCCCAGCAGAGCAGCCTGCATTTCTCCCTGGCAGATCAGGAAGGAAAATGCCCTGAAGTCACATGCCATCATATCCTGCACATTCCATGGTGAAAGCAGCCCCAGGCCAGAATCAAGGGCAGACATAGGGACTCACTTCTCAGCATGCACATCCTCGAGGGGTGGCATCGTGGGGCCAGCCTTGGAGGCCAACCACCATGCTTCCTTTGCAATTTGTGGGGCCTCAGGTTTTGTCTTGTGGGGCAACACAGATGCATGGCATGATAGCATTGTCTTGGCCCTGCCAGGTTACTCGCTGCCTCATTTGTTCATAAAATCAAGTAGTGTTGGCTCCCCTTTTATTAAGATGGTTGTGACAATTGACTGAATAGCACTTGACCCAATGCCTGGAACCTTGAAGCCCCTCAGTGCATGTTAGCTTGTGGTGGCTATGTTTCTAGAACTGATGAGATTTTGCTGCAACTTCTGTGATAGAAAAAGTCTTTGCCTCCCCTAGTTGACCTGGAATCCTTCCACAGGTCAGGTCTAATCTGGCAAAAAGAAGCATGTTCCTTTAGCTCTCCGATGCCTCCATTACTAGTATTAGGGAGGAAAATTTTTTCTTTTGGTCTATTAATTAAATTGACATAAGATAGATTAATAGGAGAAAAATTTAATTATGTATGCACAGAACTCCATAAAAATATGATACCCAAGGACAAGTCAGGCAATTGAGGCTTACGTGCCATTCTGAGCTAAGGAATAGGATAGAGGTCTAGGGCCTTAAAGGGGAAGAGGGCACAGTGAGGTCTGTGCAGGTCCCAACTTGTTTGGGGTTTGGGGCTTGGGGGTTACTATCTGCCTCATAAAGCAAACTAGAGCATTTGTCTTCTGGGAAGACAAAGTCATCTTCTCTGAAAAACCTGCTATATAGTTGGCTTTGGCATCTTCCAAGAATAGGGAGGCTGGGATTAAGGCCTCATGAGTCTGGGTTTTCAGCTGAGGTAGAGAGGGAAGATAGTGCTTATACCCAGAAAGTCCATAGTTGGGTGTAGTTACCTCTAGGACTCATTACTGTTAACCCCGCCTGGGTTTCATGACAGTCACAGAAGTGGATTACTTAATAATAAAATAATAAAAGTACAGTTTAAAAAGGTGAGGGGGATGGGCATTCACAAGACAATAGGAAGAACAGATGTTGGGTCATTAGATGTGTTTGCCCTCCCATACGGAGGTCATTCTTAACAACTTAACTCTGGTAACAGCTCTCTTTCTGGGCTAGACCCCGTATCTAAATTCTTTTAGTATTTAAGAGAAAGGTAAAAGTTTTTCTTGAATCTTCTGAGTCTTGATTATCTTTAGCTCAAAACATTCCACATGCCAAAGTGGCATATTTTGGGGTCATCTATTCAACTCCCTGTTAGTCCTACCTTTGAAATTTTTCTAAGAAGTTTCACAGTCCAGAACTCAAGCTAGTAGATTGTTCCATATCACTGAACCAGGCTCTTAGTCCTGATAACGGATGGGTTCAGTTAGATAGTTGTGTCTCATTTCAGGAGGCAGTGATGCAGGTGGGCACCCAAAGTTAGGCCTGTGGTGCCGGAAATCAGGTATTTAAGTAAAATACATTTCTGTGGAAATAAACATAGTGGTTAATGACTGGCAGATTGTAATCCTAGTTTCTGTTCTGAAGGCAGCCATTTGAGAAGCTTTCTAGATGTTCAGCTTGAAGCACCTTCAGACAGACTGAGGGCAGACAGCGGCAAACTGATAGGTTTTCCTGTTGCAGTTTGAATGTCTTTGGTGATCTTTCTGAGTGCTCCACATAGCAGCCGGCATGAAGATTATCCATATGTGAGCTGTTGTGATGATTCTCTGAAATTTATATCCAATTGTCCAGTCTAGGTTTAATGGCTTCAAAAAAGGGCAATTTAGCTCTCAATGATTCCAAGTCAGAGGTGTAGGAGAAAAACTGGAAATGTTAGTTTGGAGAGTTATAGCCAGCTATCCGAGAAGAGTAGAATAATGAGGCTCCAGTCCAGCTTATAGGCAGAAGATAAAACCCCAGAGACAGCAGGAGTAGAAGTGTATACTGTGGTTTCTACTAGCCACCCCATTTCTACCAGAGATAAACGCAGTAAGACTAATTTGTTTGCAGATTAAGTTTAGTTTCAATAAATTTGGTCTGATTACTTGCATAAGTGCAGCAAGAATAGGGATTGACCATCATATAGGCTCTTTTAATCCTCTTTGCTGGAACTTTCATAAGGAATCTCAGATTGAAGTTTTTAAAATGGCCTCTTGAAGCTAGAACCATCAAGCCAAGGCCATCAGACTTAACCTGCAATACCTATAGTTTAGGTGAATTCCTCTTTTCTTGAGGTGTCTAAAATATCATGAGGTTCCTGCACCTGCCAGAAAACATTTACTCACCTGTAAGCATGCTAGGAACCCTTCAAGCAAGAAATCAGGCCAGTTTTTTCAAGGTGCTTCATTGGCTTCATAACACCAGCCTTAGTTCCTTAAAATTGTCTGATCATGTCTGAGCTTACACACATCCTTCTCAAATATGACATTCTAGTAAAAACCTTGGTAATATAGCCAGTGTTTCCAGTTGTGTTCTGGAGACCCAGGAGAATGGATTCTTACTGAACTTAGACACGTAACTATATTGCCATGAAAATAAGCATATTCAGTAAGTTTCCAAATTCTGGAAGTATCACATAGGGAGAAAAAGTAATTGTTTCATCTTTGTTCACAAAGGTATATCTTACCAAGTTGTTGATAGCTTAAGAAAAAAGAGAAAAAATGTTTCCTTAAATCTGGAAAAACAAGGGCACCTGAGTGGCTCATTTGGTTAAGCAGCCAGCTCTTGGTTTCAGCTCAGGTCTTGATCTCATGGTTTGAGTTTTGAGCCCTGCAACGGATTCTCTGTCTCCCTCTCTCTGCTCCTCCCTGATTTGCGCGCTCTCTCTCAAAATAAATAAATATATTTTTAAAAATTTTTTTCTAAATCTGGAAAAACATAACAGAACAGGCAATATTTCAAACAAAAACTCATAAAAATTATAATTCTCCTCAGTTTATTCAGTTCCATGTAATTAGTACTTGTTTCCCTTAAATCCCGTTTTCTCTTTAGCTCTCGAAATTCTTACCCAGCCCGGTTTTATGATCATAAAGTTATCAGAAACCTGGACTTGTCAAAAGTCCTTTTCTTGAATGCTCCTTTTGTAGGAACACTTTGGCGAAAGTAAAAATAGTAACTGTAAGTGACTATTAAAATACCCATTGTCAGGGGCGCCTGGGTGGCGCAGTCGGTTGGGCGTCCGACTTCAGCCAAGTCACGATCTCGCGGTCCGTGAGTTCGAGCCCCGCGTCAGGCTCTGGGCTGATGGCTCGAGCCTGGAGCCTGTTTCCGATTCTGTGTCTCCCTCTCTCTCTGCCCCTCCCCCATTCATGCTCTGTCTCTCTCTGTCCCAAAAATAAATAAATAAACGTTGAAAAAAAAAAAATTTAAAATACCCATTGTCAAAGATCTGATGAGAGTTCATGGTAGTGGAATTGGCAAAGAGGTCTGGTTATTTCTGTGGTGTGCAATATTTTAAGGTAACAGAATTATGACACAACATTATACCAGGACATACCAGAATTTTAGGAATTTCTTAACAATTTCTATAATATGTATGTTAGTAACATTTACTCATATGTTATAATCTAAGAAGGCTTATCATCACTTATCTGACATGCTTCCCAGGTAATTTAACATAACAAATAAACTCAGTGTAACATCTCTTTTTATAGAGAGAGCGTATATTTTGAGATGTTATCCTTGCCCTCTTAAAAATCTCAAACTTAGTTGGAGGCCAAAAAAGAATTCATTTAGAATTTGATTTTGGAAATTTGTCAAAAAAACCCACAAGATTTGTACACTTGACGAATACAAATTACTGATCACTATGAAACATTACTTATCTGTTTAACCAAAGTGACAAAGGTAAAATCCTTTGGGAGGGCAAAACAGAAGGTTACATAGTTGTGAGCAAAACTGGTCAAAGACCTGATAAAACAAAATTTTTTGATAAAACATAATCTTTGTTTTTGTAGGCTGGTTACTTAAAAGGTAACAAAAAGCCTTTCACGGTCTTATCAGGAACAGGCCAGTTACTAGTCCCAGAAAACTTTGTCCTTTTAGTAGGTGAAAGAACATTCAATTTTGGTTTCATATAAGTACACTACTGATTTTAAAGCTTCATTTTATAACCTAAATAAATTCATTCAGTTTTAGCCAACTTAACCACACAAGGTAAGATTTTATCTTTCCAGCTTTCCATTTAATTGGTCTTTATTCTTCTCCTGCCCATTTGGAAATAACCAGTTTTACCTGGATCAAATTTACTTTCTTTCTCCTTAACAAAAATGCATCTTCATACCTCATACCTCTTCTTACTGAAAGCACATTTTACTGTCTTTGCATACAGAGTTGTTTCCCTTATTATTGCTAGTAATTTTAGTTACATATATTAATTAGAATTAACTCTTAGAACCCCTAAGAAGTTAACAGTTGTAAACTACGTCACACCAGCATTGTTTAGATTGGCAAACTTATGAATACATTTAATAATTTCTAGGGGTGTCTGGGTGGCTCAGTGGGTTAAGCTTCCAACTTTGGCTCAAGTCATGATCTCACCATTTGTGAATTTGAGCCCTACATCAGGCTCTGTGCTGACAGCTCTGTGCTGGAGCCTGCTTCACATTCTGTGTCTCCCTCTCTCTCTGCCCCTCCCCCCCCCAAATAAATAAACAATAATTCTTAGAGACATATGCTTCCTCATAGCACAATTTTTTTTTTCAGTATGGCATAAGATATGTTTACTCATGATCCAAATACCTTTTAGTTCTTCTGTAAAAGGAAATAAAAGTGTCTAAATCTATGTTCAGTAATTAATGTTCCAGTATTTTCTCTTAATTAGAAATGGTCTGGATAGTCAGTGAATTTAACTTAAATCATCATTTAGCAAAAGTTTAAAGCTTTAGCTTATCCAAAAGATTTGGGAAAATTTTTTAAGTACACATACCATAAAACATAATTATTGCAGAAAAGTTCACCTAAAAATCTCATATACTACTTGTATCTATTTAATTTACTTGTTCTTAACAACTGTGTTTAGACTGCTTTATGAGACCTTAGACAAAGTCAGCCATCATCCCAAGCTATTTTTCTGGCTGATAGATTTTTGTAAAAGATGGCATGAGCTTATTTGACCTTAAGTAAACCAAGGTGGAATAAAAGTGATATAGTGCTATTCATAGTGATATTCATATTTCATACTAGTAACTTTTTTTTTTTCAATTTGAGAGGAAGAGAGAGAAGCTTGAGCAGTTTTCCATGCTCAGCATGGGCTCAGTCCCACAATCCTGAGATTGTAACCTGAGCTGAAATCAAGAGTTGAGTCAGACACTCAACCACTGAGCCACCCAGGCACTCTGCCATACTGATTAACTTCTGAAGACCTGCCTGTTTTAATCAACAAACTTAAACTAGTTTTTATTTACTCAAGGTTAATACTAGATCACATTAACTTGAAAACATTTGGGTTAGTTTCTTTTTTTTTTTTTTTTAAAGATTTTGTCTTTGGGGTGCCTGGGTGGCTCAGTCAGTTGAGTGACTGACTTGATTTCAGCTCAGGTCATGATTCCAGGGTCATGGGATCAAGCCCTGCATCTGGCTTTGTGCTGAGCCTGGAGCCTGCTTAAGATTCTTTCTCTCTCTCCCTCTGCCCCTCCTCCTCTCGCAAGTGTGCATGCTCGTTTTCTCTCTCTCTCTCTCTCTCAAAAAAAAAAAAAAAAAAAAAAAAAGAATAAAGTATTTTATTCCTTAATTTTTTTTAAGTAAATTCTATGCCCAATGTGGGCTCTAACCCATGACCCTGAGATCAAGAGTCACATGCTCCACTAACTAAGCCAGCCAGGCATCCCTAGTTTCTGCATATTTTTGAGAATTCAATTTATGTAAACACTTCATTTCTTTAAGCCAATTAAATAGAGCTCTCTTACAAATTAGTTTTGTTGACACCATTTGGACATAGAAGATATCACCCAATTACAACACATACATATACAATACATAAACATATCAACAGATGCAAACTGAGACCTTACAGTTTCCATACACTTAAAATTTCCTATGAGCCCAAGTTCCAAGTGACCATTCCCTTTTTTGTTTTACCTCCCTGAATTTTGTACTTTAACATTTCAATTTCAAAGGCACAAGGAAGAATGCATGTTGATGATAAATTGAGGGGGAGAGGATTGGTGAAAAAGAACAGGTGAGCTTTGAGCTGCCTGTAAAGCTGCACTGTTAGTTTTGCAAAGATTTGTAAGACAAGGACAGTTCTCAATTCTTTAAAAGAATTGGGTTGCAGCTTAAATGATATCATAGTTTGATCCACCCATCCAACTATATTAATATGTGTATATATATATACATGTATATATGTATATATATATATACATATATATACATATATATGTATATATATATACACATATATATATATATATATAAAAGCTTTGTAGTGTTTTAGTAATAAAACTTTTTATAGAGGCTTCAGAAGATTTTTCTTTTCCTCTGAGAACATAGTTTCATTTTAGCTTAGAGGAAAAGACCTAAAAAATCCTATCAGTCTCTGAATATCATTTTCCAGTCTGGCCGGTCTCCAGCCACAGAGCTATTTAAAAAAATCTTTTAAATGTCTTGGCAATTTTCAGTCTGGACAAACAGCAGATGTTTTCCGGGATTAATGCAGTATGCCTTTGTAAAGTCTATATATAGTATTTTAACAAAGGCCTCCTTTCTGAGTGTACATTTCAACCTTGGACCTTCATCTTAGGAAGAAAAGCCTATCAGCCCCTAACATCAGCCTTCAGCTGATCATTTATAGGAGGTCCTAGGAGAAATGCTAGTCATCTGTTTCCTTGGGTGGGGGCGGGGACTTTCAGGGAGCTATCTGGCTTGTCTGATAACTACAATATAACCATGATGGGAAGAATGCCCCTTAGCACCCAAACAAGATCCCTATGAGTAGGGTTGTAAATGGACATTAATCTGGGATTTTCTTTTAATTTGGTAGAATCCAATGAAAGTCAAGACTTTTAAGGCCCTTTAAGGGCTTTATAATTTTAAAAATCTGCTATCTAGGGCATGTGAATTATTTGGGTGGGAATCTAGGATGTAGCTGTAAAGGACATTGCACAGGAAGACCTAAAGCTAGCAGAGCCTGATTATAGCAAGGAGCTTTCTCTCTAAGCCTTATTGTCTACCTTGGGTGCTACTGTTAAATTTGTTTTTTTGGCTTTTAGTATTTATATGAGTAACTTGTATACCCTGGGCGTAGAGATCAGGCCAGAGTGCTCTCTGTAAATCTTGTAGGGAAAGGGAAGCTAAAGTAAGCAGTTCAGTGTTTAAGGGATTTTCTGGGGAAGGTGGACGAGTTTGGGAGTTAAGGGAAGTTGCTGAGGAGACAGGGCCAGATTTTAAGAAATTTATGTTGGATGGGGACTTTCATTTTTGTTTTAAGTCTAATTTCCTTTCTTCCCCCTGCCCCATCTTATTAAAGGAGTCCCTAAAGCTTAGCTGTTACATTTCTTCGTGTCTGTTTTTTTTTTAACTTGGTCTTTCTATAGGTACCAATAAGACAATTATTTAGGATAATAATTGAGAACTCTCAAAAATATTTTTCTTTCTTTCAAATATTATCAATTCAAAGGATTCATTGGCCATTGGTGAGCAGGATTTTTATATTAATCTCAATAGTGACTCAAACCAATAAGCCTTTCTATGGCTTAACCATGAACACAAGAAGTGTCCCAAAAGATGATGGGCCCTTATAAGATCCAGAAAGTTTACTCCCAGAAATAGTCTAAGAAAGTAAAGCCTTTTGTTGTTGCAAGCAGTAAGAATGGTGTCATGAAAACACTTTCCAGTTCCCCATGAGAACATGAGGCACCTCCAGTCACACACCTGCTAATCAGATACCAGGTAGGCACTGCTAAAATGGGACTTTTTCGGCACTGACAAAACAGTGAAGGTTGAGATGACAAAAACCCCATATGGACCAGGACCCCTGTGACAAACTCTCCTGAGAGCTGGCCTGGTCAGACAAAGAGTGCTTCTTGTGACTTAAAGTCTCGGAACCACAGACTACTCAGCTAGCCACCGAGATGCATGTGATGTATACAGAGAGAATATTCTCACTGGTCATAAAGACAAGCTCTCAATACATAAACAAAATGAAAGGAAAGCCCCTTATAGGCACATTAACAGCTTTAGCTGAGCCTTTGGTGTCTCAGCCAAATTGTACCTGAGAGGGATGTGTTGCTGGGTTAGAGATTGTGAAGTGTTTTACAGAGTACCTCGTATGGCAGTTTTCTCAAGGTTCACAGGTGACCTAGTGTCAGTCTGGCCTGTTTTGTGACTAACTCATCCTAACACAGGAGTCTTTGGGTTAGACAGGGAGCACTCTGACAGCTTTTAAGTGCTTGACCCATGCCTACCTGTTTTGTGGCTTTGGCTTCCAAGATGTCCCCTAGCAACTTCCTTTACCTCATGTGCATATTGACCCACAGCAACATTTTTCTAAACAGACACTAGTCTGGTGGGAACTGTGAACTCAGCAGGCTTATAGGACCTAGGCTTGCGTTCTACCCTGTGGTCTTCCTTCTTATGACAAATGATGACAGACCAGAGAAAAGCAGTGACCATCTCTGCAACAAAAAGGATCAATAAAAAAGTCAAGAGTGTTGATAATAAATCTTTACCAGAGTCACCATACCCAAGGAACTTGTACAAATATTTTCTCCTGCTAATCTAAATTTAGAAGGGTGGGGGTAGATTTTCACCACTCATTTCCACTGGACCCTACAGGCAGAGATTCAGGAGCCTGACAAAATTCGTACCTTGTGCCACACCTGTCAGAAGTCTCAGGATCTCTCAGCTGCAGCAGCCTCAGAACAAGCAGTTTGCAGCCAGTGAAGTTTTTCCTGGCTGGCTCCCCAACTGTTGGGGAGGAAAAATTTTTCCTGCCCTTCTAGGTTCTTCTGGCTAGTATATTAATTAAATTGACATAAGACAGATTAATAGGAGAAAAACATTTAATTACAAATGTATGGGAGCCCCAGAGAAATATGACACCAAGGACAAGTTGGGCAATTGAGGCTATGTGTCATCCTGAGCTAAGAAATAGACCAGGGGCCTGGGGGCTTTAAAAGGGAAGGAGGTGATTCACAGGACACAAGAACAGAGGTTTGGTTATTAGATGTTTGCCCATCCATACAGAGGTCACTTAGATTAAAATATCTCTGGTAACAGCCCTGTTTCTAGGCTAGACACACTATCTAAATTCTTCTAGGTAGTTAAGGGAGAGATAAAAATCTTCCCCTCACTAGCCTATAATCCTCTGTGTTATAGGCCTCTTCTCGGGAGAATCCATGTGTGCCCCATTCTTACTGTGATAACGTGCCTTTCTTCTTATTTCTCTTTATTTCAGCTGAGGATGGAAAGGAGTTGGTTAGCCCTTGTTTGTCTCCAGGTTTCACAGGAGAGTGGCAACATGCTGAAATAACATACAGAATTTCAGGACAGAAGGCAGGTATGGTGGAGTTCTTGTTCATCAGTGGTTTATGAGGGTTAAGATCCACAGCCTTCCCTCTCTCCTGTACCTTCTGAATACCTCTCAGAAGCAGGGAGGCTGTTGCCAAGCCTCATTCACAGACAAGCCCTCACTTGAAATGGAAGCACCTCTGTGAACTGTCAGGGCTGCAGGAGGCCCTCGCCAGAACACACTGGGAACTGTTGGCTCCCATGAGGTCTCTGCACAAGGCTCCCTTGTCTGTCGCCACATACTTTCTTCCAAAAGACTGCACTTCCTAACAAGCCTCCAGTGAGGAAGGACCTGAACATTCCACCACTCTTAAGACAAATGGCCAAGTTGGGGCTGTTGGCCCAGTAGCAGTGTGAGCTTATCTCTGAAAAGAGGGAGAAATGGCTTCTTCAGTGGAATCAGTTCCCTCCACCTATCACCTCAGGCTGCCTGGTGAGCACAGGAGAGGCTGCTCCAGGTGGCATAGCCCCCCCAGCCTGTGACATTGGGTGTGCTGTCTCACCAGCCTGACCCCTCTTGCCCCACATGGTCTTCGGTTGCTCTGTGCTCCTTTAGTTTTTGCTAAAAGAAACATTGAACTGTTTCCAGGCTGGACATAATGGGCATGAGGTTTGTCTGTCTTTGGTGACAGAGCTATTCCTACTCACATTTCTGACACCAAATGTGGGCAGGGGAGGGGAGGGAGTTCCCCACACCCACCAGTTCTCCACACATGAATAATTCTGTTCAGACTCACCCCGGAGTTAGTGCAGACTGCAGAGGTTAAGGGCTCAGACCTGCAAGGCTCCCCTCACCCCCCTCTGCTTCAGATGCAGATAGCAAGTCCTGGGCCTCCTATACTTCTGACCAGCTGACTACAAATTAGGGGTTCCCACGAACCACCACCACCACCCCCAAATAATTTGCCAGAATAGCTCACAGAACTCAGGAAGGCAATTTACATAATATCACTGTTTTATTATAAAAGGCACAAGTCTGGAACAGCCAAATGGAAGAGATGTATAGGGCAGGGTGTTGGAGAAGGGGTGTGGAGCCTCCCTGCACTCCTTGGGGACACCACCTCCCAGTACCTTCATGTGTTCACCACCCAGGAAGCTCACGGAACCTATTGTTTAGGGTTCTATAAAGCTTTACTACACAGGCATAGGTCATTACATCATTGTCTGCTGGTGATTAACTCAAGCCCCAACCCCCTGCCCTCCCTGAATTTTGAAGGGTGGGCTGAAAGTTCCAACCCTCTAATCACATGGTTGGCTCCTCTGACAACCAGCTGCCATCCTGAAGCCACTCAGGGACCCACCAACAAGAGCCCACTCATTCCCATAAACTCAGGTATACTTGAGAAAAAGGGGCGGATTTATCCTGAGTAACAGAAGATCTTCCTTTTATCTCCATCCCTCGGGAAATCCCAAGGGTTTTAGAAGCTGTGTCCAGAACAAAGACCAAATATATGTTTCTTATTATTGACCATGGAGGTCACCGACTCAGCCAGCTGCTCATGCACGTCCTATGCGTCAGGCCCTGTTGCAGCCACTGGCATACAGCTGACATTTCAGTGAGAGGAACTGGTAAACAAGAAAGTAACTTGAAGAAAGAAACAGAAGGGGTTGTGGGAGGGGGTACCTGAGAGGAAGATAGCTGTTTTAAATATGATGGCCAGGGAAGGCTTCATGGAGTGGTGTTTGAGCCAAGACCTAAAGAGATGGAGAATAAGGCACACAGATGATCTAAAGCAGCAGTTCTCCAGGCCAGAGGAGCAGCAAGTATAAAAGCCCTGGGATGGCTGCTGTGTTTAAGGAATGAGGAAGTGGAAGTATGGCTGTCCTGACAAGGGACAGTGGAGGGAAATGAGATCCAGCGGACAAGGACAAGGGGAGAACTGGCTGGAGCTGCCTTCAGGCCATGGACAGGTCTGTTGGGGGAGATGGGAAGCTGAGTCCAGGGGTGGGCTATGGGATATCCACGTTTGATAACCTCTGGGGCTCTCTGTTGTCTTTCTTCCGAGCAAGGGGTTAATTGCCAGCTGTGTGAGCTTGGCAAGCTGCCTGTTAGGCCTCAGTTTCCTCATCTGTGACATAAGGAGGGTGCAGGTCCCACTTCCACAGTGGCTGATGGGATAGCCTGCATGTTCAGAGCTCAGTAAGGGCTAGCAGAGAGTCAACAGTGTGAACTTGAACCCATTGGGCTGCATTAGGACAGCTGTGTGTGCTGAGCCAAGGGCTGATGTCCTTCAGGGTTGAGGACCACACCGTCTCTGGCCACCTTCATGCTTTGGGTTTCTCTCCCTTGACCTGGGCCCACAGTACTGTGGCTCCTGAAAGTTTGCTGTTGATATGTGTGGTGTTGATGAGCACCCTGACTCAGGGTAGGTGCTATGCAGGCTTTTTGCCCTGCCACACCCTCCAGGTCAGGGCCTCAAATCACTGGACAGAGCCCTGGAGGCTGCGTGGCCCAGGTGTTGAGCCCCCGAACTGCTATCTTTGTGCTTTTCCTTTGCCTCAGCAGTGAACCTCCATGAGCTGTGTGCCAGCAGAGTGTCGGAAATCCTTCGAAACAAAGTGCATAGAACAGAAGAAGTGAAGGATGTGGATTTTTATGCTTTTTCCTACTATTATGACCTTGCAGCAAATGTTGGCCTCATAGGTAAGGGTGGGGCTGAGGTGTGCAGAGGGCCCACGGCAGAGAGTAATCATGTCATCAGTGACCCTCACAACTGGAAGTAGACAGGAGGGCAAGTGTCTTGTCATCCGTATAGGCAATAGTAAGCCCCCTTTTCAAAAATAAAGCAGGTTTTTGAGCCACTTAGTAATACAATGTCAGTGCAAAAACAGTTACTTGCTGTTGAGTTGTTCTGCTCTAAGGCAGAACTGACGCACCTGTGTAACTCAGACCCTCAGCCATTCCTGCCTGGCCCCCAGGTCTCTAGCTGAGGGAGCCCTTGGTTACATGGCCATCTTTCCCCATCTGGCACCTAGGCTGGCATGGGGAGGGGTCAGCCCACTGACCAGCTTCAGGAGCTTATGGGCACTGTGGCGTCTCCAGGCTCCCTGAGCCACCTGCTGCCTGGGACCAGTGTGGAACACTACCACCCAAGGGTGGGTAGTCCAGGTGGAAAATGATCTCTATTCACCCTTTGCTCAGGCCCCAGGTCTCTCTCTCTGGCATAGAACAAGCTACCTCCTGGTAGCTGGCCCTATGGCCACTTGACCTGCCAGGACTGAGGGCCCCTGCAGGCTCCCTATACCTGGAGCAATGTTAGTTGATCCCCACTCTCCTGACTGTGCCACTGGCTGCGGACATCACGATGCTCAGGGCCTACCACACACAAATTTGGCCTGGCAGCACACTGGGGGACTCCACTCTCCTAGGCTGGCTTGAAGAGACACCTCCCAGCATCACCTTATCACTGGCTGCAGGTTGCCCTTTCCCTAGGGGACCAACAACCTCCCAGAGTGACCTCGGGAGATGCTGGCCTGTTCAGAAAAGCTCTTCCAACTCCCTTTTGTGGTCACACATGGCTCTGAAAGAGCTGCTTAGGTCTGTTTTCAGAAATGGTATCCATCTTCAATGTGACATTTGCTGACTGAGCAAATGCCCAAAGTCAAGGAAAATTCAGCTCACTGAGCAGCTGCCCCCTATGAAACATAAGTGTGTGGGATATCTCAAGGCTCCTCTTTGAAAAGTAGAGGTTTTGGGGTGCGTTGAAGAAACAATCACCATTCTTGAGAGTTGGGAGACACAGCTGCCATGCCTCCCTCCCTAGGAATGTCACAGAAGGCTGGGGCCATTCCCTTCTGGAGAGCCCTGTAAAGTCTCTCTGACCATTTGATCTAAGACCTGGCAAACCACTATTTGACTTTTTTTATAGAATTTTTTTTCCACATTCATAAAATTGATACCAGAATACCATTGCTGAACTCTGGGCCACAGCTTGAGAAAATGTATCCAATTCTTCCCTTTTATTTTTTTTTTTAACTTAAAATTAAGAGATTGCCCAGTCTCTGGGGTCCAGGGATCCTGGTGCCTTTCCTCTGAGGGACCCTCTAAGCCCCGTGATTGTGCTAATCATCCCCATGTGGTGTCCTGCATGGAACACCTACCCACCCCCAGCCACGTCACTTTGGACAAATGATCAGTGCATGGGAGGGCCACTGCCCCACTTGCAGTCAGCCTGGATACGCCGCCTTACATCATCCTCTCATGGGCACCAGCCTCAGGGCATGCTGGTGCTCCAGGGATGCTGGTGCAGACCAGGTGTTTGGTCTTATCCCACAGATGTGGAGAAGGGAGGCAGCCTCGTCGTGGGAGACTTTGATATCGCAGCCAAGTATGGTGAGTGATGGCTGCACTGCCTGGGTGAGAAGAGCCAGAGCGGGAGACAGGGACCCAGTCCCTCTGTGTGGCAGATGTACCTTGGTGCTTGTGAGGCAGTACTGAGAACTTCTGGATTTAGTTCCTGATTCAGCCAGGCAGATGAGTGTTCAGAGGTGGGAGAGGGTGCTTGGGGTCACTGTGCTGGGCCCAGACCACAGGTCAGCCACATCCTGTGTGGCCACAGCAGGGGGAGAGGGGAGCCTCAGTGTCCCTGGCTGTGATACGGCATATTTCTAGTTCTAAGGTTGTTAGGAATGGACTCCCTTGATTTTACTGTTTCTGACACCTCTTCACTGCGGTTCAGGGATTTCCCCTGATACTGTCCCAGCAAATTCACAATTGTCACACCAACAACCCCTGCACAGCAGAGCCCAACATGTAGGGAGTGAAGAGCTATTCCCCTTGAGTTTGCAGGTGACTGACCCAGCAGTCCCCCTTCCTCTCCTCCTTTGTCCATCACACTCAATCTGGCTGGCTGGGGTGTGAAATGAAGGCTGTCTGTAAATATTCTGCTCTTTGGTTGTTGTTGTTAATTGCAGATCAAAAGAGTTAAACTTCATATGTTTCTCTATAGAAAGTCCTTTCTCCCCTTCCCCTTCAAAGTGGCTTTTTTTTTTTTCAAGTTTTCTTGTCACTTAGAGAGGTTTGTCATGACTTTTCAACAGGAAAAGGTTCTGAGCAGAATTCTGGGAAGGCTATTGGTAGGTTTGTTCATCCTCCTTGAGAATAAGAGTAGAATGTTCTGAGCCAGATTTGTTGGTGTTTTCATTCCCCAGAAAGCCCAGATCCACCCCTGAGAGAGGTATCTAGAAGTCATAGGTGCAGAGCTATGCCCTGTGAGACTTTGGCCTTAGGCCCATGACACCAAGACAAGACACACAAGTCCCTCTTGGTCTTGGAGGCCAGGCCCAGGAGAGGCTGGTTAGCTTTGAGACCCTACCCTTTGGTGTGCTCTTGGCAGATCACCTTCCCACTCTGGGCTATAGTCTTTTCTAAATCAGTGAGAATCTTGGGCCAACATAGAGCCCTGTGAAGGGTGGGCACCTGGGGTGGGTGGAGTCTAGTCTGCATAGAGCCCCCCCATCCCACCCAGGAATGAACCACTTGGAATCTGATTGGGAAAGGGCTCTCTCACCCCCAGTGTGCAGGACAGCGGAGACCCATCCTCCAGGCAACCCCTTTCTGTGCATGGACCTCACCTACATCAGCCTGCTGCTCCAAGAGTTTGGCTTCCCAGAGAACAAAGTGCTGAAGGTAAAGACTGTCTCTGGGTGCTCCTGTGCCCTTTATGACCCCAAGGGCTGGGGGTACTGCTTCCAGCCTCCCAACCATGCCCACTCTGCGCCTTCCTTTGTGTTTTCAAGCTGACTCGGAAAATCAACAATGTTGAGACCAGCTGGGCTCTGGGGGCCATTTTTCATTACATCGACTCCCTGAGAAGACAGAAGAATCCAGCCTCATAGTGGCCAAGCTGCCCCAGCCATCCTTACAGAGCGGCTCCATCTCCATGAGAACAGACCTGTGTGGAACGCCTTGATGTGTTGGGAGGAAGCCACTGCTCGGGCTGCCACCCCTTTCCCTTTGGCCTTGCAGACCTGCCCCTGGACAGGCAGAGGGCTAGAACGTGACCAGGCCTAGTGTCTCCTCCTGCCTCAGCCCTAGGTGGGCAGTAAACCAGACAGGGCAAAGGGCACATGTCAAGTTTAGTATGACACAGGCACACCATCCCCCATCCCTCCCCTGTATGCAGGGTTGGGTGACTGTAACGTGTTTCTGTGACAGGAGTCTTGTTTTGTCTCCCTGCCCCTGTCTGGTCCCTCCTCTCATCCCCAGGGTGGACCTCCACCTTCTCCCCAGAGACTTGGTGGGGAGGTTTTACAGGCTGTCCTGGCTGCTTTCAGGGTGGGCCAAGTGGCAACCACCATGTCCTCTGGGACAGTGAATAGGGCGGACCTGAATGCATTGGCCTCCTCTTTGGTTATGGACATGCGAGGTCATCCAGAGGTCTGTTTTCTCAGGTTCTTGGATGGCTTGGGGCAAGCTGATGAAGTTGGCCTTGTGAGTAGAAGAGGGCTGGGGGAAATACCTCTGTGTGTCCCAGCTCTTCAGAGGAGGTCTGAATGTGAGCATGACCTGCTTACAATATTTATGGCTGTGCTGTGTGAGTGACATCTCTGTTGTGTGGTGCTGGGTGTTTGTGTAGCAGCTGTGTTCTGAGCCCCAGTGAATGTATTGCTACCGTGAGCCATTTGCAGCTGAGCAGTGTTGAAGACACACACCATCCCCCTGTGGGTCAGGTGGACTGCAATCCCCAGAACTGCCTTCTTGAGGCTCTGCTGGGGTACAGGGCTATGCCCATTATCTGGGGCCTCTGTAGGACACTGGCTCTGGGCCCTCTTGCATCGGGACGTGAAGTCTGTGAGACATAGGCCCTGGGGCCACAGTCGTTCTGCAGTGAATGTATGGTATATGGAATAAGCTGAACCTCATGTGTTCCACTCAAAATAAAGGGTTTACAAGGGTTTCTTCTCCAGTCACTCTTCTAGGTGAGCATCAGCAATGTTCATCCCCTGGTGGAAAAGCCCCTGAGATCCCTGTTTACTATAGTTGAAACAAAGAACTGTCCATGCCAGGTGACAGGTGGCACATTAACTCTTGTCAGTGTGCCTCATAAGGAGAAAACAACAGAAGGGCATAGGGAGGGCATCCTCAGGCCATCATGCATGCCTGTGGTTATAGGCGAGCCCCTTGCCTTCCCAGCAGAGCTCCCCTCTTCCCTGAGACTGTGACCCGCAGCCATGTGCAGTGTGGAGTTCTCAAGAAGATGCTGTGACCCAGCTTGCAGTGTGTTCTCTGAGGATCTGGCTTTAATCTGGGACAGCTGGAAAGGGGTCGCATGCCAGACAAAGACTGGGTGTGAGCATAGGGTCTGGCCCCTCAACTACTTAGGGCCACTGCAGGACCAGGACCGATGTGACTACTGAATGAGCCCATGAGTGGAGGCCTGTGTTGGGGAAAGGGCTCTGCAGAGAGCTACAGGAGGTTAGTTTTACTCCTTACCTCCAAGAGCCCTTCGTCCCCAGGGGTGGAGGCAGGGAGGGATCGAAGTGTAAAACCTTTGATGTTGAAGTGCTGTGCCCAAGGAGATGGGGGAGCAGTTACCCCCTTTTCTGAGCGTCCTGATTCTGTGGTCTGATCGTCACTGGCCCAACTTCAGAAGGCTGGTGGAAGACCCCAGTACAAAATCCACTGACAAGATAAGGTTAATCACCCTCTGCCCAGTGGTTTCCCCAGAATTTAAACCCTGGGGCAGAGGTCTGGAGGTGTGCATATGACATAAGCAGAAAAAGACAAAGAAGGGAAGGTGTTTTACCTAAATAAAAAGCCACATTTGGACTACAGCTAGGAAACCTTCATTTGAAAAGGGCAAGAAAATCCAACTACCAGCACCTCACCATCCCTGCCTTGGCAGGGTTTCCCCAGCCTTTTCCTTCTATAATATCTAACAAGTTAAATATTTAAGGAACTCCAGAGGCCATGATCAAATGTGTATGAAGGTAAAAGTGAAAATTGATTTGGTCCATTTATAGGTTAGTGATCTCACATCTGAAAAAGTGGCAACAACTGGAAGTTTCCCAAAAGATCACCAAATAAGTCATGGAATATTTTTAGTTCCAGCAAAGTACGCAAGTCATTTTGCTGTGTCTTTTGTGATTATAAAGTAGGCTTTGTTTTTTAAAAAAGAAGTAACTACATATGCACATCCTAACATATAAAAGTCAAACTAGAGATACAGTAAGAATTTTGTTCCCTCTGGTGTGCCCCACTTCACATAAGCCGTGTGCATCTATGTGCTCAGATCTTTCTAGCACGTCCCACACACCACCTCCTGCCCACATGTCCTGCACTTCCCTGTTCTCACTCAGAACAGCTACACCGTTGATGCACACTAAGCTGCCTCAGTCCTCCAGTGGCTGGTGTCATCCATATGTCTGGATGACAGGACCCCCGGCATCAGGTTGTTTCCAGCACCACATCCATACGTGAGCCATGCTGACATTGCCAGATCCAAAGACAGGAATGTTTTAAATTGTGACCATGTCGTCAGATGGTAATTTTCCTGTGCACTGGCCTAATTCATGTCATATGTATGTCTAAGAGCATTTCTTTTTCTGTGAAACATCTGTCCATGCCCTGTGCCAATTTTTCTGAGAGATTGTGGTCATTCTCTTACTAGAAGAATGTTTATACATTAGGGAAATTAGCCATTGTGACAGAATGTGTGGCAAATTTTTTCCCATTTTATTACTTTTTGAATTTATGGTGTTTTTCTCAATGCACAGTTTTACTGTTTTTATGTATTTAAGTTTAACTAATTTATATTTTTATATAGACTTATGATGACTTCCAGGTTTTGTGTCATAATTAGAAAGGCTACCCCACTGGGATAGTTTTCAAAGTTAACCAACAGTGTTGTTGTTTTTTATGGTTTTGATTTTATTACTTTAAGAACTCCCAATATATACTTATGAATACCCTCAGGCACAGTAAATCATTATTTCAAGGTGGATTTTACTTTTAGAACCATTCCAGAGTCCTGAAAGGCAAATGTGATGTTCAAACTAGGGTAATACCATTTTGGGATAAAATCAAGGCTGGCAATAAGGTAATGAGCAATCCCAGAAGTGTGCAGAATCATAGCAGTGTCAGGAAGAGTCTCCTAGGGAAGCCACACTGTGTGTGCAGTTTCTGGTAAGGTTGTTTTAATGACTTGTTTGGAGAGCATGAAGTGTGAGGAATGATTGAAGTCCCTGGGGCAGTTCATCATTGTGGAGGAAAACTCTTCTCTGCTCTCCACTCAGCCTTCTACTCTCGGTACTTTTCTCTGATGCTAGATGTGTCAGCAATACTCCCACACCAACTAGGTGGCCTACAACTCAGTTCTGACACTATCTACCTGGAGTTAGTGCAGACCACACAGGTGAAGGGCTCAGTCTTACAAGACTACCCCCACCCCTGCTTCAGGTACCAGTCACAAATCCAGGTTGTCACCTGTGCTTCTGAATAACTGGCTCTAAGTGGTTTTCATGACCCTCTCCTCAGATTTGATAGTTTGCCAAAGAGGCTCACAGAATTCAGGAAAAACAGTTGACTTACTCTTGTTGATTTATTGCGGAGAATAGATGGAAGAGACATGTGGGGCAGGACATAGGGGAAGGGTCCATAGCTTCCGTGCCCTCTCTGGGCATACCACCCTCCTAGCACCTCCACATGTTAATTAAACCAGAAGTTTAATTAAAGCAAGCAACTCTTGATCTCAGGATCTCTAAACCCCTACTTGGGATTTTTTATGGAGGTTTTATTATGTAGGATTGATTAAATAATTGACCATTAGTGATTAGGTCAACCTCCAGCCTCTCTCTCCTCCAGAGGTCAGGGTGGGGGAGGCTGAAAGATCCATCCTTTTGATTGCATGGCTGTTTCTCCTTGGCAACTGTCCCCCTTCCTGTGGTCACCTAGGGGCTTTCCAGAAATCACCTCATTAACATAGACTCAGGGGTGGTTGAATGAGCTTATGGCACATGGGACCAAAGACCAAATGTTATAACAAAAGATGCTCCCATTGCTTTTATGACTTAGGAAGTCCCCCTAGGGTTTAGGAGCTGTGGGGCCAAGAGCAGGGATGAAGGCCAAATCTATGTTTCCTGTTACGAATCACAAAATCACAGTCCTGGAAAGAGGCTTTATGGCCGATGGGAATCTGACAGCATCTTCAATATTGTAAGGATTGTGAGATCCTGGACTTGCCTCTGTTGCTACAGAGGCCAGAGCTTAGACACATGGGCACAAGTTACAGACCATTTTCAGGTTTCTAACAAGGAAAGATGTCCTAAAAGAAGATAGGCTCTCTGTCATATACATCCCCACCCTTGCCAGCACTCAAGGGTACTCAAGAAGGGATCCCTGTCCAGATAAGAGGTCATATCAGGCACTTCTAAGGCCTCTTTACTCTCAAGATCCTTGAATGCGCCTTGAAAATTATCTTGAAAGTTATGAGCAGGTAAGCATACTTACACATAATGTCCCTCAGTTTTGAGTTGAAATAACAATGGCCTGTGTTGTGGAGTGTTTAGGTCAGGCATGGAGCCAACTGCTTTTTGGAATAGCCAGTGATTGCACTGTCATGGCAGCCCACGGAGCACCGACTGGTCAAGGGGCCCTAAGGACTCAAGGTCAGCAAGTAAAGAGTGAAGGGCCCCACCCAGACACAGATCCAGAGGCTTCCAAACCCCAAATTAGTGTGCCACATTGCCTCCAAAATTAGAGGTGGTAGAAGATTAATTTTTCCTCCTTACATTCGGTCTTGCATGAAGCTATTTATCAAAAGCAGCTCTCTCCACTAAGGAATCCGTTATCACTGTAATAATGTGTTTTGTGATATTTAGAAAAGTAGTTAAACAGTCAAAAAAATTAAAACTAGCTCCAGGCCTAACTGCCTCTTTATCATTTTGACAGCCTGATTCCCACTTTTCTGTGTTATTGATTGGTGGATAAAGGTTTCCGCTTAAGAGCTTAAGTGCAGCTCTGTAAATCTTTGTGTCTGCCTCAGGATTTACATAGCACAGAGCAGACATCCCCCTATATGGCATCTTGTCTTGAGAAGCCTCTAAAGGTCAGCAGAGCTCCAGAGCCTCATTTTAAGGCATGGAACACAGCAGTGGGATGGCTCCAAACAGCTTCCAAGGTGTTAGGTGCTCAAAACAGCTGTGTGGTTCCCCAGATCCATCTGGAGGTCTGCTAGGGATCAGATGGTTTTGCAAGTAAAAATGCCAACACTCAGAGGCCTACAGTGCTCATCCTAAAGCAACAAGGAGAAGTGGGAATGTAAACCAAGGTTTTCAGCTTTCTGGGGATGAAGAGATTTCTAGGACTCTCTATACATTGGAATATTATTTGGCAGTAAAAATGAGGTACGGACACATGTTGCGACATGAATGAACATGGAAAACATTAGGCTAATAAGTGAAGCTAGATACAGAGATCACATATTGCATGATTCTGCTTACGTAAGATGTCCAGAATAGGCAGCACCATAGTATGGCAAGCAAAATTTGTAAACATTGCAAAATGATCACCATGGTAAGTCTAGTTATGATCTGTCATCATACATAGGTAAAAAAAATTTTTTTTTGCAATGAGGACTTTTAAGATTTATT
Organism: Panthera leo; assembly: GCF_018350215.1. NCBI lineage: Eukaryota > Metazoa > Chordata > Mammalia > Carnivora > Felidae > Panthera > Panthera leo. The sequence continues at coordinate 49,739,999 of NC_056681.1, forward strand.
CTCTTAGCAACTTGCAAATACAATGCAGTATTATTAACTGTAGTCAGTGTGCTATACATCACATTCCCATGACTTATTTTATAATTTCTTGACCATCCTTGCCCATCTTGCCCACCCCCTACCCCCTGCCTCTGGCAACCACCTATCTGTTCTCTGTATCTATGAGCTCAGGCTTTTTTGGTTCTGTTTTTTAGATTCTACCTATAAGTCAGATCATATGGTACTTGTCTTTGTCCGACTTACTTAGGATAATACCCTCAAAGTCCATCCATGTTGTCACAATGGCAAGAGTCCATTTTTTATGGACGAATAATATTCCATTATAGATAATATGCACAGACAGATGTACACACCACATCTTCTTTATCCATTCATCCACTGATGGACACAGGTTGTTGCCAGATCTTGCCTATTGTAAATAATGCTGCCAGGAACATGGGGTATATATATCTTTTTGAGTTAATGTCTCTGTTTTCTTCAGATAAATACCCAGAAGTGGAATTGCTGGATCATCTGGTAGTTCTGTTTTTAACTTTTTGAGGAGCCTCCATACTGTTTTCCACAGTGGCTGCACCAGTTTACATTCCCACCAACAGTGCAAAATGGTTCCCTTTTCTCCATGCTCTCTCCTACACTCATTATTTCTTGTCTTTTTGATAATAAGACAATATCAATAATCTGTCATTCTGACAGATTTGAGGTGATGTCTCGTGGTTTTGATTTGCATTTTTCTGATGGTGACTGGTGAGGATCTTCATGTGTCTGTTGGCCATCTGTATGTCTTTGGGAAAATGTTGATTCAGATCCTCTATCATTTTTTAATTGGATTATTTGTCTTTTTTGCTATGGGGTTGTATGGTTTCTTTATATATTTTGGATATTAACCCCTTATCAGATATGATTTGCAAATAATTTCTCCCATTTAGTAGGTTGCCTTTTTGTTTTGTTGATGATTTCCTTTGCTGTGCAGAAGGTTTTGAAAGACCAGTACACTGTAAGTTATAAGACATTGAAGGGAGAAAATGAAAACACAAATGGGAAGATATTCCATATTTATAGGTTAGAAGAATCAATACTGTTAAAATCTCCATACTACCCAAATCAATGTATTGATTCAATGCAAGTCCTATCAAAATTCCTCACAGAAATAGAAAAAACACGGGCGCCTGGGTGGCTCAGTTGGTTAACATCTGATTTCAGCTCAGGGTATGATCTCACAGTTAGCGGGTTCGAGCCCCATGTCGGGCTCTGTGCTGACAGCTCAGAGCCTGGAGCCTGCTTCAGATTGTGTGTCTCTTTCTCTCTCTGCCCCTCCCCCACTCACACACTGTCTCTGTCTCTCAAAAAACTGAATAAACAAAAGAAATTTTAAAAGAAAAAAGTAAATAGAACAAACACTCCTAAAATTTGTACAGAAACACACAAGAACCCAAACGACGAAAGCAATCTTGGGAAAGAAAAACAAAGCTGGAGAACAAAGCCCTTATTTCAAACTGTATTACAAAGCAGTAGTGATCAAAACAGTTTGGTATTGGCATAAAAACAGACACATAGATCAATGGAGCAGAATAGAGAGCCCAGAAATAAACCCACAATTTTATGGTCAATTGATCTATGACAAAAGAAACAAAAATATACAGTGGAGAAAGGACAGTCTCTTCAATAAGTGGTGCTGAGAAAATTGGACAGCCACGCGCAGAAGAAAGAAACTGGACCATTATCTCACACCATACACAAAAATTAACCCAAAGTGGGTTAAAGAACAGAAGACCTGAGACCAGAAAACTAGGTGGTCAGCTCCTTGGCATGGGCCTTGGTGATGATTTTTGGATCTGATTCCAGAAGCAAAGGCAACAAAAGCAAAATAAACAAGCGGGGCTACATCAAACTAAAAAGCTGTTGCATAGCAAACGGAATACTCAACAAAATGGAAAGGCAACCCTTAGACTTTTTCCTGTATTGTCATGGTGGCCCCTTAGCCCTTAGACCTTTGGGCTAAGAGAAAATCCCCTTCCTGGGGAGGGGTCAGGTCTGCTCCCAGATATCTGGTGAACCCCTGGCTCCTGCAAGTTCTGAGTTTCTGGGGAGGGTCTCTTAACTGCCTACTGAGTAATAAAAGGCTACCTGAAAGAAAGCAGGAGAACTGAAACACCCTGAGAATAGGGATACTGACCTTGCCTTCCCATCCTCCAAATTTCCTTGTGGAGCCAACAATCCTCTTGTTTATTCAATGGGAGTGCCTGGCCAGGACTCCACCCAAGCCAAACAGCAAGGTTAAACTGTCAACAAAGCAAATAGGCTTTCTGCAAGACTTCTTCACTTCCCTCTTAGATGGAGTCTTCACAGTTGACTCAAAGCTTCAGCTGGAATTCCTTTACACAAAGTGAATTTCAGAAGGAATTTGGTGCTGCTTCCTTGAGGTCTAGACTTGCAAAAGGCTGCCTGCATGATGGAAGCTGTGTTTGGTATTTAAGATCTTCTAAGCTTTACTTCTGACCTAGTGAATTTTTTAAAGAATATTTTTGTTGGGGCGCCTGGGTGGCTCAGTCGGTTGGGCATCCGACTTCGGCTCAGGTCACGATCTCGCGGTCCGTGAGTTCAAGCCCCGCGTCGGGCTCTGGGCTGATGGCTCAGAGCCTGGAGCCTGCTTCCGATTCTGTGTCTCCCTCTCTCTCTGCCCCTCCCCCGTTCATGCTCTGTCTCTCTCTGTCTCAAAAATAAATAAATAAAAAAAAAAGAATATTTTTGTTGAGGTATATATAGTAGAACGTACAGATCTTAAGTATACAGTTCAGTTTTGGCAAAAACAGCCATGTGGCCCATACCCTTATTCTTTCACCACAGACAGTCCCTAGACAATCCCCCCACCCTTGGCACCTGGCAACCACTGTTCGGATTTCCATCACAACACATAACTTTTGCCAGTTCTGGAACTTCATCTAAATGGAATCATACAGTATGTGCTCTTTTGGGTCTGGCTTTCAGCTCAACATGTTTGTGAGATTCACCCATATCAACATGCAGATCAGCAGTTTATTTCTTTTTGTTGTTGAGTAGTAGTCTATTATTTCGATATACAACACTTTGTATCCTCCTTTTCCTGTTGATAGCCACCTGGGCTGTTTCCAATATGGGGTCTTGCACAAGTTATTTTGTGGACATATGTTTTTACTTCTCTTGGATGAATACAAGCATACCTCATTTTATTGTGCTTTGCTTTATTGTACCTCACAGACAATGCATTGTGCGTGTGTGTTTAACAAACTGAAGGTGTGTGACAACCCTGCACTGAGCAAGTCCACTGGTACCATTTTTCCAACAGCATTTGTTCACGTTGTATCTCTATGTCACATTTTGGTAATTCTCACAATAATTCAAAAAAAATTATTGTTAAATTTGTTCTGATCTGTGATCAGTGATTAATTGACTCACTGACAGCTCAGATGATGGTTAGCATTTTTAATTGAGGTACATGCATTTTCTTAGACATCATGCTATTGCACACTTAATAGACTACAGTACAGTCTAAGCATAACTTTTATATGCATTGGGAAACCAAACAATTCATTTGACTTGCTTTATTGCAGTATTCGCTTATTGTGGTCTGAAACCAAACCTACAATATCTTCAAGATATGAACTAAAAGTGGAATGGTTGGTTCATATGGTAAGTGTATGTTTAACTATAAGAACCTGCCAAATTGTTTTCCAATGTGAATTACCATTTACACTGCAGTGTTCCACATCCTCATCCACACTTGGTACTGTCTGTCAGTTATTTTAATATTAGCCATTCTAGCTGGTGAGTTCTGGTAACCCTCTGTGGGGTTTTTTGTTTGTTTTTTTAAATACTATTATTTGTTTTTGAGAGAGTGAGCAGGATGGTGGGGGGGGCAGAGAGAGAGGGAGACAGAGGATCCGAAGCAGGCTCTACATTGACAGCAGAGAGCCAGATGCAGGGTTTGAACTCAGGAACAATGAGATTATGACCTGCGGTGAAGTCAGATGCTTAACTTACTGAGCCACCCAGTGTCCTACCTCATTGTGGTTTTAACATGCATTTCCTTGATGTGATGTAATGAATTTTAAAGAGGCTTCAAGAATCCTACCTAGGCCAGCCACATCTCCTACCCACCCCCCGCCCCGGTCCACTTTGGCTGCCACACTGAACATAGATCCACTGGGATCCACAAGTATAAGGCAATGCTAGGGACACACTCCAGGTCAGGGGCAGCAAACTCTTGGTTAGAAGCAGATAGTGAATACTTCAGTCTCTGCAGAACATACGGTCTCTGTCCCATTTGCTCAGCTCTGCTGTGGAAGTGTGAAAGCAGCCTTAGACAAAATGTAAATGAATGACTACAGATGCATTCAATCAAACTTGATTTATGGATGCTGAAATTTGAATTGCATATAGTTTTCATGTATCATGCATTATTATTCTTTTGATTTGTTTGATCACTTAAAAATGTAAAAGGTAATCTTAGCTTGAGGGCCATACAATGGCTGAGGACTGCTGTTTGCTAATCCTGCTCTAGGTAAGCAGAGGCAGTCAGCTCAGAGGCAGCCCTAAGCCAGGCAGGAGACTCACTGAGGGCCTGGTGCCCATGGGATAGAGGGGCAGTATCCCACTCCTCCAGTCAGGGACCCTGAGGGTGAGGGGCTAGGATGCTGTCCACTGAGGGAAAGGCTGAAAGGGGCAGCAGAGCGAGAACCAGAATGGGAAGGCCTGTAAAGCCTGGCTGTGTGTCCTTCACAGACCCTCTCAACAACAAAGTCAGCCCCAAGCTCCACAATTCTGGGGATCCTCCCCACCCTCACCTCAGTTATGACACTCCTGCTTCTGCCTGGCCCCTTTGGAATCAGACGTGTCAGAAAGCTGACCCCCTGTAGTCCGGTGCCTCCTATCACCTTGCCTGCCTATCAGGTCCTACTTTGGGCTAGCCCCATGCTCGCCACAAGACCTGCCAGGGACTGGCTGACACTGGCCTAGGAAGGTTGCTCAGTTGGGGTTGGGGTTTATAGGAGCAGTTCTGGGCTCAGCCCTTCCCTGAGGAAGGGTCCAATTCTGCAGCCTGTGTAGGACTGTTCTGGGGAGCATTTGGGAGGCAGGAAAGCCCATTAGGAAACTACAGCAGGAATCCTAGCAAGAGAACCCAAAAGAGCAGCTGAGGATGGGTAAAAGGAGTCTAGAACCACAAGGAACAACACAGCTGGAGGCCTCAGACTTGCTCTTGGAGGACCAGTTCCTGAGACAGTCCTTGGGAGCTTAGGGGAGAATGTGCCCACCAAACCTGTGTGGCATTGCTGCCTGATCTGGAAGCAGGCAGGAAGCTCCTGGCCTAAAAAAGGATCTGGAGCCCTACTGGCTGCACAGGGAGGACAAGGAAACAGGAAAAGCTTGGGAAGAAGATGGTGGAAGGCCATGGGCAGCACAGTGTAAACCCCCCGGGCCCTACCCCCAAGTCTGTGGTGTTCACCACACCCACAGATATTCCCCACATGGGGCTGGCTTCTAGTGAGCACACAATGAACTTTTACACTTGTTCACACCACACTGCAATAGCTTTGTCAGATCCCACAGACTCATATCGTCCCCAGTTGTATCCACCCCTAAAATTCAACACCATTCTTAGGGCTGATGTTCTAGAGGTCTGCCTGTCCTAGAATATCATGTAAACAGAATCATACAGGATGAGCTCTAATGCCGATTACTGGGTATGGCTGATCATTCTCAAGGGCTGGGCTGCAGACTGTTCAGCTGTGGGAATATGCCACAAAGTATTTACCCCAGAGTTAATGGATATTTGCATGGTTTCCAGTCTGGACTGTTTTGAATAGGGCTGTTTCGAACATTTTTGTGCATGCCTTTTGGTCAGCATAAGCATTCATTTCTGTTGGGTATCTCTTTTGGACTAGAATAGCTGGTTCAGAGCAGGTTCAGTTCTGGTTCAGAGTTTATTTAATACTACCAGGACACTTGGCTGGCTCAGTCTGAAGAGCATGCGACTCTTGATCTCAGGGTCATGAGTTTGAGCTCTATGTTGGGTATAGAGATTACTTAAATAAATAAACTTAATAATAATAATAATAATAATAATAATAATAATAATAAAAGAATACTACCAGTTTTTCAAAGTACCAACCTGCCAGTGCACTTGTTGATGTAGAAACTACAGAGGCCAACGAGATGAGATCAAGGTCAGTGGGAGCAAGACTGAAGCCAGGGCCCCAATATGGCCCTGAAGAACACCAGCAGTGATGTTAGTGGGTGCAGACCTGAGGTTGCTGGTAACAGTGAGTAAGGGGTCCCCAAGCCCAGGGTCTGCCCATAGGAACCAGGCGACTCTGGGTTTGGGAAGGAGGAACAAGAGCAGAGGGGTAGTGAGACAGTCTCATGGCCTGGAGAAGAGAAGAGATGCCAGCAGGAGTTCGGACCACAAGTCTAGGACCTCATCCTCAGCTCTGCACGTCAAGAAACTCAGCTAAATCATTCATCCGGGGGTAAGAAGACGGCAGTAAATTGCCATATAGCAAGTCTTAGGAGATGCCAGTTAAGAAACAAATAATTTGATGTATTTATGGTGTGGCATACCTGGTCCCCCAAAAGGTACTGGTTGTCCCTAACAGTCCATAGGTATGCTCACTCAGAGTCACAGCACAGCCTGGAAACTCCAAGTCAGAAGAGATAGTTGGATGTACTGGAGGGACACTTACATCCAGCCTGGCTGCCTTGAGGAACTGCCCTTCTCCCCTCCCTGTTCAGGACAGCAGCAGGGAGTGGGAAATTGTTTCTTCAAAACCCCCTTTCCAGTAATTTCCATCATTAAAAACTCTGAGCAGTGCTTATGCCTTAAGGCCTTGCCTCTTAGGGTGCGTTCCCAGCACCTGGGGGGCTGTTTGAAATGTAGACTGCAGCCACACCCCAGACCTGCTGTATCAGAACCTGCCTTCTGACATGACCCCCCAGATGATTCTTTTGTACCTTCTAGGAAGCACCACCTGAGGGGCCTGCCATAACTGTTACCCAAGTGAGACAGTCCTCTAAGAGGTGTGCCCCCACATGACGATGTGGAGATCTGACTCAAGGAGCCCTAAAGAATAATGGAGCCCTTTACCCTACCCTCTTATAGGATTTTTATACAGTTTATCCCACAGAAAGCATCCTGAAATTCCTCTTTGGTTGGCTCCCAGTCTCCTTCCAGCCCCCTTTTCCATTCCCCACCCACCATCTTTGTGTTTTCTGTTGGGTTTGGAGCACACCAGCCAGTGGCCTGAGTTGTGCACAGCAGGTGTTAGGAGTGCTGGAGACTTTAGGAAGTTCACCCAGTGGTGGAGTAGGTGCAGGGGATCAGGCCCCCTCCTCTTGCAGCCTGAGGGGAGCTGGCCTAGCTCAGCCCCGCCTTGAGTCTGGCTCCTCCTCAGCCTACCCCACTCCAAGGGCAGCACATGCATTCACAGGACCTCTTGTTTTTCAGGGTGACTTTCACAGTTATCCCTCATTTTACATTAATTGAGGCTGTGCAGAGAAGACTTTCTCACTGTGAGCTTAACATATTCCCTGGAGACAGGTAATGCAACAACCAGGCCTGCCTATGGACTGGAACCTTCTACTCCATGCAATGTCAGGAGGTCTTTGATAAGTGACAGGAGTGATACTGAGGACCCTGATCCTGTAAGTGCTGATTTCCTCATGGGGGTCTGACCCTGAATAAGCAGGAGTTGGTGGGTGCAGGTGTGTACTTGAGACTTGCTCTCCTCACGCCTGGCCCTCTGAGCTCTCCAGGCTGATGGTTTGCCTGGCCCCATGGCTGAAACCATGGTGCCCCAGCTCATTCCAGTACACCAGAAAGTCCATCCAGTACTCAATTACAAAAACTGTAAAGGCTTGTCTGATTCAACCCCCTCAAAGTGGGGTAATGTTTCTGGCTCGGAGGATGGCAGGGCAATGGCCCTGGAGTGTGACCAGCTTCCTCTCTTTAACGTGTTCACCACTCTGTCCCTCACCAACCCCTGTCTGTCTGTCACCCTCCCTTCCAGGAGGAGGGCCCCAGAGTAAGGGGAACATCCCAAGCTGACTCTTGCTGGCTTTAGAGCCCATCTCATAATCACTTAAGTAACAGACCTTAAAACTGGACAGCTACATGCAAAAGAATGAAACTGGGCCACTCTCTTACACCAGACACCAAAGTAAATTCAAAATGGATTAAAGCCCTAAATGTGAGACCTCACACCATAAAAGTCCTAGAAGAGAGCACAGGCAGTAAGGTCATCAGCTGTAGCAACATTTTTTCTAAATATGTTCTGAGACAAGGGAAACAAAAGCAATAAGAAACTTTTGGGCCTACATTAAAATAAAAAGCTTCTGCACAAGGAAGGAAACAATCAAAACTAAAAGACAACCTACTGAGTAGGAGAAGCTATTTGCAAATGACATATCTGATAAAGGGTTAGTAGCAACACCCAAAAACAAATAATCCAATTAAAAAATGGGCAGAAGACATGAACAGACATTTCTCCAAATAAGACATCCAGATGGCCAACAGACACATGAAAAGATGCTCAACATCACTCATCATCAGGGAAATACAAATAAAAACTACAATAAGATATCACCTCACACCTGTCAGAATGGCTGAAATCAACAACACAAGAAACAACGAGTATTGGCGAGGATGTGGAGAAAAAGGAACCTTCATGTACTGTTGGTGGGAATGCAAACTGGTGCAGCCACTGTAGAAGACAGTATGGAGGTTCCTCAAAAAGTTAAAATTAGAACCACCATATGATCTACTGGGTTTTCCCCAAGGAATATACTAAACAGTAATTTGAAAACGTGTATGCAGCCCTATGTTTATTGTAGCATTATTTATGATAGCCAAATTATGGAAGCAACCCAAGTGTTCATTGATAGATGAATGGATAAAGAAGTGGTGTATATATACACAATGGGATATTAGCCATAAAAATAATGAAATTTTGCCATTTTACAACAACATGGATGGATCTAGAAAGTCTAGTGCTAAGTGAAATACAGAGAAAGACAAATACCATATGATTTCACTCATGTGGACTTAAGAAACAACAACAAAAAAAAAAATACAGAAAAACTCTTAAATACAGAAAACAAACTGGTGCTTGCCCAGAAGGGAGCTGGATGGGGGGATGAGTGAAACAGGTAAAGGGGATGAAGACTACACATCATGAAGAGCACTGAGTAATGTATAGAATTGTTGAATCACTATATTGTACACCTGAAAGTAACATAACACATATATGTTAAAAAAAAAAATTTAAAAGAAGTAGCGGACTCCAAGCCAAGCTGAGCATGAGATAGTGTCCTGCTTGAACACAGCTGAAAGCCCAGCACTTCTGGCACACACTGGGGGACTCCACAGTGCATTAATGTCATTCCTACTAGGACAGTGCCTTGGTTGCTGGGTTAGAAAGGCTGCCTGGGGCAGAGATCCCCACATTTGCACACACACAAAAAATTGGCTTAGAAGTACTGCAGTTGGAATCATGGATTTGGGGCTTTGGGAACATGCTTAAAGGGAGTTCTGGTCAGCAAGTCTGGGAAACTGCCTTAGCTGTTATCTGCGCCTCTATTAGTTGGGTAGGTGTCTTTACTATATTACCATGACATTCATAGTATACTATGTTATATTCTATAAGTGATATTGTGTCTTTCTCAGTGCATTGAATCAGAAAGCACATAGTATCATTTTGTCCCCTTATTGGTAATGCCAGGTTGGATCACTTCATGAAGCTTTCTCCACTGTAAAGTGCCTTCTCTTTTTTGTAACTATTAAGGTAATCCATGGGTGATACTTTGAGACTGTGTGAATATCCTGTTCCCTTACAGCCTTTGTCTGATAGTCCTAGCATCCACTCCTACATTTATTTGGTATTCTGCAGAGAAGAGCTTCCTTTCTTTCTCCTCACCCCCATTTTATTTCCTTTTCATGTCACTCCGGTCTCATAGATTTTTTTAAAAACAATGTGTTCCAATACATTAATGTCACTGTGAGTATCTGTTACATACCCCAGTGAAGGAAGAGCCCCAATTCCACAATACCATCCTAGCTGGTGGTCTTAATTGTACTGAGGTTTACTATTACTGACCTCTCACAAATAATGCATTTATTGTTTGCCTCCCATTTCCTGAAATGCCAGGCCTTTGTTAATTTGCAAATATTTTATTGACCATCACAGATTGGCCAGTGGTGTTTCTGCGGTCCCCAGAAGTCTCTATCCTTGGCTTGAGGAGTCTCAACAAGGGCTGGCGGAGCTTCCAAGACACTGACTTAACCAACATTTATTGGTTGAGACACTCAAGAAGTTTAAGTAGACCAAAATGTCTGTTTGTGTGTTTTCCACACCCAATTTCTTCTAACTCCCACAACATTTCATTCCACACACAAGGACATCTTTTGTCTCTGTTTCCAAGGCAGGGAACTAGCTATAGACAGTCTTAAATACCTGCTTGAAAGCACTTAAAAGGTAATTTATCTCCAACATACAAAATAGCTCATTACAAAAAATAACTGAACCTGGATCAATATCCATCACTTCTTAGTAAATGAATATTTAAAGAGGTCTCCCCAAAATAGAGCACCGGACAGACTATAACAAAGTGGGCTGACTGGCCTCATGATCTTCTCCCATTAGAAGAGCAAGTATACTGGCCTGGTCACAGTTAAGACCAGGCTGCCAGAAAAACAGTCCTTTTCGTTGAAGGAGCAAAGCTGAGCCCACTTTCTTTCTTTTTTGTCTGTTTGGAAGCTCTACAGTTTTGTTCGAAGATCCAAATTCCTCATCAACGCTGACCGGGCACCTTGACCTGGCTCCCCACCTCTAATCTGAATCTACCCATTGGTTGTGTTGGCAAGGAAAAAATATTTTCCTCTACCCATCTCAAGTTCTCCATGTGGGCCCCTGTAAATTTGGCTGGCCAAAGACAGATTAACAAGAGAAAAAAAAAACCCACATAAGTTTATTAGGATGTGCACCACATACTCTCGGAAGTACCACAGATGAGTGACTCAAAGGGGTGGTTAGAACTTGAATTTATATATCGTCCTAGGCTAAAACAAGGAAGGGGTTTGAGGCTTCTAGCCAGGGAGGCAAGTTATGGGAAGGTAACCAGAAGCATGGTAACCAAAGTTGTTTGGTAAGGTTTTATAGTCAGACCTGTCAGGAGAGGAAAGCTCTCTACAAATGGAAGTATGTTTTTAAATGTGAATTTCCTTTACAAAAGGAAAAAGTGTGCCCTGTTTTAAGAGCTTTTCCTGCTTCTGTTGTTACTCTGTGGCCTTTGGCTCAAGATAATCTGTAGACCAAAGAGGCATTTTGGGGGGTGGCACATTCTCATACCCCCTCAGCTGCTCTCTTTGCCCTACCTACACTGGACTTGCTATTTTGTGAACTGTCCAAGTGGGTACCTACTTCAGGACCTTTGTATTTGCTCCTCCCCCAGATTCATTACTCATTAATATTTTTTTAGTTTCAACTCAGATATCATCTCCTGTCACTGGCTACTTAATGTGCTTTTCTTCACAGCACTTATAACTATATAAAAATTCCTTATCTCAGGGCCCCTGGGCAGCTCAGTCGGTTAAGCCTCCGACTTCGGCTCAGGTTATGATCTCACTGCTGGTGAGTTAGAGCCCCGTGTCAGGCTCTGTGCTTATAGCTCAGAGCCTGGAGCCTGCTTTGGATTCTGTGTCTCAGTCTCTCTCTGCCCCTCTCCCACTCTCTCTCTCTCTCTCTCTCCTTTCTCTCTCTCTCAAAAATAAATAAACATTAAATAATTTAAAAATTACTTATCTGAAAATGGCTGAGATGGCCATGGGGTTTATTTATCCATTCCAGTGATATTGGTGGCCACCTGGAACAGGTGAGTGTGTGCATAGGTGGGGCAGACAGGGCATTCCACATTTATTGTCCCCCGAGGAGTATGCATCTAGAGGAGAATCCAGGTAAGAAGATAACTTTGGAAGCATCACACTAGAAAATTCCTGCACCTAGACTTTCATGACCTCTCCTGCAGGCAAACTTGACCTCCATGTACATGGAGAATCTTTATTGCTCATCAGTCTAAGACCACCAAGTGCAAACCTGCAAGTGGCTCAAAATCAGGTTTACTGACCCACTGCAATGAAGTAACTGCAGGCGGTAAGACCGTGGGGCAATTTCAAGAACACAGGAAAAGGCAGAGTTTATGGGGTTTAGGGGAAAGGGGTCAAGGTGAAACTCTAATGAAGCAGTGTTCCCACAGGCTCAGAGCAATGCAGGGCTGCGTGCAAGGTGGGCCCAGGCACAATTTCTTTGGGAACTCCCGTGTTAAGCAGGTGTGGGTAGCTGTGTCCAGGAACCCCTTAAGTGAGGCATACAACTAGGTGGAGTGGAGGAGGCGGCGTCTCTGTCACAATGACCCGGATCCTCGGCTAGAGTGGGGTGTTTCCTTCTTCCTGACGGTATTTAAAGGGCAAAGTGAGGGCCTGTGATTTAGGGAATAAAATTTCTCTGAGTAAGCAGCGGTGGTCCCTCAGAGGGGTCATTGTAACCCTTCAGGGCTGCAGTGCCCCTGGGGAATGCTGTCATCTCAGTCGGAGGGTCGCAAGAAGGCTGGCACTTTCTCAGTATAAACAAAGTTTTACATTCTTAGCTGGTGTTTTCAGAGCCACTTCGCCCCCGGTTCAGGAGACTGAGCCCACCAGGCGTTGTTGACTGCATTTCTAGCATGTACCCGGTTTTCCTTCCCGTTTGCCAGGCCTTGGCCGCACCCCAACACCCAGGGAACTCCGGGCTGTGGTATCCGGTAACTCTGACTGGGCGAGGGACGCCGGGCCCAGAAATCTGCAAAGCTGCGATGGCAGAGACCCCCTCATGACCCTGGGGGGCAGAGAGAGGCAAGCAGGACAGAGGTTCCGACTCCCGAGTCCTCCTGCTCCTTCACTCGCGTCCCCCCAGGCTGGGCTTGGCTATCTTGGGGACAGACCCCCGCTATTGGTTGGCCTGGGCAGGTCACTTCATCTTCCACACCTACAAAAAGGCACGCCCCTGCCAACGTCCAAGGACTTAAATCCTTTGCCTGCTGCCCTGCCCTACCTCTCCGGAGGCCCCGTCCCCGGAGACCGTCCCCCGTCTCTCGGAGGCCCCGCCCCCGAAGACCGGCCCTTCCCCCCCGCGGCCCCGCCCCTCCTCTCAGGAGTTCCCGCCCCGACGCAACGCGCAGGCGCGGCCCGTGCCAGCCGTGCGGCGCCGCAGTGACGGGCGCCAGAGCCGCCGCAGCATCCTCGGTGTTGGCGTTGTCTTCCCTGCTCTGCCTCTCGTCTTCCTCCTCCTCTGACCGCGCGATGGCGAAGCCGCTGACTGACAGCGAGAAGCGGAAGCAAATCAGTGTGCGCGGCATTGCGGGGCTGGGAGACGTGGCCGAGGTGCGGAAGAGCTTCAATCGGCACCTGCACTTCACACTGGTCAAGGACCGCAATGTGGCCACGCCCCGCGACTACTTCTTCGCGCTGGCTCACACGGTGCGCGACCACCTGGTGGGCCGCTGGATCCGCACGCAGCAGCACTACTACGAGCGCGACCCCAAGGTGAGGCGGCCCGAGGGAGGCCGGGGTCGCCTGCCCAGGGTCACTGCGCTCGTCCTGCCGTGCCTGCTGCCCCACCCCGGAAAAGGGCAGCCCTTGTGCCGGGCCTCTCGAGACACGGGCCCCTGGGAAGAGACAGCAGAGCGATGCACCTCTCCCAGAAAGACGCACGTAGGGCCTGTGTTTGCGGAGTGTCTTTAAATTGAGCACGGCCACCCTCTGTGTGCACCCGCAGCCCATCGGTGGTCCACGCCGGTGAGAATAGCTTTGGCTGGGGTCACGTCTCCCCCACCGCCTTCCCCTGGGGCGGTCAGCCAGCTTTACACAGACCTGGCCCAGTACTTACCACCCTACCACCCCGGGCGCAAAGCGGATCCGGGCTGTCCTCTACGGCAGACAGTGTAGGGTATTGTCTACACTCGGGGCCCCGGGGCGCCTAGCCTCCTCTTCCTCTGTTTAGGCCCCAGTCCACAGTCCTTTTGCGCAAGGAGCTCGGTCTTGCAGGGGTCTCCTGTTCCCCGCCGTCTCCTGAGCCCTGGAGTCCTGGCGGAATTTTCCAGCCTGTTTCTAGCCGTGTGCTTCTGTGATGACTGCAGTCGGTGCTTCCTCCTCCCCTGACTCCGCCCCCCACCTTTTGGGGATTTTTTTTGCAGCAGAGTGTGAGAGAAAAGGAGACTGGAACCGGGCCTGGGCAGTTTTGTGTTGGAAGGGGGTGAGCTCAGTCATCTGCAGGGGATTGTGGGCTTTTTTTTTTGGCTAGGCATTGATCGGAAGAAAATCATTGAGGATGCCTGCTAAAGCAGGGGTCAGGAGCTCAGAAGAAGCCCTCAAAGAAGTCTCTGTCTTTGGGGTTTCCACACCTCTCTTGAAGAACATTGTTGGGTTAAAGTTCATGGAGATTAAGTAATCACGGAGGTTGTTACTTTTCATATTTTGCAGAAATCTATGCTTATGGCAGAAAAATACTAAATACACAAAAGAAAAGTCACTGATGTGACTCCATTACTCTCAACCATATTAAAATGAAGGTGTATGTCCTTTCAGATCATTTTCTATTCTTAAATATAGGTACACATTTTAAAAAGTATATTGCGTATACAACTTTGTGATTTTTCTGTTTCATTCATTGACATTTGTAACTTTTTCAACAGCTTTCCAAGTTAGTAAGTATCATTGGTAGTTGGATAGGCCTGTCATAGTCTTGGCCATCCACCTGCTGCCAGTTTGTTTGGGTGTTTTTACTTGCTCTTGACCACAGAGAATTTTGTCCTTTCTATACTAAGGTAGAATGACTCCTGAAGAAAGGATACACTTGCAGGCCTGAAGCCAGTTTGCAAAGATTTGTTTTGCAGTATCCATATAGGCACTGTATAGTTGCTTTGTTGATATTATTTTAGAGTATTTTCATGAGGCATTAAAAAATGTTTAATAGTTGTTAAGAGTGAGATCATTGCTTTTCCATACTTACTGTGGAGCACTCTTTTTTCTAAAATAGAGATGGTAACAAGGACAGAGTTGTTAGAATACCAGCGAGGCTGCTTCACATTTAGTATGCAAGACAACATAGAAGTGGCACCAAGTGGCTAAAACAGGTTTTTAGAACAAGGGCTTAGGATGTCTTTGCCAGGGAAATTGGCCAAGAGGCTGTGGCTCCCCCAGAATTCCCTGCTGATGGCAGAGCTCTGATTTGCAACATCAGTGTTGTTGTCAGTGTAAGTAGACGACAAGGGTACAGCTTTGCATGCACATTCAAGGACATTTCCCTGGACCAGAACACACCTCAACACCTTGGGATTCCTCTTAGAGTGTTTATGTATAATTAGATCCTGAAAAGGACAGTGATGGGCTCAGGGATTATGGAAATGACCTTTCCTGAACAGAATTAATACCTCTAACAAAACTGCTTTCCTGATCGTCATTGAGAGGTCTGAGTTTTGATTGCCTGCTGTGGTGGCTACAGGCGGAAAATTTTCTGTCTAGAGAAAATTTCTTTACAAACCACACAGCCTGTAAGTGGAAAGTTGTTTGCCTGTTCTGGGTAGGAAGGCCATTTTAAAATGGAAAATTGGAATTTAAGTGTTTCAGTCTGGCTAATTCGTGTTGAAAAATAAGCTTCTCTCCTTTTTCTGCAGAAGTGTTATTTTGCTTGTAATGGACCAGAAACAAGCCCCACAAGGGTCCGAGCCTGACAGGAGGTAGGCTCCCAATAAAAATCCTGCAGAGCTTCACCCCAGCTTGGGGATGACCTCAGGGATTTGTCCCACTGCATTCTGACTGGGGGAGCCAGATGATCTATATTTAATACATTAGCGTGCTTTTACTTAATTTTTTGTCTTTCAAACAATTATGGAAGTTCGTATGATTATTGGAAGAAAAATTGGAAAACAGAAAAGCCAGAAGGAAAAAATTAACTGTAATCACAACACCTAGTAAAAACATGATAAATGCTATAAACATTTGTATTCTACATCTTTTTTTCTACCTTGGTAGAAACGCTGTTTTTATTACAAAAATAGTATCATGCTGTACCTCTTGTTTCAGAACCCCTTTTGGCCTTCTGTTTTTGGTAATAGCAGAAACAAATGAAACTCAAATGCTCAGGGAAAGATTTTTCAGGCAACCGGCCTGGCAAATCAAGTAAAAAACAAAAAAAAAAAAACAAAAAAAACCCTAAAATTGAGAGGTTGGTGTTTGGCAGGAGGTAGCACTTAGTTCTAAAGATGGTTCAAGGATTCTCTGAAGTGATGGCAAGGTCAGGAGTCTGGGATAAAACTCCAGAGCTGGAACTCCACTCTGAATTCAGGAATAGAAAAGAGATGGATGGAAAGAAAAAAAAAAAAAGAGAGAAGAGATGGATAGTGAGGGATGGCTCATATGAGTCCAAGCTCCTTTTAGTCCTAGCTTTACTATGCAGTTTATAAGACCTTGGACTTGGCTGGATTTCTTAACCTTTCTTGGCCTCAGTATTTTCATCTTAAAAATGACAGGGGTGGAGGGAGGTAGTTCATTTCTGAGGTTCCTTGCCATTCTAAAAAGTTGTGGCTTTGTGTTTGCTTATAAAATGTTTCCATTTTATGCTGACATTCCATCTCTATCCAAAAAGAATTGAAGAATGCCTAAGCAAGGCATGACACAGAAGGTTCAGATTAATTGAAGACCTCAAAGAGAAAGTTGGGGCCAGGGAATAAGGGTAGGGAAACAGGTTGCATTCAAGGACGATGTCAGGACACAAAGTGCAGACATAAGTTCTGGCAACCAGAGCAAATGGCAGCTCATGTCTACTTATGGGAGTCATGGGATCTCTGTGATAACTTCTAGAATGGGCAGGTGTGAGATATCTTCTGTGGGACTTTAAAGTGGATAATACACAATGTGGACAGCTGGCCTACTGCATCCCTATAATGGATGGGATAGTCTGTTTACTATGGCTCTTTCCCGTAAACTCATGGCATAGCCACAATAGTAGATTAAGGAAAATAATAGTGCACCACTACCACCATGAGGCCCAAACTGCAGTCTTAAATATTTCAAATAAGATAATCATAATGAATACAATTAATCTTACTGTTTGGCTGGACCCTGGAGTTAAAGGAAGAAGATCTAGAGCAGTGTTTTTGCAGCCTTGTCTGCCCACAGCCCCGACTTACAAGATTTTGTTTTAATTAGTGGTGAGACCAGCCACCGGAGTCTTTTTAACACACCGAGTTTTGATATGTTTCCACTTGTGAAGTTGACCTTGTATCCCATGGGCAAACTTCCCTGACACCAGATAGCTCAATTATTTTCCCTGGCTAGAAGCTTGACAAGGGACAGATGTTTTGTGTTGCTGATTAACCTGACAGCTCCACGAGTGGAAGGTAAGGTTAAACCATCACTTTATGAGATTAAGGAGCCTCTCAGAGTGTGAGCCATGATTTTTCATAGTAGACAGTTTGGCCTCTCAAGGGCTGTGATGGTTTATTTACTGCATCAACTTGGCTGGGCCACAGTGCCCAGATATTTGATCAAATACTATTCTAGATGTTTCTGTGAAGGTGTTTTTTAGACGAGATTAACATTTAAATTAGTGGACTTTGAGTGAAGCAGATCACCCTCCACAATGTGGGTGGGCCTCCAGTCAGTTAAGACCTTAATAGAACAAAGACTGATTACCCCACCCCCCACATCATCCCTCCTCAGCGGGAAGGGATTATGCCAGCAGACTGCTTTGGGACTCCAAACGCAACTCTTCCTTGTATCTCCAGCTTGCCAGCCTGAAAATCATGAGATTTTAGTCTCAGACCTCCACAACTGTGTGAGCCAGTTCCTTAAAATAAATCTGTATATACATATCCTGTTGATTCTGTTTCTCTGGAGATCTCTAATACCCAGGTGCCATGGAGGCTGCAGGGACCCTTTGTATTTTTATGAAATAATCATAACTGACCTTGCATTTGAATCCTAGCCTTTTTTTTTTTTTTCTCCCAATGTTTATCTATTTTTGAGAGAGAGATAAAGTGTGAGTGGGTGAGGGGCAGAGAGAGAGGCTGACACAGAATCTGAAGCACAACCTCCAGGCTTCAAGCTATCAGTGCAGAGCCTGATGCAGGACTTGAACTCATGAACTGTGAGATCATGACCTGAGCTGAAGTCGTATGCTTAACTGACTCAACCTCCAGGTGCCCCCCAGCCCTTTTTAAATGAGTTTTTACAAAATTGTATTTTATATGACTTCAGACTTTTAAATGTTGCAGGAATAATACAATAAATTCCCATTCTTCATGCAGATTCCCCAAGCATTAAACATTTTAACACATTTGTCCCTTTCTATACATATTAATACATTTTTCTCTGAACCGTTTGAAAGTAAATTGCAGACTTGATGCTCCTTTACCCTTAAAAATTTGAGTGTGTACTTCCAAAAATCAGGGAGACTCTCTTAGACAAACACTGTGAACAATTAAACCCAGGACATGCACATTGACATGGTGCTGTCACCTGCAGATCTCATATAGCTCTGCCAGTTGCCCGACTAATAAGAAATACAGATAAGAAAATTTAGAGAACTTTATGTCTTTTCGGATTATACCTAATTTTTCATTAAACAGACCAGAGCTTTAAGCCATTTAGAAACCTGCACATTCTGAGACATGAAACAAGTAATCAACAGATAATAGCTGGCTTGTCTTCTACCTTATACAGAATGGTGTTCTTAGGACATGGTAAAGGGAAGAGGCATGAACACAAAGTTAGCAAGGTAATCAGACCACAGAAGAGTTTGGTTAACTCCTTTGACAGGATCTCTGGGATTAGGAATTATATGTGATTTCAGTTCTAGCTGAGTGTCTTCTTGGCCATGAAACATCATTTAAAATGAAAGGTGAAAGAAGCTCAGGGTGAAAATGCTTACTAGTGCCACACTAGTTATAAATATACTTTGACACAGTCCAGGTCACTTAACATAAATTGATTAGGCTCTGGCTTCTCTGGCAGTGTGATAAGACTTCTGTGATTGGCTCGGGGATGGGAGCGAGGAGACATTTTGTAGAGCTTAACAGCATGGAAGGCAGGAGGCAGAGGATTATAAAAAAAGTTATATCATGGAGTGCAAAATAAATTTGTTCCCTGCAGAGCTGACTGATCTCTGTGATCCCTATAAGTTCTCAAACTCTATTATTTTATTATATTTTACATTTTCCAAATTGACTTTGAGCAAACAGGCCTGTGTTCTAGTCCTAGGTACCAGTACCTAAAGTAAAAAAGGAAATCCGTGATCCATGGAATTTCTGCCAGTTACTCACCAGAAGCCAAATTTCCCTGTCACTTAATTCTAAAAGAACATGCTTGAGTGTGGCTCCATAGGTTGGGAGTATAAGAGATGTGGTAGAAAGTGTTCAGCATCCTTACGGCAAACATAGTAGTGGTTTCATAAAGCTGTTGTCGGTGCGACCCTCCAAAAAGCCCCTCAGACACAGCAGAATGGGTGTGAAGCAGGATGACCAGTGAAGACAAGGAGGAGCCTCAGCTGTCTAGCAGGTGAGAAGGCTGATGCCCCCTAGCAGTACCCTCACTAGGCTGGCAAGGGCAGGGCTGCCCTGGTGCCTTTGGCGAGGCTGGGGAGCTCACCAGAACTGGCCTTATGTTGGGCCAGTGGTCTCTGTTCCTGTGTCCTGTCCAGGCCAGCTCTGTCTGGCAGGGAGCTGGTAGTCTGTGGGCGTCACTGTGCCTGCTCAGTCACAGCGAGATGGCTGGCACGTTAAGACATAACACAGAATCTGATAGGGGGAGTGTTGCTGCCTTTTCCTGGGCACAGGATGACACGTCACTGGCCAGATCCACCTGTAGAAACAGGTTCTTCTCTTGATGAAAACAGTTGCATCAGTCTGTGTTTTGTTGCCCTGAGTGCTGGAGTTCTTTCTTTCCTTTTCCTGCAGAGTGTTCACTTTCTGTTAAACAAAGACTCTAAATAGCCTTTTTGGAGAGGGAAGAGAAATTGGAGGTTTCTGAAAGTCCAGTTCTGTTCATGAATCTCCATTGTATAAAGAGCAAAATGAGGCTCTACCTGTTGCTTTTAAGCTCCAGCTCCACAATTTGAGTTCCTTAACTCCTAAGATGTCTTAGGAGAAGACTACTATGTTGTGTATTTGCGTTGGTCATCTTTTCATCTCTTCATTTTGAGGAAGGGGCTTCTTTTGTGCTTTTCTGTGATGCTTTTGGTGTAGACTTTGCATGTAGTAAACCCAATTAAAAAAATTTAAGGCTGCCTCTAAGCCTCTTAACATGTGTAACAGTCATATTGCAAGAAGGGACCATACAAGAAAGGTCAGCAGCCCGGTTCACACCCCAGGCCACAGGCCCCCAGAACTGCTGTAGAGGGTTTAAGGGGTCCTTGTTGCTCTCATGCTGAAGGAGGGGAGTTCAGGTTCTTTGGCCAGAGTTCCTTGATTTGGGAGACCCTGTCCACAGTTGCACAGATGGTGGTGGGAGAGGCCGGGGGTGGGGTGAGAGGGATGGAAAGAGACTGGGCAAAGCCTGGGTTGGCCTTGGGCCTGCAGTAGCAGCAGAGTTTGGGGACACTGAGGAACTGGCCCTTTGCTGGTGAGCCCCCTGTGCTTTTTCTTGCACCAATCCTGTGCCCTCAGTTGGTTCAGTCCAGAATTGCCACCCTGTTAATTAGGTTCCATCACTCTCCCTGAAAATCTGGCCCAGCAAGGGGACCAACATTGCCTGAGTCCACAGCTAGCCCTGTGTTAAACCCCAAACTAGACATGGTATTTCTCAGAGAGGTGAAGGGATCCAGGCCACCCTGCTGGCCAGGCCAGGAACCAGGATTGGACCCCAGCGTGCATGGTTCAAAAGTGTGTGCATCTCCTTGGGCGGCCCCTCTGGCAAGCCTTCTTCAGTTTAGTTTTACTCTGAACCATCTTAAGGAAACTGAGGAAAACAAATTCAACACATTTGAGGAAACTATAAAAATTCTTGGAACAAATCACACAGATAGCAACAACAGACAAAGGCCAGAGTGCAGGGCTCTGGCTGGGTGGGTGTGCAGCAGTGCCTAACCTAGAGCCGGCCATGGCCAGTCTTTGGGTGGGTGCTGTCCAAGGGAGCCCTGATGCCGCCACTTCTGCTCCCCTCGTATGCAGAGGTGCATTGGGAGGCTGCCTGGAACTATTAGCAGAATTAAATAAGCTGCTGAGCCCTTGACATCTGTGCTCAACTTGGAAGGAAAATTAAAGACTGGAAGATCTTTTTTTTTTTTTTTTAAATATCATTTTGTAACTTATTTATTTATTTATTTATTTATTTATTTATTTATGAGAGACAGAGTGTGTGTGAGTGAGGGAGGGGCAGAGAGGGAGAGAGAGAGAATACCATGAGGGGCAGAGAGAGAGAGAGAGAGAGAGAGAGAGGAATGGAGAGTGCTGAACCCAAAGTGAGGTTTGCACTCACCCAATGCAGGACTCAAATTCATGAACTGTGAGATTGTGACCTGAGTCGAAGTCAGATGCTTAACCAGCTGAGCCACCCAGGTGCCCCAAGACTGAAAGATCTTAAGACAAGGTCCAACATTTTATGCCTTACACAAACAAAGATAGTCAAGCTCTTTTCATAGTGCTAGTTAAAAATTAGAAACTTTAGCAGAGATCAAACTACAGCTTTAAAAATACATAGTTCCAGTTAAAGGCAACATGAAAACATTGTGATCATATTCCTGAGTTTCCAACTTGTCATAAAACCTCTCCAGGGAGAACCCCAGAAGTAGGTATGTGGGGGAGAAGTGAGCCTTCTTGTGTACATAGGAAAAGGGCATGATTGTGCTTGGAACCTTCACTCACACTCTTCTCATACAGCTGGATTTTGTTGGGCTCAGTGTGTTCTCAGTGGTTACTAAGCCCTGTGTGGAGGGAGGGGCAGCATAGCGCTATGGAAACCCCATATGACAATAACTCAGTTCAAGTGCAGAGTAAATAGCGTCCGGGAAGAAGCAATGGGCCATGAGCAGTAGTGACAGCAGCTGTACTCAGAGTGGCTGTAGATTCACTCACTGCGCTGCCATGTTTGTGATTTAAAGGGCATTGGAATCTGGGCAGTAACTGAGAAGCCATACATTCAAATGATTGAAAAAGAAAAGTCTGTCAAAGTTTGAACTTGCCATGGATTTTATTAGTATGTATGTATGTTCTTTGTATGTATGTATGCATAGATTTATGTATAGAAAGTTTTATTCAGTTATATACTGAAAAACATGTTTTTATTTTTTTTAAGTTTATTTATTTTGAGAGAGAGAGAGAGAGAGTCCTCCAAGCAGTGTCCCAAGATGGGGGGCTCCAACTCACAAACTGTGAGATCATGACCAGACCTGAAGTCTGATGCTTAAATGACTGAGCCACTCAGGCACCCTAAAAATGTTTTTAATGTTTTATTCAGTTTCTTTTCTCAGGGACGCTAATTTTGCTGATGTTAGCTATTCTTTGTCTTCCATATGGATATTTTCCTCTCCAATCCTTTTCATGCTTTTCCCCCATTTTGTCTGCTTTTCCAGCCAGGTTTTTATTTCCATCTTTCCCTTTGTTTTGCATTCAGTGGTGCCTCCATTTCTGTAGTAGTTTTGTCTCTTTTTTATTTTACTTTCCTGTGCCTGGTGCGGTTCTTTTGTTACTTTATTGGTGTTTCTTGATGTCTCAGATTAGTCTGTATTAACAAATTGTATTTGCTCCATGGTAAATGCTAGTGTTCTTTACCCCTTTTGTTTCCTGTTCTTTTTTCCTGTTTTAGATTTCAGGATGTAGATCCTGAGTTCCATCTCCTTGAGTAGAAGGAATTCTTCCTGAACCAGCTGTTTGCAGCTGGATAATGGGGCAAGGGCCTGGTGTGTGCAGCCTGGAGTGAGCAGCTCTTCCTTGGGTCCCAGATTTATGAGTGTGTGCATGTGTCTGTGTGTGTACACACATGTGAGTGTGTGCATGTGAGTGCACATGTGCAAATTAATGAATTGTGTACAGGTGTGATTGCATGTGTGTGAGTGCATGTAAGCGCACACATGTATGGCTGTGCACACAAGTATGTGCATCTGTAGGTGTGCATGTGTGTGTGTGTGCATGCGTGCATATGAGTGTAAAGTACTTTATCCTTTCCTCGACTTCAGAAAAGCAGAGACCAGCAGTGAACAATCACCCTGTCCCCACCCTGCAGCTTGGTGGTGAAGATGTACAAGGGTCAGTTTTCCAATTTAGTTCTACCTGTCCTGACTTTCCATCAGTGAGTTTTCGGGAGAAGTGGGCAGAGGCATTTTTGTTCCACCATCTTTACAACTGCAAGTATTCTACTTAATGTACAACATTTATAAAATTTTGTGCATTATTTTTACTATTTTATATTTTTTGGTAACAGCTTTAAGATAAAATTCAAATAGTATGCAATTCACCCATTAGAAGTGCACAATTCATTGGCTTTGGTATAGTCAACAGAGTTGGGCCATGGTCACCACGGTCAATTTTAGAACATTTTCATTACTCCAGAAAGAAACACCACAGCTTTTAGCTGTCACCCACTGTAAACTTCCTATACCCCTCCCTACTTATTAGGGAACCATAAATCTACTCTCTGTTTCTTTAAGTTTGCCTATATTTTATAAATGGAATGATACAATATATGGTCCTTTGTGACTGGCTCCTTTCATCTAGTGTAACGCTTTGTAGGTTCTTGTTTGTTGTAGCATGTATTGGTACTTGATTCCTTTTTATGGCTGAATAATATTCCATGATATGAATATACCACATTTTCTTTATTCATTCACCAATTGATGAGCATTTGAGTAGTTTCTGTCCTCTGACATACAAGTTTTTGCATAGACATAGGTTTTGTTTCTTCTGGATACATGCCTTGGAGGAGAACTGCTGGACCACATGCTAATCCCTTTTAACTTTTTGAGGACCTACCAGACTGATTTCCAAAGCCACTGCACAATTTTACAGCCCACCCTTCATACCCCATGTATGAAGACTCTGATTTTTTTCAAATTTTTTCTAACATTTGTTTTCATCTGATAACTTTTTGATTATAGCCATCCTATAGTGGGTGGGAATTGATATTTCACTGTGGTTTTGATTTGCATTTCCCTGATGAGGGTGATGTTGGGCATCTTTTCATGTGCCTGTTGGCATTGTGTATTTTCTTTACCAAAATGTCTGTTCAGATCCTTTGCTCAACCACCTTGTCTTTTTTTTTTTTTTTAATGTTTATTTATTTTTGAGAGAGAGAAAGAGTGCAAGTGGGGGAGGAGCAGAGAGAGAGGGGACACAGAATTGCAAGCAGACTCCAGGCTCTGAGCTGTCAGCACAGAGCCCAATGTGGGGCTCCAACTCACAAACCATGAGATTGTGACCTGAGCTGAAGTTGGAAGCTTAACCGACTGAGCCACCCAGGCGCCCCCCCCCCCCCCCCGCCGCCCAACTTGTCTTTTTATTATTAAGTTGTACGTGTGTTCTACATACAGCTTCTCTCATCAATTATATGATTAGCAAATATTCTCTCCCATTCTATGGGTTATCTTTTAATTTTCTCCATCTTATCAAAAGTTTTTAACTTCAATGAAGTCTAATTTATGTTTTTTTCTTACTTGTGCTTTTGATGTCATACAAAAGAAACCATTGCCTAATCCAAGGTCATGAAGATTTACTTCTGTTTTCTTCTTAAAGTTGTATGGTTTTGACTCTTGCATTTAGATCTTTGATGTTCTTTGAATTAATGTTTGTATGTGGTGTGAGGTAGAGGTCCAGCTTTATTCTTTTGCATGTGGATATCCAGTTGTCCCAGCACCATTTGTTAAAGAGATTGTTCTTCTGACTAAATGATCTGGGCACGCTTGTTGAATACCAGTTGACCATAAATTTGAGGGTTGATTTTTGTACCCTATATTTCATTGCTCTGTGTGTCCATACTTCTGCCAGTACCACACAGTCTTGCTGACTATAGTTTTGTAATAAGGTTTGAGATTAGGAAGTGTGAGTCTTCCAACTTTGTCCTTCTTTTTCAAGATTGTTTTGACTCGTCCAGATCCCTCACATTTCCGTCTGATGGATCCACCTAATCCACCTAATGAATTAGTTTGTCAATCTGAAAGGAAGCAGCTGGAATTCTGACTGGGATTGTGTTGAATATGTTGATCCATTTTGGAAGTTTTGCCATCTTAACACTGTTAAGCCTTGCAATCCACTGACATGGGATGTCTCTCCATTATCTTAGTTCCTTTGCCTGTATATTTTGCAAATGTGGAACCCCTTTCTTCCTGGCTCATCCTCTATGGCTGTTTTATGGTCCTGAGGAGTAAAATGTGAAGTAATGGTATAAATGCAGCTATAAAAGCCCAGAGAGCAACACTGCTGAAACAGCAGGTGGATGGCCCATGGCCACAGAGTTTTTTCAAAAGGTTTCTAGTCAGCTGCTGGTCAGAAATCTAAAGGTAGTATAAAAAAGACACTTTAAGAGAGTCACTGCATGGAACGTGGGTCTCAAAGCCACTCAGGCAGGTCACCCTATGTGGGCATTCCAGTAAAGCCCTGACAAGCCCTCTCTGCAGTCTGTGGAAAGTGAATTCTCTCTCTGCATTCTGCAACGGTAGGGAAATTGATTTTTTTAATTGTATTTTGAACATTTTAACCTGCAGGAAAGATAAAACCATAGTACAGTCAGTACTTCTCCATGGACTCACATCTGAATCCAAGACACACATTCTCATCATTATGCATATGTACACACTCACGACACACCCTTTTTCAAGGCTTGGTTTTGTTTTTTTAACTTTTCCTTTAGGAGCAACATTAGATTTGCAGGGGGCTACAAACATAGTGTGGAGTACCATGTAGCCCTCCCTCAGTTTCCCCTAATATTAGTATCTTGCATGACCACAACACAGTTATCAAAGTAAGCTAGCACTGGCTCAGCACTTTCTTCACATTTTTGACCAGTTTTTCCTCTAATATTGTCTGTCCCTGGACCAAATCCAGGGCTCTCTAGTTATTATGTCTCCTTAATCTCCTCCCATTGGCGATGGTGGTTGGTCTTTCCTCATCTTTCACAACGTTGGATAATCTGATGAATACTGGCCAGGGAGTTCATAAAACAACCCTTAGTTGGTGCCCATCCAAGGTTTTCTCCAAATTAGTGTGGGTTATCGAGCTTAGAAAGAATACCTCAAGCCATGGAGCCCCCTTCTCATCACAGCGCATCATCACAACCCATCACTGGTGATGTTAACCTTGTCACCAGGGGAATGTGGTGTCAGCAGGTTCTTCCCCTGTGAAGTTACAGGTTCCCTCCCAGACTCACCTCAGCCAACTCACCCTCAAGGGGGAGGGGATTTAGCACCACCTGCTGGAGTGAAGAATATCAGAGAATTTTTTGACATTTGTTAAAACCACATGGTAATGAGTATATACTTTGGGGGAGATATTAGAGGCTGTGCAGATAGTAAAGCTGTGCCAGCTGGCTTCAGAGTTCAGCTGTGGCCGTTGTCTGCAGCAATTACACTGCGCTGTTCTCATGCTGATTTTCTGTTTCGCTCGTTCCATCTGCATGCATTCATTGGAATTTATCTGTGAGGAATATTTCTCCCTTCTTCCCCATTTATTTTTCCAGACCTTACTTTTGATGGCAGGAAGCAGCATGGAGTCCTGTATAAAAGCAAGACTCTGAGGGCCAGATTGTGGCTCTGCCACTGCCACCCAGTGGCCCCACTGGGTGGTTTGTGAGGAGTAAATGGTACCATGCATGGGAAGGGCTTAGAACCCAACTCAGCTCCCAGTGAGTGTGGGTGGTCATCCTCTTTGTTTACATAGAAAGTCACATATTCCAATCCCCCAGAGCCAGCCAATAGGCAGCAGAAACTTTCCTGACTTGTGTCCGTCCGTTCATCCATCCATCCATCCATCCATCCATCCAGTTGTGTTGACTGTGTGGTGTTTGCCGAGTACCTAACATGGGTGTTAAAAGCTGTTAATACTTGAAAATATCCCCCCCCCCCGCACGCCGCCCCCCCCCCCCCCAAGTTGTTTTATCCTGTGTTAGAGATTTGAAGATGTCACTTGCTCAAGGGCTCATGGTGGGGAAGAGGCCAAGCTAAGTTCAGAGCTGGCTCTATCCATTCTGGGAGCCTTGTTCCCTACCACTGCCCTGCCCTGCCTCCTCCCATCTAGGGAGGCCAGCTTATATCCAGAAGGGCAATGAGCAGTTTTGCTATAGAAGGGTCCCGGGCAGGCTGCCTTTGGAAAGCTGAGTTTGGCCAAGACTCAGCAAAGGGAGTGAGCCCATTTAGGGGGGATTGTGGGTAGCCTAAATGAGACCCCTAAGTAGGTGCCCTTACGAATCTGCCCAACACCCTAATCTTCCTCATGTGTCAGGATGGAAAAGAAATCTAAGATTCTTTCTTTTGTCTCCTCAGCGCATCTATTATCTTTCCCTGGAATTCTACATGGGCCGCACACTGCAGAACACAATGGTGAACCTGGGTCTTCAGAATGCTTGTGATGAAGCCATTTATCAGGTACAGTGCTTTGGGTCTGGGCTGGTGGGTAGCCTCTTGCAGCACACTGAGTTTTAATCCAGGCCCCACAGAGGTGAGCATTGATGTTGAGATTTGCTGCCATCTGGGGCTGGTAGTGACTTATGACATAGTCTGTCCTACATGGGGGAGAATAGGTTGGTGGGTGACACTCTTTCTCAAGGGGAAAAAGTAAGGATTGGATGGGAAACTAATACATGGGAGGGCAAACATGGCTTTTCATTGTGGTGCTAAGGTTTCAAGGCTTCTAGGAGCCATTGTACTCCTCACACCCGCCCCAGGGGCAGATTTACCCCAGGGCAGAAGTGCTTGGTATTGTCCATTTCATTCTTGCCTTACTGAACTAGTAACCCACCTCTGGGCCCCTCTCCCACCCCAGGCAACTTTTTGTGCTCATCTTATTCTCTAGGTATAAAATTGCCCCTTCTCCCCAGTCGGAATAAAAACTGTCTTTGCTTAAGGGGTCTTAATTAACACTTATTCACTTGGAGGCTAACTCCGTACACAGTTCATTTGTGGTTTTAGAGCAGAGCTGGAATCCATCCTGTCTGTTTTCTGCTCTCTACCCACCTCCCTGGACACCCATCTTCCTCCTATACTGGACACTCAGTGTACAATTTCTAGGGTGTGAATAAGTAGCACTTCTGCCCTTCTGCACGTACATAGCAGGGTCTTCACCAGAGTCTTCCCTCCCCCAGCACCTTCCACTGCCTTTGCTTTGGTTCAGTTTAGGGTGGGAGGCACTCTGGGGGCCCTGTTGGTAGCAGCATGGTGGGGACCTCACATGGGTCTCAGGCATGGTACAATAAAAATTTGGAAAAAGATTGGACTCCCCAAAATGGAAATTGTAAGCTCAAAATTATCTAAGAAGAGACTGGAAGGAAAGATGATGTTGGAGTAGGAGGACCCTAGGCTTGCCTCGTCCCACAAACACAACTAGAAAACTATCAAACCACCCTAAGTACTCCAGAAATCGTCCTGAAGAATGACACAACAAACTCCACAACTAAAGGGAGAAAAGAGGCCACATCGAAGAAGGTAGGAAGTACGGAGACATAGTTTGGGAAAGAAATGGATCAGATTGTGCCCACTGTGGTGGGGGAGGGAGCCACTGTTGCAGAGAAGGGCAAGAGATAGACTAGCACACAGGGGAGTGCATGGGATAGATAAATCTCCATAGCAGTTGACTTGGAAAGTGAGAGAGGTTCAATTTCATGACTTCTTGTGACCAGTGGGGCTTAAAGGCTGGAGGGTTTTTGTTTGTTTGTTTGTTTTGTTTTTTTAATTGATTTTCTTGAGTGGTGGAGCAAAGAAGAGGGAGAGAGATAATCCCAAGCAGGCTCTGCACTGTCAGTGTAGAGCCCGACATAGAGCCTGACACAGAGCTTGAACTCATGAACTGTGAGATCATGACTTGAGCCAAACCAAGAATAGGATGCTTAACTAACTGAGCCACCCAGGCACCCCTTAAAGGCTGGAATTTTAAAGTTCAACAGGCTGGGCTGGGATAGAACCCAGAGGCATTGGATTGCTCTTGGAGAAAAGGCAGACAAATACCTTTAGACATACTGTGTGGAAACAACAATCTGGAGAGGACCTGGAACACACAGTGGGAAGGGTGTTTGCTCATTTTGGAGTGTGTTCTAGAGAGGCAGCATTTACAGAGACCCCTCTGAGAACAAAGGAACTGGCAGGCACCGCTTCTCTCCCCTACCCATCAGTATAAGCACAGGGCCACTTGCGGGAACCAGCATAGTGCCATCACTCCCTAAGTAACTTGCTTTCACAAAGTCATGCCCCCAGCACCCTGGTGGAACTGCCCCTCCCAGTCATGCTTGCCTCAGTCCCGGGGTGGCAGGTCCCTTCCCCCCAGAAGACTGGCTCAAACCCCTACTTACACCATGTCTCCCATTGTGAGAGTTTTGAGGGGCCTTGGTTTCAACAGTGGTGGAGACAGGTCTCATTTCACAAGCTGACCAGAGCACACCTAGTCAAAAGTTGCCACATTCAGGCCAGGGATTAAACATTGCCTGCAACAGACAAAGACGGCTTCTGCAGATGATTGGCCTAAAGGATAAAGCAGCCAGAACACAATAGTTGAGCACACACAGCACACATTGGAGACACTCCCTGAAGCATCAGGTTTTGGGGAATAGGGGACACTACACTGCAGGACACTACAGGACCTCTTTTTCATAAAGCCATTACTCTCAAGA
Source organism: Panthera leo (assembly GCF_018350215.1). NCBI lineage: Eukaryota > Metazoa > Chordata > Mammalia > Carnivora > Felidae > Panthera > Panthera leo. Next base: position 49,769,856 of record NC_056681.1, read on the forward strand.
ATAGGACGTGTAGCTGACTTTCCCAACATACAGAAATAGGCATAGAGACTTAAAATGAGAAGACAGAGAAATTTATCCCAAATGAAAGAACAAGATAAGGCCACAGCTGGAGATCTAAGCAAGAGAGACATAAATAACATACCTGATAGAGAATTTAAAGTCCAGATACTTGTTGGACTTCAGAAAAGAATGGAAGGCATTGGTGAGATGATCAACACTGAGATAAGAAAGATAAAGCGTTCAATAGGAGAAATGAGAAACACACTTGATGGAATGGACAGCAGGCTGGAAAATGCAGAGGAAGGAATTAATGACTTAGAACAAATGACTCCATCAAACAATAACATTATAGGGATCCCAGAAGAGATAGACAAGGGGGCAGCAAATTTAGTTGAGGAAGTAATGGCTGAAAACTTCCCTAATCTGGGGAAGGAAACAATGTCCAGATCCAGGAAGCCCAGAGTACCCCCAACAGACTCAACAAAAGCAATCCATACCTAAAACATAGGGAAGAGAGGAGTAAACAATTGGTTGACACTTAAACAACCATCAACTTAATATAGACTGCTACATGCAGAAGATGGTATATATAAACCTAATGGTAACCACAAATCAAAAACCACTAACAAATATGCAAAGAATAAAGAGCAAGAAATCCAAATACATCACTAAAGAAAACCAACAAGCCATGAAAGAAAGAGAAGGGTCAGAGAAAAACTTCAGAAACAACCAGAAAATAAGTAATAACATGGCAATGAATACATATCTATCAGTAATGATTTTGAATGTAAATGGACTAAATGTTCCAATCAAAAGACATAGGGTGTCAGAATGGATTTAAAAAAAAAAAAAAAAAAGACCAGTCTATATGCTGCCTATAAGAGACTCATTTTAAACCTAAACACACCTACAGATTGAAAGTGAGGGATGGAGAAACATTTATCATGCAAATAGATGTCAGAAGAAGCTGGAGAAGCAATATTTATTTCAGACAAAATAGATTTCAAAACAAAGAATGTGACAAGAGACCAAGAAGGGCACTATATAATAATAAAGGGGGCAATCCAATAAGAATATATAATTTAAATATTTATGTACCCAACATGGAGGAACCCAAATACATAAAATTGTTATAATAAACACAAAGGAACTGTTTGGTAATAATACAGTAATAGTGGAGGACTTTAATACCCCTGTTACATTGATGGATAGATCATCCAAACAGAAATTCAATAAGGAAACTATGGCTTTCAATGACACATAGGACCAGGTGGATTTAACAGATATATTTAGAATATTCCATATTAAAACAGCAGAATGCACATTCTTTTCAGGTGCACATAGAACATTCTCCAGAATAGATCACATATTAAGCTACAAAACAAGCCTCAACAAATTCAAAAGGATTGAAGTCATACCATGCATCTTTTTGTAGTGTTGATACCACACTATGAAACTAAAAATCATAAGAAAAAAAATCTGGAAACCACAAATACTTTGAGGGTAGATAACATGCTGCTGAACAATGAGTGGGTTAACAAAGAAATCAAATAAGAAATCCAAAAGTACATGGAAATAAAAGTACATGAAAATTAAAACACAATGTCTAAAACTTTTAGGATATAGCAAAAGTGGTTCTAAGAGGAGGTTTATAACAATATAGGCCTACCTCAAGAAGCAAGAAAAATCAAAAACAAAAACAAAACAAAACAAAACAAAAACCTAACCTTGCACCTAAAACAGCTAGAAAAAGAAGAACAAACAAAATCCAAAACCGGCACAAGGAAGGAAATAATAAAGATTAGAACAGAAATAAATTATATAGAAACTAAAAAACCAGAACAGATAAATGAAACCAGCAGCTTATTCTTTGAAAAGATCAACAAAATAGATAAACATCTAGCCAGACTCATCAAAAAATAAGAGAAAGGATTCAAATAAATAAAATTTCAAATTAAAGAGGAGAAATAACAACCAATGCCACAGATATACAAACAATTGTAAGAGAATATTATGAAACACTATATGCCCACAAACTGGACAACCTAGAAGAAATGGATAAATTCCTACAAACATATAATCCACCAAAACTAAAGCAGGAAGAAATAGAAATTTTGAATAGATCGATTACCAGCAAAGAAATCAAATCAGTAATCAAAAAACTCCCAACAAACAAAAGCTCAGGACCATATACCTTCACAGGCAAATTCTACCTAACATTTAAAGAAGAGTTAATACCTATTCTTCTCAAACTTTTCCAAAAAATAGAGAGGAAGGACAACTTCCATATTTACTCTATGAGGCCAGCATTACCCTGATACCCAAACTAAATAAAGACACCACATAAAAAGAGAACTATAGGCCAGTATCCCTGATGAACACAGATGCAAAAATCATCAAAAAAAATACTAGCAGAGTCCAATACTACATTAAAAAAAAATCATTCACCACGGTCAAGTGGTATTCCCAGAACACAAGTTCAAAACGCACAGATCAGTCAACGTGAGATATCACATCAGTAGAGAAAGCATTAAAAACCATATGATCCTTTCAGTAGATGCAGAAAAAGCATTTTTCAAAGAACAACATATGATCACGATAAAAACAAAGTACAGGGGTGCCTGGGTGGCTCAGTCGGTTAAGAGCCTGACTTAGGCTCAGGTCATGATCTCATGGCTTGTGAGTTTGAGCCCCACATTGAGCCCTGAACAATGCTGTGTCCCCTCACTCTCTCTACCCCTCCCCCACTCGCACTGTCTCTCTCTGTCTCCCAAAAATAAAAACCGTTAAAAAAAATTTTTTTAATTAAAAAAAACAAAGCACAACATCTGATCATGATAAAAACCCTCAGCAAAGTAAGGTTAGAGGGAACATACTTCAACATAATAAAGGCCATATATGAAAATCCGCAGTGAACGTCATCTTCAATGGGGAAAAACTGAAAGCTTCCTCCCTGCCACCCCCAAGACCAGGAACAAGACAAGGATGTCCACTGTCATCACTTTTATTCAACATGGTAATGGAAGTCCTAGTCACAGCTGTTAGCAAAACGAAATAAAAGGCATCCAGATTGGTAAGGAAGAAGTAAAACTTTTACTATTTGCAGATGACATGATACTCTATATAGAAAACCTTAAAGACTCCACCAAAAAACTACTAGACCTGATAAATGAATTCAGGAAAGTCACAAGACACAAAATCAAGCGTACAGAAATCTGTTGCATTTCTATGCACTAATAATGAAACAGCAGAAAGAGAAATTAGAAAAACAATCCCATTTACAATTGCCTCCAAAATAATAAGATACCTAGGAATAAATCTAACCAAAGAGGTGAAAGACTTGTACTCTGAAAACTATAAAACACTTTTTTTTAATTTTTTTTACATTTTTATTAATTTTTGAGAGACAGAGACAGAGCACAAGTTGGGGAGGGGCAGAGAGAGAATGAGACACAGAATCCAAAGCAGGCTCCAGGCTCCGAGCTGTCAGCACAGAACCCGACGTGGGGCTTGAACCCACAAACTATGAGATCATGACCTGAGCCAAAGTTGGATGCTCAATTGACTGAGCCGCCCAGGCACCCCAGGAAAATCACAAGACACAAAATCAGTGTACAGAAATCTGTTGCATTTCTATGCACTAATAATGAAACAGCAGAAAGAGAAATTAGGAAAACAATCCCATTTACAATTGCTCCCAAAATAATAAGATACCTAGGAATAAATCTAACCAAATAGGTGAAAGACTTGTACTCTGAAAACTAGAAAACACTTTTTTTGATGAAAGAAATTGAAGATGACACAAAGAAATGGAAAGGCATTCTGTGTTCATGGATTGGAAGAGCAGATATTGTTAAAATGTTTATACTACCCAAAGCAATCTACACATTTAATGCAAACCCTATCAAAATACTGACAACATTTTTCACAGAGCTAGAACAAACAATCCTAAAATTTATATGAACTACTAAAGACCCCGAATTGCCAAAGCAACTTTGAAAAAGAAAAGCAAAGCTGGAGGCATCACAATTCTGGACTTCAAACCATGTTACAAAGCTGTAGTGATCAAAACAGTATGGTACTGGCACAAAAATAGAAACATAGATTAATAGAACAGAATAGAAACCCCATAAATGAATGCACAACTATATGGTTGATTAATCTTTGACAAGGCAGGAAAGAATATCAAATGAGAAAAAGACAGTCTCAACAAATGGTGTTGGGAAAATTGGTCTACTATATACAAAAGAATGAAATGGACCACTTTCTTACACCATACACAAAAATAAATTCAAAATAGATTAAAGACCTAGATGTGTGGCCTGAAACCACAAAAATCCTAGAAGAGAGTTCTAGGCAGTAAAGTTTTTAATATTGGTCGTAGCAACATTTTTCTAGATAGGTCTCCTGAGGCAAGGGAAATAAAAGCAAAAATAAACCATTGGGACTACATCAAAATAAAAAAGCTTCTGCACAGTGAAGGAAGCAATCAACAAAACTATAAGGCAATCTATAGAATGGGAGAAGATATTTGCAAATGACCTATCCTGTAAAGGGTTAGTATCCAAAATATATAAAGATCTTCTACAACTAAACACCCCCCCAAAATAATCCAATTTAGAAATGCACACAGAAGAAATGAACAGACATTTCTCCAAAGATATCAGATGGTTAACAGACATATGAAAAGATGCTCAACATTACTCATTATCAGGGAAATGCAAATCAAAACTATATGAGATATCACCTCACACCTGTCAGAAAGGCTAAAATAAAAAATACAAGAAACAACAGGTATTGGTGAGGATACTAAGAAAAAGGACCCTCTTGCACTGTTGGTGGGAATGCAAACTGGTGCAGCCTCTCTTGAAAACAGTGTGGAACTTCCTCAAAAAATTAAAAATAGAACTATGCTATGATCCAGCAATCACATTACTGGGTATTTACCCCAAAAATACAAAACCACTAATTCAAAGGGATATATGTACCTCTATGTGTATAGCAACATTATTTATAATAACCAAATTATGGAAGCAGCCTAAGTGTCCATCAATAGATGAATGGATAAAGAAGAGGTGAAATTGTATATATACAATGGAATATTATTCAGCCATAAAAAATAATCTTGCCATTTGCAACAACATGTGTGGAGCTAGAGATTATTGATGCTTGGTAAAATAAGTCAGTCAGAGAAATACAAATACCATATGATTTCACTCATATGTGGAATTTAAGAAACAAGCAAAAGGGAAAAGAGAGAGAGAGAAGCCAAGAAACAGAGTCTTACCTGTAGAGAACAAACTGGTTTCCAGAGGGGAGGTGGGTTGGGAGATGGGTGAAATAGGTTGATGAGGATTAAGGAGTGCAGTTGTTGTGATGAGCACCAGGTGATATATGGAATTGTTGAATGACTATATTGTACACCTGAAACTATTACACCATATGTTAATTATACTGGAATTAGAATGAAAAAAATTATCTAAAAAAAGAGGTTATCCTTCAAATTTGTCATTTGAATTCTGTTTACTGAATATGAACATCAGAATGCGTATGTAAGGACCACGAAACATGTAAAGTCTAGGTCTTCAGTGGAATTTATTGTTATAGGAAGTGTTTTAGTTTTCAAAACATTCTCTTTATATATATTCTTACAGATAGTAAAGATTTGAGGGAATGTTTATGCCATAATTATGCCATCTCTATAATCAATTACACAAATAACATGTTAATTATAGGGAGTTGTAAAATGAAGGGTAGCATATATCTTTTTAAATGTTGTACATCTTTTTCTTAAAAGTGGTATTTCTAAGTTTTAATTAATCTTGTATTTGAAAGGTTTTCATGATGATCAAAGCTTTACTGTCTCTAGGTACATGGTTGTTGGGCCCTTCTATTCATAAAGTGGGGTGCCACATGCTTTGGGAATCAGATGATGATGCAGGGCTTGGGTGGGCCTCCTCCCCCATACCCCTCCCCTATTTATAATATAATATGAAAAGTGAAACACACCACCAGTGTATCATACAGGGCTGGAAATTAGTTCCAGGGAGCAGATTACACTAAAAACTAGAACTTCAACAGAAGCAGCTCCCTCCTGACTGCCATCAAGGGCACATTTAAATATTTTTTTTATCATAGAAAATCTAAAATATGTACAAATATTGAGTGACTGCTATGAAGAACTCCTTCCACATACCTATCACTGGGTTCCACCTGTCATCAAGACCTACTCATGACTTCTCATTTCCCTCACATCCCTTGCTACTCCCAGATTATTTAAGCTAATATCAAACAGCATATTTCACTTATTGCCATTTCAACAGGTGTCTGTAAAGATAGGGTCATACCGCTATGACCCCTAAGATATTGACCATCATTTTCAGGCAGTTGACAAACTTGTTGACTGCCTTATAATTTTTTTGATAATTTTTTTAATATGAAATTTGTCAAATTGGTTTCCATATAACACCCAGTGCTCAACCCAACAGGTGCCCTCCTCAGTGCCCATCACCCACTTTCCCCTCCATCCTATCCCCCATCAACCCTCAGTTTATTCTCAGTTTTTAAGAGTCTCTTATGGTTTGCCTCCCTCCCTCTCTAATTTTTTTTTCCCCTTCCCACCCCGCCATGGTCTTCTGTTAAGTTTCTCAGGATCCACATAAGAGTGAAAACATATGGTATCTGTCTTTCTCTGTATGACTTATTTCACTTAGCATAATGCCTTATAATTTTTTAAGCAGTATATTCAGAAACTTAGCTGCATTTGTTTGATATGTCTCTTAAGTCTCTATTAATCTATAGGCTTCTCTTTTTTTATTCTTCTGCCTTCCAGTTTATTTGTTGAAATGATTTGTCCTATAGAGTGTCCTGCAGTCTCTATTGGACTGATGGTGTTCCCAGCTTGTGTTTAACCTGCTGCTTTGTCCCAAGGATTTTACTCTCACCAGTTCTACTCAACATAATACTGACAGGTCTAGCTGGGGTATTTACAAAAGAAAACAAAATAAGAGGCATCTAGATTGGAAAGGAAGAAGGAAAGGTATCTCTTTGAGCAGATGAAACAAAAATATATTAGTACAGCTGAATGAGTTCGGCAAATTTATAGATATAAGATCAATATGCAGAAATCAACCGAATTTTTATGTAACTGCAATGAATGATCTGAAAATGAAATTAAGAAAATTATTCCACTTAAAATAGCATCAAAAATAATGAAATACTTAGGAATTAATTTCCAAAAGAGATGCAGAGTTATGTTCTAAAAATTATAAAACATTGCTGAAAGAAATAAAAGGAGACCTAAAAATGAAAAGACATTTCATGTCCATCCATGACTTGGAATCTTAAGATGGCAGTACTCCCCAAATTGATCTACAGACTTATTGCAATCCCCCACTAAAGTTCCAGTTGTCTTCTTTGCAGAGATTGACAAACTGATCCTAAAATCCAGATGGAAATGCACAGACCAGAAATCAGTATGTATGTATGTATGTATGTATGTATGTATGTATGAATGAATGAATGTATGTATGTATGTATGTATGTATGTATTTATAGAGAGCAGGTGAGTGGGGAAGGGGCAGAAGGAGAATCCCAAGCAGGCTCACACTCAGCACAGAGCCCAAAGCAGGGCTTGATCTCATGATTGTGAGATCTCTGGGCCAAAATCAAGAGTCAGACACTTAACTGACAGAGCCATCCAGGTGCCCCCAGACCAGAAATCATTAAAACATGCTTGAAAAAGAACAGTGTGGAGCCTGCTTGGGATTCTCTCTTTCCCTCTCTCTGTGCCCCTCCCACGCATGCTCTATTTCTCAAAATAAATAAATAAACTTTTTTTTTTTGAAAGAAGAACAAAGTGTGAAGGACTCACACTTCCAAATTTCAAAACTCACTATGAAGCTACAGTGATCAAGACAGTGTGGTACTGGCGTAAGGATAGACATATAGAACAATGGAATAGAATTGAGAGTCCAGAAATAAACCCTCACATTTATAGCCAACTGATTTTCCCCCAATTATTTTGAAATTGTGGTAAAATACACATAATATAAATTGCATTCATACTGTGCCATGATTACCACCATCCATCTCTAGAACTCTTTCCATCTTACAAAACTGAACCTCTATATCCATTAAACACTAACTCCCCATTCTCTCCTTCAAGCTGCTGACAACTACCATTCTACTTTCTGTTTCTATGAATTTGATATTCTAGGTACTTCATATAAGCGAAATCATACAATATTTGTCTTTTTATGACTGGCTTAATATCTTCAAGATTCATCCATGTTGGAGCATATGTCAGAATCTCCTTTTTAAGGATCTACAAATAATATTCCATTGTATGTATGTACTACATTTTGTTCATCCATTCATTGGTCTATAGACACTTGGATTGCTTTGCCTTTTAGCTACTGTGAATAATACTTTTATGAACATGAATGTACGAATATCTCTTCAAGACCCTACTTTCAATTCTTTTTGGTATATACCTAGAAGTGGAATTTCTGGATCATATGGTAATTCTATGTTTAACTTTTTGAGGGACCATCATACTGTTTCCCACAGTGGTGAAACCATTTTACTTTCCCACCAGCAGTGCACAAGAGTTCCAGTTCTTTCACATCCTCACCAACACTTGAACACTTGTTATTTTCCTTTTTTTTTTTTTTTTTTTTTGATAGTAGCCATTCTAATATATGGGAGATAGTATCTCTTGTGGTTTTAATTAACGTTATTTCCCTACTGTGTTGTATGTAAGTGATGAATCACTAAATTGTACTCCTGAAACCAATATTGTGCTGTATGTTAACTAACTAAAATTTAAAGAAAAAGAAAAAAACCCATTATTTCCCTAATGATGAGTGATGTTGAGCATCTTTTCATGTGCTTATTGGCTGGCCATCTAAATATCTTCTCTGGAGAAATGTCTGTTTAAGTCCTTTGCCCATTTCTGAATTGAGTTGTTTGTTTTTTATTGTTGAGTTTTGGGAATTCTCTATTCTGGATATTAATCCCCTGTCAGATATGTGATTAGCATTGCTAATATTTTTTCTCAGGTTGTCTTTTCACTTTGTTGACAGTGTCCTTTGATGCAGAAAAGTTTTAACTTTCATGAAGTCCAGTTTTTTTTGTTTTGTTTTTTTTTTGTTTTTGTCACCTGTGCTTTTGGTGGCCTATATAGTCAAATTGCTTTTTTTTTTTTTTAAGAAAGTGTACCAAAATAACTCAATAGAGAAAAAATATTATTTTTGATAAATACTGCTAGAACAGTTGGATGTCCACATCCAAATGAATGAAGCTGGATCCCTACCTGATACTCCATATAAAAATTAAGTCAAAATGGATCAAAGACCTAAATGTAAGAGCTAAAACCATAACACCCTTAGAAGTATATAGGCAAATCTTCATGATTTAGCAATAGATTCTTAGAAATGACATCAAAAGCACAACCAATAAAAAGAAAAATAGATAAATTGGATGAGAGTTAAAACTTGTGTCATCAAAGGACATTATGAAGAAAGTGAAAAGTCAAAATGGGAGAAAATATTTGTAAATCATAAATCTGATCAGGGTCTAGTATTCAGAATGTATTAACAACTCTTACAACTCAATAACAAAGAGACAGATAACCCAATTTAAAAATAGGCAAAGGACTTGAACAGACATTTTCCCAAAGAAGGTATACAAATGGTCAAAAAGCATGTGAAAAGATAATCAGCATTAGTAGTCGTCAGGAAATGTAAATAAAAACCATGAGATACCACTTTGCACCCACTAGAGTGGCTGTGCTTGTAAAGACAGAGAACAAGTGTTGGCTAGGACATGGAGAAACTGGAACCTTCATATACTGCTGGGAGACAGTAAAATGGTAGAATCACTTTGGAAAATAGTTTGGAAGTTACTCAAAAAGTTAAGCATAGAATTTACCATGTAACCTAACAATTTCACTCCCAGGTTTATTTCCAAGAAAAATGAAAACATATGTCTACCCATAAAATTGTACTTGAATGTTCATAGCAGCATTATTCATAATAACCAGTGGAACCGGCCTAAATATCCATTTATGTGATAAATGCATACACAAAATGTGGAGTAGTCATCCAGTGGAAAGGTACTCAGTGATAAACAGTACTGATACATGCTCCAACATGGATCAACCCTGAAAACATTATTCTAATTGAAAGAAGCCAGATACAAAAGGCCATATGTGGTTTGTTTCCATTTAAATGAAATGACCAGAATAGGCAAATCTATAGAGACAGAAAGTAGAAAAGTGATTGCCAAGGTCTGGAATAGGGAAACTGGGAGTGATTGCCAGTGAATATCGGGTTTGTTTTTGGAATGGTGAAGTTCTGGAATTAGTGGTGGTTGCATAACTTTGTAAATATGCTGAAAACCATTGAATTATTCTCTTCAAATGGTGAATTTTATAGGGTATGTGAATTATATCTCAATTAAAAAGGTTAAAGATGCTTTATCATGCTTTTTCTGTCTTCGGTTCTGAAACCCACTTGAGCAAGATTTTACTTTCTGTCAATTAGCTACTATTTGTGCCTCTTTTGAATACTTTCAAACTCATGGCAAAATTTGCCTTACTAGACTGAGATGTACCTACAACATTCAAGGGTAAAAACATAAAAGAACAAAACATCTTTCCTCCCACATAGCCTGCCTTTATGTGGTATGCTGGTCTCTGACTTTAGTAGGTGTTTTGTGAATAAGAGGTTTCACAGTCAGATAAATCTGGAAAATGTAGTTAAATGTGTTGCTTAATTTGGAGCCAGTGTATATTACTGGGTAAATTCTGCCTCCCCTGCATATCCAAAATATCTTTGGTGGAACACACTCCTTGAAATTGCTGTGGGAATTAAGTCAATATTTTGAAATCTTACTCTGAATCAGATCACAGTTTGTGTTAATGCTGTTCAATTTACTTAATAGACACTAAACTGTTTCTTTATGACTTTGATGTTTTTATGTCCTTACAACTTTGCTTCTACCCTTTGTAATTTATCAGATCCTATAGTCCGGAGACCCCAGGGGCCCCAAGACCTTTCAGTGGGTCTGCTAGATCGGAACTGTTTATTCTTACTCTGTCACAGGTATATGGTGAAGCTTTCCAGAGATATCCGTGTGATACCTCAACAGATTGAATGCTAAGAGAGACAGTTATTAAAGAAAGATATTTGTAGAAATGTAAAACACTGCTACTCTTCTCAGTAAATTGTTTTCATTTTAAAACTGTATATTTGATTAAACTATGTTGTTTATGTTAATGTTAATGGGTTTATTATTTTAAAATGAATTCATATAGGCTTAAAAAACATTGATCTGTTTTAAATTTTTAACTTGATAAATATTGATAGATATAATTTCAATAAAGAATAGCTCTTGGGGGGTCTTCCTGAAACCAAAAAGTTTAAAAACCACTCATCAAGATAATTAATGAGAGCCATTTGTGAAGTTTAACACACTAAAGCCAGATTAATGGAACAATTATCCATCTATCATAACTGATAGGCAAAGCCTTCAGGTATGCATTCTGGAAAGGTTTCAAGTCAGGTGAAGAAGTTGTGACTTTGTTACTTTCTTTCTGATTTTTAACATTGTATACATATTTCACAAGATTGCACAAATGTAGTTGGGATGCCACAGGAAAGGTAGTTTTAGGTGTTGGTTTAAAAAGATGTCACATAGGACATCCGAAGAAGATGGCAGAGTAGGAGGAGCCTAGGCTCACGTCATCCCAAAGACACACCTACCTAATAACCACATCAGCATAAATAACCCAGAAAACGACCTGAAGACTGGCAGAACAGATTCTTCACAGCTAGAGAAGAGGCCACATCCAAGAGGCAAATAATAAATCTAAGCAGTTAAATAATTAGTAAATAAATAAATAAGTTACATAAATATCATTAAACCATATACAATTAAAGAATTATTGAAACCACTGATTTTGGTGTTAGGCTACATGTTATAATCTGTTCACTATACGTAGGTTAATAACCTGGCAATATCTTTGGATGTTAAACATGTCTCATTTGGATTATTTATTCTTTATTTTTTTTAAGTTTATTTAATTTGAGAGGTGGGGGAGGGTCAGAGAGCAAGGGAGAGAGAGAGAATCCCAAGCAGTCTCCATGCTGTCAGCTCGGAGCCAGACACAGGGCTTGAACTCATGAACTGTGAGATCATGACCTGAGCCGAAACCAAGAATGGGAGGCTTAACCAGCTGAACTACCCAGGCTCCCCTGATTATTAATTCTCAAGTAGTTTGGCAGCTTTTAAGATACCTGGAAACTTTCATTTTCATAAATACCAGATTTTAACATTGGATTTTCAAGTCTAAAAGCAGACTTTTTTAACCTTTGATTGATAGAAACTCACAAGATTTAATATCTTTCCTCCTGTTGTGTGAGGAAGATAGACACTAAGTAATACTAAAACGTTGCCCTTGTTTTTATTCACAGCTAGGGCTGGACTTGGAAGAACTGGAGGAAATAGAAGAGGACGCCGGCCTTGGCAATGGAGGCCTGGGGAGGCTGGCAGGTAAACCCGGCACCTGGCTGGTGCACAGTCTCTCCTGGTGTAATGCCCTGGCCACTGCTCACATGGCGAGGCAGAGGTCAGCCGTGCTCTGAACAGCAGTCTGTCAGTGTAGATTGGCCCCTCTGAGTGGATGGGAGAGTGTGTTTCATCCACATCGAAAAAAATGCAAAATATTATGTTTTTCCTTTATACAAGGGATACTTCCTAATTATCATGAAAACCAGGGTTGCTGGTTTTTGGGTAGCTGGCCCTGGGAGGGGGTTTCCAGTATACTGACCACTTTCCGCAGTCAGTAATTGGGAGAAAGATGGATAGACACATATGTGCACACATATACACATACATATATGCATGTGTGCACACACATACATTCACATACACATGTACACACATACACACACACAATGATTTATGAATGTAGGTATGCTATTCCTGCTTTAGTGTAGTAAACAGATTGCCTGGAAATAGCAGAGTCATTCCTTTCAGGATATTGCTCCCTTGGGCCATTCTGTTTGACAGTATATCCAGCCTTGTTTTTCCTGTTTGAGGTGTTTGTTTTGTTTTTTTGGGGTTTTTTTAGTAGCTTTTTTAGGGCAGAGGGAGCTGAATGAAGAACTTAGAAGTGGAGGGGCACCTGACTGTCTAAGTCAGAAGAGCAAGCCACTCTTAATCTCAGGGTTGTGAGTTTGAGTCCCACGTTGGGTGTAGAGATTACTAAAAAAAAAAGTAAGTAAACTTAAAAAAAAAAACCAGAACTTAGAAGTGGAAATAGCTGTCACAGTGAGATTTGATTTTGCTGTGTGCTTCAAGGCTCTTGGGCACAATGTTTCTGGAACAGAAATAAGTTTTGTGCTGCCCTTGTGTGTGGGGGATATGGGAGGGTGGGCTCAGGCCCCTACCACTTTGCATTACTGCCCCTCTGGGGAGTTGTCATTTTCTAAAGGGATCAAACACCCTAAAGTTTATCTGAGCTTGTGCATGTGCCTTTGTTTTCAAATGTTAAGTTAAATTCTTCAGAAATTATAAATGCAGCATATATTTCTCCCAAACAAAACAATACATGGATTTATATAAAGAAACAGTTTGCAAGGCCTGCCCCACCTCCACCTGTTGATGTGAAAAGCTTGTGTGTCACCTACTGCTCTCAGATGCAGGGGTCTGTCTTAGTTTATGGCAGTGAAATCATCCCAGACAATAAGCTGTAGCTTACTTTCCACACAGACCCGATCATGGCATCACAGCCAGAGGGCAGCGCGTAGCCCTGAGGGAGCTCCTGGGTCATCAGTCCCCTGCGGCTCCCTTTACCCTCAATAGCATTCTGTTGATTATAGCCATCTTCCCAGTCAGTAAAAACAGCACCTGTTTCTCCAAGCTCCAGGAGGCTCCAGACCCTTCTGTCTCCTTCACAGCTCAGGTAGCTGCCTAAACTCCCCTCCTACCCTAAGGCTGGTGACTGTCAGGCAGGACAGTCCCATCCCTGCTGTAACACAATCTGCTCCCTTCAGGGGTTCAGGGCATCTGCAGGCCTTCCATAGTCTGGTTCCTGTTGCCTTCCTAGTCACCTTTCCTGCCACTTGTGCGGTGCCACTGGCCTTGCCCATGGACTGGTGTGACCTCCTCTGGGGCCCTGTTTCCATGGACTCCTCTTACCTGTGCAGATGTGGGTAGCCCCCAGCCTGCTGTAACTTGATGTGTCCTGTGGCCCTCCTGAGAGAATGCTTTCTTCAGAACAAGATTCCAGATCTTACATTTGTGGATCCTCTTATTCCTAACCCTCAGCACAGGGTCTAGTAACAGGGGTCTGGGCATACTTGGTGAATTGAGCAAGTATTTTATTTACTGATGTTTCTTGTGGACTTTTTTTCCTTTTTAATCCAGAAGTTTAATCAGACTGCCTTCTGGATCTTTATTTAAAACACTGGTCTTTTTCAAGACATTTTCATTGGAACAAAGGCTTATTAGGTTGATGTGCTGATCCAGCCACGTTCCGGGGGCCTTGGGTATTTGAGTTCTTTTATGGTAAAATGTCCATTCCCAGCCCCCTCCCCGTGCCTCCTTCACTAGCATGTAGAGCTAGTTCGTGGTGTTATCCCACTGTCCAAACAGCATGGACAAGTAGAAGGTGCAGGGGTGGGGAGGCCTTCAGCCTGTATGAGGTCTCTAAGACAAAGCTAGCAGTGAGGGGACTTTGTGTTGAAAGGTGTGCCAAGTTAGATGAGACTCTCTGGGGTTCTTCACTTCTGCCCTTCCCATCTCCCCACAGCCCCCACACTAACACCCTCTTGGCCCAGACCATGGCTCTCAAAGTGAAGGGATTGAGGGAGGGCTCAGTTTTACTTTCATGAAATCTGAAGCTGACAGGTTACCACTGAATCGCTGTCTGGCATCCAGAGGCCAGTGTCCCAGTACCTACTTAACATGGGTGTCTGGGCCTTGCTTCCAGTGGGCCTCAAAACTGCTAATTATCTTTGATTCCAAGAAGTTCTTTGTGTTTGGAATTTTCAGCCTGCTTCCTTGACTCAATGGCCACGTTGGGCCTGGCAGCATATGGCTATGGAATCCGCTATGAGTTTGGGATTTTTAACCAGAAGATTGTCAATGGCTGGCAGGTGGGTGAAACTCGGTTCTTTCACTTGTTTCCACCTCTCATGTGCAGAAGAAAACAAACAGGTACTTTCAGTTCAGTTTTTTATATGCTAAATTCCTTCCTGGAGAGATTGTCTGCCTGTCCTGGGCAAGGCAGAGGTGGGATAGGTCGGGGGTATCCTGTGAGCTTCGTGCTTCCCTTAGAGCTCTATGTGGGCTGCCAGAGGCCCATCTTCTGTGTGAGCTCATCACATACAGGTTCTGTGTGAGCCTGGGAAGCCTGCTGGGTGGGACCCAGGGCCTAACTGGCCTTATAGGTATTGCCAGGTGCTGCCTGCTGGTTCCCTGTTGTACCTCAGCATGGAACAGAGGTGGCCCTCTCTGGTTTACCCTCAGTGGGACAATTGACCTGGAGTAGTTAGAAGAAGAGTTATTGTAGGTTTTGTTCCCACCTTCTGCCTTCACTCCCCGACACCACTGAGGGGACTGTGTCCTGTGCCAGCCTCTGCAAAGCAAAGTGCCTTGAGGAAGAGTGGGCTTAGATCCTGAAATATCAAACCATAGCTAAGTGAGGTGGCCAAGAACACATTGGTGGAAAGAATATAACCTCACAGTGCAACCTCAATGTCCTACACTGGGCAAGAGGGTCATTTCCCCTCATTCAAAACTTTAAAATGGGGGTACCTGTGTGGCTCAGTTTGTTAAGCATCCAGCTCTTGGTTTTGGCTCAGGTCATGATCTCACAGTTTGTGAGTTCAAGCCCCAAGTGGGGCTCTGTGCCGACAGCGCAGAGCCTGCTTGGGATTCTCTCTCTCCCTCTCTCTGCCCCTCCCCTGCCCATGCATTCATGTGCATGCTGTCTCTCTCTCTCTCTCAAAATAAATAAATAAACTTAAAAAAAAAAAAGACTTTAAAATCGAAGGTATGGCTATTCCACTTGATTAGAAAATAGTTTATGTGATATAATTTGGCTCCTAAAAATGACAGACAAAGCAGGGCTGTGGTTGGGATTAAAGGTTTGTAACAGGAGAATAGTATAGAATATAAACAGATGGATGCCTGGGGTGATGGAAAGCTCCTGTATCTTGATGAGGCTGGGTCACAGGTACGTGCAATTGACAGAACTCCTCAAGAGTATCCTTAAGGTTTACACATTTTGCTATCTATATATTAACCTAAAAAATAAACACAGGGTGAACTGTACTTAATGAGGTGCATGCTGAAGTGTTCGTGGAGAAGTGTACAGATGTCTGCAACTGACTTTGAAATGCATCAAGAAATTAATGGGTCGATGGATGGAGGATATGTGATAAATCAAGTATAGCAACATGTTAACAATTATGGAACCTAAGTGGAAGGTGCGTGGGTGTTCACTGCCAATTCTTTTAACACTTCTTTATGTTTGAAAGCACTCATAATAAAAAGTTGGCAAAGAAAAGTGTGGCTAACAGTAAAAGAAAACTTAAAACAGATTTGTATCTGTTGCTTAATTTGTAGAAGTACTCTCTCCAGCCTTAAAGAGAACTCCACTCTTCCTCCTGGTACATTACAGGTAGTTTCATGCACAGTTCCTTATGTGTGTGTGTCTGTCAGAGGCACCCCAGCCCTTGTACCCCTGTGTCCTTTAACCCATTCCAGCTCCTTACAGTCGATGCAATGTGCTTTCATAAGACAGAAACTCTGAGGCCCCTCCTTACCTACTTGGTGTTATGGTTAAAGGCAGAAAGGTTTTTTGTGTTGTTTTTTTGTTTGACCACAGACATTTCTTTCTTCTGGTGTTCTATTTCTGTATATTATTGCCATCTTGCAAAACAATTTAAAGACAGTTGTGGGATGATAGGTGAATCATAAACTCACCCTCCTCTCACCCTGTTTTCATGAGAGCCAGTCAGTTTTTAATGGAGTTTAGCTGTAGCATAATTAAATGTGGGCAGTGGTCAGACAGCAGTGTTGTTGGCCATGGGGCAGGGAGAGGGGTCTGGAGAGGACACCCTCCTGCCTCTTGTACTTGAGGAGATGCTGCTTCTGCAAACTGCTCATGGAATTACGTTACAGGAGATGACCAGGCTTTGGTGTTGGAGAATTTCACTAATGTACAGACATGGCACCAGATCAAAAGGCAGGACTGGTCCCATGATGAATAGCTACCTGCACCAGACAGAAAAGCCCAGCCAGAAGTACTATGGAGAGACACATATTGAGGCAATAACCTCAGCTGTGTCACCTCCCTAAAACTGCAACCAAATATTCTTCTTTTACTTCTGTGTAGGAACCATTAAGAAAAAAACCCAGAGCACCTGGCTGGCTCAGTTGGTAGAGTGTGCGACTCTTTGATCTTGGGATCATGAGCTCAAGCCCCACATTGGGTACAGGGCTTACTTAAAAAAAAAAAAAAAAAGACAAACGAATAAAAATTTTTGAAAACCCTCAAAGTAACATACAGACACACCTTATTCTGTTGCACTTGGGTTTATTGCGCTTCACACATAATGCATATTTTACAAATTGAAAGTTGTGGCAACTCTGCATCAAGCAAGTTTGTTGGCCCCATATTTTCAACAGTATTTGCTCACTTTGTCATTTTGGTAATTCTCACAATGTTGCAGACTTTATTATATTGTTCTGGTGATCTGTGATCAGTGATTAAAACTTGCTGAAAGCTCAGATGATGGTTAGCATTTTTTAGCAATATTTTTAAATTAGGTATGTACATTGTTTTTTTAATAATTAATTAATTAAATTTGGGGGGGAGAGAGCATGTACAAATGAGTGGGAGAGGGAGAGAGAGAATCCCAAGCAGGCTGCATGCCCAGCGCAGAGCCCCCACATGGGGCTTGATCTCACAACTGTGAGATCATGACCTGAGCCACGATCAAGAGTCAGATGCTCAACTTGACTGAACCACCCAGGTGCCCCTGGGCACATTGTTTTTTAAGACATAATGCTGTTGCACACTTAATAGACTACAGTATAGCATAAACAAAACTTTCATATGCACTGGGAAACCAAAAAATTCATTTGACTCTCTTTTGCTAAATTGGCTTTATTGTGGCAGTCTGGAGCCAAATCTGCAATATCTCTGAGTTATGCCTATACCTGGGGTTATTTGTTAAATTTGAAGAAGAAAGACTCACTTATTTAATTTATATTTATAATTCTTTATACATTGCCTGCCAAATTTGTTTATTCCGAATGCTTCTACTCAAGGATTGTTAGACTCTGTGGGGCTACTTTTAGTTTTATTGGTGGGATTCTTTTTTGTGTATTTACTGATTTTGGATACCACTAAGTGCAGTTTTTGGAAAATTGGCTGCTTCAAGGAAGGCCTAGCACAAAAGCAATGTCTTCTAGTTGTGTGTGTCCAGGCATTCGTGCTACAAAGGCAGCCTGGCCCCTGGCACCTGTGAATTTGTGGTGTCATTTTCAAAGTGGTGGACTTCTAGTGATTCTTTTTTTTTTTTTTTTTTTACTATAACAGCTTTATTTAGTTATCAAGTGTTTTTTTTAGTATATTTACAAAGTTGGGCAGCCATCACCACTATCTATTTCCAGAACGTTTTCATCACCCCAAAAAGAAATCCAGCATGGATTTGCCGTCACACACTAGCACCTGACAACCATTAATCTATCTGGTGTCTCTGTGCATTTGGCTGTTCTAGACATTTCCTATGAATGGAGCCATACACTACATGGGCCTCTTCGACTCAGCGTCTTTGCAGGGTTTATCCATGTTGTAGTACGCAGCAGAACTTTATCCTTTTTTATTGCTGAATTCAGGTTGTTCTTAATGTCTTTTTACTTTAATGCATTCTTCTGAATTTTATCTGAGTTTGTTTCTTTAACAGGACGACATGTTAATTTTTAAACACAAGGCCTTGACTGGAACTGGACATCTTTGCCTTGTAAATAGGCTATAGTTTATTTCAGTGCTGGATGGCGTCGGTATCTCAACAGCATGGTCATTGTGGGCAGTGGAAAGGGGTGGCCCTGCGCCTATGACTGTCTCCCCACTGCCACCCAAGAGAGCTGACCTTACCACCGGCCCCTTTCCAGGTGGAGGAGGCAGATGACTGGCTGCGCTATGGCAACCCCTGGGAGAAAGCCCGGCCCGAATACATGCTTCCTGTGCACTTCTACGGGAGAGTGGAGCACACCCCTGAGGGTGTCAGGTGGCTGGACACTCAGGTATCCACCCTGGGCATCCCCAGGGAAGTGTGGGGCTGAGTGAGGTGGCTGCCACATTTTGTCATCACTCCTCATTCCCTTTGGGAGTGGGAGGTGTGCTGTTTCCCCAGAGGACCTGACCCAAGGTGACTGACTGGGAGGTTTTGTTCTCATACACTCAATTCTTACACATTGTCAGGGCTGCCCAGACAGTGGAAAACACTCAGAGTGAAGCCGCTGTCTTTGCAGTTTAATAGGGGCTTGTGTTGGGGTTCAGACCAGCAGTGATTGAATGGCTAGCAGGACAGTGTTGTGACAGGGGCAGGGTGTTAATCTCTGGAGGGACATGGATAGTCCCCAGCATCTCTAGACAGCAGGTGCTTGATGCATACATTCACCACAGTCACCACACACCACAGACCTCAGTAGTGTCTCCTGGGTGCCGCCCACCATTACTGAGCTATCAGAGTCCTGGGCATGTGGTGGTCTGGATGGATGTCCCAGCACAGGGCACAGGCACTGATGAGGGAACCAGGGCAAGAACATGGAGAGTCCAGTCCAGGCTCTGGGATGGTGGACAGTGCACATCTGAGTGGTTTCAGCTAAGGGACTGAGGGAGGTAGCAGGAGAGCTTTTGTGAGGGGGTAGCTGTAATGAGCAAGGCTCAGCCATCTAGATGTGGGGCAATGAGCCCAGGAGACTGGAGAAGTCCTAAGCATGCAAAAGTGAGTCATCCAGATTTTCTGCAGCATAAGTTTTAAGGAGTGCATGGGCTAGGGTTGGCTGGAGCCATGTTATGGAGGCCTAAAATGCCATAATAAGTTGTATTTAATTCAAAAGAGGAGAGAATAAGATCAGTTATCTGATTGCATGTGGTTGTAGAAGATGAGCATGTCATGTATGTAGGGAGGCATAGAGACCGTTGGGGCATTTCTGTCAGCCCTGGGCTGTTAGGGATGCTTTGTAGGGCTTGTCACTGGCTTGGATAGGGCCTTGGGGGGCAGGGGAGCAGGGAGCAGGGGTGAGGGTAGAGGGGAAGGGAAAAGTGATTCTAAGGCTCTAGTGATGCTATCAACACAGTCCTTTTGGCTGTCAGAGCCGCTTTCATCTCGTAAAGCCACATAGTTGAACTTGTATGAGCCCCCGTGAGCATACCTGAATGTGAGAAACCTCATCAGAGGATCTGAGGGTTGGAAGTGACCTTGAGGCTGGTGTGTGTCTTCCTGTGCTTGACAAGAGTAAAGCAGATACTTGTGGACAGACTGGAATCGGGGGTGGGAGGAGCGTGGCAGGTTCTGTGGGTAGAGAGCAGGCCCTGCATTTTCTGTTGTGAGTGGAGTGTGGGCTGGTTTGGTTTCTCTGAGGGTTAGAGGTCAAGTCTCCCAACAGGAGGAGCCTTTTGCAGGCATTGGAAAATGGAAGTCAGAAATAGAAGTCCTCTGTGGAGAAGTTAGTTTGGGTCGTGAAACTACACAAGTGGGTCGAGTGAGAAGAGGAAGGAGGGCAGAGAGAGGACAAGGACACTGGAGTCATGACTGCTAACAGAGTGTGAGTGAGGTTGACACAGTGGCACCTTGAAGATCTGAGTGGGAAGAATTCTTAAATCAATGCCAGTGTGGAAGGAGGAGAAGCTAGAGAAGACAGAATGACCTCAGGAGTGTGGTCAGGGCCTTACTGCAGAGCCATCACAGGTGGTCTTAGTTGGGGAGGCCTGCAGGCTTGGCACAGGGCAGGTTGCAGGGATTTGGGGCACAAGGAGAAAAGCCAGAGGGCAAGCAGTTTGGCTACCAACGGGGAGCAGAATGCTGCTGCTGGGGTGAGAAGGCCTGGGACTGGGGACTGTGTTGCTAGCTGACTGGATCTGACCATCTCTCGGCCAGGTGGTGCTGGCCATGCCGTACGACACCCCTGTGCCGGGCTACAGGAACAACACCGTCAACACCATGAGGCTGTGGTCTGCCAAGGCACCCAATGACTTCAAGCTCCATGACTGTGCGTTCTGCCCCTCTTATTTCTGTTGGATGGCTTCTCCCAAACTCGCCCCGTGAAGCTCTTGTCTTGTCTGCACTATCACTGCTGTGCAAAGCACAGGACTCTCAATGTGGAGGGCAGAGGGCAGGGTCCTCAGAGCACCAGGGCTTCCCAGGGAGAGCCCACCAGCAAAGCCACTGCTCGTGGAACCCTGTGCCCTCAGGAAAGACCAAGGGGCCTAGGGCTCTGCAGGATGTGTGGGGGATACAGGTTGGGCCTGGGGCAGAGTGAAACCATGGCTCTGGGGGCACCTTCTGTGCAGGAACGTCCCTCACACAGTTCAGGGAAGTGAGGGAGGACCTTCAGGGAAAGGGCACATGAGGAGTCAAGGGAAGGGATGTGGGTTCTGACCTCACTGTTTCTGCCCCTAGTTAATGTGGGAGGCTACATCGAGGCGGTCCTGGACAGGAACCTGGCCGAGAACATCTCCAGAGTCCTGTATCCAAATGATAATGTGAGTATCTCATGTGGTTGCTTCTCTTCTGCTAGGAAAGTGTGCTAGGGGCTGGGGCTGTCTAGAAGGACCTATTTGCTGGCCTCCCATTCATCAGGTGAGACCACGTAAGTAGCTACCAGCAGCCCTGTGTGGCTCCTCGGAGTGAGGGCACCACATGCTTGACAAAGCCCCACAAGTCCACGTGTGCCTGTTAGCATCTCCCCTTTGCTCTCTCCCTAAGAGGATACAGCAGGAGGTTCTTGGCCTTGCCTCACATGTCTATACTGCTGTGTACCTGGCTGCCCCTGAGGCTGGCTCTGAGCTGACTCTGTGCAAGACCGTATGCAGAGCAACATGTGGGAGATGTGAGAACTTGTCAGACCTCACGTACAGTCAGTTTCTGCTCTTCTGGCATGTGATGCCACTTCCCCAGGAGTTGGATGAGCTATTTCTCAAATGGGAATAGCAGTCCCCGCTTTTCAGTGATGCCTTGAGACATACGCCAGTCATGGTTCGAAAAGCTTTAATTATGTGCCACCACCCACTAGATGAAGTAACAATCACAGTCCCCAGTGATTGCTACTGAGTTTAGTGTCTGGTGGCTTTGTTGTTGCCAGACAAGAGCCCTTAGAATTTGCCTTTGTTAGTGGGTTGTGTGTTCTTTGTTTTATCAGAGTAACAGGTGCACATTAGTAGCAAAGGGAATTGGTGTTGAAAGGCTCACAACCAAACATACCCCATTTCCCCTTCCCCTGCCAAGATTTTAAGCAGATTCTAAAGCTTCAGGTACAAGGCATTTTTAGGACACTGACACTTTGGAGCTTGTGCTTCTGAGTGGCTCTGGCTGTTAAGGAACGAGACCTGCATGCCTGGTGTCCTCACACAGGGCACCGTGACCATTTGCTGGCTGCTTCCCTATCTGAAGATCACACACAGGTCAGGCCATCTAGACCTTCTGCTTGTGCCCCTGAGCTGCAGGTTACCTGACCTTGGGCCCTGGGATGGTGGTGATGGAGGTGTCAGCACCATGCTGACACTCAAGGGCTCTCATCCTCTCATGCACACATGAGTCTCTATGGTCCCTGGAGCAGGGCCTCCCAGCCTCTTGCCCTTCTTGAGCCCTGGGGTGGGGATGGGGGGGTCCCTGAGGACCTGTGGTGGCCCTGGTGGCTGTTGTTGGTGCCAGCGCTGTCCTGTGTCCACAGTTCTTCGAGGGGAAGGAACTGCGCCTGAAGCAGGAGTACTTTGTGGTGGCTGCTACCCTCCAGGACATCATTCGCCGCTTTAAGTCCTCCAAGTTTGGCTGCCGGGACCCAGTGAGAACCTGTTTTGAGACATTCCCAGACAAGGTGGGTGTTGATGGGTCTTGTGCAGAAGGACAGGACATTCCCAGGCTTGATTTCTATCTCAAGGCTGGGCGTGGGTGAGGAGAGAACAGCAGCCCCCCTCATTTCCTTGTCATCAGGGGCCAGGCCCCCTCCTCTCTGACCAGGGCCACACTAGGTGTCCTTAGGAGCAGCAAGGGACACTGTAAAAGGTTCCCGTGGCAAAGTGTGATGCATTTGATGGGCTGGGTTTAGTGATTTTAAACAAAGCCAACATATCCTCGGTGAGAGGAACATTCTGGGTCAGGGGGAGCTGTGGAAAGCAGAAGAGCCTCCGTGGGGTGCCAAGGGTCCTACTGCAGAGCCAGCCCATGGGGTCTTCCCAACCCCTCCCTGTGGCCCCTCTTGCCCTGTTGTCCTCCCTGCTCCTTGGCTGGTTTTCAGGCTAGATTCAGCATCTGTGCATGATTTCAGCTCCCTGCTGTCAGCCCTATGGATCAGGCTCCTCAGGGGTGGGCGGCTGTGAACCCTGATTCTGCACACACTGACCACCGTGGCACCCATGAAGATGCAGGCAAGGGGATTGAGGGGGATCACCCTGTGTAAACTGCAGGTTGCCATCCAGCTGAATGACACCCACCCAGCCCTTGCCATCCCTGAGCTCATGCGGATACTGGTGGATGTGGAGAAAGTAGACTGGGACAAGGTAAGCACTGAAGACAAGGGCACAGGGCTGGGCACATGGGGTGACTGTGTTCCCACACTGATGGGCATGTGGAGTGACACTGTCCCTGTCACAACTGGGTATATAAGGTGATAGTGTTCCCTGCAGACCTGGGCACACAGGGGTGACAGTGTCCCCTCACCTTCCAGCCTGTCCCAACAACAGTGGTGAGTACTGAGCTGGCCCTAGGATGTTGAGGAAGGCCTATCCCCTGTGGCCTGGGGAGTACAGAGGGACATTGTCCTTGAGAAGCAGGGCCATGAGGAGGCGGATGTTCCAAGAGCAGGTCTGGGGTTTCTCCCAAGGGACTAGGACACCATAGGTGGAGCAGTGGCACAAAGGCACAGAAGAGCAGTTTTCTGGAAGACTGGGAAAAAATTCTGACACGTCTTAGAGCTTCTCATGTACATTTTCTCATCTTAGAATTGTGGCAAGAACCGCAGAAGTATTAAGTGTAAAGAAACACATTGTTTAAATTTTTTATAAGTTCTTCTGACTCAACTTATTTGGTCCTGGATGCTTGTAAAGCAAGATTTTCCTGATCTAGTTTAAATCAACTATAAGACTTTAGAACAATTTTCATGTCATTTTGTAGAACCCAGAGCCCCCTCTGGTTTGGGGTGCACTCCTGGGCGGGGCTGGGCAGTGCCCCCATGGTCCCATCTGCCCCTGGCCAGTGGAGGGAGGCCACACAGTTTCCCAGTGTTTCCAACTGGGTGTGAGATCAGTTTGGTGGAAATAAAGTAGAAAATTGTTTGATGCTCTGTTTTGTTCACAAAAAATGGTTCACAGAAGAAAAGTGAGTGATGCCAGGTGATGAGGTAAGCATCACTCATTTATGTGTGTGTACTATGTTAGGAAGTAGAATGTTCGTGGTCACGTTGGGAAGGCAAAGGGCATGGGCTCACTTGTAGGTTTTGAGAAGGTTCTAGATAGCCCCAGAGGGCAGAGATATGTAGCCACCTGGGCCCCTTTCAAGTGGGATCCGAACATCTACCTTTGATGGACTTTTCCCTGAGCATCTGGTAGAAAAGTAGATTGTTTCTAAACAAAACAATTTGGAATATTCTGGAATGTTCTAGGCCTGGGAAATCACAAAGAAGACATGTGCATACACCAACCACACTGTGTTACCTGAGGCCTTGGAGCGCTGGCCTGTGTCCATGTTTGAGAAGCTCCTGCCACGGCACCTGGAGATCATCTACGCCATCAACCAGAGGCACCTTGATGTGAGCAGGGTGGGGGTGGGTATGGGTGGGAGCTTTAGGGATGCTGCCCCCGAGATGACCACCCCTCCTGTCGTGATTGGGGATGGAGGTGGTGGGCTGCACCTGCACCTGGAAGAGGTGGAGGTTCCTCCTGTCCTCTATGTGGAATTGTCTGGCCTGCGACGTGTATCTTCTTGCATGGAATAGCCCTCTGTCCAGCAGAGGGCTTTGGGGTCCAGGGGCTGTTGCTGGGTAAATCTCTTCCCCAGACCTAGACCCCTGCTGTGTATGTGGGAGTCGTGGATTTAGGTCTTTTTGAAATGTTCTCATTCCCACGTGGGGCTCAAATGTAAGAGTCTGTTCCTGGAATGCCAGAGGCCTTGGTCCTGAGACACCATAGCAGCATTTGGATGATTTGGAAATAAAGCAGCATTTGTCTTTCCTCTGTTACCCATGGAGAGAAGAGTGCTACAGGGAAAGGGGAACTTAGAATCCAGGTGTGCTTGTTCAGTTGTTTAACCTTTTGGTGAAAAAGTAGCCGTTCCCAATTGGTCAGACCTTGCCTAGGCCAACAGGGCAGCACTCTCGTCTTTTCCTTCTAAGTCACATGGCACATCTTAGCACCACGGTCCTCCTGTCACCTCCCACAGAATAGCTCTGTCGAGTCCTCCGGCCAGTCACGCCTTTCCCTGGGCTGCAGCAGTGTGGAGGAGCTTCCTGCTATGCCCGGGGCTCTCAGAGGTGCATCCAGGGAGTTTGAATGCATATCTGGGGTGCAGCAACCTTGGGATTTTCTTGGAGGAGGCAGAACATCCCATGGGGGCCCCTGGGCTTCCTGTTCACCACTTGCTCACCTTCTGCTCTCTGACTTGGCTACAGCACGTGGCTTCCCTGTTCCCTGGGGATGTGGACCGCCTGCGGAGGATGTCTGTGATCGAGGAAGGGGACTGCAAGCGGATTAACATGGCCCACCTGTGTGTGATCGGGTCCCACGCTGTCAACGGCGTGGCGAGGATTCACTCAGAGATCGTGAAGCAGTCAGTGTGAGTGGAGCCAGCATTTGCGCTGACCTGGGTGTACCTTCTTCTTGACCCTAGACTCGCCTCTGGGCACTGTTGGCAGCCATACACACAGTGGCTGGGGCATGTTGCCCAGGCTCCACACTTGCTCTCCTGCCCTCACAGGTACTGTCTGAACTGCCCAGGGCATGTTATTCAGTGGCTGAGGACACCGTGGGCAATGTTAGGGCATTGAGCCTTTGAGTTATCACCAGTGCCACCTCCTCTTTTCTGTGTCCTCTGTCTGTCCAGACAGATGCTCTGTCTTGGAGCCATCTGCTGCTGGCCAGGTGCCAGGAGTGCCCTGCTCAAGAGTGTCCCAGGTTAGGGCAGGAGGAGTCAGGGCTCGTCAGCAAGAGGAAGGAAGAATTCTTAGATCAGATCTCCCAGTGTTTTCCCTCCCTCTTTTGGTGGGACATGATTTTGAAACTCCTTCCTGCCATCCTTGACCCAGATGTATGTAGAGTACCTCCGTGAGCACCAGGTAGACCCCAGACCAGGTCTGTCTGTGTGGAGGCTTCTGTGTTCCTGGTACCAGCCCAAGGGCTTCATGTGTTATAGTCTTTAGATCCTCACAGCAAGCCTCTCAGAGAGGTGTGTCTCCATTTTACAGATGAGGAAACTAAACCCTGGTTCTCAAGCTCTATGATAGCCCGTACCCTCTTCAATGTCACATTCACTGTGGAAGATGGCCAGGTTCCATTACCTGTGTGGTTATTGCTATGTGACTAAATGTGCAGTGCTTTGAAAAGCATGTGCTCCATGCTTACTGTTCTCAAAAGAGGGCAGCAAGGCTGACTGCTCTGTGCTCCTTAGAAAACAACAAAAAAAAACTGAGCTTAGTGATCTTCCAGTGGGATTTCTGAATGTTCTCTTGCTCACCTTGTTTGTTGTGACATTTGTCTGTTTCCTGTGTTTTAGCTTTAAGGATTTTTATGAGCTCGAGCCAGAGAAGTTCCAGAATAAGACAAATGGCATCACACCCCGAAGGTGGCTGCTCCTGTGTAATCCGGGGCTAGCCGACACCATTGTGGAGGTGAGACCAGCTGCCTTTGAGTCCCCGGAGAGCTGTGAGCACAGTTAACACCTCATCTGTTGCCCAAGGCCCTCAGGCCCATCACCAGTGTGTTGACCAGTGGTGGCTCCTGGCCAGGGACCCCAGGTGGGGTCCTGCTGCCACCCAGATGTGGGAGTGCTAGGCTGGGCTGGGCAGTCAGTCAATGGCCCCAGAGGCCTGTGCAGGAGTTCAGAAGTGAGGTCCTGGGCTTCAAGAGGGGCTGGGGTGGGATCACCTGGTTGAGCAGCAGCCACAGGCCCACTGAAGAGGTTTTGGGAGGCAGAGATGCGGTGGTTACTGATTGTTCATGTGCTTGTGCACACCAGGTGACAGCTAGCCTTGAGAATGCAGTAGGTGGCTGTAGGGTGGTGCCCGCTGAGAGTCTGTGGTGGGGACATTGCCTGCCTGGGCTGCGTGTGTCAGGGAAGGCATCCCTGGAAAAGGGAGGGCAAGACAGATCCAAAGGGCTAAAAGGAGGGAGTTGGGAGCAGTGAATCTCTGTTCCAAGGCCCTGTGGTGGAGGGACGTGGCCCACCCAGGAGCTGGAAGGCCAGTGAGGCTCAGTGCCTGGCGAGGCGGGCAGAGGGAGGACAGGCCTCGGAAGTGGCCAGGGCATTTGCAGGCTAGGAGTTTTCCTCTTGATCCTACATTAGCAGCAGGGAGACTTAGCGGGGTACTTGATGAGAGGTACATTTGGACTGACCACGCTGCTGTAGTGCAGAGAGTTCAGGGCCAGGAAGTGACTGGAAGGTGCTCTATTATTTCACAGACTTGGCAGGTGCAGAGCCTTGGGGATGGATGGCAGACAGGGCCCAGGCCAGGAGGAGCCGCTGGGCCACGGTTGGCCCCCAGGTTTGGGGCCTTTCTGTAAAGGGGACAAGGGAAGCTCGTGGGATTGTTGTGGATGTTTGAGCTTGACCAGATTGGGACATAATGTCAGGAGCAAGCCCAGGGACTGAGAGGGAGGCTGGGGTGGGGCTGCCTGTGGTGGTCAAGGCCACAGTGTGGGGGTATTTCCCCAGAGCTGGGCTGTGAGAGAAAAGCTGGCCTGGAGCCAAGCCAGAGCAGATCCAGGGAGGAAAGCAGAGGTGGGGATGACAAAATGGAGGACAGTCTTCAGGAGGACAGGTCCTACAATAGGCAGAAGGCATGTATCCCCCTTTTTTTTTTTAATTAAAGAAAAAATTTTTTTAATGTTTTATTTATTTTTGAGAGAGACAGAGTCTGAGTAGGGGAGGGGCAGAAAGAGGGAGACACAGAATCAGAAGCAGGCTCCAGGCTCTGAGCTGTCAGCACAGAGCCCAATGCCAGGCTCAAACTCACAAACTGCAAGATCATGACCCGAGCTGAAGGTGGCCTCTTAACTGACTGAGCCACCCAGGCACCCCAAGCATGTGTCCCTTTATGATTCTCCAGAAAATCGGGGAGGGTTTCCTGACTGACTTGAGCCAACTGAAGAAGCTGCTGCCATTGGTCAACGATGAGGCACTCATCAGGGACGTGGCCAAGGTCAAGCAGGTAGGCCCAGCATGGGGCGGCATTCCTGCGTGTTCCAGGTATCTGGTCCAGTGACTGCCAAGTCCATCCATCCCACTCAGCCCTCAGGTCATGGAGTAGGCAGGCAGATGGGTGCAGACGCCAGAGCAGCCTGGGCATGCCATGGCCCCAAGTTCTGCAGGAAGAGCTCATTCCTGGGAGGTGCTCCAAAAGTCTATCTGGTCCTGGCGTCTATGCACGGGTGTGCTGCTTGGCTGCATGAGAGCCTCTCCCCAGGGCAGCCAGCCTCACAGCCAGACAGGCCGGGGCCACTGGAGCCCTCTAAACCTGACAGGTGGCAGCCTTGATGGAGAACTCAGTCCCTCATGAGCCTGTGTCTCTGCTGGGCTGCCGCATGGTCTTAGGGCCCTGAAATAGTCCTTCATCCTGAGTCTCCTCCCCACTGACTGTCCCATTTGTGTCCTTTATACCACACTCATGACTCCCTTTTATTCTGCTTTTCTTATCCTTTCGCAGGTTTGCCTTTTGGTCTAGTTTTCTGTTTATTTCTGCGACTCTTGGAGTGTGCCCACCTTCAGCACCCCATTCCCCCATCCTCCCTTCCTCAAAATGTCTCCACCCTCAGCTGTGGCCTCTAAGAGTCCCCACCTTGCTGTGTGGCTTGTGGAGGGACAGAGATGTCCCCTTGGCTCTGAGTGGAAAGCTGGAGCCTAGTCAGACCTTGGGGACTTGTGGGGTTCGACCATCTTTGTCCTTTCTCCCCAGGAAAACAAGCTGAAGTTCTCTGCATTCCTGGAGAAGGAATACAAGGTGAAAATCAACCCCTCCTCCATGTTTGACGTGCATGTGAAGAGGATCCATGAGTACAAGCGGCAGCTGCTGAACTGCCTGCACATCATCACGCTGTACAACCGTGAGTGTCCCTGGGGGCCACAGGGCCCTGGCTGCAGCCCTGCACAGTTCTAGTGGGTCCTCTGTGGCGTCATGGGACTCAAAGGCTGGGCTATATGTTTACTTTAGTTTTTAGTTCAAATTTAGTTGTTTGTCATTAGACTTGTCTTATTTGGAAAGATTTTACTTATTAGAGACACTTAAAGTGCACTTAAAACAATGAAATAGAATGTGTTAAATTTATACACGTACCTTAAATTGTTCAGGCAGCATTCAATTATGAGAGCAAACATGAATCAAAGACCCCCAAAAGTAAATATGAATATTTTTTAGATTTATAAATATAACAAAGCCTTAAGGAAAAACTTATATTTTAAAATTTTGTAATTTAATGCTGTGACTATTCATTTTGAAAACCAAAGGAACCACAAATATTCTTTTCAAGATGCAAAGCTCCTTTCAAGAACATCCTCCCATGCGCCAGCTACCCCCCACCCCCTGCAGTCCTAGTCTCTGCACGGTCTTGTGTACTTCCCAGGACCTGCCACTTCTGGGCCTGCTTTCCGTGGCGTCCCGTGAGTGCAGCTATTCTACCAGGCAGGTAGCTGGGGGCCTGTGCTCATTTCCACCTCACCATCTCCCTTCCCTGTGCACGCACGGTTTCTCCCTGGTCCAGCAGACAGCCTTGATGCTCTGCTGTGCCATCCCAGTCCCCAGCCTGATTTCTGTCACCACCAGCCGTCCTGCCCTGCCTTCCTGCTTTGATTTCCCTTTGGTTCACTACAGCCTTTCTGTGGACCACGATCTGAATTATTGCTTGTTTAGAACATGGAGGACGGTTTGCAGTTGACGTTGCTGGCTTTACTTTCTTTCCTTAAGCATCTTTCAGGTCTGTCCTGCACTGTCTGGAGGATGGGGCATTGGTGTGTTGTGCTGTCCTGAGTACCTGTGCTAAATTTACTGGGCTGTGTCTTGGTGCTGAGCATTGTGGGTCAGTTTTCCCTGATGCTCAGGGCATTCTGAATGCATCTATTGTGGTCTTGTATTATTTCTAAGAAGTTTTCTTGAAATGAATTTAAAACATTTGTTAGGTGCAGCTATTCTGGTTTTCTTCTTCCAGGATTCCAGCGAGGTGCGTGCTAGTTTCCTTCCACCTATCATCTTCTTGTCTCTTCATTGCTCTCTGAACTTTTCTAAAGGTCTTTCCTTCTCTATGTTATCTGCTTTTCTTGTTTCCATCCTTTGTGTGTGCTGTGCTTTCTGTGTCTTGCCTCTCTCTTGGCTTCTTGTCACTCCCGTGTCCTGCCAGTTCTCATTTTGTGCACTTTCATGTCCTGTCCTCCCCCTGAGGTCTTGGTTTCAGCTCCGTGGACTCTTCCAAGCTGACGTCCATCACAGGTTGGAGATTTGGGTATTCTCACTGGGATGTCGGTTTCATTTCTTGTCTGTAGCAAAGCCACGTATTGTGTTTGTTCAAATTTGCCTGAGCTGCACCTCCCAGGGCTACCAAAGGGGCTTTGTGGCACCCCAAGGCAGCTGCGGGCACCTCTCTGTGCAGCCGTGGACTCCTGTTTCTCCAAGCCCATGCTGGTTCAGGAGGCCACCTGCCCTGGCTCCCCTGATTTCTGCCCTGGGGGCCTCTGCCCCAGGATGCCAGACCTTCCTCTTGGGTTTCCTAGAGGAGAGGGGCTGGTGAGGTCTGCCCTCCTGGCCCCCATCCTCCTTCCTGTGCCCCAGACACCAGCGCTGCTGACGGCTCCTCTGAGGAGGCTGGGTCCTGAGACCTCTGTGCTCAAAGCCGTATTCCCCACCCACCCTGTAAACTGGCAGAACTTGTTCAGTGGCCTGGACTTTGTGTCTCTTTCCTCTTTCTGAGTTTTGGTGGAAGTGTAGTTTCTGTTTTATTTTTTCCTATTCTCTCTGTTGTTCTGTCTGATTTCTGGAAACAGGAGGATATCAGAACTAAGGCACAGCCATGTTCTTGGCAGAACCTGGAGTTAGTTCAGCCCTGATTCTCACTGCTCTGGCTGGTTCTTGGCCTCTGGGGAAGGCAGTGTAGGGCTGCCTCACCCCTCTGTGAAGACATCCTCCAATACCTCCCATATACACTGATACTGAAAGCCAGGGGCCTGGTGAGAACACCCTCAGTCTGCTGGAGCTGCAGGGGAGCTGACTGTTGTAACTTGACCCTCTGGCTGCCCCTGTGTGGGAGAGCTTTGGGATAGCCTCTTACCTCTTATCACAGTGAAGGTAGGGGGGCGGGGAACTTGGGGTCTCGCCTGACATCCCTTGAGGGCTGACAGTGCCATTACCATGATCTCAAGGTCCCCTCTTTGTCATATACCCATCATGTGCAAAGGCCTTGACAGCTGGTGACTGATTGGACTCAAGCCAGGCACCTGCTTTGGGCTGTTCTGGAAACAGAGGTGCATCTTTTCCTGTGAGCCTTTTGGAAGAGTCTGTTTCTGGCCTCCTTCCTCACCATGGGATATAAATGCAGAATCTAGGGGGCTTGTCCCCCTTTTGTAAGTGGGAATTCTTAATAGGCACATGGGGGCCCAGTGGCTGTGCATGTCCCCTGGTTTGGGGTTGATCTCTGAGGATTCTGGTCACCATCCTGTGTCCCAAAGCAGGGGCATGTCTGGCTTCAGTGCCTTATCTGAATCTCTTGTTTGTCCTACAGGAATAAAGAAGGACCCAACCAAGGCCTTTGTGCCCAGGACTGTCATGATCGGGGGCAAGGTGAGGTGATGTTCTCTTTGCATCTTGCTTGATATTTAGCCTGAGTGCACAAACCACCATGCTTTTTGTCAGTGCCACTGTGTCCCGACTTGAGTGCCAGCTGCGCAATGGGCTGGAGACTGCAAAGGCTCAGAGGCAGCATACACACGGAATGCCAGAGGCCCCCTGCTTCCCCAGGTGTGCTTGTGGGCTGAGTAGGTTCAGTGTCCATCAGCTCAGCATTAAGAGGGAGCTGGATGGGACCCCAGCACATGAGAGTGGGGGTCCTAGCCCCAAGGGGAGTCCCCAGTGGACTTGTTGGCCCTCCATCCAATGCCTTTCCTTGTACAACCACCACCCTTCCACACCTGTGCCCAGCTCTCAGGTCCCAGCATGCTGCCCACTCACTTCCCTGTACTCGTGTGCTGAGTGGACATAGATTGCTGGCTGCTTCATCAGCCAGATGTATACCCATGGTGAGTGAGCTCAGCCTAGCTTTATTTCATTTTTTATTCACCGTGACACATGCTTTTGGATACTCAGTCACATAGTCCCAGTATGTTGCCATTACTCATTGATGGATGGGTTTTCTCATCATACTCTGTGCTCTAGGGCTGGTGTCCCCAACCTCTGCCACTTTCCCCCAAGAGCCTCATTGTCATCAGAGAACATGAGGACACTGTGGAGCCCAGTTGTTTTATGGGGGCCTACCAGGTGGGGCCAGGCACTGTCTGCCCAGCCAGCAGCTCATGGTCATCTCCCCGAGTGCCTGCCATTTCCTTTGTTAGTATCCCAGTGTGCATTTCTTAGAGATACAGGCTTTCAAACAGTTTTTTAAATGCTAATTATTAAAATTTTTCAACATAGACAAAAGTAGGAAGAATAGTAATAATATCCATACACCTATCCCAGATTCCGCTGGATCATTCCAAATGAGTTCTGGACCTGGAATTGCTTTACCTCTAAGTATTTCACATGTGTTCCCAATGCTGTTTTCCTCCAAAACCACAATAAGTACAGACCCTTTTGAACACCACCACATGATACCATCTTCTCATGTAGATAGTAAAGTTACAGATATCTGGAATAGTTTGTTTGAATCTGGACCCTGGCAGGGCCTAACCGTGTAATTGCTTGCTGTCTGTTAAATCTTGTCATCAGTAGGTTTTTCCCCACGCCTACCTCTCTTCTCTCTCTGCAACTGATTTGTTACAGAGATTGGGCTTTGTGTCTTCCCCAGGTTGGCTTTTCTGAGCACATCTGTCTGGCATGTCCAGTACGCCCCTTAGTTCCCTGTGTTTCCTATAAGTTGGTGGTTCTAAAAGTCCTGCTCCTTTCATGTCCTCATTTCTGAAGAGCTGGCTAGAATTGGAGAACAGGTTTGAGGCTGGCAGGTTTCAGCACAGGCTGGGGCAGCTGTCAGGAGAGGCGCTTGGTAGAGCTGGGTCACGGGTAGACATCACACCCC
Organism: Panthera leo; assembly: GCF_018350215.1. Taxonomy (NCBI): domain Eukaryota; kingdom Metazoa; phylum Chordata; class Mammalia; order Carnivora; family Felidae; genus Panthera; species Panthera leo. The sequence continues at coordinate 49,803,580 of NC_056681.1, forward strand.
ACGGAGAGCAGGTTCCTCTGTCATGAAGCTGTCTGCCAGACTGCATGCAGGACATGGAGGGGGGGGTGCCACTCAACTGGGTGTGACCTCAGTGATCTAGCATGGGGCCCCGGTTACAGGGAATGATGCCAGACCCTCCGAGGACCCTGTGCTGCCCAGCACATAGGTGTGTTCATGCTGAATTTCCCCTCCCATCTCCAGGCAGCCCCTGGTTACCACATGGCCAAGATGATCATCAAGCTGGTCACATCCATCGGCAATGTCGTCAACCACGATCCAGTTGTGGGCGACAGGCTTAAAGTGATCTTCCTGGAAAACTACCGAGTGTCCTTGGCTGAGAAAGGTAGGCCCATGTTAGATAGGAAGGCCTGCCCCTGCCTGGGCACAGTATGGGTGGTTATTGCTGGTCCCAGACACCAGGCGCCCCAGCCAGAGGGAGACTTTGTTCTAGTAGTAAAAGGCTTTGGGGAAGTTCTCTGCCCTTCACATGCGGAGAATTACCCTCAACCTTTGTCTCTGTACTTTCTCACTTCTTCCTGTGACCTCATTCCTTCTCCTTGTTCTGCCCCCAGTTTTCTTTCCTGCTCCTAGAGCTTGCTCTTGCTGGCAGGATGTGCTTCCAGGGCAGCCTCCTCCCTCCCTTCTCCCACCCCCAGAGGATGCGTCTGCTGTCACCACCTATATACTCTCAAGGGCATTACCTACTTGTGATCTGGGCCGGCACCTGCCTCTTTGGTCCTTTCTGAGAGCAGCCCGAGGCCTGACAACCCAGCCCTTTGGTGAGAGTTCAGGCTGGGGCTGCTCCTTCAAGGATGTGTGCTGTCATCTGGAGAAGTTCCTGCAGCCAAATGTGCCTTGGAGCGTGGCTTTCCTGACCTGGACAGGCCTTTCTAAACTGGCCACTTGAGGAGACCCTGGCAGGAAGGTGATTTGCCCAACCAGGTGATGGGAAACCTGAGCCTGGAATTCTGGCTCTGAGTAGTAGGCACCTCTGCAGCTCACACAGATCAGCTGCTGCCTGCTGTGCTGAGTAACGATGTGCAGGCAGATATGCTCCCCTCTCGTGACAGCTCAGCCAGGTCATTGAACCGTCTCTCTGGTCCCTCTGCTGTCACAGACCATATGCGGTTCAGGGTCAGTAATGTGCTTAGTTCTTCACTGAGCTTCTGGCACATCTTACTGCCCTTTGCACGTGGAACTCCCCCTCCTCACTGTTACATGGGACCAGCTGGCTCCTGGGCATCTTCAGAACTGGTCTTGGGGTACCTGCTCTAGGGCCTCAGAGCTGGGGTCTTAAACTTGCTGCAGCAATGTGTCCACTGTCACATTTGCTCGTGTCCCTCTGCCTTCAGTGTGGAGCTGCATGGGGGCCAGAGATGCCTGTATCTCTTTATCTTGGCTCCTGGGCTTGACCTTGAAGAAGAGCTGGACTTCACTCTTCACAGACCCTGAGTGCCAGCCACTGGGCTGGGGAAGCAGCATCAGCTCCATTGACAAGCTGAGAATGTGGGGGCAGGGATGCCAAGGCAGGGTGGGAAGATGAGGCTTTCCCATCCATCATGTCTTGGAGGCACAGGGAGCCCACCCTTTGGAGACACCTCAGGGCCACTGCATTTGGGTCATCGTTGTGGCTGGTTGGGCCCAGTCTGCACACAGCACAGAGTGACTCGTGTGCATGTGAACACAAGGAAATTGCCCCTGCCTTCCTAGTTCTCTGGTTCTTTAAGAGTCCAGTTTCCTTTTGAAGTGCTCTGAAGAGACTTATGGGCTGACGGCATGAGACAGAAGTGCTGTCAGGATGAAAGAGAATGATGACATCAAAAGCAAGAACCAGGGGACCCCAGAGTATGGTTGGGCCTGGTCCCTGGAAGGTTCTAGAACAAAGGTCCTTTGCTACCTGGGGTCTTCTCTTCAGGAGTCACCATCTTGACCTCAGGCTGCCCTGGATCAGGAAGGGAAGCCCTTAATAGGTGGGCAGGGTGGGCTGCAGGGCTCAGGCCCATCCTGGAGTGGGTGGGAGATGGCACCTGCTCTGGGAACGCCAGCAGTGGGCGTGTGGTGTCTTGCACAGTTCCCATTGCTGCCATGCTGTGAGCGGTCTGTGGTGATGCACCTTCTTGTCCACCTGCTTGCAGTGATCCCCGCCGCAGACCTGTCACAGCAGATCTCCACTGCAGGCACCGAGGCCTCGGGCACCGGCAACATGAAGTTCATGCTCAATGGGGCCCTCACCATTGGCACGATGGATGGCGCCAACGTGGAAATGGCTGAGGAAGCTGGGGCTGAGAACCTCTTCATCTTTGGCATGCGTGTAGAGGACGTCAAGGCCCTGGACCGGAAAGGGTGTGTATTCCTTCCTGTGCCATTGGGGGCACTACAGCATCCCAGACACTGCTTGGAGCACTGGGGGTTGGGGGTGCCAAGAGGGCTCTGGGAGCCAGGCCTGCGCTTGCTGGGGGAGATGCCCGCCTGGCAGGTGGGGGTGGCTGTGGGCATGCTGGCTGAGCCTGCTCCTGGCCTGAGCACCCCACCAGCTGTCCTGGGAGGCTGGCTTGGGTGGGAGCTGGCTACTCTGTGCTTGTCTCCATGGGCCCAGTCCCTGGGGTCCAGAGTGAGTCTTTTCAAAAGGGTAGAAGGTTCTGGTCTCTGGAGGGAAAGCTCTGAGCATTCAGCCAGTGTGGGGATTTGGGGCTGAGCTACTGCTGAGATTCTCTGGCCAGATTCTGTAAAGTAACCCTTGAAATAGTTTCATGTTTACAGACAAGTTGCAAAGATAGCACAGAGTCCTATAGACCCTTCTGCCATCTCCCCTGTTGCTTACATTTTCCTAATTAAAGTCATACGTTATCAAAATTAGGTAACCAGTAGTGGTGCATTGTTATTTATTAACGTCCATACTTAGTGTTTCCCATGAATGTCCTTTTCTGTCCTAGGATCCCTTCCAGGGCACCCCTCTGTGTTTAGATAGCAGGTCTCCTGTCTCCTCTGGTCTGTGACATTTTCTCAGCCTTTCCTCATGTTTCATGACCTTGGACACTCTTGATCATGACTGTGGACACTCTTGAGTCTGGCCCTAGCCTGATTCTGAACAATAATTAAAAAGAAAAGACAGTATTGCCTAATTGTCTAAAAGCCCTCAGGGGAGTTGGTGAGGCCTCAGGCACCAGCCGGGTGAAAACCCAAATGTCACCTAAAAAGTCACAGCTTCAAGATGAGTTAGATGTCTCAGCTTGAGAGTACACTGCCCCATATGCCCTTTCCTACCTGCCCCTTATTTGGGCTTTCTGCTCCATCCCGTGTTCTGAGACTGCATATCTGCTCCATGCTTCCCTCCCCAACTCCCTGATGGCCAAGGACTGTTGTGTCTGGTTGTGTCTGGTTTATGCTTCATTTCCTTCTTCATTGTCCCAGTGGCAGGGGGCAGGGTGGTGGCAGGAAGCAGGGGGCATCGTTAAGGGCAGGGTGCAGCAAGGTGGGGTGGAGATGGCATGCAGCAGGCCAGTTCTCAAGCAGCCTCCTGTAGGAGTGTGATAGTGCCATGCCAGTGATTGTGTGTCTTCCAGCAATCACAAGGAGCCAGTGGGATTCATTCTGCACACCCAGCACATCACTGCAGGGCCCAGCAGCACTTGGGCCTGGAGCCTGGGGCAGTCTCGGACCAGGAAGGTGCCCAGTACAAACAGCCCTGCAGCTCACCCTGAAGGCTGACGCTTGGCCCCACCTCCCCACAGGTACAATGCCAGAGAGTACTACGACCGCCTGCCTGAGCTGAAGCAGGCCGTGGACCAGATCAGCAGTGGTTTCTTTTCTCCCAAGGATCCAGACTGCTTCAGGGACATTGTCAACATGCTGCTGAACCACGACAGGTTTGTCCTTATGTCCTTCCCCACTGGCTGGTCAGATAGATGGGTCCTCCTGGTGGGCTCAAGACTGCACTTTGGGAGTGACCCTGGACCGAGGTGAGGCTGGCTCCCTACCCCAGCCCATGGGCAGAGCCTCAGGCCGCCAACCTTGACATGCTATACCCAGGGCCTGCTGTGGTCTCTGGAGGTGCTTGAATGCTGGGGGACCCTGGTGGTAGGGATTGCTGGTTCATGATCTGGCCCTAGGCCCCCCAGCACTGGCTGACCCACAGAACGGCATGACAAGCAGAAGGTGGTTTCAGATGGGGCTGCCTGGAGACATTTCCTGAGTCCTCTCTTCCCCGGGGAGAACAGGAGTCTGGGCAGGACACACCAGAAACCTCCAGGAAATGGGGGGTGAGGGGCACTGTGCCTCCACAGTCATGGTCCTGCAGTCCCAGCTGAGGCAAATGTTGGCCGGTGGTGACACAGAGTGGTTAAAATGGAATTAACTTGTGACATAAAGTACGATGTAGTTAATGGTTTTTTACAACACAACTATCCCTGATTATAACATCCACATTTACAGACTCACTAATTTACAGCAGGTCAGCAATGCCACTTGCCCTCTTTTGACAGTTCTTTGCTCCACCCTGTTGGTAAGAATCCTTGAATCTGGCAAATGCTGAGAATTGACCTCTGTTCCACTCTCAGTTGCCTTTGGATTGGTTTTGTCTATTGCTCTTCCCATGAGTGCTGTGAGCTGGTGTCAGATCAGATTGCAGCCCCACACATACAGGGCTGGGAGCTGGGCCCTGGCTCAGTCTGTGATCAAGGAAAAATTTAGCCGTTTCATGAATTGTCCCTGTGACTCCATCATAAACAAAAATGCATTTCTGTGTTCATAAATCCTACATTTTTACCCACAACATCCTTTCTCTAGACCACCAATTTTTGGCCCAGTTAGACCTGGGAACAGATGGCTGCGTAGAGCCTCACTGTCATCCTGTGCCCCCTCACCTGGGAGATGGAGTCCGCAGGAAGCCTCTCAGCCTGTGTGGCTCTACCCCACATGCATGGAGAGGGTGCATTGGAAACACCCACTTCTTTAAAGAAACATAGGCTTAAAACAAGGATTTTATAGAATAGTACCCCAGGACAAAAGTATTGCTCATTAGAGCCACCTCTGTGGCCAGGTGGGCTCTGTCATCCTAAAGTGTGAGGACCTGGATGGCTGGGACCTGTTTCCTGACCACCTGCCACGGTGGACCACCCTCTTGTCTCCCATTTCAGGTTCAAGGTGTTTGCAGATTATGAAGCGTATGTGGCATGCCAGGCCCAGGTGGACCAGCTGTACAGGGTATGGTTCTCGGGCCCCAGAGCTGGTGGGGGCGGCCCTGGCAGGATAGCAGCAGGGGACATCTATGAGGTCCAGTCCCGGGAGGTCATAGTTCACCGTTGAGCTGCATCATGGACTCAGGCTGAATGGGGCTGCTTCCACTCAGACTGACTTAGCCATCTCTCTGCTCGCCCCTGGTAAAGGCTAGTGCCCCTGGGACCAGGCCGCTGTCCACACTGGCACGTTTCCACACAGCCTGCGAGCAGCTGCCGCAGAACACAAGTGAGCAGGACAGGAGTTTCCTTCCTGCAGACGGCAGAGGCAATGGGCAATGCCTCAGCCTGTGGTCTGCACTCCCATGTGGCTATGATCAGGAGGGTGCAGGGAGCAGGTGTGGAGCCAGGAAGACTTGTATGTGCACACAGAAAGCCTGTGTTTAAAATGAGAATGGGAATGCTTCCTTGGAAAAGTGTGAGCTTCAATGTTAAGTAGAGTGAGGGACCCATAGCTGTGAGGAGCAGCCTTTTTAGGGCAGGACCACTGCAGCCAGCTCCCTACTCCTTGGTAAAAGTGGACAAGGGAGGTCCTGTTTTCTGTGTGGAGCATGTGCTGGCCAGTGTCCCTGGGGGAGTGGGTGTCTCCATGTGGGGTCTCGAGGGTGTCCCTTGGTGCCCTCTTCTCTCCCCTTTCCTGGGGGTGGGGAGGGGAGGCAGTGGGAGAGGACTCTGGCTACCATGGTGTGACCGCAGAGTTGTGGGTCGGATGGATTATTTCCCAGGTTCTTGGACAAGGCCTGTGGGATTTGTATTTCTGATTTGTTGCTGTTCTGGCCCCCACCCCCTGCCCTTAGGAAAGCTGTCCTTCGGGACCCATGAAAGAATGGGGGGGGGGGGATGGGAAACTGAGTGACTAGGCAGGGCTCTGGGGGGATCCTTTGCTCCTCTGACCCAGACCTCAGCAGAGTGTGCCCTTTCGGGAAGACTCCTCTTGGTGCTGGCTCAGTCTACGGGTGGTTGCCAGGCTCTGGGGGAAGCTGTGGATGGGAGACCACCTGGCCATTTTCCCTGGATCCAGCCAGTGGCAAGTACTCACCTGGTGGTATTTCTTTGTCATGGTGGGCCGTGCCCCAGAGGACATGGTGCATTTTGAGGTCCGGGACCTTCTCAGACTCCTTGCCCTTGTATCTAATCATCTGGTAGCTTTTCTGGTTGGTGGGTCCCCCCATTTGAATGAGCTGTTGATTGCAATTTCCTCTTTGTTCATCAAGCTTCCCAGGGGCTAAGAGCTCATCTGGGAACAGTCCTGAAGTTCTGGAAGTGCAGGTTGTCTTATGTGGTGCCTAGGATTACTCAGCCTCTCCTTCCCTCTGCAGAACCCCAGGGAGTGGACCAAGAAGGTCATCAGGAACATTGCCTGCTCAGGCAAGTTCTCCAGTGACCGGACCATCACAGAGTATGCCCGGGACATCTGGGGCGTGGAGCCCTCTGACCTGCAGATCCCACCCCCCAATCTCCCCAAGGATTAGGAGCCCTGGCAGTGGCCTTGCTTGTTTCAGTGCTGTTTCTGGAGGGCCATGGGGATCGTGGTGGTGGCTTGGGGTGGGAAAGGAAGGAAAGATGTAAAGAATGAGATGTTCCCAGTTTTCTGCAGGAAATTGGGGCTCACAGCACTGACCAGGGCAGCTGGCCCCGCAGCTTTAGCCCACCTGTCCCAAGGAGGTGGGGAAGGTGGAGCCACCTGCTGGGCTCCTCTGAGACCTTGCATGCACCTTGCAGTGAGCTTGTTTTTAGTTTTGAGCTTTTGGATTCTGGGGTCTGGGCAGGTAGCTGTGGCAAAGCCTGGGGAACTATGTGTTTCTGCACTACGTGGGCTACCCAGCTGGTGTGGGTTTCTGACCTCCCTGGCCCAGCTGTGCTCCTGGCTGTGCTGGGAGGGTCCAGTACTCCAAGCCAAGTCTGCAACTGCTATGTAGGTGCTCTGGCCCAAGTTTCCAGACTGATCAGATAAAGGGGCCCTGGATGAGTGAGGGTCACATGGATGAGGACACCTGTGTCCGGCATTTCGGGGGTTTGGGCTAGGACAAGGCTGGCTGATGCAAAGTTAGCTTGGTTTTGCTTTTTCAAGAGAAAAATTAACTTCACAGGAAAATGAAAGTAGCTGAAGCCTTTTCTCATTTTAGCAACTAAAAATTGTACTTCTGAAATTTTGTCCTGGGTTGGCCCAGCCCTGGGGGCCTGGGATGGAGTCACTGCCTTTGCTGGAAAGGCTGATAGCCCAGCCCCTGCTGCAGATCCATGCCCTCCTTGTACCCCTGCCCTGTCCTGGGGGCTGTGTCTCCTGTCTTACACATGAGGCTAGTCTCCTGTCTCCCTCCCTGTCTACGAGTACAACCAAGATGGTCTAGGAAAAGGACTGAGCAGGCCCAGAAGGGAGCCCACTTTTCCACTCTGCCTGGATGGCAGGCTGGTGGCCGTAAGGGTGGGTGAGCCCCTCTCAGCTGCCCAGAGGAGAGAGCCAGGAAGCAGCCTGGCACGCTTCACTGCAGGCTTATTGGAGACACGGGTGGGAAGCACCCTTTCCGAGGCTCTGCCTCCTTGCATGCTGGATCTCAGTGGCACAGGGTTCTGCCCTCACCCCGGGTCCTGACTGCTCACAGAACCAGGCCATGGAGGATTTGCTCACATGCACACTTCACCAGAGCTGCAGAGGTCTGGTGGGGAGGCCCACATTCCAGGGCTGTGGTTGAATCCATGACACCCTCTGCTGCCCCATTTCTTAGGCCACATGTGGACCCATCACTGTGCCACTTGCTGTTACTGCCTTGTGTGAGAAAATGATTAAACCTTCCTGCCTGTGCTTGGTTGACCTGAACTGTTTTATTCTGTGCTGAGAGCAGGGTGGGAGTTGGGTGGTGTGGGCCTCAGATCCTCCGCTGTAACAGCCCGTCACTGTGGGATTAAGGACAGACCACATTCTCCTATCCCAGCTGTGAGTGGGACTTAAGAGTATGTGTGCTGAACTGCCAGCTCACAAAAGAATCGTCTAATCTGCTTCATAAACTTATCTGTGTGTTGGCATTTTGGGTGCAAATTGCATTGGTTCTTTTTGCACCTGTCTTCTGCCACCCACTCCTGGCCCTGGAAAGTGGAATGCTCCAAAAAACCAGAGCATTTCCCCCTAAATTGTGTAGCTGCAGGCTGAATCAAAGTCCAGGAGAGACATGAACTTGGGGTTGTTACACAAAGAACCTGAGAACTGCAGGCCACTGGGGCACCATGGGCCCTGCTGGAGTGGTCTTGGGTCTGGGGACATGCTTAGGTTTTTTTTTGTTTATTTTGAGAGAGAGTATGAGCAGGGGAGGGGCAGAGAGGGAGAGAGAATCCCAAGTAGGCTCCACTATGTCAGCGCAGAGCCCTACTCTGGGCTCGATCCCAGGAATCGTGAGATCATGAACTGAAACTGAAATCAAGAGCCACTCAACCTGAGACACCCAGGCACCCCCTGCATATTTTTTAAGTAGGCTCCTTGCCCAATGTAGGGCTTCAACTCAACGGCCCTGGGATCAAGAGTGGGATGCTCTACCGACTGAGCCAGCCAGGTGCCCCAGGACATGTGTATTAACTGCAAAATTTACAGCTGTGCATGTCTTGATCTTTTTTTTTTTTCTTCAAGGATTGGTTTTGTAACCATCAGTGGTTACATCTGTCCTAGGCCATCATAGGTTTAGTTAATAGAAGCCAGCGGGTGGGGGTGCTTGGACCTGATTAGCTGACCCAATGGCCCAGCAACTGCCCCTCCAGTGCTTACTGCCTCTTTAGTGCTTTCTCCTCTTCACTCCACCTGTCAAAATACCAACACTTGTATTTTACTTCATATCCTATCCCCCAGCCCACCCCATGAAGATCTGAGGCAGCTCACACACACAAAATATTAAACAGGGTGAAGACTGGCTCACCCAGGGTGGGCTGGGTCTGAGACCACGTGCCAGCAGGTCACATCGTGTCACTGATGGAAGTGGGCTGGGAAGGCGGCTCTGTCTCAGGGCCTCCATGATAGAGCCAGTAGAGGGTGCCATGTCTGAGGAAGGGCTGTCAGGTCCAATGGGCACAATACGCAGAGCAGTTACACAGGAAGACACTACGGGATGGGGCCATGTGCCCCAGCTCTGAGAGGTGCAAAACATGCACCCTGGGGATGGGTTGGTGTCTTGCAGGCAGTGCTCACACCCAAATTAGATGCCAGGAGTCAGCAGGGAACCCGTCCAATAAGAGAAAAATAAATATTTGGACATAAACTGACTTTAGGAGTCTGTTCACATTTCAACCTATTTAAGAACGGTGTGATTTCCCCAACATGAGAATCACTGTAGGCAGCTTGAAGGTGCTTCATTAAGAAGGTATAACGAGTGTTGACCTCTGGGCCCCCTAGCCTGCCCACAGCTGCTAACAATGGCCTATGACCTTGAAGAACAGGTAGACTGGTGAACAAGGTCCTCCATACCCCCCAGGGAATTTTTCAGCTGCCAAGACTAGACAGTCCCAGAGCCTTAGGACCTAGGAGAAAGTCCCACCATCAGAAGAATCGGGTCCCAGGTGGGTTTACATCCTCTGGTCTGGGTCATACCTCTGTACTTGCACAGCAGGGGTAGGACAGTCCCCTGTGGGGGCAGCTTGAAACCTTCTTTCTTCTTAAGCCATGAACCTTCTCACTCCCAGGTTACTGAGCCCAGACGTAAGAATCTGGCCCTTTACCAGCACCCAGTGGTGAGAAGCAGGATTTTTAGAGGGTGCCAGGTGGAGGCAGCAGAACTGCAGGGGACACTGGTTTGGCAAAAAAGCTGAATACCAAAAGAGCCACCCCCAGTGAATAATTGAGGTGGTGCTCATGGGCCAGAACTAGAAACCCTGCACTCCAGGGCCCCAAGTTCTTTCATGGACCCCTGCCAGGGGCTCGCTTGGGGTCTGTGGGTGAAACCCAAGAGCCTGCTGATCAATACCAGCATCCAGCAACCTTGCTAAGTGTGAGGTTGAAGAGAGCCTAAATTTTATGCCATCTAACTCATCTGGAGAAACAGTGACCCCATGAATACATCTTTCCCTGAGACAACACCACTCCTTGAGTTGACCTCTATCCACATCTGGAAGAAGGGAGAAAAGGAATGCCCAGGGTCCCTAGCCTTATAGAGCTGCACCTCCTCCCATGTGGCTGGCTCTCAGCATGGCCTGGGGGCAGCTGGAAACATCACTGAGAACACAACAAACAGACCACCACCACGATTTTATTCTTAAATAAATGCTCAGTCTAAGGCCAGGTTAGGCAGACAGGTGGGCAGAAAGCAGAGGAAGTGCAGGTCATGGGCACCTCCCCCGCTCTGAGAGGTGGGGCCCGCCCAAAGAGGCAGGGATGGCCTATGTAGGCAAGCAGGGTGTTCCAGGTGGGAGGGGCCAGTCAAACCATTAGAGTCCATTCTGTGTGTGCCAGGAAGGGACAGATGAATCCATCTCCCCATAATCTCACCAATGGTGCTGGAAAGCTCAGCGTGGTCCCAATACCCCATGCTTCCTGCACTTGGCTCCCCATGCCCAGCTCAGGAAGTGTGGGATCAACCAGCTGGAGGCTGGCCTGCTCTGTCACTGTCTTCCCAACAAGAGCTCAGGTTGAATGGCAACAAGAGGGAGAGGGGATCACATGCCTGCAATCTGTGTTTTCCACAAGGATCCGTGCTCCCAGCCATCTGGGGCAGGTGCCTCAGGTCTGCCGGGGCCTCCTCTGCCTGCCCCAGCTGGCATCTGAGTCCTCTCTCCAGGGGCATCGAAGATGCTGGCACCCCCTGGGCTCCAGAGTGCCAGGCTGCCAGAGCGAAGGAGAGGAGGGCAGAGGTCTTCATGCTCCTTTAGGCAGCAAGACTCAGTGCTGGCGCCCAGGTTCTGACTTCCCCAGGAATTCCCTAGACCAGGTGAGGACAACCATCAGCCAAACCCTGAGCCCACACCAGAGGTCCTGCCCCCTATGATCCTCAAAGGGCCCACCTGAGAAGGAGCCTGGAGGACCACCCCTACTCAGAAAGCCCGAGTTAAACAAACAGGTCACCAATGGCATTGGCTTGGTCAAATCCCAACCCTGTAGGATGAAGACCAGGTAACAGGCTACTATTCTTTGTTCTAAACTCTGAGCTATACTCTGGGCTAAATTTTCTGCATCATATTCCTTTTATGCTGGGGAAAATGACAACTCTAGAGCAAACCCACACACTCAGCTCACAGTCCCATCTCGGCAACCCAGGTCCATGATGCAGGAAATGGCAAACTGCTAAAGAAATGCAGCTTTGCCTCTGGACCTGCCAAGGCAGCCACAAGAGAGCTGAAGTGTGATGGGATAAAATTCAAGATGGCTGATTCAAATACTTCCATGCTCAGCTGCCCCAAGAAGGTGAATTCGCACCTGGGCCGGGAAGTGGACGGCTGCCTGCACCTTAGGTGGGAGGCAGGGAGACTTGGCAGCACCTGCCTGAGTGATGGAATAGGTCCCAGCACAAAAGCCTGGGCTCCTGGGTGGGGCCAGGCTGTGTCCAGTCCACACTGCCCTTTGCCACCGCCTTGCCCTTCAGGCTTGGTCTCTGTACCCAGGCACAAGACGGTTGCCCATGGCCAAAGCCCATGCCCTGGCCCTGGACAGTGGCCATCATGATGCAGCCAGGAGCACAGCCTCCCTTCAAGAAGCAGCTGGGGACAAATAAGCTTTTGAGAGCTAGCCCAGAGTCTCCCAAGTGCTGTGTGCACAGGGGCAGGACCTGACGGGTATGTGGGAAGGGACTGAGGCCTGACCTGCAGTGGCTGGGGTGCATGTCTACATGCTGGATGCTCCCCTGAGCATGGTGTCCATGCAGGCCGCACAGCCCATACCACAGGGAAATCACTGCCCTGTCTGATCATGGGAATGGTCCAGAAGGGAGGGGTGATAAACACTCAACCCCTCTCCATGGAGATGAAAGGCTCTTGAATCACAGTGACTCCTGGCCCCACTGAGGCAGCTTTAGAGGCTATGGCTGCTGCATGCCTGGCCTGAGCCGTCACCACCCAGGCGAGTTCCTGGTGAGGGGAGAATGCCTCACCTCAGTATCCGTGGGAGCTCAGGGCTCTTGTAGATATACTTGTGCCTGTAGCCGAGGTCTGAGTGAAAGGGAATAAACTGAACTTTGAAGTCTCGGAAGCTTCGAGATGGAGCAGCGATGTTGTAGAGCTGGGATGAGGAATAGATGGGTCAGCACCCACAGATGGCAGCCCTGTGGGCAACCTGCCTGGTGGTCTCCCCACTATAGAGACCAGTGAGTGGCTGCTGCCTCCAAAGAGCAACCCAAGCTCCCAGCAAATAGCACTGCTGCAGCCTGCATGGCCTGGCCCGGGAAAGGGGTGCTAGCAGGAGCCCAGCCCAGCCTTGGCTCCTCGGCCTGACGTTTGAGACCCTCTGTCCTCATGCCTATCTCCCAGATGGCCTTTCCTCAGAGGGCGGCAAGGTGGATGAGCCCACATTATGGGAAGAGCTGCCTGCTGTGAAATGGTATGCTGGCCAGAGTGCCCGGAGAAGTCCCACTGGTGGAGGATGCTGGGCATCCACCTCAGACTTCACTGTGTGCCGGGGTCAAGGTCAGTCAGCAGGTTGGCTCACAATCCCTCCCACCCTGGAGACTGCTCGGCTCTGTGGGTCTGGGTATCTGCTGCTGGGCAGTCCTGTGTGCCTGCACTCTCTGAAGGGAGGGGACCTGGCCCTGCTGGAACTTGCTGGCACCCGGGCCTCACTCCCTCTAGGTTGCCCCTGTCCCTCACCATCACCATGCCAGGTGGTGCTCTCTCCATAGCACTCTCACTTACATATCTAGTGCTGCTTCCTGGCAGCAAAGGCAAAGCAAACTCAGCAAAAGCAAACACGGAGGCCCCACAACAGCATGGCATTTCTGTCATCAGTCCAATCCCAAAAACAAGAGAACAGACAAGAGGTCTGTATGAAGTCTACTGACTGAGACCCCCATGTTGGAGCCAAGGTGGGGCCACATCCTCCTCCTTGAGAGTTCTTTCCCTCCAGCCAACAACCAGTGAGTCCTCCTGCTGAATACCAGGTAGTGAAGTCCCTGTCACCCCAAGACCTCTGCACAGGGACCGGGAGCCATCTGCTTACTTCTCAGGTCTCCTCTGGCCATCACCAAATGTGCTGGTAAAGACGTTCACACCCTCAAACTTACCTTTGCTGATAAGGCATCAACTGTTGGCCTCCACCCCAATCCTGCTGACCTCCCTTGCTGTTCTCTTCCTCACAAGGGGCACCTGCCAGCAGCAGGACTCCCTCCACATCTGCCTAGGCCCAGCTGGCCCAAATGGGAGCCTGCTAGATGCCTGCCCACACCGGGAGTAGCGCCTGACACCCACCTTTCTGCCGAGCTGGAAGGGCACAACTGGGTCGTCCTCAGCATGCAGGATGAGCAGGGAGCAGGAGATGTGCTTCACACTGTGGGAGGAGAAGGCACTAGACCAGGACCCTGGGAGTCTCTAGCCCTGCCTGTGGTTCAACAGCTACAATTCTGCTGGGCTTTTCACTAGAGAACTAAGTTGATTTCTCATATATCTCTACCAACATCTATTCAGTCAAGTCTAGAGATGGATTCACTCACCAAATCTGGCCCCTCCCTGTGTATTTTCTGAAAATTGAAAATAATTATTTTTGCCACTAGACATATTCTTTAAAAGTTACAAAACAGGGACGCCTGGGTGGCTCGGTTGGTTGAGTGTCTACTCTTGATTTTGGCTGAGGTCATGATCTCAGGGTCTCAGAAGCCTACTTAAGATCCTCTCCCCAACTCCCCACTTGCACATGAACACACACACTCTCTTTCTTAAACAAGTTACAAAACAGTATTTACATACCAAATAACTTAGGTGGTCCAGGAAATTTATTGCAAATGAATGCTACTAGCAATATGTTGGTAAAAAAGTCCATAACCTCTAACTTGTCTTTGTTGAAAAGGACATTTAAGGTACTCCTGAATGTTTACAAATAAATTAACATTTTCAATAGGTTCACATAATTCAAACCCTCCAATAAACCACATAATGGATGGGCTGTGGGACTGGATAGGCCCCGGAGTCTCTTGGCGGCCCCTCACTAAGCTCTCAGGTGAGCTGGTAGATATGGCACCCACCTGGTCCTGGTGGTTGCATTCTGATCTGGGGGCTCCATGAGGGCAGCACTGGGCAAGCCTGACACCTGGCAGGACCTGGGCCAGGAGGCCTGACGCCCCACCAACGCCGAGCCCAGACAGCAAGTCTGCGCTTCTGCTAGTGGCACACCCGTATGCCCACTCTCCCCCTGTTCTGCTTCCAGGGAGGAGCATTTCTGGTGTGCGGGTGACACTGTGATAGTGGAATGGCTCATCTTTGCAGAATTTCCACAATAAGTAGTATGTCCTAACCTCTGCCCGCTCTGGAAAAGGCCTAGTTCCTATGCTGTCACCTTAGCAAGTATTTGGCAACCAAGCTGCCCAAGTGGGGGCTCCTGACTTCCAGTGGGTGAAGTAGTGCTGGCCCCCTAATGCTCAGCTGGGAGCGGGACCCAACACTCACTGTGGTGCTTGTTGTTGCGGTTTTAGAAGCAATCTTGCTTATTCAGATAACTCTTCTTTAAGTTCCTAAACAATAATATTTACAAACCAGCAGGTTTGGGGTTATGTTTGCTCAAATTTTAGTTTGTTCTATTTTTAGAACCAAAACACATAATTAAGGGGAAAAATATTCCATTTTTTCACATTCTGTTTCAAAGTGTAGACTTTAAATGCTAACTGAACATTTAGATAAGAATTTTTATCCTTTCCTTTTAATTTTTTTTGAAGAGATTAAAACCCATGAAATAAAGATATCACAAAGACAACATCAACAGAATCTGAACATTGTTCAAAGAAAGAATCCTTAACTAGAATTTTTAACTGTTGGTTGACCTAACAGAATTTTTTTTTAATCAAGTATTCTTTCTTATTTTTTTTAAGTTTATTCACTATTTTGAGAGAGAGACAGAGAGAGTGCAAGCAGGGAAGGGGCAGAGAGAGGAAGAGAGAGAGAATCCCAAGAAGGCTCCATGCTATCAGCACAGAGCCCCACTTGGGGCTTGATCTCACTAACCGTGAGGTCATGACCTGAGCCGAAACCAAGAATGTTTAACTGACTGAGCCACCCAGGTACCCTTAGAAACATTTTTTTTTTAATGTTTTTTATTTATTTTTGAGAGAGAGGGAGACAGAGTGCGAGTGGGGGAGGAGCAGAGAGAGAGGAAGATACAGAATCTGAAGCAGGCTCCAGACTCTGAGCTGTCAGCAACAGAGACCGACATGGGGCTCAAACCCACAAACCATGAGATCATGACATGAGCTGAAGTCAGACGCTTAACCGACTGAGCCACCCAGGCACCCTACCCTTAGAAATATTTTTAATAATGAACTTTGTAACATCTTTCTATAACCAAACATAAATCAAATGGGTGAGGCAGTCATTTTTTGAGTAACAGTTACTATTACTGCTTTAGAACCTGTCAGAAGTTCTGGTTTTGGCGGACTATTCACAAATAAAACAACTATGTGGGCATGTTGTCTTTCTATTGCTTTAAAGCCATAGTCTTCAAAACCCTTTTTCTAAGTTGCAGCTGTCAGCCTGACCTGCCCTTTATGAAGGTCAAATGGTTAGAGAAGAACCCCCAGTATTCAGAATTCCATCCTATTTAATTAAAGTGACTAGTCCTGGGGGTGCTTTTCTAAATTCAAAAATGAGGTTTTCTACTACAGTACTCACTTTTCATCATTAGCAAATTTAATTCCACTGCTTGTAATGGGGTCGAGGAAGAACCAGTCAAACCCAGGGAAGTATCGATATATCTGAAGGCGACATGGAAACAACGTGCAGAAGCATCAATTAAAACAGCCATGGAGAAGTCAAGGGTGTTGAGTGCCCAGGGGTCTCCTCTGCTTCTGAGCTGGCTGACCTGTTGCCCCACCAAAGCTGTGCTGGGGTCCCCTGCCACCCTTGTCCCTGGACCACAGACTCCCTTCTAGAAGGGCCCCTGGACTGGCCATAGTGGGGTTGCCCACAAAATGGGCTCCCACACCTCAGACCAGCAGTTGGGACTGGCTCAGAGACCATACTTCCCACAGACATCAGGGCCTCCACCCCTGGGAAAACAGGGACTCATGTAACTTGGGCGAAAGCAACATCAAAGAAGTAAGACTATATAGAGGACTCCTCTGGTCTGCAACAGAGCAGCATGAGGTCAGGTGGTAAGCCACCCCCTCCACCCCCCCCCCCCCCCCCCAGAACACATGGTCAGCCAAGAAGCAGTGGGACAGAAGAGGACACAGAGAAGCCCCAGAGGATCCAAGGCCTTGATCCTGACAGGTAAGGAGGGCCTGATTCACTCTGGAATCCCCAGTAGGGTTTACCTGGGGCATCACCTGGAGACACGACTGGGAGAGCCTGGCAGCTTGCTGAGCACCATCCATGTGGACAGAGAGCAGGTGCACCCACCAGCTCCATGTCTGGGGAAGCAGCCAGGATAGCAGCTACCAGCCCGGGCTGGACCCCATGGGGCAAAGATGCCGGGTAGGCAAACCATGCCACAGAAACAAGGCCTCCTCAGGGTCCTGCTGCCCTTAGATGACCCAGCTGTAAACCCATCCTTCTCCCTGGCCGTAGAGTTTTAACATTCCCGGACAGCTCTGTAGTCAGGCCAGTGCCCCAAACTAAACAAGGATTAATTTTTAATAAAATCTATATTCATTAGAATATTTAAATCATGTTTTATCATTATTTTCACTTTATACTTATTTACATAAAAGTTTCCTTTATAGTAATTATTTTAATAATGAAACTAGGCCAATTTTTAATAATATCTGTACTTGCCACTGAGAACGGATGGCTCTTAGCTTCTTCACGGATATTAGTGAATGGAGATTCCAATATAAGAGCATCGGGAGGCGTCTCTAGATAAATAAAACAAATAGGGAGCTCTGAGGTGGGCAAGAAGCCCCCACGGGGGAACTATGGGAGGGACTGGACCATGGACCCCAGCTGCCCGCCCAGCCAGCCTGCATGGTTGGTGCTCGGGAAGTGCCCATGCAAGGGGCCCACACAGGGGACACTTGGGTGACCATGATTCGCTCCCCAAACCACACCTCCTAGAACTGTGTATCAGGAGCCCAACCCCTGAGGAGACTCTGCCAGCTACTTGAGAATCCATGGGGAAGGCAGGCCTGGTTCAGCTGAGGGTCTGCCCAGACCCTGGCCTCAACGCCCAGCCCACAGGACTCCGAGAAGACACCAAACGCTATTGCTGTGCCGCTCGTCCATCAGCACCCACCTCTCAAACATGCTGCCTGCCCTGCCCAGGCCCCAAGACCAGGAGGAGGCTGTGCCCACACAACCAGGACTCGAATTGACACACAAGCCCCTACCTCGCTCACAGAGGCGCCGCACCAGGTTTGTTGCCACTCTGAGAAGGGAGGAAGAAACAGTTCAGTTGTATGATGACAAAAGTTGTTTTAAAGAAGACTGTTCTAGTCTTGAAAGTGGCCAGAGAAGAGGTAGGATCTGTGAAGTGGTTGGTGGGGCTCCAGGGGTGGGGGAGGGTGTGGACAAAGATGCCCCAGGACTGTGGTAGGCCCTGCTGCCCCTGCCATCAGCCAAACCCTCTGACAAGGATGGCGATGAGAGCCCCCAGGGCTCTTGCTGTCCCATGCAGACAGCCACGGCAGGACTGCCTGCTCCTCACTCTGCCCAGGCTCCTCTCTGCAGGCACATGCTTCACTCTCCCCGGCACTTCCCAGCCCATAGAACCCACCCAACTGCAGCACACTGTCTGAGGTGAGAAGCAAGGGGACAAGGGGGCCACAGCCACTGCACCCAAAGGAAAGGCTGTTGGAAAGGGACAGCTGCTGAAGGTCTTGGGACTCTGGGCCTTGAGCGCAGTGCTCCTTTTAGAAACACTCTGGACCTTACATCAGCAGAAGTGGTTCAGGCGGCCCCAAATGGAATATTAAACTGCTTCTCGTCTTGGCAGATGTAGGAAGGAAAGCACCCACTGCTGCCTCCCCAAAGTTCTCTGGTAAGCCAAATACAGGCTAAATGCATGTCATCAAAGCCCTGGCACTCAGGCTTGCCAGCCAGCACCTTCCCTCCAAAGCCAGGAGATGCAGAGCTCGAGTGCATCCAGGACTCCAGCCCTGTCCCGTTCTGCTCTGAAGACCTCTCCCTGAGGCATACTTTTACGGCAAGTGTGCCCATCCTTCCTGCAGAGGGAGATGGCCACCCCACGACTGCCCATGTGTGTCTCAAGTCACTTGTTGGGTTGAGGAGTTAAAGTAGCTCAAACTCTTCATGGTCTTCTGTAGCTCAAACTCTTCATGGCCTTCTGTGGTGCTTGATCCCCTGCCCCACCATGGGAATGAGGGACAAGGCTTGCTGGGACTAAGGGTGTCATCGGATCCAGAAGCCACTAGGGCACTCTTTGAGAGATCAGGTAGTAAGTTGCCCTGTGAAAACCTGTTCCCCCAAGGCTCTATCATGCTGCAAACTCACCCAGTGCCTAGGGAATGACCCCAAATATATACAGGGTTGTCTCCACTTCTTGCTTTGATCCAGTCAAAAACATGGAGTGCGTCATACGTCATGCCTCGCTCCGATGGCGTTCCTACTGAGTCTCCCCACCCTGGATGGAGAGGAGCAGCAAGTGGAGGAAGTTAAACCCAGCTCGTGGAAACTCTTGAGGAGCAGGCTCATCCCTTTCTTTCTCAACAGGCAGCCCAGGGCAGTCTGGGGCAATGGAAGTCTCTGCTACCACAAACTATAGCCCCATGTGCAGGGTGTCTGGACAAGCCTGTTCCTACTTCTCCCACTTCCTCACAACCCCAGTTACAACCCCTAAACCCAAACAGCCATCCACACACTCTCATCCTAGTCCAGATGAACAACTGTAGACGGGGGCAGTCTGACACAGATTCCTGCGAGCAAAAAGGACAGCAACCTCCTCAATGCTCAGGGCTTGCTGGTGGCTGGCCCAAGATGAAAGGTCAGTGAGACCCCAGCCCACCCAGGAGCCTCTGTAGGACAGAGCATCCCAGGGGGTCCCTGGGCCCAGTTTGGACTCCACGCCACCTATAGCCCAGCTAAAGACAGATGTGGGAAGTCAGACCAGGGCGTGAGGGAGAGGGATGGATTTCAGGCTCAAGGCAACTCTGACCCAGAAAGGGAAGGGGCTCTTAGCATAGCAGAGGAAAGCTAACCATCTGTGCCCCCGGACTGTATCTTCCCCCAGGGCCCTCCCCCTGGGCTCTTGGAAAGGGCAAGTGCCACTGTCATTTCCAGCAACTCAGCAGTGAGTCATCATCAGATGATCTGAAAGCACCACAAGGCTCAGAAAAAGCCAGTTCTGCTGCATAAGCAAAACCCACAGTTCGTGTGTACATGCCACCTCCCCTGGGCATCCCAAATGCCAGATTAGGGAAAGGACTACGCAGGAGATAATGCCAGACTGAGAGGCTTAGGGCATGGATGGGAGGATGGGACCCAAGGACAGGGAAATGTGGAGACACAGACAGACAGAGACCAGGATAGGGAGACACAGTCAGAGGGTGGGCTTAGAAATGCAGAAACTCAGTGAGAACTGGAAAGAAGAAGTGCTACGAGGGATTTCACTTCCTGGTAGAAGCACAGGGAGATGAACAAGGACGAAGGCCACCCCTTCTCATCAACCTCAGTTCTCCAGCACTCAGCAAGAACAGAAAACCCTTTTTAGCATGGAGAAAAGGATAAGTGGGTGAACTACTTTCCAGATCCTTTATCTGCAGTTTTTCCCAGCCCAGAATTTTCATCATGATGGAACATTCTTCTGTGAAAGAATCATCCCTGTTTTAGGCAGAATAACGGCCCCCACAGAGGTCTGTGTCCTCATCCCTGGAGCCTATGAATATGTTAAATTATGTGGCAAGCAGGGGGACTGAGGATGCAGAAAGAATTCAGGCCACTGATCAGTGAACTGATGGGCAATTATCAGCTCACCCACATGGGTACAAAGTAATCACCAGGGTCTATATAACAAGTGAGAGAGAAAGACAAAAGACAGGGTCAGAGTGACCAGACCCAAGAGGCCATGAGTCAAAGAACAAGGACAGCTTCGAGAAACTGGAAAAGGCAAGGAATCTGATTCTCCCAGAACCTCCTAAAGGGACTGGCCCTGCCAACACCTGGTATTCAGCCCAGAGGCTAAAGATTTTGTACTTTTGACCTCCAGAACTGCAAGATAATAACTCTGTGCTGTTTCAAGACATCAAGTTTGTGGTAATTTGTTACAGAAGCAAGAAGAAACTAACACAACCCCCATATCCTCGCAGTGAGGGTATTGACACCGCTGCCCCACCCCACAAGATCAGGCTAAGCTGGCCAAGCAGCCCTTTGACTTCTGACCTCTGCTGTTGAGACTACAGGAGGCCTATACTTCTCCCAGTCAACACAAAGTATTTTCCTGGCTCATTAAGGTGCACACATCAAACTGTGGGTTTTCAATCTCTTCAGGGGCAAGCCCCCTGATTCATTCAAGAAAGAAAATATATTAAGGGGCAAGAAGAAGAATCTACCTTCTCCTAAGAGTTCTTTTTCCTGCTTTCAGAACTTCAGCAAGACAAGCTCTCCTGCCTATAAACTGTGTCTGCTGACCAGCTTTGGGGGGTTCTGAATCCAATAAAGAAGAAAAAAGACAGTATTTTCTACATTGAAAATGCTGCTGACAGAGGATATATGCTGGGGTTCCAGGCACCGGAGCCTCCACTTCAGGAAGGATGCCCTGCATCTGTGTGAAGGACACACATGGTCCCTCCACCACCTTTCCACATTTGCCATCACCACAGGTTGGGGCACCACAAGCTGCTAGCACTGTTTAAGCCTCTCAGGGTGATGCCTGCACAGCAGACCCTGAAGTGAGCACTGGGAGGGCCCAGACACGCACTTGCAAAAGAACTCACCTCTGTAGTCAAAGGTGACCACGTGGTAACCAAGGGAACTCAGCACCTGTAAAGTGAAAAATAAATATCTGGGCAACAAATCCATGCATCCTGGATCGAGGGCAACTTGCCTCCGACTAAACCCAGCCTAATTCAGTCTTAGTGCCCTGCACACAATGGGAGCTTAATAAAGACTGTTACCATGCTGCCCCATTCCCCATTATAAAACCCAGATGTCAACTGCTGCTACAGGACACGGGTGTGCCCTCTGCCTCAGGAATATAGGAAGAATGGCTCTCCCACAGGTGAGACTGCTAGAGTACCTCCACACTCACATGGGCTCACAGGGCAGACACCCAGAGACCAGAGACCCAGGGGGAGGGCCTCTATGGTGCAGAGACTGCATCTGGGATCCTGACTGCAACCTAGCATTTCTCAGACTTTAAGTTTCTGTTGAATTTTTCTGTTATAAGAACAAAATCCCTCCAGACTGTATGATCTCTTGCATTAGATAACTATTCACAGCCCTTGCCTGAGCCCTCCTGGAGTGTGCCCAGAGCCAAGTGAAAGCTGCCAGCCACAAACTTCCCCCAAATCACCCAAGGCGGTGTGCTCCTTTCTCCTTAGGCTGCCCCAGGGCGGCCTACAGCACTTCCTTCCAGCTCCACGCTGCCTGCCTAGGCTGCACCTCCAGGGTCACACCTGCTCCAGGTAAGAAGCCTTTCTGTGAATACAAACCTCAACTGGGGACCACAGCTCTGCAAGCACACCCCCTCTCTGACTTGATCCAATTCACTCTAGGAAACAAACCCACCAAGAGCCCATAGCAGCCCCTGTCCTCGGTGTATGAGGGACAGAGCAGTGCCCACATGATACAGATATTCCCACACATCTGCATCTGTCCCTCTTTGCTGGGTTAGCCAATGCAGACACCCACCCATGTGAGGAGAGGACGTGGGAGATGGCGCGGTGAGGCCCTGGCACTCTGGAGTCAACTATACGTTTCAGGCTCTGAGACTCAAGCTTCTGAAGAAGACAAGCAGGCAGAAGTGAGGGTCTAAAAGCCTGCCTAGGAGACACACTGTCACCTCCCCCAGGTCGGCTGTGGGCCTCCTCCTTGGTGCACCTCCTGCAGAGGTGAGATTTCCATGTGGCAGAGCTCCTGACCCTGCAACTTGGCAGAAGTGTGGCTCCACTTCTGCTCTCAGTAGTACTTGTTTTATAGGAGACACACAGCATTTAACAATTTCAAATGCCTTTAATATAATTGTCAATATCTGGCATCTGATTCCCAAAGTTCATTCATTCTGCTTTTGGAAGCTCTCCCTAGAGGCAGCATTATAGGGAAGCACTCCATGGTAATGGCTTCCGTGAAGGCAGTGTTGGAAAGGCCAATGCTGATCAACTCTCACAAGTACTGGAGGGACTCACTTGTGTTCATGTCTCCTAGGAAGAGCAGTGGGAAACATTTAGGTGATGTTCTCTCCTTCCTATACCATATGGACACCGCTCTGCGCATCATACACACTTTGTATTTTGCTTTGCTTGTTTTACACCGAGTACCCCACTGCCCATCATCACACTGAGGACCCCACTCCGCCCATCATCCACATTGTGGACCCCACTTTGCCCGTCATCACACTGTGGACCCTACTCCACCCATCATCCACAATGTAGACCCCATTCTTCCCACTATCACACTGAGGACCCCACTCTGTCCGTCATCCATACTGTGGACCCCACTCTGCCCATCATCCACACTGTGGACCCCATTCCGCCCATCATCCACACTGTGGACCCCACTCCACCCGTCATCCACATTACAGACCCCACTCCACCCATCGTCACACTGTGGACCCCACTTCACACATCATCACACTGTGGACCCCACTCCACCCGTCATCCACATTGTGGACCCCATTCTTCCCATTATCACACTGAGGACCCCATTCTGCCCATCATCCACACTGTGGACCCCACTTGTCCATCGTCACACAGTGGACCCCACTCTGTCCATCATCACACTGTGGACCCCACTTTGCCCGTCATCACACTATGGACCCCACTCTGCCCGTCATCACACTGTGGACCCCACTCCACCCATCATCCACTTTGTGGACCCCACTCCGCCCTTCATCACACTGTGGACCCCACTCTGCCCATCATCCACATTACAGACCCCATGCCGCCCATTGTCACACTGTGGACCCCACTCCACCCATCATCATACTGAGGACCCCACTCCATCCGTCATCACACTGTGGACCCCACTCTGCTCATCATCCACATTGTGGACCCCACTCCATCTGTCATCACACTGTGGACCCACTCCACCTGTCATCATACTGAGGACCCCACTTTGCCCATCATCACACTGTGGACACCACTCTGCCTGTGGTCACCACACTGTTTGTCATACAACTGTGTGCCATCCTCACCTACCTTGTAAAGCTCCACTCGGTGGTCACCTCCTCTAAAGAATCAGGGAAAAGGAAACAAGAATGGGTGTTAGCACATCTTTTAAAAAAGGCAGGCCCCAGGGTCAGTACTGGAGTGTCTGGGTCTGTAGTGACTTGTTCCTTTAATACACACAAAGAGAGTAAATGGTGATAGGTGACCTCCTCTGCAGGGCACCCTAAGTGGCTCCAAGCTTATTTCTGACAGTACCATGCCAAGCAAGGGATAGCCTTAGTACTTTTGGGATATTTCTTATTTATTACCATACTTGTATTTTTGACTAGGTAATACATGCGTACAATACAAAATCCAGAAGACACAAAAGAATGCACAGTAAGCCCCTCACTCCTGCCCAGGATCCAGCTCTTCCCTCAAGTCCCCCGTGTCAGGGACCACCACGTAGGCAGAGACGAAGGTGCTTCTTTACCATAGGTACCTGCCACATACTTTACTGCCTCTCACTTTTTTAGTATATGTGCTGCCGAAGCGAGCACGGCCTCTCACTTTTAAAAAAACAAAATGCTTATTTATTTATTCTAAAGATAGAGTATGAGTCGGGGAGGGAAAGAGAGAGAAAGAGAGAGAGAGAGAGAGAGAGAGAGAGTCAGAGAGAGAGAGAGACAGAGAGAATCCCAAGCAGGCTCCAGGCTCAGTGCATAGCCCAACGTGGGCTCAATCTCATGACCACAAGATCATGACCTGAGCCAAAATCAAGAACAGGACACTTAACCACCCAAGCCACTCAGGCACCCCTGCCTCTCACTTTTCACTCAGTAAATCACAGCCAACTTGCAGTATTTGCAGTTCCCCTCTGCCTTATCTTGCAGTTGTTCTGGCTCTTTCCTATCTGCTGTTAACCTGAGTTTTGCTGCCATGTCCAGCCTGTGCTGATATCCCTTTGCAAACGTGACGTGTGAACCATGTGTGGAATATGTTCCTACACACAGAACTGCTGGGTGGAAGGTGTGTGTGATCATAAGCTTAACTATTACTGCCCAGCCATCTTCAGAGGGGCCCTGGCCCATCTCCTAGCCCTACACTCACACACTAGCGTGTAGTGGACACTTATTACTGAGGCTAAACAGGCTTTTGTGCACCCGAACTGTTATGTGTGTCTACACTTCTTTGTCCGAGGACTATCTACCCCTTCTCACACTTCCTGTCAGTTATTGGTCAGCTGTTACTGCGGACAGACACCAAAGTGGGGATGGAGCTGCCTCAGGAAGGAAAGTGTGTCAATGGGCAGGCTCACCCTGTCTAGCCTTCTCAATGGTTTTCCTTTTTTATAGCTAAAAGCACTCTGGCCATTTTGGGTGTGTGTGTGTGTGTGTGTGTGGGCAGGGACTGTCACTGAGAGAGATAAGGATGAGACAAAGGAGGAAAAACAATACAATGAAGCCACAGAAATACAAGGGAATAAATTTCAGGACCAGAAGGAAATAACATAAAATGTTTTCAGTTATCTTTGGAGGCATTCATGGTGGCTTTTGTCTAGATTGTTCAAATTCCCTACCTTGCACAAAAAGAAGAGGTTGAGCACATGATAAAATGTGAGGCAGTAGCCAGGGACTGGACCCCAGGGATCCAGGGCCACTGCAATCCTGCTAGGCCAAGGGGTGGCCAGCAGGTCTATGTAGGCAGTCTCTGGGGAGACGGGGAGGGGGCAGCAACACTTTCAAAGTTTCAATGCTCCTTCAAACCGGAAGTTTAGGCTACTCTTTTTTACCATGCGACTGGCATTGCTTAACTGAAGCTTATTTCCAGTAACCTATGAACTTCCCTCATTTATACAAAGATGTTACCAGAGCTATTAGTAACCACTTACTCTTTGAAAAGCAGAAGAGAAACCCACTGTAGTTTGTCCCAGACAAAGAGGAAAGCAAACTGCCAAGTGCATGCATGATTCTGCAGATACACACTCTGCTCTCCAGGCTCACACACCATCCTTGCAGGCTGCACTTCCTGGACTTCCTGCAGTGTCCACTGTGCAGCCCCTCTGCTCCAACACCACCATGCTTTCCTTGCCCCTCCAGAAAGGCCCATGAATTGATCTCCTTGTTGGTTCTGCCTATAAAATGACATCCCCCCAGCCAAGGTGCCACACTGACCCCCATCCAGACCCTGCTGTGGCCCTCCCTCCTGTCGGCTCCTGCTGGCTCTTTCTCACACACCCTAAGGAAGCTGCAACAACAGTGACCCTCCTGGAGGTTTTCAGGCACTGTTTTGTTCAGAAAACGCACCTCCTCCCTCACCCACCCTGCTCTTCCAGAGACTCTTCTGTAAGGTCAACCACATGGGTAGAAGGAACAGACCCCCACCCTGGGATGACAGACCCTCCCAGCTAATCTGAAGGACACATCACTAAAGCCACTCTTGAAAAGCACCTGGGATAAACCTGGGCAAAGGGTTTTGCCTGGTACAGACAGTGCCTCAGCAGTGGCCCAGCAGGACACACTGGCATCATTGACTTACAGCTGGGATAGACAACTCACACTCATCAGCTGATGTGACAGCACTGACAAGCCTGTCTGTGTGCACCCAGCTGGGGTGCCTCTGGCCTCCCTCTGCTTTTGGCCACCCCTCCTTTGATGTACCCCCACCTCTCAGCAATCATTGCCCCTTGCAAGGAAGTATGCCTTCGCCTACAGACGGGCACGCCTGCCAGTGAGAAAGTGCCAGACTGCCTGCGACCCTCACAGTGGGATGACAGACTCTCATACTGGGAAGACAGATCCCCACCTTGGACAACAGATACTTACCCTGGGACAACAGACCCTCCTCATACAGGACAAGAGACTTCCACACTGGGATGACAGATCCTCACACTGGGACAACAGACTCCCACACTGGGACGACAGATCCTCACTTACACTGGGATGACACACCCCCACACTGGGATGACAGACCCTCACACTAGGATGACAGACTCCACCCTGGGATGACAGACCCCCACCCTGGCATGGCAGATCCTCACACTGGGATGACAGATCCTTACCCTGGAATGACAGACCCCCACCCTGGGATGACAGAGCACCCCCTGGGACAACAGATCCTCACGGTGGGATGACAGACCCTCACCGTGGGATGACAGGGGTGGCTGATGAACAGGAGACAGCATTCCGCAGGAGTGCTGAAGTCCTAAAGTGTCACAATGACCCCTCTGAGGGACCACTGTTCCTTACTCAGAGAAACTTATTTCCTAAATCACAGGCCCTCACTTTGCCCTTTAAATTCTATCAGGAAGAAGGAAACACCCACTCTGGCCCAGAATCTGGGTCACTATGACAGAGACACAGCTTCCTCCACTCCACCTAGGTGCCAGGCTCACATAAGGGGTTTCTGGACACAGCTTCCCATACCTGCTTAACACAGGAGTTCCCAGGGTGCCTGGGTGGCTCAGTTGATTAGGCATCTGATTCTTGGTTTTGGCTTGAGTCATGATTTCATGGTTCATGGGCTCGAGCCCCAAGTCAGGCTGTATGCTGATGGTGTGGAGCCTGCTTGAGATTCTCTCTCTCTGCCCCTCCCCTGCTTGTGCTCCCTCCCTCAAAATAAATAAATAAACTTAAAAAAAAAAAAAAAGGAGTTCCCAAGGAAACTGCACCTGGGCCCATCATGCACACAGCCCACTTTGCTCTGAGCCTATAGGGACACCGCTTCATGAAAGTTTCACCTTGACCCCTTTTCCCCAAACTCCATAAACACTGCCTTTTCCTGTGTTCTCAGGATGCTCCATAGCCCCACTGTCTGCACACTCCCTCACTGCAGTGGATCAGTAGAACCAACTCGGCCAGGACCTTCCCACCTCATAAAGAAGTCAGCAATCAGAGAAGACATACTGCGTGGGCTCCTCTTCCTCACCTGGTACCTGCATTTCCGTGCAGGTACAGGATGATAGGGTGGCTGGTAGCCAAGGCATCCTCATACCACATCTGGTCCTTTCCTTGGGCGTCCTTCCACCAGACGGCAGGGACAGTGTGCCTGAAACAGAAGCAGAGCAGAGTGACATAATCAAATGATGGCAATTGTTGATAGAATGATGGAGGAACAGAGTCACAACTGAGCAGAGAACAGGACAGGAGGGCTGGACAGACAAACTGCCCTCATCACAAGGAGAAATAACTACAGAGCTTCAAGCTACAGGGATGGTTTCTGACAGATTTCCTGACTTGCACCTGGGCCCCCTCTGGGCCACAGAAGCTCCCTCTGGTAGCAGTTGCGTGGGGCAGGGGCGAGTATGAGGTAGGGTTTCTTGTGTGTGAACTGGAGTTCTGTAAGGTACAATCTATTCTGGCTCAGTCACCAGGCCTTCACCTGGGCCTTACACAGAATGAGCACTTAATAAATACTAGCCAAGTAACATCATTTTCTCTTATACATACCTATATTTAAAAAAAATTTTTTTAATGTTCATACATACCTATATTTTTAAACTGTACACAATTTAACTCACATTGTACTTAAGATAGTTCATGCTATCATGGGTACTAATTCAGCAACACTGATCTTTATGAGCTGGACTAGAAGCCTGGCCATCCTTAAAGCACCCTTTCTAATGCACAACACATTCAAGGGCCTGCTCACAAGGCATCTGGGAGCAGACCCATCTCTGTAGGAGGAGATGCTGCAGGCTGACATGCTGTGTGGATGAACTGGCAATAAGCCTGACTCATCCCACACCTGGCCAGGCAGGTGGGCTCGGTCTCTCTGGCCAGAACTGTCCTCTAGGAAGATGCTCCGGTTAATCTGAAGTCAGTCCACAACAAATACTTTTAATCACAGAGGAGGGTCTGTAAAACATACATTTATTAGCAAGAATGTTTGAAAGTATTAAATGGCCATTTTTTAAAATTTTCTAGCTCTTAAGTTTTAGTATTTAATTTCTAACATTTCTTTGGTTCATTCCAGAGGCTTGCATTTTGGGTGATTCTGACCATAATTATCACTCTCTGGCAATTACAAATCCATGGGATGGAAAGGCACATTTTAAAGGTGCTGGAGAACACCTGGATGGCTCAGTTGGTTACGCGTCCGACTCTTGGTTTTGGCTCAGGTCATGATCTCACAGTTCCATGAGTTTGAGCCCTATATTGGACTCTGCACTGGCAGCATGGAGCCTGCTTGGGATCTCTCTCTACCCCCACTCTCTCTGCCCCTCCCCCACTCATGCTGTGTCTGTCTCTCTCTAAATAAACTAAAACAAAATTAAATACAAAAAATAAAGGTGCTTGAAGCTGATTCACTTCTGGGAAGCAGCCTACTCCAAACCGCAGGCTCCTAAAGGCCAGGGAAGTTCACAGTCAGAGGGGAGGGACCCTATTTTCCCAGGGCTCTCCTGCCCTCTGCCAGGTAGAGAGTTTATGCCCATAGACAAGCAACTGAGAACAAGCTTACTGCCACCCGAGGGCCCACACAGTCCTCATGAAAACACAGGGTGCAGACGTGGGCAGGCAGCAGGGGCCCAGCAGCATACAGCCTGGCTGTCACTACCCTTGGTCTCACCATTGTTGTCACTAAGTACAACCTTCTTGTGTGACTGCTGTGAGAGCTTTCAGCCTATCAGCACCACAAACACCCCTCCCGCTATATAACTGCCCTACCTGAGGAAGAGGTCCCCACTAACTCCCTGTGTCTCAAAGCACAGACCACACTAACCAGCAGGAGGGCTGACTAATTTCCTCACCAAAGAGCTCTGAGCAAAACACGCCAAGCTTCTGACTGAAGACAGAAGAGCAAAGTGTCCCATGCATACACATTGGTCAGCAAATGCAAGATTAAATTAAACCAGCAATAACAAAAGACTAGTGCCAGCATCAACTCCTAGAACAATAATCTCCCTTCCTATTTTATATTCTTTACCCAGGACCATTAGAAATGCCTGAACTTCCCCACAGCCCACACTGGGAAGCCACCCACAGCATTTTGTTTAGAAGCATCTCACATACACAGCAGTTTTCTGTGACAGCAGAGAGAGACATTATGGCTACTGAAAGGGAAACCCAGCCACATAAAGGGGCAGTGATGCTGAGCTGCTTCTGAGAGAAAAAGGAAAACACCACAGAAAATTAGTCAATTTTAATTTAGTTGTTCAGAAACACCCACTTTTCCACAGCAAAAAAAAACATGAAAATAGATTCCAAGGAGTCACAGAGAAGTCACAGAGCTTACATCCAATTTAAATTTGTGGCTCAAAAAAGTAAATATGAGGAAGATAGCAAACACCACCATTATCAACTGCTGGGAGTGCTGCACATGAAAGAAATCCAGCTATCTCCAATGTTTAGATGCTCCCTTCTCTGAGAAGAAAGGGTGGATTTCGAACCTGTGCTCATGATTCCATACTCATACTCTCCTTTTTCCCCCTGGAAATAAAGTTCTCTGCAACAAACAGCCTGGTTCACAAAGCCTTCGCTATTTGAAAATCTCAGAACAGAATTTGGTGCCATCTCATCGTGTTCCATCCATTAGGATCAAATTTAGCCAAGATCTCTGCTTTGGAAACAGGGGAGGGTGAAGATAAAAATGGATGCACAATCGTCTTGGACGACATTGGCCACACTGCCCAGCACTCACCAGACTCCAATGGTCACGTCTTCCTCTGGCTGGAGGTAGTAATTACACGTGTGATTCAAACCTTGATCCTGCGGTTTTTTCAAGTCAATGAAATAGGGAACCCTCACTGTGGGGGGACAAAGAGATGGAAACCAGGATTAGTGGGGGCAGATGGACACACACGCACACACGTGCACACACATACAGCAGAGGCAAAGCTCTTAAGAAGCGCAAAGTCTTTTCCAAAGCAAGAATGCCAGGTGCACAGGGCCCTCCAGCCTCAGATGCAGAGCTGAGAGAGAGGGTGCTGGAATACTGCAAGCACACCTGCACATCCTCCAGCAAAGACGAGGTCTGAGTAGTGATGGTCCTCTGATGGTTGTTCAAGGTGAGAAGATACAAGTGAGGGAACGCAAGATCCCCGAAGAGCCTCAGGGACATTGTGGCCCTGAGAGAGGCTGGAGATGGGGAGGCCAGCCAGGCCTGGCTAAGCCGCAACTGAAGGCTGGAGTCAGGGTGCTGGTGGAAGGGACTGTGGGAAAAGTGACAGGCAGATGGCGTGTTCTGGAGCTGGGGCCACAGCACTCAGTGACCAAGTGATTGTGGGTATGAGTCAGTCAAGTGGGGTCCCAAAGTTTCTAAATCCGTCACTTCATGCCGACAGGCCAGTGGAAGATAAGGTATGGGCGCAGGGAATCCACAGAGTCCATCCAGAGTTGAGTGACGCTGAGTGGAACTGTACAGCAGGAGCCCTAGATTTTATAGGTCGCCTGCCAAGAGGACAGGATTCTGTGGGGCACCCACACTAAGGAAAATCTGGGAGCCTTTAGCTGGAGACCAGTCAAGACCCACTGACCTGGAGGAATGTCCACGAACTACAGGCAGAAGAGCAGGGAAGGAGAGAGATGACATGTATACTGCACAGTCCTACACTGCTATTGTAAAAACAAGCAAGCAACATCACACCACCACCACCCACATGTGCCTTGTAAAGAAATACAGGAAGACACAGACCAGGCTGTTAGTGAAGAGTGTGTGTGTGTGCACATGAGCACATGCACAGGGCAGATAGGGGATATTTAATTTTTCCTTTATATACTGTTGTATTTTACTTCTTGTGGCGAACACAATTTTTAAAGATATATTTAGTTAAAAATTGAAACACTTAAAAAAAACCCAAAACCTTAAGGTGCAACTTACTTTATAAAATGGCAACTCCCAAAAGGGGTAGCAACAAAGAGCAGGATGGTACTGACTAGCCAATCCCACCTTGCATAAGGGAGTCACATACCTCTGTACAGTTTTCTTTGGTGAAGAGAGTAGTTTCATCACATAACTGCATATATCCACATGGTACAAAAGTCAAACATGCTCAACTCCTGTTATCATCCCATTTGTGAGCCACAACCATTGATCTTCCACCTCAGGGCCTTTGCACTTGCTGTCCTCACAACCTGAGTGCTCTCCTGCCACATACCTGCACATCTAGCTCTCACTTCTTCAAATGCCCACTGCAGCTCACTACACATTTGCTGAAGAAATGAAATACCCCCTCGGGAGGACATGGGGGTACACACAAGCTCCTTCCCCAGAAGGATGTGACTTTATTTGGAAATAGGGTCTTTACAGAGATAATTAAGCTAAAGTGAGATCATGAGGTGGACCCTGATCCAGTGTAAGTGGTGTCCTCATCAAAAAGGAAAATTGGGACACTGACACAGACAAGGACAGAGGAAGACAGTGTAAAGACACCAGGAGGAGGCAGCCGCATGACCACAGAGGCAGCTACAAGCCGAGGAACACCACGGACTACCAGCCACCACCAAAGGCTAGGAGGAGGCACAGAAGGACTGTGCCCAGAGTCTCAGGGAGCATAGGCCTGTGACATATTGATTTCAGGCTTCCAGGCTCTAGAACTGGGAGAGAATAAAATTCTGTTGTTTTAAGCCAGCCAGTTTGTGGTTATTTGTTACATCTGCGCCCAAGGATGAATGTGGCCATGCTCTGGAGCTCAGATCTTACTCTGGCAATGGGACTCAGAGAAGCCTCCCTACCAGAAGGCCCTTGGAAAGGACCTCTCTTTCTTGTGCTATTTCAGACACAGGTACCTACTCCTTCAATCTCCATTCTGGGACTTTGTTCCATGTTGTGGAAACTGAAGGCTGCAGCTTATTGGGCCAGTTCATCATCTGACAACTGTGAAGTGAAATGACTTCCTCAATAAAACTCTGAAAGCTGGAACCTGGTGCCCACTGTCCATTCCACACCCAGTCTGTCTTAATTCCACTCCTGAGGCTGGAATTACCCACCCTCCCCCTCCCACGCCAAGCAGAAAGTGGGTGTCATCAAGGACTGAGGGCACTTGGCTTCCACTGGCTCAGCTCTCAGACCTCAGGCTGGTTCTGTGTCGGAAGAGAAGGCGGCTAAGCTACTTACAAACTTCCCCAGTGCTCTGAGAGGACCCCCTACCTGTGAAAAGTGTTTAATGAGGATTAGCAGCTAATCCCAAAAGCTTCTAGGCCTGAGAAATCTAGGAACTGAGAAGCCAAATTCTACTCCAGGAGGACCTCATTCCACAAAACTTATCTTCCAGTTCACCTTTATTTCTGTTTTAGAAATATCCATGAAAAAGGAGGCAGTGAATGCACCAAGTCCAGCAAATGCCACCTGTAAACCTCTCTGGAATGAAGGTCCCTGGTCAGTCCGGGGTGTCAGAGAGCTCCAGAGAGAGTAAGTGGCCAGAGGAACCACTGGGAACTACTGGGCTGAGTCAGCAGAAACTCCACAAAGGGCCAGGTCAAGTGGTGCAAGGAGGAGGGTTGTGGGATCTGCCCAGGCCAGAACACACCTCACTCCTCGTGTCCAGGAACAAATGAGTACCAGGACCCTTTGACCTCCTGTGTGATCACATCCCTTGGCCATATGACCCTCAGAGATCCTGCTTCTTCCATAGGGTTGAGTCAGGGCACAGCACAGGGCCCATTGGCAGTGCACAAGGTGTGTGACAGGGGCAGGAGTGAGGAGTCTGGGACAGGGACAGGGACAGTGACTGAGCTCCTCATGGCTATGGATGTAAGTTCGCCCTCACATACAGCTTAACTGCACAGCCCAGGAACCCAAAACACAGGCCGCTGTGTCCACAGGCCGGCAGGGCCCAACCAGCTGCTTCAACCCTTCCTTCCCATTTTGCATTATCTGCCCCCTGGCCACACTGTCACTTATCAGCAACCACCTACCAATGCTCATGATCCCGCACAAATGGTGCTCAGTGAATAACCAGTGAGTACATAAATGAACAGAAAACAACCTCATCTATTATCCCTTCTTTAGCCCATCTGGAAAATATGTGATAGGGTGAGAGGCTACGGTTGCTTAGCCATAAGGGACATTTTTCACTGCCTGACATTTTAAATATTGGGGCTACCTTTCATCCCAGTCACTGATGCACTGGAAGAGTGCTAACAAGGTGCTAACAAGGGGAGGGCCAGAGGGTCCTGGGTTTTATCAAATTTTAACTACATGATGTGGGCTGTAGGGGCTTCCCTAATAAGAAAAGGGGTAAGAAAGGAAAATAGTATGGAGGTTCCCCAAAAAATTAAAAATAGAACTATCCTATGATTATACTGTGTGGATATTTACCCCCAAAATACAAAACCATTAATTCAAAAAAATATATGCATTCCCATGTTTATTACAGCATTATTTACAATTGCCAGATTATGGAAGCAGCTCAAGTGTCCACAGATAGACGAATGAATAAGGACAATGTAGCGTGTGTGTGACACACATACACACACACCTATTACTCAGACATAAAAAAAAAGGGCCATAGCTTCCCATTGTGACAACATGGATAGATCTACAGTGTATTATGCCAAGTGAAATAATCAGAGAAAGACAAATACCATATGATTCCATTCATATGTGGAATCTAAAACAAAAACAAAAACAAATGAATAAACAAGCAAAAAGCAGAATCAGACCTACAAACACAGAGAACAAACTGATGGTTGCCAGAGAGAAGTGTTGGCGGGGGAGCAGGGAGGGGGGGACGATGGGCAAAATAGGAGAAGGGGAGTGGGAGGTACAGGATTCCAGTTCTGCAGTAAGTTAGTCACAGGGATGAAAGGCACAGCATAAGGAATAGTCAATAATACTGTAATCATGTTTATGATATACTCGTGGTAAGCACAGCCTAATTTTTAAACTTATCCAGTCACTATGCTGTATACCTGAAACTAATGTAACATTGTTTGTCAACTACACTCAAATAAAAAAAAATTTAAAAGAAAGACAGCTATCAAGGGTTAATAGGGACTGCTAAGAGGAAGGAAAAAGAGGAAGCTTAAGAATTATTGTCCCAGAGAATGTTAAAGCAAGTTGGCTGCCTTCTGCTTTAAAAACAAATATATAATTTATATATCTAACCTATTTCCAAAAAAAGGCCCAAGGTAATGTGCAGAGGAGCAGTTCTGTGCAGGCCTCTGAACTGAAACATTCCTTTCACCAAGAGATAGTTCTAGATCTGAGGGGAAAAGAACTGCAGAGAAGATAGCTAGATTTCATTACACAGCCATAAAAAATGATGAGATCTTGCCATTTTGAGACAACACAGATGGTATATGCTAAGTGAAATAAATCAGACAGAGAAAGAGAGATACCATATGATTTCACTTACACGTGGAATCTATAAAACAAATGGAATCTACAAAACAAAAGAACAAACAAACAAAAAAACTAAAACCAGACCCACAAATACAGAGAACAAACTGGTGGTTGCCAGAGGGCAAAATAGGGGAAGGGGATGAAGAGGTACAAACTTCTAGTTAAATACATATATCATGAAGATAAAAAGTACAGCACAGGGAATACAGTCTATAATATTGTAGCAAATTAGTATACTGACAGATGGTAACTACATTTATTGTGAGGAGCCCGAGTAATGCATATAATTGTTGAAGCTCTGTGTTATACACCTGAAACTAATGTAATACTATATGCCAACTATACTTCAGTTTAACAACAAAAAAGTTATCTAGACTTCAAGACCACAAATACCGGGTATCACCCAACCACTGAGATGGAATCATACTTTTGAACCTGAGTATGAAAAGCACATATATTTATATTTATGTGTAGAGACTCAGACAAAAGAGACCAGCAGGAAATATATAAGCAACGAAGTTAACAATTTTCTCAGAATGATTTTCTTTTTCTTCTTTACTACCATTCAGGGCTTTGCAGTTAATTTTGTTTTTGGAATGATCATATATTTTTTGCTTATGAAATATATTCAAAGTAGAATAATGCCTGAAACCATAGGAGCTAAGCTTTTTCTAAAGCTTATTTATCTGATTTATGAATTTGATTTCAGATAGATTTGGTGTGAAGTTAAGAATATATTCTTGAGGTGCCTGGGTGGCTCAGTCGGTTGAGTGTCCAACTCTAATTTCGGCTTAGGTCATGATCTCAGGGTCATGGGATGGAGCTCTGTGTCAAGGCTCTGTGCAGATCATGGAGGCTGCTTAAGATTCACTCTCTCTCCCTCTGCCCCTCTCCCCACTCACATGCTCACTCTCTCTCTAAAATAAAAATTAAAAAATATATATATATTCTTTAATCAGGTTCTGAGGCCCAAAAGACTGTTAGATTTCCTTTAGTGTCCAAATTGAAATCCACAGGATCATGATTCACATTTCGAGGAGACAAAAATGGAGGTGCTACTCCAACATGCTAGCCCTCCAGCACTGTGGGGTGAAACTTCCAAAACACTGCAGGGCTACACTCGAGACCTCCACAATCCCACAGAGGAGGTGACCTCACTACCATGCAGCAGACATGTGGAAGGAAAGGGTAAGAGACCAGCATCTCCTTGTGGAGGTGCAGAGGACTGGCCTACGAGAACCCCAAAGTTCTGTTCCTGTGGAACATCCTGCTATTTCATTAGGAAACCAACCAAGCAACATTTGTGGGCTGTATCTAAAACAGCCCAAATAACTGATTTAAAGAAAATCAATTCAATTCAAATTATTTGCTGGGACCCCACCATGTGGCAAAGGCACCTGCCCAAAGCACCCAGAGGCTTACAGAGTTGGAAAAGCCATTCAATCCTAAGATCTGCCATCAGGGAATATGCAGCCCTATAACTTCATGTTTACATGTAAACTCAAACTCTCTTCTGTGCTGGACCAACTGTGGACATTTAAGAGTTAAAGTCAGAAAAATCAAAGCTCCCTTGATTTTACTATGTTGTTAGTTCTTTTTAAGTTTGTGTTTCTCACACTGGCAAAAACTTAGACAAGATAAATTCCTAGAAACTCAGCTAAGTTTGTTAGAAAAATCAAATGCCTCTTGGCATACAAGTATTTTACACTTATTTTAAGATACCAAGTAAAAAACTTACTTTAGATTTACAAAGTATTAAACATTGACCTTACTATTTCTCTTCCTCCTCCTACTGTTCCTCTTTAGAGCAGAAATGCCCTTTTAGCAGTGACTTCCAAGTTCCTGCGATTAAATCCATTATAGGCTTAACAACCCTGAACTCGTACGCCCAGGCACCTGCAGAGCTACTATAGACGACAGCTCTGGAGTCCTGACACACCTGCCCCCAGTGCCACCCCACTCTCTGAACTTGTCTCAGGCCACAGTCACACAAGAGCCATCTCAACGCCTCCTGCCTGTCCTCCTCCTCATCTTCATGAGCTTCCTCCTCCCTCCACTCTACCAGCAACCCTGCTGCCTCCTCCCACGACATCAGCCCCAGCTTCTCAGCCTCTCCTCCCAAACACACACAGTTTAAACCCACTCTTTGCAAACCAACATAGCTAAAAGCATGCACAGAGTCTGCCTTGACTGGTTTGTGCCACCTACACCTGAGCTGAAGGCCATCACTTACAGAGCACCTGCTGTGTACCAAGCACCAAGTTCTATCCTCAAATTCTAACACCCACAGACCCAACCTCTTCCTTCCTAGCCTCATCTTCTAGGTGTAAAATGATGCTCCTGGAGAGGATTATTCCCAGGATTATGTACTTGGGAGCCCTCTGCCTTCTGTTTCCTAAACTTGATACTTCTGGACCTTTCTCCTCCCACTTGCACAAAAGTAAATACACAGCATGAATAAAAACCACGCAAGATCCAAGTTAACTCAAGGAGACTACACAGCACCCATAAAGTCAGCATATAATTCCATAGAAACCAAAGCATGTCAGGCTAATTTTTGTGTTTTTTTTTTTTCCAGAAAAAGTCCTAATTATTTTTTTAAGGTGGTCATCTTTAAGTGGTCATCTTTTCCAAGGACAGTTAACCTCCTAGACTGCACAAGGGGCAAAGCATCTCCAACACAACAGCTTCAGAAGACTCTCCACATTGTTAACACTTTCATCCACTTCAGCTAAAGAAAGACCTCTGCCCGTGCAGAAGTCACCTGTGTACACAGATACCAGCCCTGGAGAGTAATTCAGTCACTATAGCAGCCTGTGACTGGGAAGGGGCACAGGGAACTTTCTGGGTAATAGAAATGTTTCTATTTCTCGATCTGGGTGGTAGATATGCAAATATATAAATCATCATGCAAATGAACCCTTACTAAAATTAAAGGCAAAGTGGGCACGTGGTACTTACCAAAATTCAAGAAAATCAGTTTGGCCTGTATTCCAGGACATAGTTTGATGAGAAATGGAATGGCAACATACAACCCCAGAACACAGAGAAGAATCTTCCTCAGTCGGAACCACAGGCCCTTTCTCCTGTAAGAGAACAGCAGTTAACAGGTCAAAGACAGCAGGTGCAGAGGCGCCTGGGTGGCGCAGTCGGTTAAGCGTCCGACTTCAGCCAGGTCACGATCTCGCGGTCCGTGAGTTCGAGCCCCGCGTCAGGCTCTGGGCTGATGGCTCGGAGCCTGGAGCCTGTTTCTGATTCTGTGTCTCCCTCTCTCTCTGCCCCTCCCCTGTTCATGCTCTGTCTCTCTCTGTCCCAAAAAATAAATAAAAAACGTTGGAAAAAAAAAAAAAGACAGCAGGTGCAATTTTGCTGTTTATTAACAGCTTTATCAAAATCACTAACTAAAATCCACACGTAGCTTTCCCCACAAGAATTTTGCCAGTAAGAAGACTAGCCTCCCACCTGCTTTTGTTAAAATAATCATTTTAGACAGTCTTTCAATCTGAGCTTAGAACTCTATTGCAGAGAGATGGGGAGGGTATTTTCTCCTGAAAGCCAACGAAAGGTCCTGATGATTTCCTATGCTTGTCCTGGGATCAGAATACAGCACAGACATCAGATCCTTAGCAAGTGCCAAACCTGAAGTCCAGCTTGTGGACATTCTTAAAGGATCTTGCAGAGCACCCTTGGGAACTGCTGTTCTTACAAACCAAGTCCAAACCTTAGTGGGGCTGTTTATCTCTGGACTGTTACCAAAATAACTATGTAAGGTGGTTTTAAATATATACCTGGAACTGCTGACACATGCAGTAACACAGATGCATCTCAAAAGCATTCTGCTAAATTAAATAAGACAGACACAAAAGACTACATTCTGTATAATTCCATTTGTCTAAAATTCTAGAAGGGAGAGGTACCTAGCTGGCTCAGTCAGAACAGTGTGGGACTCTTGATCTAGTAGGGGTCATGAGTTCAAGCCCCATGCTGGGTATAGAGATTGCTTAAAAAAACATTCTAGGGGTGCCTGAGTGGCTCAATAAGCATCCAACTCTTGATTTTGGCTCAGGTCATAATCTTGTGGTTCATGGGTTCGAGCCCTGCATTGGGCTCTGCACTGGCAGTGTGAAGCCTGCTTGGGATTCTCTCTCCCTCTTCTCTGCCCCTCCCCCTCCCCCACTAGTACTCACTTTCTCTCCCTCTCAATAAATAAACTTTAAAACAATTCTAGAAGAGGCATAACTATAGGGACAGAAAAACAGAACAGTGGTAGCTGGAAGGTAGAGGGAGATTGCAAGGGGCACAGGGAACTTTTAGAGTGATTGAAATAATTTTATCTTGATTGTGGTTACACATCTGTATGTGTAAATAATATCTCAATAAAGCTGATGACAAACATGCATATCTGATAATAAAATTCATTCACTCATTCAACTGGTTTAATCAATGCTATTACTGAGTACCTAGCACTCTTTGGGCAGTAGATACTTAGGGCAGCAAAGGAGGGCATCTATATCCATGCTGCACTCCCAGCTCAGCTGGACAGACACAGAGATCTGAGACAGGCACCTGGTGCAAGGTGATCCAACCCAGTCTGGGCTGCCACTAGGCCACTGGGAGGAAACACTTAAGTTAGGAATATTGGAATTAACTAGATCATATGGAAGAACAGTTTAAATGGCGTCTTAAATTCCATTCACAATCTGTCCTTTCAGTGATGACGGGTGTACAACATTGTGGTTAAAGGTGCTGGCTCTAAAGTCAGATGATCTAGTCCAACATCCAACCTAGCACTTAATAGCTGTGCAATCTTGGACAAATTATTTAACATCTCTGAACTGTGGTTTCCTCCCTGCACGAAAGGCATAAAAATGGTACCTCCTTCATGAGGCTCCTGGAAGGATTACACAATAATACATGTAGATTGCATACCTGAGTCCCAGGTCCACAATATAGCTAAGCTGTTATCACCATCTTCTTATTCTCATTAAAGGAAAGAACATAGTGGGCATAGTTAAGGACCCTGAAAAGGAAGGTTGGGCACAATGTGAGAGGTCCAAAGAGGCCAAGAAGAATTCAGACTTCATTCTGAGAGAAAATGGAGAGCCCATAACAAAGAAAATAGCCTGCAATCAAATGCACAGCCATCAAACACCAGATGCAAAGCTCACGCTTGTGTCCTCTGCTTCAGCCACATTGGCGATTCCTATGTCCCTCACACAATTTGTTCACTCAGCCTCCAGAGCCTGCATAAATCTGCTCAACTGTAAGGTATTCAAGTAGCTCATAATTTTATGTCCTCAGTGAAAGGAAAGCATATGCCCACACAAAGACTTGATAAAAAAAACATTCACAGAAGTTTTACTCAAAACAACCACTGAAATAATGCAAATGTCTATCAACGGGTGAATGGATAAACAAACCATAGTTTGTTCTTAGAATGGAACACTACACACACAATAAAAGGAGCTAACTATTGATAACATGCAACCATGGATGAATCTCAAAATAATTATACTGAGTGAAAGAAGCCCAACAATATTGCCCAGGACACTAGCAGACTGCTGTTTTGATATATCAGTTCACCTAAAAAAGTATTCCTATTCATTAGTAAAATCAACATTGTATTTTCTGTGCTATTTCAGGGTGGTTCTTCTTCATAGATGGTGGCTTTTCATCTTCCTCATATTTTGGAATAGTTTATATAAGATGGAAACTGTTCCTTATAAAGTTAAAAGAATTTATCAAGAAGAAATAAGGATGATATAAACAATGGGGAAAAGATATAATTTACTTCATCTCTTTACTTAAGTAATTATTACCTACTTCTTGTGACAATTTTGTTAATTTTCTCAGAAATTCCTTTAGTTGCAACCCTTACTTATTGCTGGTAGTATTGCTATTAATGTACTTACCCTTGCTAGAAGCATTCCTTGTTCTTGATTACTGATAAGAATGAACATTTCCCACACAGCTGAAGAAAGCATCACCTTCATTTAGCACCTGCACGTGACCTGGTGTAATCACGGAGGTCCACCTTTCTCTATGCTGCACCCATCCTCATGAAGAGGAAAAATTTTTGCCATAGCTTGAACAATGATTCAGTATACATGTCTTTAGAGGTTACTCATATTATCAGTACCATAAACAGATAACCAGAAGCACTTGTCAAGAAATAGAAAGGAGCTGTAGAAACGAATATAATGAAGAGACTTAGGATATAGCCCATCAGGGGAGCCTGGGTGGCTCAGTCAGCTAAGTGTCTGACTCTTGATTTCATCTCAGGTTGTGATCCCAGTGTCATGGGATTGAGCCACGCATCCAGCTTGGCACTGAGCATGGAGCCTGCTTGGGATTCCCCCCACCCCTTGCCTCTCTTCCCCACTCATGCTCTCTCTCACTCTCTCAAATAAAATAAAATTTAAAAAAAGGATATAGCCCATCAGTTACATTCTTGGGCATTTATTCCAAAGAAATGAAGACTTAATTTCATGCAGGAACTTGTACATGTATGTTTATAGCAGCTCTATTCATAATAGCCCCAACTCAGATGTCTTTCAAGAAGTGAATGGATAAACAAACTGTCCATACTGGCCATGGAATACTACATAGCCATAAAAAGGAACGAACTATTGATTGTGCAACAACTTGGATGAACCTGGGAATTATACTGAGCTTAAAAAGTCAATCAATCCCAAAAGGTGACATTTTGTAAGTTCATTTATAAAAATGTTCTTGAAATGACAAAGTGATAGAGATGGAGACAAGACTAGTGGTTGCCTGGGTTTAGGGAGGGGAGGGAGAGGGTGAGGGTGGCAATAAAGGGTAGCGCAAAGGAGCCTGGTTGGGTGGGTGGGGGTACAGATTAGTACCTTGATGTGACAGTGGTTCCACAAAGCTACACATGTAATGAGACTGGACAGCATTACACACACACACACACACACACACACACACCCCTACACACACACACGAGTGTATTTTTAACTGGTGGAATCTGAATAAGCTCTTGGATTGCATCGATGGCAATCTCCTTAGGCTGCTTTTGTACTATGGTTGTGTTATGTTACATCAAATTGAAGAAGGCTGGTGGATGGGAACAGTGGACACCATTGTACATTTCAGTACAATTTCTATGAATCTATAATTATTTCAAAATAAAAAAAAAGGAAAGTAACACAAAATCTAAAAGACAGAAAGTACAATATAAGTAATCATTAATAAATCTGACCAATCTGCTGGACTTCATGTTACCTCAATCTGTCCAATATTAGCCCCATTTTCACAGAGCACAAAGCAAGTCCCAAGGATTTGAGTAACTTGCCTCCGGACAAGAAGCCTAGCAAAGTGTGTGGGGGCAGGCCATGCTGACATCCCCATGTTCTTCCAGGACTACTGAGGATCCCCCATTCCTTCATCCTGGCCTCTCCTTCTGGAGAAGCAGCCCAAACCAGAGGTAAGAGGCCCAGAGTACCCAATGTGCAATCTGGGATTTTCTCCCAACTAAAGATAGATGTTTCTGACAGGGGACTTTTTAACAAATTATTCTAGAAAAGAAAAATTTGTGCAATTTACACCTTTCTGCTGCCTCCTTAGAAGGGTAGATCCTGAAGCAAGACTTGGCTGGACTGGTTGGTAAGGACGTGAGAGGGAGCCAAGACCTGTAC
Source organism: Panthera leo (assembly GCF_018350215.1). Lineage (NCBI taxonomy): Eukaryota > Metazoa > Chordata > Mammalia > Carnivora > Felidae > Panthera > Panthera leo. The sequence continues at coordinate 49,846,120 of NC_056681.1, forward strand.
CTAAGAGGGAGCGCGGGATGGAAAAAGGCCACAGAAAGGCCAAGGGGTCTGGGCAAGCAAGCCAGGAGCCCAAGGGGAAATGGGGAGGCTGCAGGCTGATGTTCAGCTGATTCCAGCGTGGTCCTGGTGATCAATAGAACACACAGCAGTGAGCCCAGAAATAGAGCCACATAAATACAGTTAACTGATCTTTGAAAGTAATACAATGGGAAATAAAGAGTCTGGTCTACAGATGGTGCTATAATAAGTGGATATCCACATGATAAAAAAGGAATCTAGACATAGACTTATACCCTTCACAAAAATGAACTCATAATGGCTCATAGAGCTACATGTATAATGTGAAGCTATCAAATTCCTACAAGATGGCAGAAGAAAACATAAGTGACCTGGGGTGGGGGGGGGGGAGTGGTGGTGGTGGTGAAGACTTCTTAGATACCACCTCAAAGGTACAATCCACTAAAGAAATAACTGATAAGTTACACTTTATTCAAATTAAAAACTTCTGCTCTGCCTATGACAGTATTAAGAGAATGACAAGAGAAGCTACAGACTGGGAGAAAATATTTGCAAAAGACACATCTGATAAAAGACTAATGTATAAAATACACAAAGGATTTTCTTAATTAATTTATTTTTTAATTTATATCCAAGTCAGTTAGCATATAATGCAACAATGGTTTCAGGAGTAGATTCCTTAACACCCTTACCCATTTATCCCAGCACCCCTCCAGCAACCCTCTGTTTCTCTAAGAAACTCTTTTAAAGTTTCTTATGTTTTGTCCCCTTCCCTGTTTCTATATTACTTTTGCTTCCCTTCCCTTATGTTCATCTGCTTTGTATCTTAAATCCCTCATATGAATGAAGTCATATCATATTTGTCTTTCTCTAATTTTGCTTAGCATAATACCCTCTAGTTCCATCCACATAGTTGCAAATGGCAAGATTTCATTCTTTTTGATTGCCAAGTAATACTCCATTGTATATATATGTATATACACCACATCTTCATCCATCGATGGATATCTGGGCTCTTTCCATACTTTGGCTATTGTTGATAGCGTGGCTATAAACATTGGGGTGAATGTGCCCCTTTGAAACAGCATACCTGCATCCCTTGGATAGACACCTACTAGTGCAATTGCTGGGTTGTAGGGTAGTTCTATTTTTATTTTTTTGAGGAACCTCCATACGGTATTCTAGAGTGGCTGCACCAACTTGCATTCCCCTCATCAGTGCAAAAGAGATCCTCTTTGTCTGCATCCTTGTCAACATCTGTTGTTGCCTGAGTAGTTAATGTTAGCCATTCTGACAGGTGTGAGGTGGTATCTCATTGTGGTTTTGATTTGTATTTTCCTGATGATGAGTGATGTTGAGCATTTTTTCATGTGTTGGTTGGCCATCTGGCTGTCTTCTTTAGAACAGTGTCTATTCATGTCTTTTGCCCATTTCTTCACTGGATTGTTTTTGGGGTGTTGAGTTTGATAAGTTCTTTATAGATTTTGGATACTAACCCTTTATCTGATATGTCATTTGAAAATATCTTCTCCTATTCCGTTGGTTGCCTTTTAGTTTTGCTGATTGTTTCCTTCACTGTGCAGAAGATTTTCATTTTGATGAGGTCCCAATAGTTCATTTTTGCTTTTGTTTCCCTTGCCTCTGGAGACATGTTGAATAAGAAGTTGCTGCAGCCAAAGTCAAAGAGGTTTTTTCCTGCTTTCTCCTCAAGGATTTTGATGGCTTCCTGTCTTACATTTAGGTCTTTCATCCATTTTGAGTTTATTTTTATGTACGGTGTAAGAAAGTGGTCCAAGTTCATTTTTCTGCATGTCGCTGTCTAGTTTTCCCAGCACCATTTGCTGAAGAGAGTGTCTTTATTCCATTGGATATTCTTTCCTGCTTTGTCAAAGATTAGTTGGCCATATATTTTGGGTTCATTTCTGGGTTCGTTCTCTATTCTGTTCCATTGATCTGAGTGTCTTTTCTTGTGCCAGTGCCATACTGTCTTGATGATTACAGCTTTGTAATACAGCTTGAAGTCTGGGATTGTGATGCCTCCTGCTTTGGTTTTCTTTTTCAAGATTGCTTTGGCTATTCGGGGTCTTTTCTGGTTCTATACAAATGTTAGGACTGTTTTTGCTCTAGCTCTGTGAAGAATGCTGGTGTTATTTTGATAGGGATTGCTACAAAGGACTCTTAACATTTCTCAACAATGAGAAAATAACCCAATTTGAAAAAGGGCAAGAGACCTGAACCTCTTCAAAGAAGGTATACAGATGAGAAGTATGTGAAAAAAGGCTGAACATCATATGTTATTGGGGAATTGTACATTAAAACAATGAGATACCACTATACACATATTACAATGGCCAAAACCCAAAATATGTACGATGCCAAATACTGGTGAGGACGTGAAACAATGGGAACTCTCAATGCTGGCAGGAACACAAAAGGGTTCAGCCTCAATGGGAGACAGTTTGGCGCTTTCTTAGAAAACTAAATATACTCTTACCATGCCATCTGGCAATCGCACTCCTTGATATTCAGCCAAATGAGTAGAAAATCTAAGTCCACACAAAAACCTGTTCACAAATATTTATAGTAGCTTTATTCATAATTGTTCAAAGCTGGAAACAATGAACATGTCCTCCAGTAGGTAAATGCATACACAAACTGTGGTACAACCAAACAATGGGATGTTACTTAGCCTAAAATGAAATGAGCCACCTAACCATGAAAGGACATAGAGGAAACTTAGTATTACTCAGTGGAACTTAATGTTACTGAGTGAAAGAATCCAATCTGAAAGGACTACATACTGTGTGATCACAGCTATATTACACCTTAGAAAAGGCAAAACTATGGAGACAGTAAAAAAATTAGTGGTTGCCAGAGGTTAGCAGGGATGGAAGGATGAACAGGCAGAGCACAGAGGATTTTTAGGGCAGTGAAACTATTCTACCTGACACTACAAATGGTAGGGATATGTCATTACACATTTGTTACAACCTCCAAATGTACAACACCAAGTTGAACCCTAATGTAAACTATAGACTTTGAATGATGATATGTGACTATAGGCTCATTGACTGTAATAAATGTATTATTGTGGTATGGGATGTCAGTAGTTGGGGAGGTTGCATGTGTGGGGCAGAGGTATACTGCAAGTGTCTGTACTTCCTGTTCGATTTTGCCAGGAACCTGAAGCTACTCTAAAAACAAAGTTTAAGATAGTCAAACTCATAGAATCAGAATAGAATGGTGGTTGTCAGAGGCTGCAAGGAGAGGGAAATTGGAGATATTAATCAAATGTATCAAGTCTTGGGGCACCTGGGTGGCTCAGTCAGTTAGGCGTCTGACTCTTGATTTCGACTCAGGTCATGATCTCACAGTTGGTGAGGTTGAGCCCCATGTTGGGTTCTGCACTGACAGCATAGAGCCTCCTTGGGATTCTCTCTCTCTCTCCCTTTCTCTCTGCCCCTCCCCTACTCTTTCTCTCTCTCTCAAAATAAATTAATAAACTTAAAAAAATGCATGAAGTCTCAATCATGTAAGATGATTAAGTTCAAGAGATCTACTACACAACATCACTATACAACATCATCCCTACATGTAGCTAACAATACCACATTGTACACTTCACATCTTAAAAGAATAGATATGTTAAGTGTTTTTATGACAATAAAATAAAATTTAACAATACAGTTGTTGTTTTTTCAAAAATGAACAACAACAAAAATGTTTCTTGTAGCTATCAAGTGTTTCAAGACTCCTCAGGAAACCTGAAACCAAAGATCGGAAATGAGGACAGTGCAGGAGTGGCAATTAGTGATTAGTAACTTTAGATGGAAACAAAAGCAAACAGCACACTAAGAAATTCACAGAACAAAACTATTTCATTTTGAAAACCCCATAGCTCTTGTTTTAGAAAATTTATACCATTATTTTAATCAGAAAATTATTGATTTGTAAATAAGTTCTGCAAGAGTCTCATAACTAAAGGACAAAGTTTTTATAATCTAGAAATAGAGCCTGTATGGCTTTCATCAAGGTACTCCTCTCTCCCAGACTGTAATGGTTCTCTATCTGCCTGTGAATGCTCCTGGATGGGTCTTTGGGGCATACTTCATTCCTTCTCATCCTGGCAGCTTTTTCTTGTAGAAGACATGAGTTTCTAGATTTCTTCTTTCTTTCTTTCTTTATCTTTTTAATTTGAGAGAGAGAGATAGAGGGCATGTGAGCCAGAGAGAGGGGGAGAGGGATAGAGAGCGTGAATCCCAAGCAGGCTCCACGTTCAGCACAGAGCCTGATGTGGGGCTTGGTCCCACAGCCTGGAACCACGACTTCAGCAGAAATCAATAGTCAGACGTTTAATCGACTGAGTCACCCATGCACCATGAGTTTCTAGCTTTCTGCAGCTATTTCTTAATATGAATACAGGCACACCTTGCTTTATTGTGCTTCACTTTACTGTGAACAGATAGGAGTTTTTACAAATTTGTGGCAACCCTGCATTGAGCACATTTATTGGTTACATTTTTCCAACAGCATCTGCTCCCTTCATGTCTCTGTGTCACATTTTGGTAAGCCTCACAATTATTTCAGACCTTTTCATTATTATTATATTAGTTATGGTGATCTGTGATCACTGATTAGGACTTGCTGAAAGCTCAGATGATGGTTAGCAATTTTTAGCAATACAATATTTTTAATTAAGTTACATATATTTTTTAGACACAATACTATTATCCACTTAATAGAAAACAGTGTAAACATAACTTTTATACAACTTTAACTTTTACATACACTGGGAAACAAAAAAATTCACTTGATTAGCTTTATTCTTTTTTTTATTACATTTTTTTAATATTTATTTTTTTGAGAGAGAAACAGAGTGAGAACAGGGAAGGGCAGAGAGAAGAGGGAGACACAGAATCCGAAGCAGGCTCTAGGCTCTGAGCTGTCAGCACAGAGCCTGACGCAGGGAATGACCTGAGCTGAAATTGGACACTTAACCGACTGAGCCACCCAGGCTCCAATTAGCTTTATTCTGATATTTGTTTTATTGGTGGTCTAGAACTAAACCTGTAGTATCTCCAAAGTATGCCTGTATTTAATAACTATACATTCTTTTACTACCTGAGAGTATAAGTCCTCATAATGTAATTCCTCTAGATTTTATTTGAATCAGTGCTATGGTCAGGAATAAATCTTGTCAGCAAGTCTGAAAATCTTTTCAAAAGGCATACAGAGAAAAAAAAAGTCTATTACACTTGTATAATTGGCAAGATAAAAATGTTTCCATGTGTAAAAAAAGTTCAAACATAAGAAATACAAAATTGATTAACAAATCCATGAGCTATTTCTTCAAGAAAAAGCAAGAAAAAAAACAGTAAGTTTTGGTCTTGAAAGAGCATATACAAAATTAGGGATCAGAAAAGTGAGATAACCCCAGATGAGAACATTTCTTTTAATAGACAGTATTTGCTAAGTTAATAGATTTTGTTTTTGTTTTTTTTTTTGTTTTGTTTTGTTTTTTTTGAGAGAGAGAGAGAGAGAAAGAGAGAGTGAGCATGTGAGCGGGAGAGGGGCAGAGGAAGAGGGAGAGAGATCTTAAGCAGGCTCCACACTCAGCATGGAGCCCCACATGGGGCTCGATTTCATGATTTCACAACTGTGAGATCATGACCTGAGCTGAAATCAAGACTCGGACACTTAACCAACTGAGCCACCCAGGTGCCCTGAAAGCTAATAAAATTTTTATAATTCAATGATGCAGACAGACTATTTTGTAAGAAAAAATAAATAGTGACAATCCACTCAAATTGTGAGGAAAAAAAACAAATAAAACCTATGACCACAGGAGGAACTGGATAAAGCTATCAAAGAATTATGTCCCTGAAGGACATAATGAGCCCAGAAAGACTGACAGGCATTTCCCCCTAACTTTTAAGAAACAGATAATTATCATATCATACCATTAGTGGCAGAACCTGGGAAACCAGAGAGAATGTTCAAAATCAAAGCTGGTTTTATTATAATCGACAAATGGAATCAATATAGTACCACAAAGAAAATTACCAATGAATTTCAAAATACTAATAGAGATACAAAAATAAAAGCAAATTAGGTAGGAATGTAAAATAGTATAGCCGCTATGTAAAAAAAAAAATGTTAAACACAGAATTATATGATCCAGCAATTCCACTCTTGAGCATAGGTACCCAGAAGAATTGAAAACAGGGACTCAAACAAGATTCCTGTAGACCAATGTTTACAGCTACATTGTTTACAACAGCCAAAAGGTGGAAGCAACCCAAGTGTCCATTGACAGATGAATGGATAAACAAAATGTGAAACACACATGCAATGAAATATTATTCAGCCATAAAAGGGACTGAAATCACTATAAACACTGGAAGAGAAAAAATAGTTATCTTCACACAAAATCTAGAAGACTCAACTGAAAAACTATAAAAAGTTAATGAATGAGAAAGTGGTCACTTGCCAAATAGATTCCAATAGCTTTCCTACATACCAGAATTTACAAATTAAAATATGCACTGGAAAAGATCCATACCATAATTAGAAAAAAAAAATGTTTTTAATTCTCCAATAATCATCTTCTCAGGAAATCAGAAAACTATGGAACGTTATAGTCAGGAGTATGAGGTAAGATTTGGTAGAATAATGAAATTATATGTTCTTTTATAAAAAGTTAAGATTTCAAGATATCTTTTCTCTCTGTGATGTTATTGTAAATAGAACTGTTTTCTTAATTTCACTTTTAGATTGTTCATTGTGAATGTATAGAAATACTACTGATTTTGTGCAGTTAACCCTTGAACAACACGAGGGTTAGTAGCACCAACCCCCTGCACAGTCAAAAACCTGATTATGGGGCGCCTGGGTGGCTCAGTCGGTTAAGCGTCCGACTTCAGCTCAGGTCACGATCTCACAGTCTGTGAGTTCGAGCCCCGCGTCGGGCTCTGGGCTGATGGCTCAGAGCCTGGAGCCTGCTTCCGATTCTGTGTCTCCCTCTCTCTCTGCCCCTCCCCCATTCATGCTCTGTCTCTCTTTGTCTCAAAAATAAATAAACATTAAAAAAAAAAAAAAAAAAACCTGATTATAACTTTCGAGCCCCTAAAAATTTAACTACTAACAGCCTACGGTTGATCAAAAGCCTTACCTATTAATATTAACAGTCAATTAACACACATTTTGTGTACTGTATGCATTATATACTGTATTCTTACAATAAGTGACCCAGAGAAAAGACAATGTTATTAAGGTTGTAAGAGAAAAACAGAAATATACTGTAAAAAATCCATGTATAAGTGGACCCACACAGTTCCAACCTGCATTGTTCAAGGGTCAAATGTGTACTGATCTTGTATCCAATTACCTAGCTGAACTTACGAGCTCTAATAGGTTTTAGTAGATTCCTTATGATTTTCTCTATATAAGACTGTGTCATATGCAAACAGAGACATTTGTACTTCTTTTTTTCCAATCTGGATACCTTTAATTTCTTGCCTAATTGGCCTGGTTGGAACCTCCCACTACAGTGATGAATAGAAGTGGTAAGAGTAGACATCCTCCTTGTCTTATTTCAGTCATTAGGGGGAAAGCATTCAGTCTTTGTTATGTATGATGTTAGCCATGGGTTGTGTAGATGTCCTTTATCAGGCTAAGGAAGTTCCCTTCTATTTCTTGTTTGAGTGTTTTTATCATGTAAGGGTGTTGGATTTTTTCAAATAGTTTTTCTGTGTCTATTAAGATGATCATGTGGTTTTTGTCCTTTATCCTATTAATATGGTATATTTTATTAATTGATTTTTGAATGTTAAACCAGTCTTGCAGTCTTGGGATAAATCTTGCTTGTTCATGGTGTATAGTACCTTTTTCATATCTGCTAGTATTCCATTGAAGATTTCTGCATCTATATTAATAAGAGATATTGTGTAGCTTTTTTTTTTTCTTGTGACATATTTGCCTGGTTTTGGTATTAAGGTAATATTAACCATATAGAATAGACTGTGAAGTGTTTCCTCATCTTCTATTTTTTGGAAAAATTCATGAAGAATTGGTATTAATTCTTTAAATGTTTGCTATAATTTACCAGTGAAGCCATCCAGGCCTAGGTTTTTCTTTGTGGGTAATTTTTTTTTATTATTAATATTATTATTACTTCAATCTCCTTACTTGTATAGGTCTGTTCAGAGTTCCTATTTCTTCTTAATTCAGTTTCAGTAATTTGTGTTTATAGGAATTTGTCTATTTCATCTACACTATCTATTTTAGTAGCATACAATTGTTTAAAGTATTCCCTTATTATCCTTTTTATTTCTAAAAGGTCAGTAGTAACATCCCAACTTTCATTTCTGATTTCAGTTATTTGCATCTTCTCTTTTTTTCTTGGTCAGTCTAGATAAAGGTTTATTAGTTTTGTTTCTCTGTTCAAAGAATCAACATTTGGTTTCACCAATTTTCTCCATTGTTTTCCTAATTTTTATTTCATTAATTTTTGCTCTACTCTTATTTCCTTCTGCTGGCTTTAGATTTAGTCCAGTGTTGTTCTTTTTCCAGTGTTTTAAGGTAGGTTAGCTTACTGATTTGAGATCTTTTTAAAATTTTCCTATTTACAGGTATAAATTTCTAAGTAGTGCTTAAGCTACATTTTAAGTTTTGGTATGTTACGTCTTCATTTTCATTCATCTCTAAGTTGTTTCTAACCTCCCTTGTGATTTCATTTTTTTTTTTTAATTTAAAAAAAATATTTATTTATTTCTGAGACAGAGAGAGACAGAGCCTGAGCGGGGGAGGGGCAGAGAGAGAGGGAGACACAGAATCGGAAGCAGGCTCCAGGCTCTGAGCTGTCAGCACAGAGCCCCACGTGGGGCTCGAACTCACAGACCGCGAGATCATGACCCGAGCCTAAGTCCGAAGTTCAACCGACTGAGCCACCCAGGTGCCCCTCCCTTGTGATTTCCTTAATCTGCTGATTGTAAGGTGTTTGTTCTCATGAAACTTATGACCCTTAATATAAGGAATGCAATTTAAATATATAAAACAATTGGGAATGCAAGCTGGTGCAGCCACTCTGGAAAACAGTATGGAGGTTCCTCAAAAAACTAAAAATAGAACTACCCTAGACCCAGCAATTGCACTACTTGGTATTTATCCAAGGGATAGAGGTGTGCTGTTTTGAAGGGACACATGCACCCCAATTTATAGCAGCACTATCAACAATAGCCAAAGTATGGAAAGAGCCCAAATGTCCATAGATGGATGAAAGGATAAAGAAGATGTGGTATATATACATACAATGGAGTATTACTCGGCAATCAAAAAGAATGAAATCTTGCCATTTGCAACTACATGGATGGAACTGGAGGGTATTATGCTAAATGAAATGAGTCAGTCAGAGAAAGACAAGTATCATATTACTTCACTCATATGAGGACTTTAAGAGACAAAACAGATGAACATAAGGGAAGGGAAACAAAAATAATATAAGAACAGGGAGGCGGACAAAACATAAGAGACTCATAAATATGGAGAACAGATGGTTATTGGAGGGGTTGTGGGAGGGGGGGATGGGCTAAATGGGTAAGGGGCACTAAGGAATCTACTCCTGAAATCATTGTTTCACTATATGGTAACTAATTTGGATATAAATTTAAAAATATATAAATAAATATACAAACAAACAAATAAATAAAACATTGGTTTCTGCACTGACACAGCTGAAAACCTTATTTAATAGTGTCAAAAATCCACTTTGATTGAAATTCACTGAATTCATTTTAGTATGCACTCATGGGCTAACACCTGCAATGTGAAAAACAACTCAATATTCTCATGATGTCAACCTGGGCCAGGGCAGAAAGAGGGAGGGACTAGAGAGAAAGCAAGGAGTACAGCTGTCCCTGGGTGTGGGAGGAGAAAGTCTTAGATAATTGATGCAGGCTCAGATGCCACCAGGGACCAAGCAGGTAAATGGAAAGACAGGAAGCAGTCTCCTCTCCAATCAGGAGGAGACAGATGTTTTACGCTCTGAAGTAAACTTTATACCATTTCTGGTGGTGATCAGTCCCACCACAGCACTATATAACAGGGCTCCTAGACCTGCTGTGCCCACACCCCTGCAAAGAGGCAGCGTGCAGCCTAGGCGCAGGCAGTTGGACGTGTTTCCACTCCTGGCATGAAAAGCAAGCATGTGAGAACTTGAGGACCTGACTTTTGTCTTTCTTTACGTGTTTCAGACAATATCTAGACCAGTCATCTCCCACTCTTTTTGCTGTCTGACCCTCATAAGAATTCTAAAACTGTACTTCTTTGCACATTTTATTTTTTTAAATGTTTATGTATTTGAGAGAAAGAATGCAAGCAGGGGAGGGGCAGAGAGAAAGGGAAAGAATTCCAAGCAGGCTCCATGCTCTTAGAGCAGAGCCTGATGCAGGGCTTGATCTCACGACTATGATATCATGACCTGAGCTGAAATCCAGAGTGAGACACTTAACCCACTGAGCCACTCACCAGTGGGTGAGGCTTGAACTCACAACCTAAGAGATCAAGAGTCACAGGCTCTACTGACTGAGCCAGCCAGGCATCCCTCTTTGCACATTTTAAAGTTGACATCTAAAGCTTGTTATAAGCTGGGGCGCATGGATGGCTCAGTCGGTTGAGTGTCTGACTTCAGCTGGAGTCATGATCTTACAGCTGTGGGTTCGAGCCCCACATCGGGCTCTGTGCTGACAGCTTGGACTTGGAGTCTGCTTTGGATTCTGTGTCTCCCAGTCTCTCTGCCCCTCCCCTGCTCATGCTCTGTCTCTCTCAAAAATAAATAAACATTAAAAAAAAAAATAGGGGCACCTGGGTGGCTCAGTCAGTTAAGCATCCGACTTCAGCTCAGGGCATGATCTCACAGTTCGTGGGTTGGAGCCCCACATCTGGCTCTGTGCTGACAGCTCAGAGCATGGACCCTGCTTCAGATTCCGTGTCTCCCTCTCTCTCTCTGCCCCTCCCCTCCTCGCGTTCTGTCTCTCTCTCTCAAAATCAAACATTAAAAAAAAACTTTTTTAAATAATAAAATTTGTTATAAGTTTAATAGGGTGCCTGGCTTGCTCAAAGAGTGTGCAACTCCTCATTTGCAGTTGTGAGTTGGAGCCCCACTCACAGTACTCACAGTGGAGTACTTACTTACTTACTAAATAAATAAATAAATAAATAAATAATTGTAAGTTTAAAGTTAAGTTTATTTTTTTTAATTTTAATTTTTTTTTAATTTATATTTGAGAGAGAGAGAGAGAGAGAGAGAGAGCATGAGCAGGGGAGGGTAGAGAGCCAGAGACAGAATCTGAAGCAGGCTCCAGGTTCGGAGCCGCAAGCTATCAGCACAGAACCCAATGCAGGGCTCAAACCCACAGCAGTGAGATCATGACCTGAGCCGAAGTCAGATGCTTACCTGATTGAGCCACCCAGGCGCCCCTAAAAGTTAAGTTTAAATAGGATATAAGTTTTGGTACATAGTAAATATTGATGATTTAAAATATACCTCTCTTAAATGTATGCAACAGAATCAAAATACCGTATTGACTTCATACCTATCATCATCCCCTCTGAAAATACATGAATATGCTAATTACTAGGTCAGAAATCTGTGGTTTCCTTTTTTACTTGAATTTATATTCCCATTTTGCTTCCCAGAATATTATCCTAATAAGCATATTTTATGCTTTGAACTATTTGTTGATATTCTTATCATATCCCCCTTGAGCAAAAATATGTGTATAAACAGAAATAAAAAACTTAAATATTTCTAGCAATAAGACTCTACATTGAAACTGTTTTATTCTGGTTGGAGTCATCATTACAATTATTAACACACATATTAGTCAAGGTGACAAATATATTTTGACAAATGCACCTAAAATTGAGATGGATTGCAGTACTTTTCCAAGTGCATCGTGCATCTAGATATATTATTACTTACTGACAGGATAAGGCAGAGGTTAGCATTAATTCTTTTTCTATTTTTGGTTTTTAAAATTGTAAGTGCCAGGGACTTCTCAGTAAATGGGAATGGAAGTTTAGTATTATTGCCACCACTTCTTTTCATTCCTTCAGGGTTATATGCCAAAAATCTTAGAGTGAAAAAAATATATTTTTGATGAACTGGTAGCTCAATTAAGCCCTTTTTAATTTTTGTTGACAGCCAAGAATTTAACACCACTTGACTTGCAAAATAATTTTATGCCATCATTAGACATTCACTATTTCTCAGTGTTTACCAAGAGGTGAGCCCTCTTCCCCACTCAGCCTTGATCTTGGTCTGCCTTTAGCAAGGATCCTGAGAAGTCACCTCCTCCACCCTGATATCTGATCAAGCCTCTCATCCCCAACCTTTGATATCTCAGTCCTGGTCCTGCTATTAGCAACAATTAGACCAATTTAGTAAGAATCCCTTCATACTTGACATGTCCTCTTAGTAATTTTCCATCCATTGATCCACTTAACTCTACTCATTGGCTATAAATCCCAAGCTGTCTCCTCAAAAGGGATTCCACACTGGACTGTACATGAAACTTCCTTTCCCACCTGGCTTCTCCTTCTGCTTCCTCTATCCCTCCATCCACACCCAGGCCTCTCCCTTCCCACTCTGGCCTCTCACTTCCCTATAGTCACTAGGACCTGCCTCCATTGAGGGCTCTCAAGAGACTCAGAGACCAGCAAAAGCAACCACCCGAGGCTAAAGAGGATTAGAAACAGATTGAATATTTTACCCCCTTGGTTGCGGTTTAGAAACACCTGGACTGCTGCTCAGATTTTTCCAAAAAGCCCCTCACCCAAACTTCCATCTATAGCTAACATTATACATCAGAGGAGATGATAATCTTAAAAGCCTCCTCCACAAATATTATAAAGAGCATTAGCCCTCATATTAAGTAGGTCCCCTTAACTTATTCCATCTCCCAAAACACAATTAATATAAAGCCATGAAGTGGGGCTGAGAACAAACTCTTACATAAGCTAGTGAGTTTTGTATTACTGTATTTATGCCTGACTCATGGCTAGAATTTTAGAATAAAAGCAGTAAGATCTCTCTTTGCATCTGTTGGTATTTTATGTATGTATGCATGTATGTATGTATGTACACATGTTATGTATATGTGATATTTTCCCATCTCCAGATGGTATACCAAATTAAGTTATAAAATCCCTTAAAAGAGCTCTATTCTAATTGACATAAGAGAAATAAGCACTGATATAAGTTTAAATATTCCTAAAACTCCCAGAAATATAGGAACTAACCCAATGTTTTTCAAGTTTATGTGTAAAGATTAGTTTGATATTGTCAGTTTAATAAAAACAGGTATGTCTTCTGAGTTATCAGCATTAAGTATAATATGAACATACACTGTTATTCCACTTGGGTTTATTTGTCAAATAATCTATCTACTAGATGTTTAAGATCATACCAATTATAAATTCAACCTAAGAAGAAATCATAAGTAAATTTGCAGTAAAAATTAATTTTTTGATATCTATCACTTCATGTATATCAAGTGCAGCAATAAAACAAAAAAACATGTATTTAACTTTCTTAGGATTTCTGCTTTTGTAATTTTTTTGGTACCTGCCTAACATGCATGTGTTTTAGATACTTACCAGGGAAATAACTTGATGATGCCTAGCTTTGCTTAATGTCTTATGAAATCTTCATGAACAATCCAAGCAAAATTGTTAAGAACATGTGTGTCAGGTTGATGATATAAGTGAAATAAACATATTATGTATGGGTAGATTTTTTCTAACAATTATTATGTTTTATAATATGTCTGCCTAAAAATAGTTTTGAAAATCTTTTTGGTATGTTGCAACTTTAAAGTTATGATAAGTTAAGTAATAAATATTCATTAAATATCTAAATTATTTCTAAATAAGATAAAATACAGAAACAATCTTTAAGCATAAATTTAAGTTTTTATACTTTTGCCTGTTTATTTTTATACAGTAAGGAAAAGCTAAAAATATTTAAGTATATTAATAAACATGTCCTTTTGGTCACACTAAAAAACTGTACTGTGAGGAAGCATATACCTATAAAAACTGTGAAATGGTGTATTCATAAAATTTGCCAATCTGCTACAAAATCCTGGTATTTGACAGACAATTCACAATCAACTACATCTTAATTTTCTCTATAAGATAAAGATCACTAACGGCTAAAAATTATGACCATTATATATAAATGAAACTATTAGAAATAATAAGGGTGAAAAGCAACTTTGCATAAAAAGGATACAAGGAACATAGAACGTATTTTTGTTAACAGAAAAAGAGAGTAAATTTTACATTAAAGTAAAACAACTTATTTTTCCCAAATAAGAAAATGGGAGAGCAGGATAAAACCTGAATGGATACAGAGAGTTGTAATTTTGTCAAAAAGGAATTTTATGTTGCATGGCCAAAGCTGGCTAAGACTGGATGAATTTATTTATAAGGTTTAAAAAAAATGAGAAAAAAAATGAGCTTTAGTATTAACAATACCTGAGTGCAAAACTAGAGTTTGGTTTTCTTACTGTTAAAATTTTCTTAGGAAGTAAGTGTGTCCTTGACTGTGAAAGGTTTTTCTTTACATTTTAAGTAATCTGCCTAGAAAACAAAGACTCTATGTCTTATCAGAATACTTTCCTGTGTCTTCTTATTATTTTAGACAGCACAAGCAGGAGAGAGGGGTGGAGGGGAAGGGAAGGAGGGAGACAGGGAGAGAGAAAGACAGAGAGATAGAAAGAAAATCTCAAGCAGGCTCCATGCTCAGTGCAGAGCCTGATGCAGGGCTCCATCCCACGACCCTGGGATCATAACCTGAGCCAAAAATCAAGAGTCAGATGCTTAACCAACTGAGCTACCCAAACACCTCTCCTGTGCTTTATTTTAATGTTTGTTTGTTTGTTTGTTTGTTTATGAGAGAGAGACAGAGACAGAGGCAGAGTGTGAGCAGGGAATGGGCAGAAAGAGGGAGACAGAATTTGAAGCAGTCTCCAAGGCTCTGCACTGTCAGCACAGAGCCTGATGCGGGGCTTGAACCCATGAACTGTGAGATCATGACCTGAGCTGAAGGTGGACGCTTAACAACTGAGCCATCCAGGTGCCCCTCCTGTGCTTTATTTTAATCTTTATCACATCTTTGACTACTACAAATAACCAAGTATTCTTACTTTTGAAACACTTAAGCTGTTACAATCATATTATCATATATTATCTCTTACAGCTACTTTTGAATTTTTATTGTCACTTTGCTTAAGCAAGTAGCTAAATATTACTTCATAGTGACTTTTATGATCCTACTTGGCTAAGTGTTCAAACCTTTTGACATGTTTGACAGTTTGTGATAAGTCTGCCTTCCCCAAATCAAATCCTAAATAAAATCTTAATCTCAAACTGACTTTGGGATTTCCCAGCGAGTCCCTGGAAAATCACAAAGATTTGTTCTTTATCCTGTAAAAAGAGAGATGTTAAAAATAACTAGTTTTGGGGAACCTGGCTGGTTTAGTCAGTAGAGCATGTGACTCTTGATCTCAGGGTTGTAAATTCAAGCCCTATGTTGGGTACAGAGATTACTTTTTTTTGTTTTGTTTTTTTTTTTTTGAGAAAGAGTGTGAGTAGAGGAGGGGCAGAGAGAGGGGGTAACAGAGAGTCTGAAGCAGGCCTGGCACTGACAGCAGAGAGCCCACAAAATCTTAAAAAAAAAATAGGTGTGATATGTTGAGTTGCATAGAAGCATTGTCAAATAAGAAGAAATGTTTAACCTTCCCTAGGTTATATTTATATGAGCAAATATTACTCATATAAGTATTTCAGAAATTGTATATAACTCCTAGAAATGGGTCAATACCCTCGCTATCCATGATATGTCCTGGTATAATGTATAGCTGGCATAAAATAATGTATATGCCCCGTATAACCAGTCATAACTCTGGTTAAGATTTAAAGTGCGGTTATAGAAATAACCAAATTTCCTTGCCAATTGTTTTTTTTTTTTTATAATGAGCTTTTATAATGAGCTTTCATCAGATCTTTAACCGTGCTCATTTTAAGTCTTTTGTCATCCACAGATAGTTGTTTTACACTGATCTCTGCAAGTGTTTGCAATCAGTTACACTTAAGTTTGACTGGAATGATGCATACAATCACATATAACCAGACAGCTTAAAGAAACTAAGGCCTACTTTTTGGAGCCAATGCTTACAAAGCTCTCTTGGAAAAACAGTTCTAGTACCTCACTTAAGTTTCCAGCCTTACTTACAGGTCACTGTCTGCCAGGCCCAAGAACCATACTATATTTGGGGACTTCAAGATGAGAGGAATTCATCCAAATTTACAGGTACTGCAGTTCCTGGCTTGGCCTCCTAGCTTTGAGTGGTTTTTATAAATGTAATCTGAGATTCCTTATAAAAAGTTCCAGCAAAACAAACTTAAAAAGGCCTAGTTATTCAATTGGCATTCTTGCTGCACTTTTGTAAATAACCAAGTCAAATCTAATGAGAACCAAATCACTCTGTAAAGAAAAATCATCTTACTTTGATTTTATCCTTGATCAAAGGAGGTGACTGTATCAAGAAATTTTACGTTTCAACAGAAAACCATGTGGGTTATCAGGTTCTGGTTCTGCTAGTTATCTTGAGGTTTTATTATCTACCCATAAACTGGACTGGATCATGCCACCTTGCACATTTTGTCAGTCCTTACCAAATTCTAAGTTCTTCCGGTTTCCTTCAAAGATTTTATTTTTAAGTAATCTTTCCACCCACCATGGGGCTCGAACTTACAACTCGAGTCGCATGCTCTACCGACTGAGCCAGCCAGCTAGGCACCACCCTGGTTTCCTTCAATATCTGGTTACAACCCTCCAATACAACACTTCTGATTTTTTGCCCACCTTCCTGATATGGGGTGACTGAAAACTATGACCTGGCTACCCAGACCCATATTGGGACTCCAGATTGTTTTGTTGTTTCCCCTTCCCCCAAGGATCAGAAGTCTTGCAAGTTTAAGCCGGTCAACTTGATGTTAGCTCCAAAGGGCTCCTCATCATAACAGGACACAGCATCACCAAAGACATTCACTGCAAACCAGGAAATCCAATGTTGCCACTGCCACCCTTGCTCCACTCCCTAAAAACTGCTTCAAACTCAATGTTTAAAAATCCTCTCAACTGACTGCCCTCTGGGCTAGGACACTGGATTATAATCTGTGCCAGGCAGTAATCTCTGTTTTCTGTTCATTTCCCGGTTCTATGTTCTTCTTTCCTTTGCAGATAGATAAGCTCCATGCTGAGTCTTTTCTCTGCAGCAACCAACCAGCCCCTTGTTTGGCAAACTGGGAAGTTGCAATGGGGGAAATGTGGGGCCTGATAACCCATCAGAAATGGCGTAAAGGTAACCTCAAAGTGATAACAACTGAGCTACAGTTGATGCAGAAAGGAATATTATCTGAACTTTCCCTTGCTGACCGGAGCAGAGGTTTACAAGAGTCGGTTGCCACAAATTGTCCCTCCAGAGAGGTATCTAGTCAGGGAGATGATTGACCATGGGCACCAGGACATGCTGAAAAAATTGTGGAAACAAGGCTCATCAGAACCTTCCATCCTATAGAGGTTAATCCTAACCGTTCTCCTTCCTTTATTAAACTAGTATATAAACTTCCTCCCTCTAGCTGTTCAAGAAAGCTTCTTTCTACAGAGTACCCCCATCTGCATAATAAACTTCTCTCCAGCTAATCTGTCTATTGTCAGTTAACTCAAGGCCTGACCATTCAGATCTAAGCTGAGAGAGAAAAGTTTTCTTCTTCTCTGACATGATGAACTCCTTCCAGCACAGACCCTTGTCTTTCATGTTTGCCTAATCAATGCCATGTCTAGTTTGTGTGCCGTGAACCCTGGATCAAAGGATTACTGCCCCTGATCATTAAACAGAAAAACGATCAGAACCACCAACAACTTCTCTTGGCTCCTGCTGCACAGAGTTCCACATTTTTTTTCTATTTCATAGTTTGTGCTTCCAACCAAGCAACTGCACTGAAAGTTACTCTGGTAATAGTCACTTGCCTGTGTATTAGAATCTTCTGGGAAGTTTACAAAATGCCAGTGCTTAACAAAACAAGTAACAAAATGGCAATAAATACAAATCTATCATTAATTGCTTTGAATGTAAATAGCTAAATGCTCCAATCAAAAGACAGAGGGGGGACACCTGGGTGGTTCAGTTAGTTAAGCCTCTGACTCTTGACTTCAGCTCAGGTCATGATCTCACTATTCCTGGATTTAAGCCCCGTGTCAGGCTCTGCACTCATAGTGCAGAGCCTGTTTAAGACTCTCTCTCCTTCTCTCTGTGCCCCTCCCCTGCTTGTGCACCCTCTCTCTCAAAAATAAATAAACATTAAAAAAGGCAGAGTGTGACAAATTGGATAAAAAATAAAAAGACACATCTATATGCTGTCTAAAAGAGGCTCATTTCAGAATGAAAGACACCTGGAAATTGAAAGTGAGGTGATGGAGAAACACCTATCATGCAAATGGATGTCAAAAGAAAGCCATGGTAACAATACTTACTTTGGACAAAATAGAGGTAAAACAAAGACTGTAACAAGAGACAAAGAAAGACACTATATAGTAATAAAGGGGACAATCCAACAAGAAAATATAACAATTGTTAATATTTGTGCACCCCACATGAAGCACCCAAATACATAAAACAGTTCTAACAAACACAAAGGAACTAATCAAGAATAATACAATAATAGTAGGGGACTTGAACACCCAACTTACATCAATGGACAGATCATCCAAACAGAAAACCAACAAGGAAACAGTGGTTTTGGATGACACACTAAACCAGATAGATTTAACAAACATATTCAAAATGTTCCATCCTAAAACAGCAGAATACACATTCTTTTCAAGTGTACATAGAACATTCTCTAGAATAGACCACATATTAGTTCACAAAACAAGTCTCAACAAATTAAAAAAGATCGAACTCCTACCACGCATATTTTCTGACCAAAACACTATGAAAATAGAAATCAACCAGAAGAAAAAAATCTGGAAAGACCACAAATACATGGAGGGTAAATGACATGCTACTCAACAATGAATGGGTAAACCAAGAAATCACAGAAGAAATAAAAAATTACATGGAAGCAAATGAAAATGAAAACACAATGATCCCAAACCTTTGAGATGCAGCAAAAGTGGTTCCAAGTCAGAAGTTAAAGCAATACATGCCTACCTCAATAAGCAAGAAAAATCTCAAATAAACAACCTAAACTTACACCTAGAGGAGGTAGAAAAAGAAAAAACAAACAAAACCCAAAACCAGCAGAAGGAAGGGAATAATAAAAATTAGAGCAGAAATAAATGATGTAAAAATTAAAGAAAAACCAAAGAACAGATAGATCAATGAAACCAGGAGCTGGTTCTCTGAAAACATCAACAAAATGGAGAAAATTAGCCAGACTCATTAAAGAGAGAGAGAGATAGAGCTCAAACAAAATCACAAGTGAAAGAGGAAAGAGGAGAAATAACAACCAACACCACAAAAATACAATTATAGGAGAATATTATGAAAAATTATGTCAACAAATTGGACTGCTGAGAAGAAATGGATAAATTCCTAGAAACATATACCTATGAAAACTGAAGCAGGAAAAAAGAGAAAACTGAACAAACCAATTATCATACAGACCAATTATAATAAAATTGAGTCAGTAATCAAAAAACTCCCAACGAATGAAAGTCAAGGACCAAATGGCTTCACAGGGGACTTCTACCAAGCATTTAAAGAAGAGTTAATATCTATTCCTCTCAAACTATTCCAAAAAATAGAAGAGGAAGGAAAACTTCCAAATTCATTCTATAAGGCCAACATTACCCTGATAACAAGACTAGATAAAGACACCATAAAAAAAGGGAACTGCAGACCAATATCTTTGATGAACATAGATGCAAAACTCCTCAACAAAATACTAGTAAATCAAATCAGCAATACATTAAAAATCTTTCACCACAACCAAGTGAGTTTTACTCCCAGGGACACAGGTGATTCAATATTCACAAATCAATCAACATGATACATCACATCAATGTGAGAAAGGATAAAAACCATATGATCATATTAATAGATGCAGAAAAAGCATCTGACAAAGTACAACATCCATTGATGATAAAAACCCTCAACATTTAGCAACATTTTTCTGCGTATGTCTCCTGAGGCAAGAAATATAAGCAAAATAAACTATTGGGACTACATCAAAATAAAAAGCTCCTGCACAGTGAAGGAAACAATCAAGAAAACTAAAAGGCAACCCAGTGAGTAAGAGAAGATATTTGCAAATGACATATCCAATAAAGGATTAGTACTCAAAATGTATAAAGAGCTGATACAACTCAACACCCCAAAAACAAATAATCCAGTGAAGAAATGGGCAAAAGACATGAATAGACTCTGTTCTAAAGAAGACATCCAGATGGCCAACTGACACATGAAAAAATGCTCAGCAACACTCATCATCAGGGAAATGCAAATCAAAACCACAATGAGCTATCACCTTACACCTGTCAGAATGGCTAAAATCAATACCACAAGAAATAACAAGTGTTGGTGAAGATGTGGAGAAAAAGGAATCCTCTTGCACTGTTAGTGGGAATGCAAACTGGTGTAACCACTGTGGAAAACAGTATGAAGCTTCCTCAACAAGTTAAAAATAGAACTACCTTATGATCCAGCAATCACACTATGGGGTATTTACCCCCCCAAAATACAGAAACATTAATTCAAAGAGATATATGCATACCCATGTTTACCGCAGCACTATTTACAATAGCCAAATTATGGAAGCAGCCCAAATGTCCGACAGCAGATGAATGGATAAAGATGTGGTATTATACACAATGGAATATGCAGCCATAAAAAAGAATGAGGGGCACTTGGGTGGCTCAGTTGGTTAAACATCAGACTCTTGATGTTCAGGTCATGATCTCATGGTTTGTGAGATTGAGCCCCACATTGAGCTCTGCACTGACAGCACAGAGCCTGCTTGGGATTCTCTCTCTCTCCCTATCTCTCTGCCTATCTCTCTCTCTCTCTCTCAAAATAAATAAACATTTTTTTGAAGTAGATGATTCCTTTATGATTCTATTTTCCTTACAATACACTGACCTTTAACATTTTTAATCTTAAGACATGCCCCAAAGCTATCATTATGTTGTTATATTAAACATACAATCTTGTTGCTCATCTTCAACAAGTAAAAAAAGCACATTTCAGATGAAACTTAATGGAGTTAAAAGGCCCTAAAATACTTTTTTTAAACTTTAAAATTTAATCATGTGTGAGGAACACTCTTAAGGCTAACAGGTTTGTATCTTAGTTTTAATAGTTCTACTGCAAATAAAATTTTTTTTTTTTAATTTACATCCAAGTTAGTTAGCATATAGTACAACAATGATTTCAGGAGTAGATTCCTTAACACCCCTTACCCATTTAGCCCATCCGCCTTCCCACAACCCCTCCAGTAACCCTGTTTGTTCTCTATGTTTATGAGTCTCTTATGTTTTGCCCCCTCCCTGTTTCTATATTATTTTTGCTTCCCTTCCCTTGTGTTCATCTGTTCTGTGGCATAAAGTCCTCATATGAGTGAAGTCATGTGATATTTGTCTTTCTCTGACTGCCTAATTTCACTTAGCATAATACCCTCTAGTTCCATCCATGTAGTTGCAAATGGCAAGATTTCATTCTTTTTAATTCTCTTTCATTAATTTCTCTTTTTAATTCTTTTTCATTCTTTTTAATTCTCCATTGTGTGTGTGTGTGTATGTATATATACCACATCTTCATCTGTCGATGGATATCTGGGCTCTTTCCATACTTTGGCTATTGTCGATAGCACAGCTATAAACATTGGGGTGAATGTGCCCCTTTGAAGCAGTATACCTGTATCCCTTGGATAGACACCTACTAGTGCAATTGCTGGGTTGTAGGGTAGTTCTATTTTTAATTTTTTGAGGAACCTCCATACGGTATTCTAGAGTGGCTGCACCAGCTTGCATTCCCCTCAGCAGTGCAAAAGAGATCCTCTTTCTCCGCATCCTCGTCAACATCTGTTGTTGCCTGAGTTGTTCATGTTAGCCATTCTGACAGGTGTGAGGTGGTATCTCATTGTGGTTTTGATTTGTATTTTCCTGATGATGAGTGATGTCGAGCATTTTTTCATGTGTCGGTTGGCCATCTGGATGTCTTCTTTAGAACAGTGTCTATTCATGTCTTTTGCCCATTTCTTCACTGGATTATGTGTTTTTGGGGTGTTGAGTTTGATAAGTTCTTTATAGATTTTGGATACTAACCCTTTATCTGATATGTCATTTGAAAATATCTTCTCCTATTCCGTTGGTTGCCTTTTAGTTTTGCTGATTGTTTCCTTCACTGTGCAGAAGCTTTTCATTTTGATGAGGTCCCAATAGTTCATTTTTGCTTTTGTTTCCCTTGCCTCTGGAGACATGTTGAATAAGAAGTTGCTGCAGCCGAGGTCAAAGAGTTTTTGCCTGCTTTCTCCTCTAGGGTTTTGATGGCTTCCTGTC
This sequence comes from Panthera leo, assembly GCF_018350215.1. Taxonomy (NCBI): domain Eukaryota; kingdom Metazoa; phylum Chordata; class Mammalia; order Carnivora; family Felidae; genus Panthera; species Panthera leo. Next base: position 49,868,765 of record NC_056681.1, read on the forward strand.
TTACATTTAGGTCTTTCATTCATCTTGAGTTTATTTTTGTGTATGGTGTAAGAAAGTGGTCCAGGTTAATTTTTCTGCATGTTGCTGTCCAGTTTTCCCAGCACCATTTGCTGAAGAAACTGTCTTTATTCCATTGGATATTCTTTCCTGTTTTGTCAAAGATTGGTTGGCCATACATTTGTGGGTCCATTTCTGGCTTCATTCTCTATTCTGTTCCACTGATCTGAGTATCTGTGCCATAAATAAACATTTTTTTAAAAAAAGAATGAAATCTTTCCATTTGCAACGAGATGAATGGAGCTAAAGATTATAATACTAAGTGAGATAAGTCAGTCAGAGAAAGACAAATACCATATGATTTCACGCATATGTGGAATTTAAGAAATAAAACAGCAAAGGAAGAAAACGAGAGAGATAAAGACAAACCAAGAAACAGACTCTTAACTATAGAGAACAAACTGATGGTTACCAGAGGGGATGTGGGTGGGGGGATGGGTGAAATAGGTGATGGTGATTAAACATTACACTTGTCATGATGAGCACTGAGTAATGTATAGAACTTTTGAATCACTATATTGTACACTTGAAAACTAATATAACAGAGTATGTTAAGTATACTGGAATTAAAATTAAAAACTTCATTTAAGGGGCACCTGGCTGGCTCAGTCAATAGAGCATGCAACTCTTGATCTCAGGGTTGTAAGTTCGAGCCCCACATTGGGTTTTAGAGATCATTTAAAAATAAAATCTTAAAACAAACTTAATCTAAAAAAATACCAGTGCCTGCCTCAGAAATTCTACTTTTATCAGTCTTGAATGTGATCTGGCCGTTAGGCTGTATACTATGACTTTTACTTTCTTTTTAAAAACTACTGACAATATCGAATACAGTAAATAACCATATTTGTTTATTAAATAGGTAGGCTAAATGAAGGGACTGATGATTAAGAGGCCACCTGTATCAAAACAGATGAACATAACGGAAGGGAAGCAAAAATAATATAAAAACAAGGAGGGGGACAAAACGTAAGAGACTCTTAAATATGGAGAACAAACAGAGGGTTGTGTAGGGGTTGTGGAAGGGGGGGATGGGCTAAATGGGTAAGGGACATTAAGGAATCTACTCCTGAAATCATTGTTGCACTATCTGCTAACTAGGATGTAAATTAAAAAAAAAAAAAAAGTATGTAATCTTAATCTATTACAGACAGTTGCTTTAAACTCTGAAAAAAAAAGTCTACCTGTATCTCTCAAGCTCAGAATATAGTTTTCTCAAAAAGGTATTTATTAATTGTACATATCTATGAAAAAAGATTCTCAATATTAAAATTAATTTTAATTGAAACCTCCAAAATTGTTAATTTTAAATTAGCAGCTCTATGACACTGTGGTTTTCTATTATCCAAATATACAAAACAAATCGAAAGATTTTATAGATAAAATGAGCTGGTTTAAAAAGTGAATCAGGGGCACCTGGATGGCTCCGTTGGTTAAGCCTCTGACTCTTGATTTCAGCCCAGGTCATGATCTCAAGGTGGTAAGATAGAGCCTACTGTAGGACTCCACACTGAGCATGGAACCTGCTTAAGATTCTCTCTCTCTCCACCTTGTTCCCTTCTCCTGCTTACACACACATTCTCTTGCTCTCAAAAACAAAACAAAACAAAACAAATCTCTCACCAAGTAATACAAATACAATAATCGGGGGCGCCTGGGTGGCTCAGTCGGTTGAGCGCCGACTTTGGCTCAGGTCACGATCTCGCAGTCCGTGAGTTCGAGCCCCACATCGGGCCCCTGTGCTGACAGCTCAGAGCCCGGAGCCTGTTTCAATTCTGTGTCTCCCTCTCTCTGACCCTCCCCCATTCATGCTCTGTCTCTCTCTGTCTCAAAAATAAATAAACGTTAAAAAAAAAAAACAAACAAACAAATACAATAATCAAAATAATTCAGAAATATCACATGTTTTTAATGTTTTCCCCAAATTGCAGAGCTGAAAGCAAGGCTCATTTTCTTTCTGGCAAGCAGATGCCATGTTTAATACACTTTTAAACTTAACTCCTGGGGCACCTGGGTAGCTCAGTTGGTTACGTGTCTAACTCTTAGTTTCAGCTCAGGTCATGATCTCATGGTCTCGAGAGTTTGAGCCCCACATCAGGCTCTGCACTGACAGCACAGAGCCTGCTTGAGATTCTCTCTCCCCCTCTCTCTGCCCCTCCCCCAACCACACACACTCTCTCTCTCTCTCTCTCTCTCTCTCTCAAAACAAAAGTTCAATCAATCAATCAATACCTAAATACATAAAATTTAACTCCCAAATTTTGAAGAACTACCTGTAAATTATAAGGAACTCAAAGTAGAAATTTACATAAGGCATATTTACAAGCAGAATATGCAACCTTACTCTCTAATTGTAAAAAATAACCTTACTCTCTAATTGTAAAAAAAAATAATGCTAAGTGAAATAAGTCAGACAAGGAAAGACAAATATCATATGCCTTCATGTGCGTGTGGAATCTAAAAAACAAACAAATGAACAAACAAAAGCAGAAACAGACTCCTAAATACGGAGAACAAACATAGCTGGCAGGGGATGGAAGTGGGAGGTACAGGTTTCCAGTTCTGGAATGAGTAAATCATGGGAATAAAAGGTAGGGCCCAAGGAATATAGTATTGTAATGGTGTTATATGGTAACTTCCGGTGAGCAGAGCATAACCTATAGAAGTTGTGTGCAATCACAAGTACATCTGAAACTAATGTAACACTGTGTGTCAACTACGATTAAAAAAAAAAAGATAACCACCTCACAACACATGCTTGAGAATATGATAACTTCTTCATGCACATTCAGAAATGTGCAAATAGAGTCCAGGGGGAAAAAACCCAAAGCATCCCACTCATCCTCTCTGCAGGCAGGGTGGCTGTTGGGTTCACTTCTGAGCAGAACTGGGGACATTCATTTCTGTTCCTGGAAACCAGACCCAGATCTCCTGCTGGAGAATAACTGTGATCTCATGAAGGTTGAGGAAACAAACAGGTGCCAGAGGGGTAGAGAAATCAAATTTGGCCTGGGTCTAGAGACCACGGCCAGCCTGCCCAGCCAGTGGTCCCTGCAGACCTCAGGATTCACAATCCACTTCACCTGCAGGGTCTCTCCATCTACCTCTGTGGAGTCAAACTGGGTGCTGACCATGGTTTGTGCTCAATCAGTACTCTATCAAAGAATGACTGTGGTAATCGTTAATGTGCCACCACCCGAACCTCCAAGTTTCTCTTTCCCCAGCATTAGGAGGAGTCCAGTAAGGGTGCTGAGGACACCTGACTCCTTTTCCCCAGTCTCTATATAAACCTGGGAGGGATGGAGAATTGGGGGACAAGGGAAGTCATCCTGGAGTGGCAAAATGAATCCTTTAATCTCTAATGATAGAACCTGAACGTTCTTATTTCAAGACTTAAATCATAGGCAGATAAACAAAAAGGATAGGAGTTTCTGGCTCCAATAAATCAAATAAGTTTAATGAAGCAGGACATAGCACTTGGCAGTAAGCAAAACCCAACAACCAGAACTTGGCCCAAAAGAACGTTCCTATCTGTGGTGCCAATTCACAGCTGTGGAGGGCACAGGTCTCGGAAGGAGAGGAGCAGGCAGGAGGGTGTGGGGAGAGCCTGAAGCAGGAAGGAGGCTGCATTGCACCTACTGACTCACACTGTACACAGCAGCAGGACCTCCCAACTGACCTCAGCTCTGGCACCAGAATGTGTCCTTCCAGTGAAGTTTATTCACATTTTACAGCTCAGAATTTTTAAGCATTCTGGCTTTCAGCATTAACTGCCAAGCCTCATGCCTTCTGGGCTGAAATGCCATATATAAAAGTCACACGTTACAGATGAAAAACTGTGGCTTGTGTACCAGACACATTGTCTATGCAGAACTGAACACAGCCTGACTTTCCTGATGTCCAAGATAAGGGCACTGCTGGATCACACCATTCACACAGATACACAGGATCCCAAGCAGCCAGGGGAACATGGCAATACCACAGAAGTCCTGTGAGCCAAAGTATTAAGTCCACAAAATCCTATGCAAGACACGACTGTACTGTCAGAAAAAAATCATTAAGGTTGTTAAGAACTTGTCTGGTCTGCGTGCCTTTTACCCATCCTTTTCGCTTTTTTAGGCTGACAATGTTCACACTCTCCAGCAGCCGAGAATTAGAAACCTGCCCCAATCACATGCCTGTCCCTTTTCTTATCTGACTTTGCTTTCTCTTTCCTATCTTTTTCTTCTCCTTCTGGGCCTTCTAAAGAGATAGGCAAACACAATTAAACTGCTTTGAACAAAGGAGACATTATTTTTTTCTAAGAGGTTTGAACTGTCTGAGACTTTGTACTTGGAACAGCAGGAAAAATAATGATACAGTCATTCCCAAAAGCCTCCCCCCCCCCCCCACTAAATAAATGTTATCACATCCTCTCTGCAGCTACAGCTGGATATTCTGAACTGGTGTTAGGAAGTGAGCCTGGTTTATGCTTTGTCAGGACTAGCAGAGGTTCACTTTTATTCTCTGCTCTCACCTCTCACAAGTAAACTGGAAGATTTTAAATAATGAAGATGTTAAAACACAGATCCCTGTCCCCAATCTAAAGGACAATACAGAAAAATAAACAAGGCAGAGTTCATCATGCTTAAGGAGAAATGCTATTTCTGAACCCAATCTAAGAAAGCTACCTGTTAGATGAAGTTAAAATGCTTTCATTTTTATTTTTACCATTTCCTGCTAAAAAAGCAAAATATTTTTCTTGAGCAAATTCAAAAGGCATTATTATTTTTTTAAGTTTATTTATTTATCTTTGAGAGAGACATAGAGAGACAGAGACAGAGACAGAGAGCATGCAAGTGGGGGAGGGACAGAGAGAGAGGAAGAGAGAGGATCCCAAGCAGGCTCTGCACCCTCAGCGCAGAGCTGACGTGGGGCTCAAACTCATGAACTGTGAGATCATGACCTGGGTCAAAATCAAGAGTCGGACGCTCAACCAACTGAGCCACCCAAGTGCCCCAAAAGACATTATTTTTAAAAAGATCTCTGATTGCATGCCACCAAATAAAACTGTCATTTATGCTTTAAGGAGGTGGTGTTCTTTTTTCCCACTTTGAGCTGTGAAACAAGGGTAATAATATGAAGCACTGACTGGGGATAAAGAGAGTCCCCCTCTTCAGAGAACAGAGCCAAATCGAGGAACTGAGCGAGCCCCACAGATGATCTTTATTGAGGAAATCTTGGGTGAATGAAATTGTTTATGTAAAGGCAGTTCCTGCTCTTGAGAGCTGAAAACGGAAAGTATAACTTAAGGGTGTTATCCAGAACCTTTCAGTCAAACAGCATCTGCAAAACGGAGAGGGAATATGACCCCCAAGGTCAGGTCCCCACAGTAACTCCTCCTGCTGGTTCCTCTCTGCTCCTGGCCCCGAAACTGCTGAGGTTGGCACGTCCCACGGGCCCTCCACGGGGAGGCTTGCACACACCCTCACACTCCCTTCAAGATGCCATGTATCAATTAATGCCCAGTGCTTGCAAGGCTGTCTATTCAAGTCATGCCTGTGTGCTTCCAGACAGTAGTTTTTCCATGCACTGCTTTGACACCCAAGGGTTTAAAACTGTGAGGAATACGGTCTCCCTCATTTTTCTGGGGACACGACCTCAGCCAGGCCCTGCTGTCCCAGACCTGCTCACCTCCCCACTATCAGGACCAGAAGCCTTCATGCACCAACCAGGGGACCAACTCCACCTACATAGGCCATTCCGTGAGCATCCCTCAGATGCACCACAGATGAAGGACATACACTCCGCAGAAGGGCCGCAACTACAGGAAACAGCATGAGAATCGGGCAGGCCCTGCTGAGTTGGGTGGTACAGGAGTGGTGGCTGCTTCCCCTCTGACTTCCCATTCGATAGCGACTGGCTTTTCATCTTACAACCTGCCCTGATTCCTCTACCAGGGGAGGGAATGGACTGAGCAAAGACCCGGGGGGGGGGCCCTAATTAAGCAAAACAGCCCCCACAGGCAGTTGGGAGCCCTAGGGTGTGTTTCCCTCTGAGGTGGGCACTGCACCAAAGCAGGGCTGAGCTGGTCTATCATTCCTCACAGCCCAGACCCCTGGGCAAACGGACTTGGAGCCTCAGTTTCCTTAACTGTAATGGAATCTACCTATAAGGTCATGTGCAGAGTAAATGAAGAACGTGAAATGTCTCATGGATGGAACAGGCATGGTTAAGCTGAATGGGGAGGGCCTCTGTGGGGGCTGGGAGAGAGTTGTCCAGCCCTCACCAACAGGGTCCCCTTCCTTGGCCAAACCACTCACCTGAGTTCTAATTTCTTGTTCTGGTATCTTAAATTACAATTACTCTTCAACTACACTCCTCCTTAAAAGCAGTAGTTTGACGGCCCAGAAATGACTCTAGCAATGCTATGTGCAGCATCAGAAGGGAAACTAGGCCACAACCAGGCATAGGTCTCGAAGCCTCCTCAGGGGTGGTCTCCGTCCAGCCCCGACAGCCTGCAGTCGGACCCTCCTGGCTTCTCCTGCAGCCCGTGGGCCTGAGGATATTTGAACCTTTTACTGAGTCAAAGGACCTTCCTTGAGATGTTCTGCCTGAGTGCCCTGGGGCATGCCCTAAGCCAAGGGAAGGTCTCTGCTATGCATGTCTGGTGCTTCCCCACTATTATTTACTAAAGACAGCAGGGCCCCTGAGTTCTTCTGCAGAATTACTGGCAGCCACCAGTGCTGCTCACCAGTTATCTCCGGTTCTCCGCCTACTGCCTCCAGGGTAGGATGGCATGTCCCCACCCCCTTTAAAGTTAGAGGCAGTCAAGTGACTCAGTTTGGCTAAAGAAACATGAGCAGAAGACACTTTAGAAATAGCAGCCACCGGCAAAATGGAGGAGGGGAGGAAGGCCCTACCAGCCTGGCTCCCTGAGTGACCTCAGTGAGCAGAGCCTATACTAGACTCCCAGTGGGAGTGAGAAACACACAAGAGAGCCAAGGATTCTGCTGCATGACCTGGTCCGCCCTGGCCAATATTCCTTGCCCTGCCAGAGGACCCTCAGGTAAGACCAACAACATGGAGCCTGAGGGACTGAGTGGTCTCCTCAGTATCTCTGTTTGCGAGTCTCACAGACCACTTAAATTAGCATGTCCAAAACCAAGTTCTTGAATGTGGGATGTATCTTTGGCACATGGTGAGAGGTAGGGTTCTGAGTTTATATCCTAAATAGTCACCCGATAATTTCTCTCCATCTAAAATGCCACCTCGAACACATATTAAATGGCTAAAGATGGCAGATTTAACTGTTCCCTCCCAAACCCCCAATAAAATGACAATACAGTTTGTAAAAAGCATAAAACCCTAGGGGCAAAGAATGAGAGGAGAGACATCATTTTAGAAGCTGGAAAGCAGGACACCTGGGAATTCTGCAGACACCTCCAGGAATGTCCAAAGGCAGCACTCAGGGACATAAGACATGTGAGCCAATGGCTCTCGGTATGTGTGGAAGGGCCTCAGGCTAGGACCCCAATCAGAAGGACAATTTGAAAAAAACCCTCTATGACTGCCACTTCACTAATCAGAGTGGGGCTACTGTCCTATCTCACCAAAAGGCTAAAGGTTCATTCTCTGCAAAAAGTACACAGGTTTCTGGACTGCAGAGGGCCAGGTATTCTAAAAAGGGAAGAAATACATGAAAGTTTAGAAAAGCACATTGGGTGTCCCCAGCCTTCTTGCTCAGCTCCCAGAGAGAAGCTGAAGATGGGCCATTGTGTGCTCAGGAGCAAAAAATGTAGGACAGCCTCACACCTCTAACTGTCCTTCTGCCAAATCTACACCACAGCTTGCTGTTTGCAACTATGGAAGCCCTATGTTCCCAAGACTCACTCATGGCCTTGTATCCTGCCATGGCCTTGTATCCTTCCCGAAAGGTCAACTGAGGAAGACTAATCTGGGGAGAACTGTATTAAATCTATTTGGGAAAGAAACATCTGTTCAATATTGTAGCTTCTCATCTAAAAACAAAATACATATTGCTAACTTAAACAAGTATTATGTTAAGCTTTCATTAAAGTTGAATAATTTTGATAAACATTCTGCATACTTCTTATGCTTATCCTTAGATACTGTATATTTTTTGTTGCTACTATAATATAGTTACATTTTCCCATAGTTACTAACATATAAAAAAGCTATTAATTGGTGTATGTGTATGTATGTATGTATGTATGTATGTATGTATGTATGTATGTATGTATTTTGCATTTGAAAATCTTGCTGAGGTCCATTACTTCTGAGAAGTTTGTAGTTGATTTTTATTGGAGTTTTCCAGATGGGTAGTTATTATCTGCAAGCAGGCAATGATAATTTTAGCTCTTCCTTACAAGTTTATCATTTAACTTTTTATCTTCCCACAATATCTACAACGGTCACAATAATATTTTAGAGTAGAGGTGACAGCAGATGAAGTCTTTTTCTTCAATTGAATTTCCACTCATTTACCAAATACTTATCAAACATCTGTATGCCAGGCAGTAAATAAAACACTGATTAACATTTTACTTTTCATTATAATGCTGGTTGATGAGATTGCTGTCTTTGATCAAGATTTAATTTTAAGTACAGTAGATGGCGAACTTGTCAATAAAACAACTGGAATATGAAGGTATAAAAAGCAGCTTTAGAAGAAACAACATAAGCATTTCCTTCCACTTGAGAACCTCTATGCTCTGGTGGGCAAGTCTCCTGCTGCTGAACCTCACAGTCCAGGTAACAAGAGCAGACCGAATGCCCTAGGACCATGCCACCCAGTCAAGGCCATCCTGAGACTCCACAGAAAATGCTCCAAAAATCATTCTCCTTCCTTTTTTATTTGAAACAACAAAAACTTACAATGAGGCACTATTCTGGAAATTTATCTTCAGATAAATTTATCTACATCTTCAGATGTAAAGGGCTGCTGAGCTATTATGAGGTATTTCCTGTTATCAAAACAAGTAGCATTAAGATGATATGTAGAGATGCAAATTAAACAATGAAATTCCACCTTCACCTATGTTATTTGCAAAGAATAAGAATGTGGACTATATCAAAGTGGTAAGTGAGCAAACACTTCCCTGATGACAGTGGGACCTGCTCTCTGACTGAGCAATCCCACTCCAAAGGGCTGACTGCATGGACTCAATCTTCCCAGTATGTCAGGAAGACTACACAGATGTCCTCTCGGCAACACGTTCTGTGAAAGGGAAAGGGAATATACTTGCAATATTCAATAGAAATTACTTTTTCATAGCTTTATGCCCTCCCTGATAACAGATAAATGTAGAAAACTTGCAAATTGCCAAAAAGGTATTGAAAAGAGAATAAAAATCACTTCATATCACATAATTTTAAACAAGCCACTATCATGTACTAATGTAATGTCTGTACAAGCTCAATTCCATATTTACTATATCTTATAAATTTGGGGTCTTTGATGTAGATATCTGGCAGAGCACCAAAAATTTGCACTAACCCTCCCGTAGGGTAGAGTTGATGGTGGGAGGTGGCTACCCAGTTGGGACTATATTCCCAGCCCACTGGGGAGGAGGTGAGGCTACATGAGCAGAACTCACCAATCTAACGTGAGTCAAGCGATGGGCATCTGGCTGTCCTACTGATTTGGTAAAGTAGCTAATGTCATCCTAACTAATACAAGATTATATTCTGCTTGCTCATTTTTACTTTCAGCTCACCAATAATCCTTTTTGAGGTCATATGTTTAAGTCATTAAAAAAATAAAACAATATAAAGTTTCACTGACAACTTGTGTCCATACATCCTGCCCCGACCATGTGCCTAGACAGTAATTTCTATTAGCTACTTATTCATCCTTTCAGTATTTCCTTATGCAAATGTTCTCATTCCGCCCTCCCCTCCGCTTTTTTCATACAAAAGGTGGCATACTACACATTGCAAACTATTTTTTTCCTTGATTTTTCTCTCTCAACAACATATCCAGGCAATTTCTCCATATCAACTTATAGCTTTTGTGCAACTCCACAGTGTTGCAAAAGGTTGATACAGCACAGGTTATTAACCCAGTCTCCTACTGCTAAACATTCAGGTGGTTTCCAGCAACCAATGCCACTATGAACCATTCTGTACACATATAATTTCTTATGTGCAAGTGCACAAAGGATGGTCCTAGGATGGAAATGTTTAGAGCAAAGAGTAAATGCATCTGTAAGAGACTACTCTCACAAATCCCTTGCCTTCCTCAAAGCCTCACTAACAAAGTGGTTGATGAAGATGTATGTTTGCCAGTCTGATAGGTGAGAAATGACATTTTGGTGTAGGATTTTTTTTTAATGTTTATTTTTGAGAGACAGAAAGAGTGCAAGGGGGGGAAGGCAGAGAGAGAGGGAAACACAGAATCTGAAGCAGGCTCCAGGCTCTGAGCTGTCAGCATGGAGCCCGATGCAGGGCTTGAACTCAGGAGCTCTGAGATCATGACCTGAGCCAAAGTCGATGCTTAACTGACTGAGCCACCCAGGCGCCCCTGCATCTTGGTGTAGTTTTAATTTGATTTTCCTAATTATGAATGAGTGTGGTTGAGCACCCTTTCACATACTGAAGGGTATGGGCATTTTTTTTTCTCTATGAATTATAATATGCCCTTTACACTTTTTCCCATAGGTTTTGATGTTTTTCAATTCCTTGAAACTCTTTATCTATTAGGGAAATTAGCTCATCTGTATTAGTTACAAATAAATTCCTTGTCTTTTGTCATTAGGTATATCATGCAGAGATTACTTAAAATATCTTTTTAAAAATATAAATAAGTAAAACCTTTCAATGGAATTTCAACTTTGGGTTCTAGTTAGAGAGACCTCCTCAAGACTATAAGAATTTCACTCATTTTTTTCTTCTAGTACTTCTTGGTTTCATTTTTACATTTAATCCTTTTGAACCTTGGTTCTGATATATGGTCTAAGATGTGGATCTAGATTTATTTTATCCCAAATGGCTACCACTTGTCTCCCAAACCTTTATTAAAAATCTAAACCAATCTTGACTCCATTCATATATGATCCCACCTTTACCCTAAATTCCCAAGTGTATTTGAGACTATTTCTGGAATTTCTGTCCTGTCTCATTGGCTTGCTACTCAAAGTTACTGCCACACTGCTAAAACAGAGCACTGCAGCATGGACCAGTCTCTACACACCAAGCTCCCTTCTCCAGAGGGCTGCTGGCACTCTTACATTGAACTTCAGAATCAGCTTGTGTAGAACCCAAGAGAAACAGGCTGGCATTTTTATTTGAAATCTTGTTAAATGAATAATCTAACTTAGGGAAATTAGGCTTTCCTATTCAAGAACACATATGTCCTTACATTTGTTCAAGCCTACTTTTGTGAGCTTTGGGAATGTTTTAAAAGTCTTCCTCTTACAGATTTTGCATATTTTTTTCTAAGCATCCTTACAGGATTATTTTTTGGTTGATGATTTTTTTTTTGTCTTCTCTTCCATTGTATTTCATAACCAATTGCTGTTTTGTATGTATGAAAGCTACGGTTCACAGTATACTGCTTTTCTATCTCCATAATAGTGGACGGGGCACCTGTACACTTGGACGACATGCAGTTGTTAAGAACAAAGAATGGGTATCTAGACAGTGACATGGTAGGGGTGGGAGGGCTTATCATCTTATGAGGAACTATTCATGTCAGGGAAGAAGAGGTAGGGCACAGAGAACTTACTGCAGATATTTGGTATTTTAAAAAATTGTACATATATTTCTTTTATATAATAACAATTATATTAGCAAGAGTAGACTATGCTGTGTTGCAATAACAAACCACCACCAAACCCAGCAGCACACAGATACAGTTTATTTCTTGCTTTGGCTATGTGTCCAGCACAGGTTAGCAGGGGCTTCCACCGATCCTTGTCACTCAGGAATTTTCAGGAGGCTCCATCACTCTGTAATGTCACCATCTCCACAAATGGCTTTAGGAAAGAGGGCATGGAGAACCCCAAACCTGCTGTAAAATGGTTCTACCTTGAAGAGTCACACATCACTCCCTTCAGACCATAGGTCACTTCAAATGGGCAAGGTCCCAAACTGGAAACTCAGTGAGCAGTGGATATGTGCCCACAGGGTGAAACAGCTACATGTGCATGCACAGCACTTACAAAATACAGTAAACCACTTTACAACTTCACAAAGGAAAATTTTGTCTTTAAAATTTGCTTATTAATTTGCCTTTTAAAAAGTAAACTTTTTAACACAGGACTATTTTTAAATTTAAGTGAACCTGCCCTCCCCTGACACTTTTAATTTTCCTATCCAAAAAGCCTGAGCTTCCAGATTCTTTATTTTATTAAAACAGTATACATTGATAACACAGAAATTGCTACTTAAATTGGCTACAGGTGCCCTGGACAGATTCACCCTTCAATGTTCGTGGTCCCTCATGTTGATGACTTAAAGATCCCCATGATTCAAAATCATTCCTCAGAGAGCCAGAAGGGGCTGACACAGTTAGCTTCATGCAATGCTTTCCTTGGAGCTTTGGTTTCCCCACAGCATCTGCAGCAGGTACCCAGATGCTACCAGCCACACCAAAACTGACTAGGTGGGAGGTGCTAAGCTACCGAGAAGGTCCCAAAGGAGGCCATCAACACAAGTGAAGCTCACCCCTTAGCACTGCACCTTGGTCACTAAAGTGGTCAGAGAAGGAAAGCAACATCCTGGTTAAAGCACCATTTCCCTTCCATGACACCTGCCCAGTATTTTCAACCCATGATAGTTCCCTTCTCTAATATTCAGTATGTGTATGAAAGACGGCCCCAACACAGTCAGGAGGCACAGTGGTTAGAGCACAGGCCCTGGGCCCAGCTCCACCTGCCATGGCTGTGTGACCATGGGCAAGCTACAGACTATGTGTGCTTCAGTTTCCTCAGCTGGGTTAACAGCGCCCACCTCATAAAGTAGTTGTGAACATTTCCTAAGTTAATACTTGTAAAGTACTCAAGAGAATGGTATATGGTACAAAGTACTGAATGTTATTTTTACTAATTCTTCCTGTGCCTACTTTTATTGACTCTTCCCCTTTCCTTGTCTTCACTTCTTTGTGATTGTTCTGCCTCTACACTCTCCTTCACCTTCCTTCCACCCATCACCAGTAAACACCAACTCACCAGACACTGTTTTTGAAAGACAGGGGAGTCTGGGACACAAGAGATGTGGGCTCAATTAGGAAGACTGCTGCTTTAAAAGTTCCACAAACACAGCCTTCCAACTGTTGAGGGGCTGGGGACCAAGACCAGGCGGTAGCCTCGGCTCCTACACAAAGGCTCCCTGGGTCAACACTGGCATTTAAGCAGGTAGACTGGTACTTGCCCACTGCACCTAAATGGCAGCCACGCATCAGATCTCACTATGACCAGCCTTCATAAGTACAGTTACGACCTGGAGTCAACAGCAGACTCAATTCATCTCCAGAAATGGTTCCTCCCAGCCAACCCTTCTCTCTCCCCATTTCCCACATGCCCCCCCACCAAAAAATACTGGTTCCTAGATTTTTGCAGGTCATGAGCTAGTGAAATTTTCTGCAAAATGAAGACTTGACATAGTGTTGTCAAGTTCTTAACTTTACCAAGTAAGGATTTCAAAAACTAGCTAATCTGATGAGAACATTTTAACACCAAAAAAGATAGAAAGGACACTATCTCAGAATTCAAACACTATATAAATTTACCTTTATGAGATATTCTCTACACTGTACTTATTGTTTCATTTCCCTTATACATAGCAAAAATTTAGTCCAAAAATGCCTTGGACCCCAAGTCAGTATTTGGGACTCCTGCTCCTCAGATGGCACCATGGCCTGGCTTCTTCCATCTTCCCTGCCTTCCTCTTAGCAGCTATGGTCCTGTTTCTTGTCTATTTTCGTACCTAAGAAGGACCTGGCTTCAGGACAAAACTGGTCCCAGAAATCCCTGGATCCCATTTCAGGGCCCTTATTGCTGTATCCTCTTTTTCATTTATGGAAGTAGTAGCGGTTATAAAACCTTCTGGCCTCATCTCCCAAATGAGGCCAGTATAATGACATCTTCTTAGCATCTTATATGGGATTTTGCTCTTCCTGGCCCAGGTCAGGACAGCATATGTCCTGGACTGATTTATTTATTTTCTTTCTTTCTTTCTTTCTTTCTTTCTTTCTTTCTCTCTCTCTCTCTCTCTCTCTCTCTCTCTCTTTCTTTCTTTCCTTCTTTCTTTTTTTAAGATTTTGTTTTTAAGTAATCTCTATGCCCAACATGAAACTCGAACTCCTGAGCCTGAGATCAAGAGTCACATGCCCCAGGGGTGCCTGGGTAGCTCTGTCGGTTAAGCGTCAGACCTCGGCTCATGTCATGGTCTCTCAGTTGGTGGGTTCAAGCCCTGCATCGGGCTGTGTCCTGACAGCTCAGAGGCTGGAGCCTGCTTTGAATTCTGTGTCTGCCTCTCTCTCTGCCCCTCCCGCTCTCTCTCTCAAAAATAAATAAACATTAATAAAAAAAAAAAAAAAAAAAAAAGGAGTCATACCTCCACCAACTGAGCCAGTCAGGTGCCCCAGGTCCTGGATTTTTGATGGCATAAGAGCTAATGCACAAATGGTATGAAAGTATATATTGACAAAAATCAGTACACTGCTTTTCTTCCTTTCTTTTTTGATATTTTAATACACTGCTTTTCTACCTTATCAACAGTAAAAGCATAGAAAGTTATATATATATATATATATATATATATATATATATATATATATATATATATATTTTCCCTCATCTCTAATAAAAATAAAGCCATCTCAATGAATGGATAAAGAAAATGGGTACGTACATACAATGGAGTATTACTGAGCCTTAAAAAGGAAATCGTGACATATGTCACAGCATGGATGAAACTTGAAGACATTATGCTAAGTGAAATAAGCCAGACACAAAAGGACAAATATTCTAGGATTTCATTTCTATGAGGAACGTAGAGTAGTCAAATTCAGAGACAGAAAGTTTGACAGCTGTCATCAGGGACTGGGGAGTTAGTGTTTAATAATGGGTACAGAGTTTAGGTTCGTGAAGATGTAAAGGTTCTAGTGATGACTACACAACTTGTGAATGTATTTAATGCCACAGAATTGCACGCTCACAAAAGGTTAAAATGGTGAATTGTGTTACATATATTTTCCACAATAAAAAATATTTCCAAAAGCCTGTCTCATTTGGGAAATTAGCATAGCTCCCTTTTTTTTTTTTTTTTAACGTTTATTTATTTTTGAGACAGAGAGAGACAGAGCATGAACGGGGGAGGGGCAGAGAGAGAGGGAGACACAGAATCAGAAGCAGGCTCCAGGCTCTGGGCCATCAGCCCAGAGCCCGACGCAGGGCTCGAACTCACGGACCATGAGATCGTGACCTGAGCTGAAGTCAGACGCTTAACCGACTGAGCCACCCAGGCGCCCCAGCATAGCTCCCTTTTCATTTAGCTGTTCACTCAGGAAGCATTGTTTTCTAGCTCTAGAACTGTTTATAAGAACTAAGCACTCTTTACTAACTAGAACAAGAAACTACCTGCTTTCCAAACATATTTTCATAGTAAAAAAGTTATCCAAGAAAGTTCTGAAACCTGTGGCATTGCAAAGCAAAAATACAAGGACTGAACATGTATTAGCAATATAGGTAGTTTAACATCTCAAACAAAGCATGAACACTGGGAAAACAAATTAAAGTGTAAAGTAGGTGTCTCCTGTGAACTTCTTTTAAATTAACAGAAAAAGTAGACAGGGTGAGTAGACAGAGAAAGAAAAGCATTATGCCACTTTATTCTTGTATAACACTGATAGGATCTTGTTGCAATGTAAGTACAGCTTAGTGAAGTAGGCAGGACAGATAATATTCCCAGTATAGAGATCTGGAAACTAAGCTCATAGCTAGTAAATAGCTTGCTCAAAGTAAGGCCTCAGCTGGGGATGGAGCTCAGGTCCTTGGCCTCTAAGTGTGACCCAGTCTTCCTATTCAACCAAATCCTCACTGAGAAGATACCCAGAAAAATTTTAGAATGAAAATTTGACTCTCAGCTTCCCTGGGTTTTCTCCTTGGGGTTTCAGATCACCTGACTATGCTCTGAATCCCAAAGACACCATGGTGGCAGCAAAACCCACAGAAGTTCTGGGTGGTGGCAAGAACACAGGTGAGAATGAAAGCTGAGGGAAAAAATTTTTTTTTTCAAAATGCTCATGTAAAAGCTCTATAACATCTGTTTTGTTTTTGGAACAGCTCTGAGATACAATTGCCATGAACTGCACATATTTAAAGGATATAATTATATCAGTTTTAACACATGTAAACACTTTTGAAACCACCACCACAATCAAGATAGTGAACATACCCGTCACCTCAAGTTCATCTTGCCCCTTTTAATTTTTCCCTCCTGCTCGTCTCTGGTCCCCACTTCACACCCCAATCACAGATCTGCTGTCTGCAACTACAGAATAGTTTCATATATATAGAATTTCTATTGTCTGGCTTCTTTCACTTGGCATAATTATTTTGAGATTAATTTGTTCATTCACTGTTGCCTGTATCTCCCTTTAAAAAAAACTTATTTTTTAGAGCAGTTTTAGGTTGACAGCAAAACTGAGAAGAAGGTACAGAGACTTACCATATACCTCTGCCTGCCACACATACACAGCTTACCCTACATCCACACCCAGCACAGAGAGTGGTACATTTGTTACAACTGATGAAGCAATATTAACACATCATCCAGAATCCATTCACTCTAGGGTTCATCTTGGTGTTGTACATTCTAAGAATCTGGACAAATGTATAATGATGTGTATCTACCATTGTAGTGTAATGCAGTCATTTCACAGCCCTAAATACCCTGTGTGCTCCAAGTTGATTCTTTTTTTTTTTTAGTTAAAAAAAATTTTTTTTAGAGAGAGAGAGAGAGTGCAAGCAGGGGAGAGGGGCAGAGAGAGACAGAGAGACAGAAAATCTTAAGCAGGCTCCAGGCTCAGCACAGAGCCCGATGTGGGGCTTGATCCCATGACTCTGGGATCATCATGACCTAAGCCAAAAAATTAAGAGTCAGACACTCAGCCAATTAAGCCACCCAAGCACCCCATTTCTTTTAATTCCTAATATTCCACTGTAGGACTACACAACTCATTTTCACACATACCTGCTGATAGACATTTGGATTGTTTCCAGTTTTTGCCTATTACAGATTAAACCTACTATTAAGATTAATATTTTTGTTTTCTATTTCCTTGCTTTCTGCTTTGATCTTTATTATATGCATTTTTTTCTTTTTTACTTTGGGTTTAATTTGTACATTTTGTTTTTCAGTTTCTGAATATGTAAACTGAAGTCATTGAAGACATTTCTTCCTTCCCATAGGCCTTCAGTGTCATAAATTCTCCCAAGATGCTTTAGGAGCATACACATGTCTTTATTTTCATTCAGTTTGGACCACTTTTTAATTTCGTCTTTGACTTCTGGTTTATTCAAAAGTGTGTTATTCAGGGACACCTGGGTGGCTCAGTTGGTTAAGCATCTGACTTCGGCTCAGATCATGATCTCGTGGTCTGTGAGCTCCAGCCCCACATTGGGCTCTGCTGACAGCTTGGAGCCTTGAACCTGCTTTGGATTCTGTGTCTCCCTCTCTCTGCCCCTCCCCTGTTCATACTCTGTCTCTCTCTCAAAAATAAACATTAAAAAAAAAAGTGTGTTCTTCAGTTCTCAAATGTTTCCAGACATCTTTTTTTTTTTTTTAACTGATTTCTAATGTTAATTTCTTATGGTAAAAAAACAGACTTTGCATGATTTAAATTCTTTTAAAGCTATTGGGACTTGTTTTATAGCCTAGAATATGATCTATGGATCTTCTCTTAAGGAGAACACACATCTGCCATTGTTAAGACAATCAGGTTAAGTTGATAGTGTTGTTCAAATTTACTTCACTCTTGCTGACTTTCTGCCTCCTAATTCTGTCTCTGACAATAATAATGAATGTGCCTATTTTCCTGAGTTCTCTTTCTGCTTTACACATTTTGAAGCTCTGTCAATTACATATACAAACATTCAAAGTTGTCATGCCCTTTTTTTAAAAAAAGTTTATTTATTTTGGGGTGGGGAGGAAGGGGCAGAAAGAGAGAATCCCAAGCAGGCTCCACGCCATCAACACAGAGCCCCATGCAGGGCTCAAACTCACGAACCATGAGATCCTGACCTGAGCTGAAATCAAGTTAGACATTTAACCGACTAAGCATCCAGGCACCCCTAAAGTTGCCTTCTTGATTAACTGATCCTTTTGTCATTAAGAAATGATCTGCTTTATCTCTGAAAATATTCTTTGCTCTGAAATATACTGATATTAATATAGCCACCCCAGCTACCTTTTCTCTTATGTTTTTCTCAATAACATTTTTTCTCTAGCTTACTTATATATAAGAATAGAGTATACAACATACAAAGAGTATATAATATACATAATATGTGTTAATTGTCTATAGGTCAGGCTTCTGGTAAACAGTAGTCTATTAGTAGTTAAGTTTGGGGGAAGTCAAAAGTTATACACAGATTTTTAACTGCATGGGGGTGCATACCCCTAACTCCCACATTGTTAAAGGGTCAACTGTATATAAAATATACGTGTAATATAGAACATATATAACATATGTATTATCTCTTTATATCTCTCAGAATGAACAAAAAAGTAAAGCCAAAATTCATTCCCCAAGACTAACAGTTGGATTAAATTCTCCTCAGTTCACAAGTGGAAACCTGAAGAATAATCTTCAAAATCTTATTTGAACGCAGTCAGTATTGGGGGTAATTTCACTCAACAGGTTTGAAAACTTTAAGGCCTTAATAAAATACACAAGTGCAATCCATAAATGTCTCTTTGTTCCCAGAGAAGAAAACAAAAAATCATGAGGATGTTGGCAGAGTTGTCCTGCTGTGAAAAGGCCTTATTCTCCTGCCAGAGACAAAAATGTTTTACACTATAGTACAGCTTGTTTTCAAGTGCTTTACACACAACTGCATTACCTACTGTTAAAAAAAAAAAAAAAATCAACTGAGTGAATTTTAAAGATCTTATTGGCTTTATACAATGATTCATGAGTCAGGCAGCATTTAATCCAGCAGATGGAAAGAAGTGTAGAGGAGCCGTGCACAATGAAAGGCTTTTACAGGCAGAAGTGACCAAGAAGAAGGTTACACTGGGCAAAAAAGCAGGTTGGTTACTGCCTGGTCACTTTCCTTTAGGGGATAGCAGGGATCTGTCAGGCAGATTACCTTGCTAGTGCTGATCAGGTGATTCCTGATAGAGTGGCTTAAGATTCCGTTTCTGGGGGAGCTGAAGCTGTAATCAAGTTTGGTCTTGGTTTGGTGATGGAGGGCTTAGCATAAGTGACTCCATTTTGGGCAACTTGTCTTGTGTTTAACACTGCCTTATTTTTTTTTTTCTTTATACTACTTTGCACCCCTTGAAATTTTACTGTACAGTTAAGCACTACCTTTTTTGGTTATCTTTCTCCTTCACAAGAATGTAAGCTCCATAAAGGCTGGGACCTGCCTGGTTCTTGTGGAACATTTTAACCACATCCTCTAGCACACAGTAGGTCTCAACAAGTATTTGTGAGATGAACAAAAGAACAAACATTCAAGTAATAGTCTCAATATATGCCACATTGTTAACAGTAATTATCCAAGGAAATTCTATTTTCTCATTTTCTCTGTTTTAAATTTTTATTAAGAAAGCTTTACTATTTTGGGGACGCCTGGGTGGCTCAGCTGGTTAAGCGTCCAACTCTTTATTTTGGTTCAGGTCATCATCTTATGGTTGGTGGGATCATTGGGCTCAGTGCTGACAGCATGGAACCTGCTTGGGATTCTCTCTCTCCCTCTCTCTGCCCATCCCCCTGCTTACATGTGCTCTCTCTCTCTCTCACAAAATAAATAAAATCTTTAAAAAAGAAAAGAAATATTTATTACTTTTGTAATGAGATAAAAGTTTAAATGAGAGGAACAAAGGGGGAGAGAGAGTGGGTTCCTTGGGGGCTGCCTTTCACCATGGTGATCACTATCCCCTGTGGTAGCCTCACACCTGGAGATCCCTGCCTTGGTCCCTGCACAATCTCCCTTGTGCTCTCTCTTGAGGCCCTGGGGAAGTACTGGCAGGCTCCTAGCTGGCCGACACCTGTCTAACAGTCCCTTCCTGCTGGAACCCTAAGCCAAATATCAAATGTCCAGTCTTTTTATTTTCCATCCCACAGTTTCTGCCATGATGTGCCTTGTCGAAGTGTGGTGTGTCCCCAAACTGTGAGAATTTCTTTTCTTATATCTACAGAAACCTTGGTAAGCCAGGAATGCATTGACAAGATGCATTACATCCTGTCAATGAAACGAGAGCCTAAAAGATGAGATTCTCTGAAGATAAATTGGCACAAAAAAATGTCAGAACAACAAAGGAAAAAAGTGAGATCAGACTAACCATCTCCAGCCATGCCTGCATTTTGTCTTTACCGCAGACATCATTAAAATATTTGAGTGTAAGAGCTGATGGCTGTCACAAGTAAAAACTGACAATGAACTCCCTGAGAAAAGGTACTGTTTCTTTCCATCTTTATGTTCTCAGTGCCTAGCATGCATCTGACCAATACTTGAAACATGATAACTGTGTAACTGTGTGAATAAAATAACCTACGGGCACCCACCAGTGACATGGCCATTTTCAGGTAGAAGCAACAGGAGCAGGAATGGCACAAGTCAAGGATGAAAGATGAAAGAAAGGGTGGGAAGTCTCTGTTGTACATATGCTAGAAGAAGATAACAGTTAAAATCCATATGCCTCTCAGGGACCTAAACCACTGCAACTACTACTGCATCAAAATGACCTGCTTCAACCCTGAACATTCTTCTCCTCCCATTGTGAATAGTTTAGTCAATATATCTAAACCTCGCAAGGAGATTCCACAAGTTTCATAAGAACTGAAAACAATTTGAACTTTCTTTTCTCATCCTAAAGCTCAGGGCAACTTCTTTCAAGATTCAAGAACAGACCCCAAAGTCTAGCATTCCTGAGATCTGCTTATATTCCTTCAGTGACACTCCTCTGCCTTCATCTTTGCAAAATGAAAAGTCTTACTCTTCTGAAACTTCTCACGTTGACACCCATCTACCCTCCTGTTTTTACTTTTTAGGACACTTCCATACCTGGTGATAGAATATAGATATTAATACTACTCAAGTCCACAAATACCATCTCAAGATAAATTCTATTTAGAAACAGTTATTTGTGTACTGGCAAAACCTGAGAGGTAAGGATTCTGCCTGAGTCCCACATAATTACTCTATCTTGCCCTCACTTCATGTTGCTCCTTTTCCCATCTCCACCTCAAATCCAGCTGTAACCAGGATGTGTGCAGGACCTTTGTGGAGGCAGTGCCCTCCCACTCATGCCCCCTGGAGCCAGGTAGCACTCGACTGTACAGAAACATGTGTGGCTTTTCTGACATGCAGCTCACAGCTAAAATGACTTCTCATGGGAGCCATTTTTGAAACACTGCATATCAGAAAGAAGAGTCCCTGCTAGGTAGCATGATTGTTCACATTAATGTTTAGCAAATATGCCAGAACAGTCTGATTAGGTCGAGAATAAAGAATAGGACTGTCCTGGTGGAGAAGTGAAAAGAAAGACCTTCAGTGCTTCTACCCCATCTCCCCTCAATGGACAACCTTGCTCTTATTTCACAGAGAAAGCAGAAGCATGCAGAAGACAACTTCCAACACTACCCCTGCAAATCTAACCACCTCCCTGCACCTTTGCAGCACCCTTGACCTGCCTTCCTGTCTGGGGACCCTCCACTTAGCCTTGGGGTGCTGGATCCCAGAGACACCATGCCCCCAGCATCCACATGGCCAGTCTATACCTACTGGACCATCCCACTAAGCACAGCAACGAGCTCTAACAGCACTGGTGAGGAGTCTCCTCCCACCCCAGCTATCCCCCTCATCTTTGTACAACTCCTTTAAAAAGCTTTCTGCATTTCTTCCCTCCACCTCTCCCTTGAGCCACTGTCAGACTCTTACCCCACCATTCCAATTACGCATCCTTGTCAACCACTCATCTCCACATCACCAAATCCAACAGCAGATCACGCTTTCTCTGCAATAGGCTTCCTCACACAGCTCCCTTGACCCCTTCCTCCTAGCCCTCCTCCCAATCCATTCCCTTGCTCCTTCCAGGTCTCCTCTCCTCCCCAACCCCTAATCACCCAGGACCTGGAACCCAACCCTCAGACCTCTGTCATGACTTTAAATACCTTCTGCAGGCTAATGGTCAGAAGTCAGCCTAACTGTCCCAAACTCCAGCTCCTCCAACCTACTGCATCTGCAAGAAGAGGCACCGCAATATGCCCCAAACCAAACTCATCACCCCCCAAAGCATTTGCTCTTCCCGTAGCTGCCCCATCTCAGCACATGGCAGCTCCTTGCCTCTGGCTGCTCAAGAAAAAACTGGTGAAGCACTTCTGACCATCCTCACTCTCTCATGGTAATCCACCCACAAATCTTTTGACATCTCCTTCGAAACAGACCCAGAATGCAGCACTACTCCCCTCCACAGCTACTGCCAGCTCAAGTCCCCGTCATCTGTTGCCTGGATGACTCCTAACTGGTCGTCCTGCTCCCTCTGGCCCTCCAGTCTGTCCTTGTCACAGCAGTCAGTATGACATGGTAATGACATACACCACATCAAGGCATTTCTCCACTCTAAAGAAACCAGTGGCTTCCATTCAATCGTCCCCTATTGGAAAGGCCTCCTGCCACCTAAACCATGCACGCACCACAGGCGCTCCTTACCAGCCTACTTTTCTCCTCAGCGCCCCAAGCACCTGATGCAGCATGCCCTCACTCGTTTGTTATCTACCTCCCCCATGGGAATATAAAGTCCACAAGATGTGACCCATATCCGCTGCTGCAGCCTCAGGACTTAGAAGAGTTATTGTACCTAAACGGTACTCAAACTCTGCTAAGTGAACTGGTGAAAAAAGTGTTTAATAGCCAAAGAGTACTGTTATAAATGTTCTAATACCCACAGATATGTTTACTGATCACGATGATAAGTATAGGCACGATGGGGGTGCCTGGGTGGCTCAGTTGGTTGAGTGTCTGACTTCGGCTCAGGTCATGATCTCGGTTCGTGGGTTCAAGCCCCGCATCAGGCTCTGTGCTGACAGCTCAGAGCCTGGAGCCTGCTTTGGATTCTGTGTGTGTGTGTCTCTCTCTGCCCCTAACCCACTCGCATTCTGTCTCTGTCTCTCTCAAAAATGAATAAACATTAAAAAAAAATTTTTTTTAAAAAGTATAGGCATGATGACTGGTTGAGAAGACATATTGTAATCATTTGCGGGCAGAGAAGAGAGAGGATCAATTCCTTTCATCTAAGTTAACAGAACTTTCTCAGTACCCCCAACTACTAGTATTAGTAATAATCATTGGACAACCAAAGTAGAAGGTGCCACTGATTGAGCACTCATCTCGCACCCAGCTCTTTCATACACCCAAACTTCACCCCAATCCTATAGGGAAGAAATTTCTATCCCCACATCACAGAGGAAGAAACAAACTCAGAAAGTTGAGCAACTCTCCCCAAGTCACAGAACCTGAAGACACTCACTCGGGTCTGTTATCCATGCAAGCTTTCCTCTAAAACATCAAATGATACTATAATGAGGACCAAGCCCAAATAATGGGTCTTTCGGCTAAATGGACATCTCAGTCAAAGCTTCCTGCTACCATTTTTACCTGTGTTGGCATCCACTGCCCTAATTGATCCTCCCCATCCTAGCCTTCAGTTTAGGACAAAACAAATGATTTACCCACTACCAGTGCTGAAAGAGCCCTCTGGCAAAGCACAAACCCACCAACATCCAAGTTCTGTGGCATCATCTCTGGGAGAAGAGCGCTGACTTAATCTGTCAGTTTTCAAGATCATATTACAGTAAAAATTTTTCCTGTAGACTTCATTTTGGAAAGAAAAGTGCCCATGTGGGAGGAGGAGGAGGATCACAAGCCTGGAAAGGCAGCCTGTCTCCACTGCCGTCAGCATAACCCTGACAAGATGACCCATCTTTTATGCCTCTTTCCAAGGCCACCTCCATGATAATGTCTTTAAGACCTTTTAATCTACTCAAAACTATCTTCCATATATGAACAGCGTCTGCGTAGTTACTATACAAGACACTCTCCCTTGAGAAGGGAGAGTAAACATTGGCTGAAAAGAAACTGGAAAGCAAGGAGAGATACAGGGCATGAAGTCTCACCAAAGGAGACATGAGAGAAGCACCAGGTCCCAGGGTCCTGGGTCCAGGACTGGAGTGTGGTAAGATACTTTATGATAAGATAAACCACAACTGGGAAGAGATGGACCCAGCTGGGGGCTCCAGGTGAGGTGCCATAAACAAAGCCTGCCTCCTTGCTTATCATTGTCCAGGCATAGACTGTATTCTGGGGGAGTGGAAGGAGAAGGAGGATGGAAAAAAGCAGACTTTAACTACAAAAACTACCCCAGAATACATTCTCACCTTCTTGGTATATAAAGAAAGGACAAAGTGAAGCTTCTAGGGTGAGTTCAGGAAGACTGATGTTAAAGGAGACCAGCCTTAACCTCAGCCATGGCCTTCCTGGATTATAGTGAAGCCATTAGCAGCTAGATGAAGTTCCTTCCTTTGGGTCAAGGAGGAACCATGGGTGATGCCTCAGTTCCCCTGTATTTACATGCAAGGATCACAGGCTATGAAACCTCCTGTGCAGCCCACTGACTCAGTCACTGGCAGATCCACCTATGAGCTGGGAGTAGAAGAATAAAGACAAGTTCACTAAAACACACAGACCCATACATCTCATTACCACCTTCCCAGGGTACAAATTAGAGTACTTACGCCTTCAAGGCATAGTCCCAAGAAGACCTAGGTTACTGAAAAGAACGGGGAAGACCTAAAAATTCCTCATTTTCCAAAAATTACCAGATATTGTATAAAACTAATATCTAGTCCCTCCTTCCAGGGAGTGCATGTCAATGTATATGTTAGATAAACATTTACCTTTAAATACAACCCGTCCAGGGCACCTAGGTGGCTCAGTCAGTTAAGTGTCTGACTCTTGATTTTGGCTCAGGTCATGATCTCACCATTTGTGAGATCAAGCCCCACATCAGGCTCTGTGCTGACAGTGTGTGGAGCCTGCTTGGGATTCTCTCTCTTCCTCTCTCTCTGCCCCTCCCTTGTTCACCTGCATGCTCTCTCTCAAAATTATTTTAGTCCAAAGTTGTTTTTACCTGAATTAGTTGCCAATGTTTACAACGTCTGAGTGTACACACACATACACACACATGGGTGTATACACACACACACCCAGCTACTCTTCTGGAGAGACTGGATGATCTGGCCAACCTAGGGCCACATTCCTGCCAGGGGCAGCGGCAACAGGAGAGGGTACAGTAACCACTTTCAGACAGAAGATGTTCTCTCTACTTCTCCAGAACCCTCAGCAGCATCCTATTCTCCCAGAACTAACTAAAAAAATATATATTTTCTTTAGGAAAAAAAATTTTCTACTTCGATGCATGTCTTAGATATTATTAGATATATCTATATTAGATATATATATTAGATATATATATCTAATATTAGATATTAGATATATTACTGTTATTATTAGATATTAATATTAGATTAATTAGATATACTAATTAGTATTAGATATACTATTAGATATATTAGATATACTATTACCTACTTTTAATCAAGGGGGAAAAAAGGAAAAAAGCACACAAATTAGGGAACAAGACAGGGGTAACAGCCCCAGATACAGAGGAAAAAACTGGATAAAACAGATGATTTTCTATCAATGTATAATCACCAAAACTAAACCCAGAAAGAAATAGCAAATCTAAAAAAGCACCAGGTTTAGTTTTACAGGGGAATTCCACCAAAATTTAAAGAAACAAATCATTTCAAAAGTATTTAAACTGGCTGAAGCAGAGAAAGATTTTTTTTTTTTAATGCTTATTTATGAGAGAGTGAGAACGGGGGAGGGGCAGAGAGAGAGAGACAGAGACAGAGACAGAGACAGAGACAGAGAAAGGGAGACACAGAATTCAAAGCAGGCTCCAGGCTCTGAGCTGTCAGCACAGAGCCCAACACAGGGTTTGAACTCACAGATCACAAAATCAAGACCTGAGCCTAAGTCGGACGCTTAACTGACTGAGCCACCCAGGTGCCCTAAGAAAGAGAAAGGTTTTAATAAAGCTATATAAAGCACTAAAACAACTTGATAAAGATTGCATTAAAAAATAAATTACAGGGACACCTGGGTGGTTCAGTTGGTTGGGTTTCCGACTCTTGATTTTGGCTCAGGTCATGATCCCAAGGTCATGAGATCAAGCCCCATGTGGGGCTCTGAGCTGAACATTGAGGCTGCTTAAGATACTCTCTCTCTCTCTCTCTCTCCCTCTGTGCCTCTCCCTGGCTCATATGCTCTCTCTCTCCCTCTATAAAATAAAATAAAATAAAATAAAATAAAATAAAATAAAATAAAATAAAATAAAATAAAATATTACAGACTAGTCTCTCAAATGATGAATGATGATTTAAAATTACTAAGTAAAACATTAAGAGGCCCGTAATATGTAAGAAAGGATCAATAACAAAAATTTCAATATTCTCAATAACAAAAAAGATAAAGTAACTAGGAATAAACATAATAAATGTACAGGATTTTAATTTTTTAATGTTTATTTTTGAGAGAGAGAGAGAGAGACAGAGTGCAAGTAGGGGAGGGGCAGAAAGAGAGGGAGACACAGAATTTGAAGCAGGCTCTAGGCTCTGAGCTGTCAGGACAGAGCCTGACACAGGGCTAGAACTCACAAACCATGAGATCATGACCTGAGCTGAAGTTGGATGCTTAACTGACTGAGCCACCCAGGTGCCCCAAAATGTACAGGATTTTGAAACAAACCAAATTTAAAAAGCTGTTTTTGAAGTAACTAGGGATATGCATATGTAGACTGGGTATCATATTAAATTAGTAACAGGCAATAAATTGTTGATTTTGATAAATATAGCATTTTGGCTATGCATATTTCAAAAAGTCCTTATTTGTTCAAGCTATACTGTGAAGTATTTATGGATGAAATCATTTTTAAAAATATTCTAGTTCCCCACCCCACCCCCCCAAAAAATGGTGGGAAAAGAGACAATTCAAGATTGGCAAAACATGGCAAACTGTTAAAGAAGTCATGGATACATGGAGGTTCTTTGTATTGTCTTCCCTACTTCTGTATATTTGAAAATATGCACAAAAAACCCCAACAAAATGCAGATAACGAAAATAACTAGTGTGGCAAAATATGCAGATATTGTATACACAAAAGTATACAATAGGCTTATGAAAACACACAAAAATTGCTACCTAACAATTAAGAAATGCTAATTAAAGCTACAAATCAGATGTCATTTTCATCAGCCAAATAGAAAAAGATCAAAATATCTGGTAACATTCATTATTAAGGGGAAGGGCAGACAACTGACACTGCTGGAGGAAGTACTCATCAATACACTGGAGGGCACTTTGGCCTCACCTTTCAAAGTTATAGACACACACTCCTTGGCCCAGCAATTCCACTTCTTAGGAATTTACAGATTCTAATTCAACAAGTATTTTCAGCCACCTACTATGACCAGGCACTGGAGACAGAAAGGTGGAGGAAACAATGCCCAATGCCCCCGCTCTCATAAGGCTTCTATTCTTATATGGGAGGAGACAACCAATAAAGCAACTCAAGTACACAGGCAATTACAAGGTCAAGACAGGGATAAGTGTGATGAAAAAAGTAAACAAAATAAGGGTGTTGGGAGTGGCATGAAGTCTGTTTTGGATGGGCTGGTCTGGGAGGGCCTCTCTGAGGACATGGCAGTTGAGTAGAGACTTTGGTGAAAGAGAAAACAAAGCAGAATGTCCAGCAGAGCATTCCAAGCAAATACAAAAATAAAAATAATCATATCCTTTGAATACAGTACATCTTTTAAGGAAGGTGCCAGGCCAGCATTATTTCCCCAAACATTATTGGGCATAACAATTTGATTTTTTCAAAGGAAGAATTCCCCTACTTATCTAGGCATTATGCTAAACCTGCTAACAAAAGTACATTAAAACTATTCAGGAGTTTTTAATGCAGATAAACCTTTCCACAAAAAATAAATTAGTTTCACAAAAGATATTGACCAGTTACTAGATAATTTTACACAAAAACAAAAATACTGCCAGTCCCTGCCCTTCTGGCAAAAATTTGTACTACTAACTTGGAGGAGACTATATTTTAATTTCATGACCTTTTAAGCAATAAAGTTGAAATGCCGAGGTCTCCTTTTAGATTAAATATTTCTATTCATCCAAATATTCATATTTTCAATTCCAGGATTTTTAAGCAACAAAATTGATTATTTTTAGGGACTATTTGGATAAATATTTGACACTGAAGTGGCCAATGCCATTTAAGGGCATTCCAGCTGACCCCAAAAGAAATTACTCTACAACACCTTAAACATTACATACTAACTTGTTCGAAACCATGAAACATCCAGCTGTCAAAACTGCCATCAATGATACGTTCTATGAACAGCCAGATACTTAAGAAGCCAGCATATGGGGAGAGATTTGTCCCTGTGAAATACACAATCTTAATTTTGAAATCAGCTTTACCTGGATGCATTCATCTCCTACTCAGAGGGAGAATGCAAATAACCAAAAGACTTCCGGACTCTACGGAGATTCCCAAGGAGACAACTCGCGTAGACAAATTTCAAGCACCACAAGCCATCTGCACAACCCAAGACAGGTTTCCTTCCAACAGCTGAGGATGCGGTGTATCCTTCCCGGCCCTCAGACACAGCAGACCATTTAACCTTCCCCCAAAGGTCGTCCAGCAGCTCTGAGCAGAGAATGCCACTTTTGACAACTAGTTACCCGAGAAAAATTACCAAAGTGAGAAACCGGGGAACGGTAGCTTCTACATACACCAGTCCAGCAAGAGGGGCGCTCGGTTTTGAGTTCACTGCAGGAAATCCGTGGGGAAGGATCCCAACGCTCTCTGGGTCTGGAGCCTTCCCTTCAGCGTCCCACCTCGTACGTGCCGAGCGTCCACGGGCCTCACCAGGGACGCTTCCGACCCCTCCGCTACTCTCCCACAAGGGGTCGTGGCTGCCCGCAGCCCCCAGTCCCTGGGAGAGACGCTGCTCCAGCCCGTTGCTGACGGTGTCCCACTAGCTCACCTGGGAAGGGTACGGACGCGGGACTGA
Source organism: Panthera leo (assembly GCF_018350215.1). NCBI lineage: Eukaryota > Metazoa > Chordata > Mammalia > Carnivora > Felidae > Panthera > Panthera leo. The sequence goes on from NC_056681.1 coordinate 49,898,205, forward strand.
GCTCCGCGGAGGGCGAGAAGAGGACACCAGGGAGGTAAAGAGGGTAGTCGGGGGCGCTCCCGCAGGCAGGTACCTGGGGAAAGGATGCCCGAGGGCTGCACTTGCGGGCGGCTAGGCGAGGGAAAGGGATAGAGGAGGATCGGAAGAGGACACCGGAGGGTGGGGGGTAGGTGTGGAGCGCTCCCGCAGACAAGAAACTTATGGAGGGGCGGGGGCATTAGGGGCTACGTGCCGGCCAGGTACCGGGACTCCGCCCCTGTGCTGCGCCTCACCTGCCTAGGGCCCGCTTCATGCCCGCGTCTGCGGCGCAGCGCGGCTCCGCCGGCGCCTTGCCCGCCAGGCGCAGGTTCTGCTTCAGGCGGCAGTCGGCGTCCAGCGCCGCGGCGGCCGAGCCAGAGGAGGACGAGCCCGAGGCGGCGCAGCGCTCATGCTCCAAGGCGACGGGCTCGGTCCGCTTCCTCATCCCGCGGCCGACACGGCCGGCCGCCGACGGCGTCCACTGGCCTCACTGCCCGCCTGCGCCTCAGTCGCCGCCGCTCACAGGAGCCGCTGCAGGAGGGAGCCCACAGCCCCTAGCATCCCAGCCCCAGGCCGCTGCGCCCGTCTGTACGGCCCGGCGCCTGGGACCAGGTCTGCGGCGCCAGCCAATCAACGCCGGGCTCCTGCCGACCCCGCCCCCCCACTCCGCCCCGTCCCTAGTTCCTCGGGTAGTGGGCCCAGTGTTCCCGGCGCGGACCCGTAGCCATCTTGGAGAAGGGCAGGCGAAGCCGTGCCGGGCGTCACGGTCCCGGCAGGGCCAAGCGGTCGATTTTGCTGTGGTGGGGTCTGGGCTCGGTCCCGGAGAGTGGGAGGGCCGGTTTTGCCTCGTGCTCAGCGCCGTGTGCAAACGCACCGGGTCCTGCCCCAGATCGATGACCCGAACGTGAGACAACTCGGGACTGAAACGGAGCACCCAGTGATCCAGAGCCGCAGCGGAAAGCTGGCTCCTTCCCCTCCGGCCCCAGGCTTTGTGATTTTCCTCTAATGCTGGAAACCCAATCTGAATGAACCCATCAGAAATGTTCTTATAACGGTTTATAAGAACCAAAAGCAAAAGGTAACCAATCACCATTCTCATGATTTATAACTGTTTTCCCACAAGACTTTTAAAAATACACTTTCAGGTACTTTTTTTTTTTTTTTAACACAAGTGTATAGATAATTTAACTGTTAAGTTTTGGGCTGAACATAGGAAAACTGAGCTACTTAAACAACTTACTTCTTAAAAACCTGTATTTGAGGGGCGCCTGGGTGGCTCAGTCGGTTAAGTGGCCGACTTTGGCTCAGGTCATGATCTCGCGGTCCGTGAGTTCGAGCCCCGCGTCGGGCTCTGTGCTGACAGCTCAGAGCCTGGAGCCTGTTTCAGATTCTGTGTCTCCCTCTCTCTGACCCTCCCCCGTTCATGCTCTGTCTCTCTCTGTCTCAAAAATAAATAAACGTTAAAAAAAAATTAAAAAAAAAAAACAAACCTGTATTTCATTTTAGATTTTTGTGAAGCAGTTAGAAATAGTGGATGGAGAGGCACCTGGGTTGCTCAGTCGGTGGAGCATGAGACTCTCCATCTTGGGGTTGTTGGTTCAAGCCCCAAATTGGGTGTAGAGATTACTTAAAAATAAAAACTTTAAAACAAAAAAAGTAGCTGATGGAAAAAATAAGTTTCAAAGATAAATTTACACTTCTGGAACCCAAGTTAAGAACTAATTCAACTCATCTTACAAAGAAAAGAGTAATTTCACAAATTTGGTTTTACAGTTTTGGCATTCTTTAATATGGCATTATTTCTTACAAACGATCTACCACCTAGAGATTTGCTTACTTTCTTTTTCTTTTTTTTTTTTAATGTTTATTTTTGAGACAGAGAAAGACAGAGCATGAGCAGAGAGGGGCAGAAAGAGAGAGGGAGACACAGAATCTGAAGCAGGGTCCAGGCTCTGAGCTGTCAGCACAGAGCCCAATGTGGGGCTCCAACCCATGAACCGTGAGATCATGAACTGAGCCCAAGTTGGTTGGCTAACCAACTGAACCACCCAGGCGCCCTGAGATTTGCTTATTTATTACAAAGTGAACTTGTGTAATTTCAACATTTGTGTCAGTAGAAAACTATTGGCAACTGATCATTTAAGATCAATTAGAAATGCCTTTAGAAATTCAATAGCTCTTGGGGTGCCTGGGTGGCTCAGCTGATTGAGCATCTGACTTCAGCTCAGGCCATGATCCCATGAGCTCACAGTTCCTGAGTTTGAACCCCACTTCAGGCCCACTAGTATCAGCACAGAGCGTGCTTTCGATCCTCTGTCATTCTCTCTCTTCCTGCCCCTCCCCCACATGTGCTCTCTTGCTTAGAAATAAAAAATAAGACATTTAAAAAAAGGAATTGAGTAGCTTCTTATATTAGCTTTGTAATGGTACTTCTAAATTACAATAGAATTTCATTGACTGTATTGCAAAATATATCACAACCAGCATTCATATTTGTGTGGATATCTCCAAATACTCTCCTAGAACTGAAATGATGAATTCTTTGAAGTGTTAAACTAGCACATACCGGAGACTGGGAATCTAGAAACTGAAGTTAAAAAAAAAAAAAAAGTTGACTCCATCACTCACAAAATCCTTTTTAATAGAAAAACAAAAAAGCAAGGAAGGTAGGGCTGTTGAGAAGAGAGAAATGTGAGGGGTATTGAGTCTTGCTGGCATTTAGGACTTGCTCATATAGTCCTCAACTCTTGGTCCTCTAGGGGCCAAAGGCAGGCTTCCCCCAAATGGGCCACTTTGGTTTGAAGATTATTTTGAACTAAAGGCAATCAAGACCTATGGACTTAAATGTTTTGGCCCTCCCTTAACTAAATAGAAGAATCTAAATTGGGAGTCTTTCCCAGAATAATGGTTATTACCAGAGATAAACTTTATCTGAATGACCCATCTATATGACAAAGCAGACATCTAAATTACCAAACATCTGCTCTTCTTATTGCCCTGTGACTTGTATTCGTTCCGTTCTAACTCCCAGACCCCTGGCTGCTTCTCTTTAGTTCAGGATAATAAATATATCTTATTTTGTGTGTCTTTCAAGTTTCTGTGTCAATGTGGATTTCCTGTATATAGGAAACTAAATATTCTCCTGTTAATCTGTCTCATATCAATTTGATTCTTAGTAGAGCTAGAAGGACCTAGAAGGGGACAGGAAATTCTTGCTCCCCAATATACCACATTGGCTTTCTGGGTAGTATCTAAAAGTCTTTAAAGTCTTTAAAGACTACACTGGTGACACCCACATTTGTATCTCTAGTCCACACCTCTTCCTTAAACCCAGGCCCCTCTAATGGTCTCTTGTTCACTCTGATATACTATTAGCATCTAAAGTTATTATGTTCAAAGCTGAGCTCCCAACTCTTCCAGCCCCCAACTCCTTGTGTAACCTTCCTTACCTCAGGAATGGCAACCTTATACTTGCATTTCCTTAGGCCAAAACTCTGAGATCACCCTAGAATCCTCCCTTCTTATGCCATGGTGTCTATCACAAAGCCTTATCAGCTCTCCTTTCAAAATCCATCCAGGATCCAGGCCACCTGGGCAGCTCAGTTAGCTACTTTTTTTTTTTTTTTTTTAAGTTTATTTGTTTATTTTGAGAGAGACAGAGACAGCACAAGTGGAGGAGGAGCAGAGAGAGAGAGGGAGATAGAGAATCCCAAGCAGGCTCTGCGTTGTCAGTCTGGAGCCCGATGTGGGGCTTGAACTCATGAAACGGTGAGATCATGACCTGAGCTGAAACCAAGAGTCAGACTGAGCCACCCAGGCACCCCAAGTGGTCAGTCAGCCACTTTTGATGTCAGCTCAGGTCATGATAGCACAGTTTGTGAGATCAAGCCCCAAGTCAGGCTCTGCGCTGACAGCGTGTGGAGCCTGCTTGGGATTCTCTCTCTCCCTCTATCTCTGCCCCTCCCCTACTCATTCTTTCTTTCTCTCTCTCTCTAAATAAATAAATAAACTTAAAAAAGTAAAGTCTATCCAGGATCCAACCACTTCTCACCATAAGTGGTCCTCTGCCTCCACCTTTACCCACTTGTCTACTTAAGTCAGCTGTCAGAAAGGTCTTTTTAAAGACTTAGGTCACTTGTTTGCTCAAAATACCTATATGGTTCCCCATCTCACTGAAAATAAAACAGAAAGCTTGTGAAAGGGCCTTTGGGGTCCTACCTGACATGGCCTCCAGCCCTCACTCTGATCTCAATCACCAGTGTCTCCCTCCCTTACTTTACTCCAGTGTCACTGACTCCTTGCTGATGCACAGGCCCCAAGAAGGGGTGTGAGTGGCATGTGTGTGAGCCACCCATCCTCCTCGTTGTGGCCTTTGCACTTGCATTTCTGCTGCCCATAATTCTCTGCCCATCCTATGGCCCCATCTCCACACAGCTTATTCCCTCTCTGCTGCAGGTCTGTGCCGCCTTTGAACACTATCTCAGAACCTTCAGGCCCTCGTCATCACTCTGTTTACCTTCCCTGGCTTATTCTTCTTTGCACTTCTCACAAATATATTTATTATCCGTATATCTGTATCTGTGAATTGCTCTTTTCCCATACTGGAACATAGACTGTGAGCGCAAGGACTGTATTCACTGTTTTATGTCCAATGTCTAGAACAATGCCCAGTATGTAGTAGGTACTTCATAAACATTTGCTGAAGGAGTAATGAATTACTGCAACCCCTCAGAAGTGTGTACTATTGTCCCTACTGTACAGGTAAGGAAGTAAGGGTCTGAAATAAAAAGGTTTATGTCAGGGGCACCTGGGTGGTGGCTCAGTTGGTTGGGCATCCTACTCTTGGTTTCAGCTCAGGTCATGATCTCAGAGTTCGTGAGTTTGCCCACATCAGGTTCCACACCAATGTGTGGCACCTGTTTAGGATTCTCTCTCTTTTCCTCTCTCTCTGCCCCTCCCCTGCTCATGCTCGCTCTCTCTCTCTCCCAAAATAAATCAACTGAGAAAAAAAATGCTATTTAATAAACACCATTTGTTTAAAAAAAAAAAAAAAAGGTTTAGGGGTGCCTGGGTGGCTCAGTCAGTTGAGCGAGCGACTTCAGTTCAGGTCATGATCTCACAGTCTGTGGGTTCGAGCCCCACATTGGGCTCTGTGCTGCTTCAGATTCTGTGTCCCCCTCTCTCTCTGCCCCTCCCCTGCTCATGCTCTCTCTCTGTTTCAAAAATAAAAATAAATAAAAATAAAACATATTTAAAAAAAAGGTTTGTGACAAAGGAAGGTTGTGGATGCTGGCGACTTTTGGAATAGAATCCTGTAGCACAATCCACTATAGTTCTGTGTATTTAATTTAAAAAAAAATTAGCTAAATTATTCCTTACAGTAGAGCTGAAAAGGAAATGTCACTCAAAGATTCAAAGACTTTGTAGGCCATTCCCATGCTCATTGTTCAGATCACATATCTACTGTATCTATATTTGCAAAAGAGGAACAAAGTTTCTAGGGTTAACTAGCATGAATCCAAGCAATATTGCCTTTTTAAAAAGTAGCCAAACAAAACAAATTGTTTCTATAGCAGTAATTTCCATTTTTTATTCTATAGTTATGAAAATGTCCATAATCATGTAGGTAAGATTATGGCTGTCTGAATTCATGTTAATCTAGTATTTTCCCTTTTTGTAGATTTCATGAATACAGCTATTTTACAAATGTTTTTAAAGGACTGCTTTAAAATCAAAAGTGGTACTGTAGAGTCAAAAGCTTAAATACAAACTCTGTCACATTAGACGTTGTGTGACCTTGGGCAAGTTATCTATCTTGGGTCTCCTGGAGGGCTCAGTGGGTAGAGCATGTGACTCTTGATCTCGGGGTCATAAACTCAAGCCCCACCTTGGGTGTGGCGCTTACTTTAAAAAAAAAAAAAAAAAAAGGTTATCTAACTTGTTTTCTAATCAGTACCAAGAGTCTTAAAAGCCACCTCAGGTTAATCGTGAGAATTAAATGAAATATGTCACAGCCCATACCACACAGGAGATACCCAAAAAAACTTGCTTTTCCTCTTCTATCGAACAAAAAAAAGCACACTGCAAAACTAAAATGCTGCGTCAGAACATGAATGCACAAGTTTGAGTTTTTTCTCAACCTCAAAGTGCAACCCCTTCTGAACCTAAACAAAAATGAATCAAATGTAAAAAGGAAGAACAAAGATGTGCACATCTCGCGAGTGGCGCTAGGGAACTCGAAAGTCTCTTCTCAGCCTACAGGCTGGAACCCAGGTCCACTAAACTCCCCCAGCTGCGGGGGTTTCCCTAGAGAAGAGGGCACCGCTTCCCCATCTGTTGTGCGGCTGCGCAGTAGAGGCAAATGTCCCTTCACAGCCGCCGTAAGCCGCGAGGCTCAGGAGCGTGTTACTATTGGCTGGGTGTGTTTGGCGCCAAAGCGGAGGCGGAGGCGATTATCTGCGGCTGTGGGACTGGGAACCATAGTACCTTAGAGAGGGGTCCGTGAACCCAGCGACCGTTTGGCGTGAGAGCGGTCGGTTTAGGAAGCTGCAGGGCCGGGGCGCGTCCGACATGTTCTGCGAAAAGGCCATGGAGCTGGTCCGCGAGCTGCACCGCGCGCCAGAAGGGCAGCTGCCAGTCTTCAATGTAAGGGAGGACGGAGTTTCACCGGGCGGGTCGTGCTGAAGGGGCGGGGTCTCGGAAGCGCTGGGGGAGGCCTTGGGGCGGGCCTGGGGCTCGTGGGAGGACTGCAAGAGGATCTGGCTCCCAGAGATTCTAACCTGCATATCCCCTGAGGGTGTGCTTTCTCAGCTCGAGTCGGGAACAAAAATTTTGGAACACGGAAAGACAAAATATAGCAGGAAAAAGAGTGCATTCATGTTTATGTCCCCCAGCGATTTGGTGAATTTCCTCATGAGTGTATGTCCTTCAGTGTTTTTTCATGTATGGCTTTATTTCTTGTTCCTGTGTTTGATCAAGCATTTCTTGGTTTCCTGATAACAATCGAGCATTTGTTGAGCACTCTGGCAGAAGCTAGTCCTGTAGAGCCAGACTGGGATTCTGACTCCATCATGTGACCGTGGGGCTGTTACTCATGCTGTCTGTGCTGTCAGTTTCATCTACAAAAACGGGAAAGTTGGTAATAATAGTAGTCAACTCTTCCTGTAGTGAGGGCTCTGCAAGTTGGTATATGTCAAGTTCTCTGAACAATGCCTGACACACAGCAGTGAAGTGTTTGCTATTTATTTTCTTTCTACCGCTGCTGCTGCTACTATAACAATCATTCTTATTTTTGTTACTACCGACAGCAGGGTGATAAGCACGTGGCCTACGTTAATCTTGTTCTCATAAGAACTCTGAGATTTAAACCATTTTTTCCAGCCATATACACAGACGCTTAGGGGCATTTTTTTGCCCATAGCTAATAAGAAGTAAAGCTAGGATTTAAACCCTGACAGTCTGGCTCAAGACCTGCACTCTAAATTTTATACTTGACTGCTTCCCTTCTCATAGAGCAGCCACTATTTGGAGCCAGGGCATGTTCTGCTGGGAGAGGGGCACAAAAAGGAGTAACAGAATGCAGTGTGATGACACCAGAGAGGAGCATAAGGAGCAATCAATGTTGGTGTGGTCTGGGGTAGAGGAGCAGGCATTTGAGCCACACATGGAAGGATGAGGGGACCACTCTGAGAAGGAAGATAGGCATGGCAGCCAAAGGATACAGCAGTGCAGAGACACATGGTCACATAGGTAGGGGTGACTGACAGGGTGTGTGCAGAGGCTAGGAAGGTGGGTTCTAGGCCTAAGAGAGTTCAGTGGTCATGCACAAGGCATTTGGAAATTGGTAAAGGATTTTACACAGGAGAGTGATAGGGCAGTTTTTTATGTTTTGAGGATAATGATGGCAGCACTATGGGGGAATGAGTTGGAGACAAGAAAGAACAGAGTCAATGAGATGGTTATGGGTGGTTATAATAGACCAGGTGAGAGCTGTGTATGATCCAGACTGTGTTTGGTTGCTGGGCCTGGAAATCAGTGTCTGAGTTTCAGAGACAAGGCAAACAGGACTTGTAACTGTTAGGATGGGGGTGGGTAATGAATGAGAGGGAGTCTCAGGGAAATTCTCTCTCAGGGACTGTATCAGATTTCAGGAAAAGAGTGTTTGGGGAAAGGCGAGTTTTGTTTTGAACATTAAAGAGAACGTGGTTGGACAGTTGGGTCATTTTGCAGATGAGACTGAGCCAAGAGAAATTATAGATCAAGTTAAGGGATTTGTCTGAACTTGGAGCATATTGAATGCAGAGCCTCACCTTGAACACAGATTTCCTAGATTTCAGTCTGTTGTTCTTTCAGGACTGTTTAAACTCATTTAAAAAGTTAGGAGACAATGGTGGGAAGTTCAGCAGAGATGCTGGAATGCCGAGGGGTTCAGACTCTTAAATATGACTGCAGTTGGACAACCAGGCATGTTGAAGGTCATCTACCGTAAGAGGAAACAAACCCAAAGAGGCAGAGACTTGTCCAACAGGAGCTAGCCAACCAAACCCTTAGTCCAGCTCTCTGTTTCACTCAAATTTTAAGTTAAGTGTTGCTTGACCACTTTTGGAGGGCCCAGGGGTGGGACTTAGAAGTTGTAAGATCCTTCCTTTTTCTTATTTTTTTAATTTATTTTTGAGAGAGAAAGAAAGAAAGAAAGAAAGAAAGAAAGAAAGAAAGAAAGATAGATAGATAATATGAGCAGGGGAGGGGCAGTGAGAGAGGGAGACAGAGGCTCCAAAGCAGGCTCTGTGCTGACAGCAGAGAACCTGATGTGGGGCTCAAACTCACGAACTGTGAGATCATGACCTGAGCTGAAGTTGGATGCTTAACCGACTGAGCCACCCAGGCATCCCAGATCCCTCCTTTTTCTAGGTCTTAGTTTGGCAGAGCACCTTTTGCAGTTTTTGTTCCATGTGCACCTTCCACTGACAAACTCACCTGCTAGCCAGGTGACTCAGCAGCCTGGAAGCTGGTCACTCTTTGATACAGCCAAGCAGGGACAGTCCAATCCACCTGAGTGATTTGCAGGCCATAGACCCATGACCCCACTCGACCCTTCAAGAATCATTCCTTCCAGGAAGATGATAGTCACTCAGTTTAGAGCAAGGACTCTTCCTTGTTCATTCTCTCTCAGTGTTAGGTACTGTGTTCAGCAAATTGAAATGATTGTCCACTTTCTATATGCAGAACGGGTAATAATTTAAGTGAGTTTTTAGGGAAATTATCTTGGACTTCCAGCCTGAGGTGGGAACACAAAATAGTGCAGTTTTCACTATAGATTAAAAAATCTAAATTTGAAAGCATGTGTGTATTTTCACAAAATTATTTCACACTTGTCTTTTGTATACCTGCAGATCTATTGATTATACAGGAGTTTTCAGGTATTCCTGAAAATACTATTTGCTGATAAAAGGAATATTCTGTAAATATTTCTATATTATTTATGTTAAATATTTTTATAAATAAAAAGTTATTTAGGGGCGCCTGAGTGGCTCAGTCGGTTAAGCATCCAACTTCAGCTCAGGTCACGATCTCACAGTTTGTGGGTTCGAGCCCCACGTCGGGCTCTGTGCTGACAGCTCAGAGCCTGCAGCCTGCTTCAGATTGTTTCCCTCTCTCTCTGCACTTCCCCCACTCATGCTCTGCCTCTCTCCTTCAAAAATAAACATCAAATAAAACATTTTTTAAAAAAGTTATTTACATACTTTTATCATACCTTATTGCTTTGTAGGACTGATGTTTTTTTGTCATTAGTTTTATCAAAGTGTAATTTGTATACAACAAAGTACAAATTTAGCACATTTTTTAGTTTTACTAGTATATATATCCATGTAACCAGTGCTACAGTCAAAATTTCTGTCATCCTCAGGGTTCCCTTTTCCCTTTTGTAGCTACCTACCACCTACTACCTATAGCTTTTGTAGCAGCTTTAGTCAACCACTGGTTTTTTTGGTGTGGATTCACTGTCATTCCTTTTGATGGCCAAATAACATTCCATTGAGTGAATATACCATATTTGGCATATCATCAGTTAATGGATATTCGGGTGTTTCCATTTTGTAGCTGCCATAAATAATGCTGCTCTGGGGGCACCTGGGTGGCTCAGTCAGTTAAGCATCTGACTCTTAATTTTGACTCAGGTCATGATCTCACAGTCGAGAGATCAAGCTCTGTGTCAGGCTCCGTGCTGAGCGTGGAGACTGCTTAAGATTCTCTCTCTCCCTCTCCCTCTGCCCCTTCCCTGCTTGTGCATGTGCATGCTCTCTCCAAAAAAAAAAAAAAAAAAGTGCTGTTCTGAACATTTATGTACAAGGTTTTGAATGAACATATGTTTTCAGTTCTCTTGAATACTTGTTGGATAATATGGTAATTATATGTTAAATGTTTTGAGGACGGTGCCTGGGTGACTCAGTTAAGCATCTGACTTCTGCTCAGGTCATGATCTCACAGTTCATGAGTTCAAGCCCAGCATCAGGTGAGCTCAAGCCCTGCTTTGGGTGAACATGAGCCCCTCACTGGGTGAGCCCCACGTCTCTCTCTGTCTTTGACCCTTGGAGGATTCTCTGTCTCTCTCCCTCTTTCTGTCCCTTGCTCTTGCACCCTGTCTCTCACAAAAAAATAAGTAAATAACTTTTTGAGGAACAATCAGATTGTTTTCCATAGGGCTCTACCACTTTACATTCCTATCTGCAGTGCTTGAGGGTTCCAATTTCTCCTCATCGTCACTGACACTTGTTAGAGCCAATCCTAGAGGTATGAAGGATTACTGCTTTTTGATAAGATTTAGTATAAATCAAAGATAAATATAGGGTAGATGAAATATTGCTATAGACTTAGTAGAGGAATTAATGGATGTGTATTAATGCCATTTTATATGTTCTAGGAGGATGGACTCAGGCAAGTTCTGGAAGAGATGAAAGCTTTGTATGAACAAAACCAGTCTGATGTGTAAGTTTTGATGAGATTGATATTTTATTTTATTTTTTAATTAGGTTTTTGTTTTTTATTATTTTTTTAATGGTTTCAGGAGTAGAATTTAGTGGTTCATCACTTACATATAAAACCCAGTGGTCATCCCAACAAGTGCCCTCCTTAATGCCCTTCACCCATTTAGCCCATCCCCCCACCCAGCACCCCTTCAGCAACCCTCAGTTTGTTCTCTGTATTTAAGAGTCTCTTATGGTTTGCCTCCCTCTCTCTTTTTATCTTAGTTTTCCTTCCCTTCCTGTATTTTCATCTGTTTTGTTTCTTAAATTCCACATTTGAGTGAAATCATACGATTTTTATCTTTCTCTGACTGACTTTTTTCACTTAGCATAATACACTCCAGTTCCATCCACAATGTTGCAAGTGGCAAGACTTCATTCCTTCTGATTGCTGAGAAATATTCCATTGTGTATATATACACCATGTCTTCTTTATACATTCATCAGTCAGTAGACATTTGGGTTCTTTCTATAATTTGGCTATTGTAGATAGTGCTGCTATAAACCTTGTTGATGTTCCCTTTTAAATACAAGGGTGCAATTGTGGGGTTGTAGGGTAGTTCTGTTTTTAATTTTTTTAAGGAACCTCCCTGCTGTTGTCCAGAATGGCTGTACCTGTTTGCATTCCCACCAGCAGTGCAAAAGTGTTCCTATTTCTCTGCATCCTCACCAACATCTGTTGTTTCCTGATTGTTCATTTTAGCCATTCTGACAGGTGTGAGGTGGCACCTCATTGTGGTTTTGATTTTCATTTCCCTGATGATGAATGATGTTGAGCATCTTTTCAGGTGTCTGTTTGCCATCTGGATGTCTTCTTTGGAAAAGTGTCTATTTGTGTCTTCTGCCCATTTCTTCACTGGGTTATTTGTTTTTTGGGTGTTGAATTTGATATGTTCTTTATTTTTTTCTTTAATTAAAAAAAAATTTTTTTACGTTTATTCATTTTGAGAGAGACAGAGTAAGCAAGGGAGGGGCAGAGAGAGAGGGAGAGAGAGAATCCCAAGCAGGCCCCTCACTGTCAGCTTGGAGCCCGATGCAGGGCTCGACTCACAAAACATAAGATCATGACCGGAGCTGAAACTGAGAATCAGATGCTTCACTGACTGAGCCACCCAGGCGCCCCTAGTTTGATATGTTCTTTATACATTTTGGGTACTAACCGTTTATCTGATATGTCATTTGCAAATATCTTCTCCCATTCTGTCAGTTACCTTTTAGTTTTGTTAATTATTTACTTTGCTGTGCAGAAGATTTTCATCTTGATGAGGTCCCGATAGGTCATTTTTGCTTTTGTTTCCCTTGTCTCCAGAGACATGTCTAGTAAGAAGTTCCTGCTCCCAAGGTCAAAGAGATTGTTGCCTGTTTTTTCCTCTAGGATTTTGATGGTTTCCTATCTTACGTTTAGATCTTTCATCATTTTGAGTTTATTTTTGTGTATGATGTAAGAAAGTGGTCCAGTTCATTTGTGTGCATGTCACTGTCCAGTTTTCCCAACACCATTTGCTGAAGAGACTGTCTTTTTTCCACTGGATAGTCTTTCCTGCTTTGTTGAAGATTAGTTAGCCATACATTTGTGGGTCCATCTCTGGGTTCTCTATTCTATTCCCTTGATCCGAGTGTCTGTTTTTGTGCCAGTGCCATGCTGTATTGATGATTATAGCTTTGTAATACAGCTTGAAGTCCGGAATTGTGAAACATCCAGCTTTGGTTTTCTTTTTCAACATTACTTTGGCTATTTGAGGTCTTTTCTGGTTCCATACAAATTTTAGGATTGTTTGTTCTAGCTCTGTGAAGAATGCTGGTGTTGTTTTGATAGGGATTGCATTGAATATGCAAATTGCTTTGGGTAGTATTGACATTTTAACAATATTTGTTCTTCCAAACCATAAGCATGGAATGTTTTTCCATTTCTTTATGTCTTCTTCAGTTTCTTTCATAATCTGTCTATAATTTTCAGTGTACAGATCTTTTACCTCTTTGGTTAGGTTTATTCCTAGGTATTTTAAGGTTTTGGGGGCAATTGAAAATGAGATTGATTCCTCGATTCCTCTTTCTGCTGCTTCATTATTGGTGTATAGAAATGCAACTGATTTTCGTACGTTAATTTTATGTCCTAAGACTTTGCTGAATTCATGTATCAGTTCTAGCAGTTTTTTGGTGGAGGTTTTCCACGTACAGTATCATGTCATCTGTGAAGACTGAAAGTTTGACTTCTTTGTGTTGTCTGATTGCTGAGGCTAGGCCTTCCAACACTTTGTTGAACAACAGTGGTGAGAGTGTACATCCCTGTCATATTCCTGACCTTAGGAGGAAAGCTCTGTTTTTCCCCGTTGAGGATGATGTTAGCTGTGGGTCTTTTGTATATGGCCATTATGAACTTGAGGCATGATCCCTTTGTCCCTAAAGAGGGTTTTGTGAGCGTTTTTATCAAGGAACGATGCTGTATTTTGTGAAATGCTTTTTCTGTACCTATTGAGAGAATCATGTGGTTCTTATCCTTTCTTTTATTAATGTACTGTACCACGTTGATTATTTTGGGGATCTTTAACCAGTCCTGCAGCCCAGGAATAAACCCCACTTGATGGTGGTGAATAATTATTTTAATGTATTGTTGGATTCAGTTTGCTAGTATCTTGTTGAGAATTTTTGCATCCATGTTCATCAGGGAAATTGGTCAGTAGTTCTCCTTTTTAATGGAGTCTTTGTCTGGTTTTGGAATCAGTGTAATGCTGGCTTCATAGAATGAATTTGGAAGTTTTCCTTCCATTTCTATTTTTTGGAACAGTTTCAAGAGAATAGGTGTTAACTCTTCATTAAATGTTTGGTAGAGTTCCCCTGGAAAGCCATCCGGCCCTGGACTCTTGTTTGTTGGATTCAATTTCTTTACTGGGTATGGGTCTGTTCAAATTTTCTATTTCTTCCTGTTTTCAGTTTTGGTAGTTTATATGTTTCTAGGAATTTACCCGTTTTTTCCAGATTGCCCAATTCGTTGGCATATAATTGTTCATAATATTCTCTTATTAATGATTGTATTTCCGCAGTGTTGGTTGTCATCTCTCCTCTTTTCATTCATGATTTACTTGAATCCTTTTTCTTTTTAATAAATCTAGCTATGGGTTTATCAATTTTGTTAATTCTTTCAAAGAACCAGCTGCTGGTTTCATTGATCTGTTCTACTGGCTTTTTTATTTTGATATCATTGATTTCTGCTCTAATCTTTATTATTTCTCTTCTGCTAGTTTTGGGTTTTATTTGTTGTTCTTTTTCCATCTCCTTTAGGTGTGAGGTTAGGTTGTGTATGAGACATTTTTTTCCTTCTTTAGGAAGGTCTGAATTGCTACATACTTCCCTCTTAATTTATTATATACTTCCCTCTTGTTTTGTTTTTATTTTTGTTTTTTTTCCTATTTTTTTACGGTAAAATACAAATAACAAATTTGTCATCTTAATCATTTTAGTGCATATTCAATAGTATTAAATACGTGCATAATGTTACACAGCTATCTGCACCATTCATCCTCATAACGCTTCATCCTGTAATACTGAAACTCTGTGCCCATTAATTAATCTGGTTTTTAAATGTGATACTTAGTTAATATCTAAGGAGATGTACATTTTATAGGGTAAAACCAAAACTTTTCCCTCTCTGTGAAGAACACTGAAGTATAGGACATGCATGTAGTTGAAGATCAATAAATATTTGTGGGATGAGTGAAGGACCATTTTGACTCCGTTTTAGCTCACTTTATTCCAAGGATTTGGAAGAGTAGTTCCTTTTAAAATAAAAACATGATAAAAGACCATAATCTTAAACCATGATGTTAGGCTTGTCTCTTATACTAGCATGATAAAGGAATTCCAAAAGGTGAGTTAACACTATGTCTTTTGAAAACAATTGAGATTAATCAGTATGCAAAAATGCAAAATACCAAATGGTTAAATGAAATGCTAATAGCGTGATCTTAAGTAAATTAGTTAGCTTTTGGCTTTTTTATCTTTTAACATAATAAAAGCTCTGATGTGGAGGCAGGTACTATTTGGTTACATTAACTGTTGATTATATAAATGGGCAAAAACAAACATGGAAGTCCTTTGTCAGTTGGCTTTGAAAATTTTACTTAGCTAAAAATACATATTCATTCTTTTCTTCTTCTTTTTCTTTTTTAATGTTCTTTTCTTTAAATGTTCTTCCCAGGAATGAAGTGAAATCAGGTGGACAAAGTGATTTGATACCAACCATCAAATTTCGACACTGTTCCTTGTTAAGAAATCGACGCTGTGCTGTAGCATACCTGTAAGCTTCTCAGTTTTTGCTTGGAGTGGCAGGAAACAATGGAGGATTTTGCATGTGGTTTCCTAATTAACCATTTTGAAAGGATAACAGAAATTCTTACATTTGTTTTTCCTGGGCAAGCATTCTAAATACTTATCTTTTTTCCATTATGATTTTTTTAATCATGAAAAATGCAGTTTTCATAAAACTAGAATATTATGAAGAATATTATAAACCTCCCCCCCCCCCCTCCAGGGAGCCATCATCTAAGTTTAACAATTTTTAACATTTTGCCATATTTGCTTCATCTTGTTTTATTTTTCTGTGCTAAATTAATGTAGAACATCATGGCCTTTTACCACTGAATATTTTAGTATGCATCTCTAAGAAATAAGGTCCTTTTTGGATCTTTTTTCACATGACCACTGTACCGTTCGCAAACATTGAGAAATGAAGAAGCCTTCACCACACCTGTCCTGTCCATATTTGTGTATCCCTGTTGTCCCAAAGGTGTCTTCTTATAGTTATGTGGTCTCATACCTTCTTGTCCTAGGTATGATCGACTGCTTCGGATCAGAGCACTCAGGTGGGAGTATGGCAGCGTCTTGCCAAATGCTTTACGGTTTCACATGTCTGCTGAAGAAGTAAGTTAGCACTGTTGTTCTCGTTTCTGATCTGGAAAATGCTGGTTCTGGCATTGTCCTGTGAAAGTATTTACAGTATTTCTCTTTGTGTTTAACATCTGTTTTTCAGCAATTTTTGGCTTGTATTTATTTGGTATATACTGTGATAAGAATTTAGGAGTAATTCTAAGTGCTATGTGGAAACTTCTGTTATTGACAAAGTAAAGGGTCCCATTATGTTACTTATTAGTGATGCATCAGTAGGATTAAAAACTGGCATTATTATTTAGATGAGTGTGTATGTGTGCATGTGCGCATGCCCTTTCCTAGTCAACATGAATACTCTTCATTTGTCCAGTCACTAAGGCACAGAGCTAGCCCAGTATTTAAGGACACAGGACTAGAGTCAAGTAAACCTAGGTTCAGACATTGTCCTTGTCACTATCTAATCTTGGGCAAGTTACTTGAGTTCTCTCTATGCCTGAATTCCCTCATTTACAAAATGAGGATGGTAGTACTTACCTGTAGCAGGTTTGCAGTAGCTTCTGACACTATGTAGAGTTAGACTGAACTTGATGGGCTAAGACTGCCCTCTGCAGACACCTGCCACAGGTTTTGGGTGTTCCCAGGGCCACTCTCCCTTGTGACTAAATGGCTATAAATTCAGGGGTTCCTGCTATCTTCTTTGGTTTGAGACTTTGAATCTCTTAATGTCAGTCCAACTTCCAGAGAGGAGAGGGGAGTTAGAGATGGCGCTCAGTCACATGGATAGTGATTCAAGCAATGGTGCGTGTGTGATGAGACCCCAGTAAAAATTCTGGACACCAAAGCTTGTGTGAGCCTCCCTGGTCGATAGTGCTTTGTGTGTACTGTTACACATCATTGTGCCAAGAGTATGATGTGTCATGATTCTATAGGGAGAGGACCCTAGAGCTTCATGTTTGCTTACTGTCAGGGAATAAGAATGTCCTGTTCTCTTCAAGGTCCTAGCCAGACTAAGAGTCGAATTTAACACAGGAGAAAAATCAAATTTAACTTCATACATACTGGGAAT
Organism: Panthera leo; assembly: GCF_018350215.1. Classification (NCBI taxonomy): domain Eukaryota; kingdom Metazoa; phylum Chordata; class Mammalia; order Carnivora; family Felidae; genus Panthera; species Panthera leo. The sequence continues at coordinate 49,915,197 of NC_056681.1, forward strand.
CCACACAGACATGGAAATTCCAAAGATAGTGAGGCAAAATGAGGTATACATGTTTTGTTTTTGTTTTTTCTTAAAGTAAGGTCTATACTCAGCATGGGTCTTGAACTCAAGACTCAGATCAACAGACACATGCTCTACTGGCTGAGCCAACCAGGCCCCCTAAGAGTTAGGGGTTTAGGACTTCAAAGGGAAAGAATGTAAGTAATCCTTAGGAAGAATGAAAAAGAGCAGATATTTGGTAAACAGATCTTTGTTGGGCCCACAGAAACAATGAAACAAAGAGAGGACTTGCATCAAACTGTCCTTGCTAGGTTCTTCCTTGTCTACCATACCTTGTCCATAGCATAATATAGTTGTCTATGGTGGTAGCTCTCTTCCTAGAGCAGGTCCTCTATCTAAATTTTTTTAAGGCAGTTGTAGGGGAGGTAAAGAGCTTTTCCTGAATATGCTGGTTTATTTATTTATTTTTTTGAAAAAAAATTTTAATGTTTATTTTTGAGAGAGAGACGTAGCATGAATAGGGGAGGGACAAAGAGAAAGGGAAACCAAATCTGAAACAGGCTCCAGGCTCTGAGCTGTCAGTACAGAGCTCGACACCGGGCTTGAACTCACGAACTGTGAGATCATGACCTGAGCTGAAGTCTGGACGCTTAATCTACTGAGCCATCCAGGCACCCCTGAATCTACTTTTTAACTCAAAATAGTCTTCATGCCAAAGTGGCCCATTTTGGGGTGACCTGCCCTTGGCCCCTCTAGTACCCTCCCAGAGCTCACTCTGTGTGTCTTCCTTTGGCTGGTTCTGATTATTATCCCTCTCGCTGTGGTAAAATTGTGATTGTAAGTGTAGTGCTTTCTAGAGCTTTGTGAGTCATTCAGGTGCATTATTGAACCTGAGGTTGCATGCATGTGTACACACATACATACACACACACTTTCTAATGAGGGTTATGAAGGTGTTTTTCTGTGTAGTTTCTTAAGAGCTATGTTGTTTTACCTTTCACAAGGACATCTACAGTAGTGGCATTGGTTTTTGTATATAATGTTAAAAGTCAGCTTGCATTTTGGATATGGATATTGAGATGATCCAGCACCATTTAATTGGAAAGGAGGACCTCCTTTCCCCATTGCTCTGTGCATGGTACCACTTTTTTTCATAAATTGAGTATCAGTATATCTGGGGATTTAGGATAGGAGACTTTCCCTTGTGTTCTTTTAATTTATTTGTCCTTATGCCAGTTCTGTATTGTACCTTTATAAGTTGAGCAAGCATACCCATCTTGTTCTTCTTTTTCAATTGTCTCAACTGTTTTGGGCCCTTTGAATTTCCATGTAAATTTTAGACTCAATTTGTCAGGTTCTATTTTTTGTTAAATGAGATTTTGATTGAGATTGAATTGAATACATAGATGAGTTGATATTATAATACTGAATTGTGAATGTGGTAATCCCTCCATATATTTAGGTCTGTAATATGTTTCAACAATGAAAAAAATTAACAGATTTACTGAGGCAAAATTTACATGCATAAAATGTACTCTTTTAAAGTATCCAATTCAGTGTTTTTTAGTATATTCAGAGTTGTGCATCTACTAACAACATCTTATTCCAAGACATTTTCATCACCCCCAAAAGAAACTGTGTATCCATTATCAGTTATTTCATGTTTTCTCCTCTCTTCCCAGCCCCTGGAGATTACTAATCTACTTTCTCTCTTTATAGATTTGACTACTATGGGTTTTTCATATAGGTGGAATTATGTAATACGTGGCCTTTTGTGCCTTTCAGTTAGCATGTTTTTAAGATTATCTATGTTACTGACATTATCAGAACTCTATTCTGATGTGTGGCTAAATAATATTCCATTGTACAGATATACATACCTTATCCACTCATCAGTGATAAATACTTGGGTGTTTTTCTCAGCAGGGTTTTATGGTTTTCAGAAAAACCATCAATACAATTTGGAGAGATCATAATTCTGAAATGGTATATTTTTCATGGTTCTGCTTCTGGTCTGTGTTTAAGTATGCTGGCATATAAATTCTGTGAGAATGGAGATTTTTGTTCACTTGGTAAATGATCCATCCTAAATACCCAGAACAGGGCCTGGTTCACAGCAAGCAATACTTGTAGTTTAAATGAATGAATGGTCAGTAATGATCCATGTGGGGAAAGGTGCTATTTATAAAAGGATGAGTATACAGTTTTTGCAAGTTTCTTTCTTCTAATTTTGTCAAATGATCATCTTGTTTGCAGATGGAGTGGTTCAATCATTATAAAAAGTCCCTTGCTACTTATATGAGGTCACTGGGAGGAGATGGAGGTTTGGACATCACACAAGATATGAAACCTCCGAAAAGCCTATATATAGAAGTAAGAATACCTTTTAAAATGGGTTTTTCTTTAATGAATAAATTGTGCTGACTTTTATCTAAAATGAGGGGTATGTATGAATATTTATTAACTTAACTTGAAACAGAAAGAAACATACATCCAAACCAAAAATGTTACCTGTAGGGGGATGGCGGGAATAGGATAGAATAGTGAAAATTGTTTTCTTTTCTTTTCTTTTTTTGAAAATTTTCTGAACATACCTATTTACACAGTGTTAACTTTGGAAACATGTATATATTTTACATATTAAAAAGTTAAAGTAGAAAACCAACCTACAGATTTTGAAAGCAGAACAAAAATGAACCTGTGTTTCAAGTTGGTAGATTAGTCAAACAGGAATTATTTTAGTTTTTTTTTTTTTTTTTTTTTTAAGCTTATTTATTTATTTTGAGAGAGAGTCTTAAGCAGGCTCCATGTTGCCAGCACAGAACCCGATGCAGGGCTCTATCTCATGAACCGTGAGATCATGACCTGAGCCAGAATCAAGAGTTGAACGCTTAACCAATTGACTCAGTCACCCAGGCACCCACACCCCCAATGGATGTGTTCTGAGGATGAAAAGAATTACAGGGGTGCCTGGGTGGCTCAGTCAGTTAAGCTTTGGACTTTGGCTCAGGTCATGATCTCACAGTACACAAGTTTGAGCTCTGCATTGGGTTCTGTACTGATAGCACAGAGCCTGCTTCTGATTCTCTGTCTCCCTCTCTCTCTGCCCCTTTGCTGCATGGCACATGTGAGTGCATGTGCATTTTCTCTCTCAAAAATAAATAAACTTAAAAAAAGATGAAAAGAACATTTAAAAAAAAATTTTTTAACATTATTTAAAAAATGGGGGTGCCTGGGTGGCTCAGTCGGTTAAGTGTCCAACTTCAGCTCAGGTCATGATCTCGTGGTTCGTGGGTTCGAGCCCCACATCAGGCTCTGTGCTGACAGCTCGGAGCCTGGAATCTGCTTTGAATCCTGTGTCTCCTTCTCTCTCTGCCCCTCCCCTGCTCTTTCTCTCTCTCTCTCTCTCTCTCTCTCTCTCTCAAAAATAAAAATTTAAAAAATTTTTTTAAAAAGATGAAAAGAATTGCAAAGAAATTTTAAACTGTTTTTAGTATAGTAATCATATTATTAGTAATGTCATTACTGTTCTTTTGAAACATTTTATATATTGACAAATCAAGCAAAAAAGTAATGTCACCAGTAGCCAAGATTTTCTTTTTCCTTTTTTCTTTTCTTTTCTTATTTTATGTTATTTTGTTATTTTATTTTGTTTTATTTTATTTTATTTTATTTTATTTTATTTTATTTTATGTTTAATGTAATTTTTTGTCAAGTTAACTAACATACAGTGTACATAGTATGCTCTTGGTTTTGGGGGTAGATTCCCATTATTCATCACTTACATACAACACCCAGTGCTCATCCCAACTCATGGCCTCCTCAATGCCCATCACCCATTTTCCCCTCTCCCCCACCCTCTCCCTCAACTCTCAGTTTGTTCTCTGTATTTAAGAATCTCTTATGGTTTGCCTCCCTCTCTGAAACTATTTTTCCCCCTTCCTTACTCCCATAGTCTTCTGGTAAGTTTCTCAAGTTCCACATATGAGTGAAAACATATGATATCCGTCTTTCTCTGACTGACTTATTTCACTTAGCATAGTACCCTCTAGTTCCATTCACATTGTTGCAGATGGCAGGATTTCATTCTTTCTCATTGTCAAGTAGTAGTCCATTATATATATAAATCTTCTTTATCCATTCTTTATCTTCTTTATTCACATCTTCTTTATCCATTCATCAATTGATGAATATTTGGGCTCTTTCCATAATTTGACTATTGTTGAAAGCACTGCTGTAAACATTGGGGTACATGTGCCCCTATGGATCAGCACTGCTGTATCCTTTGGATAAATTCCTAGTAGTGCTATTGCTGGGTCATAGTGTAGTTCTATTTTAAATTTTTTGAGGAACCTCCAGACTGTTTTCCAGAGTGGCTGCACCAGTTTGCATTCCCACCAACAGTGCAAGAGGGTTCCCGTTTCTCCACATCCTCACCAGCATCTGTTGTTTCCTGAGTTGTTAATTTTAGCCACTCTGACCGGTGTGAGGTGGTATCTCTGTGGTTTTGATTTGTATTTCCCTGATAATAGGTGATGTTGAGCATCTTTTCATGTGTCTGTTAGCCATCTGGATATCTTCTTTGGAAAAGTGTCTATTCATGTCTTCTGCCCATTTCTTCACTGGATCATTTGTTTTTCACGTGTTGAGTTTGGTTAAGTTGTTTATAGATTTTGGATAATAACCCTTTATCCAATATGTCATTTGCAAATACCTTCTCCCATTCTGTTGATTGTCTTTTAGTTTTGTTGATTGTTTCCTTTGCAGTTCAGAAGCTTTTTATCTTGATGTGATCCCAGTAGTTCATTTTTGCTTTATTACCCTTGACTTCAGTGACGTGTCAAGCAAGAAATTGCTGCAGCTGAGGTCAAAGAGAAGATTTTCAAAATAAGAAAAAATAGATTCAAATATTAAAATGAAAAAATTAAGTGAAAATTTTGTATTCCCAAACTGCAGTTCAAAATATCAGCATGGACTCATAGGGAATTATCTCTCTTTTTAAAAAAATGTTTCTTAGTCCACCGGAAAGATCTACGGACAACAACCAACCCAGTGCCAAGAACATCCAAGTTCTGGAGTCCAAATGCCATTTTCCACTAAAGGAAACCAGATTTAATGGTGGTGGGGCCAAGGGGGAGGAAGGTGGGAAAGGCTGATTCCAGGGTCTTAAGTAAAAGCACAAGCTGCATATGGAATTCCTTGTCTTTGTAGAAAGCAGAGTGTATCAAGGACTGCAAGCGGAGTGCTAAAACCATGGGAGCTGATTTGAAGGATCTCTCATTGGACAAAGAAGGAATAATCTGAGCCTCAAAATGATTAACTTCAGTGAATTGCATCACATCAGTTATGTGAGAAGCATGAATGCATAATGGTATCAAATAACAACAGTTAAAAAAAATAAAATCTTTTTGGTTCCCGTTAGAGAATATGAGGGATGCAAGTTATTTTGAAAAGTGGTAAATAGGGGCATCTGGGTGGCTCAGTTGGTTAATCATCTGACTTTGGCTAAAGTCATGATCTCTCTGTTTATGGGTTTGAGCCCCACATCGGGCTCTATGGTGACAACTCAGAGTCTGGAGCCTGCTTCAGATTCTATGTCTCCCTCTCTCTCTGCCCCTTGTTCTGTGTTTCTTTCTTTCAAAAATAAGTAAATATTAAAAAAGAAAAAAAGAAAAGTGCTAAATAAAAGAATGGGATCAACCATCTCTATCAGCCTTTACTGTACCCTGAGTTCTGTCTCAAGGTAGCCAAATAGCCAAATTGTTTACAAGGGAAATTCTTTTCTTCCTTTTCTTTCTTTTTTTTTCTTTCTTTTTCTTTTCTTTTTCTTTCTTCCTTCCTTCCTTCCTTCCTTCCTTTTTCTTTCTTTCCTTTCCTTTCCTTTCCTTTCCTTCCTTTCCTTCCTTTCCTTCATTTCTTTCCTTTCTGTTTATTTTTTTTTAATTTTTTTTAACGTTTTATTTATTTTTGAGACAGAGAGAGACAGAGCATGAACGGGGGAGGGGCAGAGAGAGAGGGAGACACAGAATCGGAAGCAGGCTCCAGGCTCTGAGCCATCAGCCCAGAGCCCGACGCGGGGCTCGAACTCACGGACCACGAGATCGTGACCTGAGCTGAAGTCGGAGGCTTAACCGACTGAGCCACCCAGGCGCCCCTCTTTCTGTTTATTTTTTAAGTAATCTCTACACCCGGAGTGCCTGGGTGGCTCAGTTGGTTAAGTGTCCAACTTCAGCTCAGATCATGATCTCATGGTTTGTGAGTTCAAGCCCCGCGTTGGTCTCTGTGCTTACAGCTCAGAGCCTGGAGCCTGCTTCGGATTCTGTGTTTCCCTCTCTCTCTGCCCCTCCCCTGCTCATGCTGTGTCTCTCTCAAAAATAAACATTTATAAATTGAAAGAATTAAAAAAAAAAAATAATCTCTGCACCTAACATGGAGCTCAAACTTACAACCCCAAGATCAAGAGTTGCATGCTCTACTGACTGAGTCAGCCAGGTGCCCTGGGGAATTTCTTCTTCATGGAAGAATTCTGGCTAATACAGCAGAAATAAAAGAACTACATTGATGCCATTTTGTAGCCTTAACGTGTGGAGGCAAATAGCTTCTAAAACTGGTAGGTGAAAGTTAGTAGAGATGATAATGATGAATATGGATGAGTACAGGTAATACCTACACCTGCTTGATCAATCTTAACATCCAGAAAGGAACAACCAGATGTTTTGTGCTTCATGAGGTCTTAGAAGAAGAGCTTAATAACATCATTTGCCAGAAAATCAAACCTGATCTGATCCAGCCTCTAGACCTAACTTCCAGTTTAGAGGAAATTCAGGGATAGAGGAACATGTTAAGTGACCCCACAAAGATCCACAACAAAATCTAGCTTTTGGGAAACTACTAAACAAACTACCCAGTTACTTTAACAAATAAATTGCCAAGGGGAGGAAGGAAAAGGGGAATAACTGTATAGATTAAAAGATGTGGAGACTTGTTAGAAACATGTAATGTGTAGCTTTTGTTGGATTCTGATTTGAACATGGCAGCTTTAAAAAAATTCATGAGACAAATGGGGAAATTTGGGTACTAACTGGATAGTTCATGATATGAAAATTATTAATGGGCACCTAGGTGGATCAGTTGGTTAACCATCTGACTCTTTGATCTCGGCTGAGGTCATGATCTCACTCTTTGTGGGGTGGATCCTGCTTAGAATTCTCTCTCTCCCTCTCTCTCTGCCCCTCCCCCACTTGCATGCATGCACATGTGTGTCTGAGCTTTTCATTCTCTCAAAATAAATAAACATTTTTTTTTAAATTATTAATAAGATGTGATAACAGTATCGAGATTATGCTTTTTAAAAAGAATCTTATACCTGAAACTAATACAACATTGTATGTTAACTAACTGGAATTAAAATAAAAAGTGAAAAATTTTTCAGTGAAACCAAAAGCTAATTCTTTGTGAACAAGATAAAATTAATAAACCTCTAACAAATTATAAATACACAAATAAAAAGAATCTTATTTTGTAGAAATAGATACTAAAATATTTATAGATGAAATGGTATCCAGGATTTGCTTCAAAATAATCCAGAAGTAGGTGAGGGAATAAGTTTGGCCACATCTTGATAATTGTTGATGCCAGTTGATGGAGTTTCATTGTATTAGTATTTTTACTTTTGAATATGTTCGAGATTTTCCATAATAAAAGTCTAAAGAAGCAAAAAGGTGGTAGTGGTGGTAGGGATTTTTCTTAAATAGTATTTCTTGAACTAAGTAAAATACCTTTGGGAGTCATGGTAAGTAAGATTCCAGAGGAATCAGGGCATGAAATTATCCTGGAAAAGTAGAAGACTGGAACTTGCTGTTGGGGTTGGCTTCATTCATAGCAATGTGAGAACTCAGTAGCACAAACTCCAGTCCTGAGTGCTCATGGGAGAGGAAAACTGTGGTCCTGGTGTCCTGTTGCAACACTGAGAATTGGAGTCAGTTGGTGATCTTGGCAGTTGCACACATGGTTTTCAAAAGGCTGCTTTACTCTCCCACCTTCTGACCAAGAGTCTCTCCTGATACTTAGGATGTGATTCTGCATCTGTTCTTTCATGGTGTACTTCTACCTATTCCTGGGAAAGAATCTTCATATTGAAGGAGATTGGAAGAATCTCTTTAAAACATTTTGGAGACTTACCTATGTCCTATTCTCAGATATTGTTATATTTTTGGAAGAACCTATAAGAGGCAAGTTGGAGTCAATCTAAAACATTTTCTTTTCTTTGTAGATACGTACTTTGATTTTTCAGGATTTGCAGAGGCAACACAATACATGATGTTGTATTCCCTCTGCAGCTCCCTGGGTTTTCTTGGTTGCAGCACAGACATACACATACATTTGGATATCTGCCATTCTTCTTCCTCCCCATCCAAACAGGACATTTGGCATCTCTAGAGGACCACAGTAAGGAATGCTAGGCCCATGTACACAGAGAAGAAACAAACAGAAAGTGACTTTATGGTTACTACATATTAAAAATAATTTCGATAAAACATCAGTTTTTCTTTTCAGGTGCGGTGTCTAAAAGACTATGGAGAATTTGAAGTTGATGATGGTACTTCAGTCCTATTAAAAAAAAATAGCCAGGTACTTCTCATCTTGAGATACTTTAAATCTTATAAGAGTGTTCAATGATGGAAATGTTAGAATCAGTAGCAAAATAAATGTTACCTTGTGATGATCATTTGTATCATAAGCATTATGCTTAGTATAAGATACCCTGTTTTGGCCATTTTCTGAATATAAAGACTTGAAGCAAATGTTGCATATTACTAAGAAAAAGTTAATTTATTAGATTATCGCATGTATTTAACACTAAGCATGTTCCTGGGAAATTATCACAATGGGCCTTATTCTGGGTAAGCGGGTTTGTTCTAGTTAAGGGCCTGTTAAATTGTTGGATTTAGCTACTTTCTTTGAATTTATTAAAAAGGTGGTAAGCACTCACTTTCATCTTGTACATCACCCTTTAAATCCTAGTTCTTTAACAAGCAAAGAGTATACGGATCAAAAATTTCTAAGTATTTAACATATAAACCTAATAGTTTAATAGAGAAAGACTGAAATTGTGAATCTCAATATATTGTTTTCTTAGAAATCATCAAGTTCACATTAGATGAGTTTTCACTTCATATGCATTCACATTAGCTAGATTTATTTTTATCCTGTCTTAATTGTTTGTAGTCACATTAGTGTAGGACAAAAAATGACCTAATAAAAACCACTCTTTCTTTCCTTCCCATTTTGTTTTCAGCCAATTAGTATCTAAAGCCCTTAAGTCATTGATGTCTTGTTTATGCCCTGGAGCAAAGTAATGCTGAGGTTATGTGGTTCCCTTAGGGTGAATTATTTTACTAGTACTCTTGGATCTTTTATTTCCTAAAAAATAAAAAAATTTTTTTAATGTTTAATTATTTTTGAGAGGGAGAGAGAGAGAGACAGAGCATGAGCAGGGGAGGGGCAGAGAGAGGGAGACACAGAATCTGAAGCAGGCTCCAGGCTCTGAGCTGTCAGCACAGAGCCCGATGCGTGGCTCGAACTCATGATTTGTGAGATCATGACCTGAGCCGAAGTTGGACGTTCAACCGACTGAGCCACCCAGGCGCCCCAAAGTTTTAACATTTTAAAGACACATTTTCAGGGGACCCTAAAATCTTTGGTTGGTAAGGCAAAAATTTCCTTCCCAAGTATCCTCTTCGAAGTAGGATAATAATGAATAGAAAGCAGATGCTAAAGAAATGCTCTCATAAAAATCTGTCCTTCTGTAGGACCCAGCAGGAAGCTCTGATTCACAAGAGCAAAGCTATCCTCATAAAGCAAGACAGGAGAAAACTGCATCTCCAGCACCGTCCTGTTTGAATTTCTTTCTCAAGCTCTGTGGCTGATCTCCCCACCTAGTGTGCTGAGACGGTGATTTTTCACTGGAGTGCCCAGGTGGGCCTGGGGCAGTTGGAAACCAGCTGAGTCCCTCTTCCTGCTCCCCACTAAACAATTGTCACTCTCTGTGTGGACCATGCAGAAGCCTTTCCCTTGAGATGCTTTTGACTTGTCTCTCAGTATTGCCCTACCCTCAGGTATAAAAATGGAAAACAGTTTTATATGTTTTTTTTACCTACTATGTATTTATCTAGTATAATTGATATTAAAGGGATTTTTAAAATGTCTGACCACATCTAAAACCAGTTTTCTACAGTTTTCTGTAGAACCTGGTGTAGATCATTTATTAATAGGGGAAACATTTTTTTGCCATACCTTTTTTTTTTTTTTTTTTTGGAGAGAGAGTGTACTCGGGAAAGGGGGAGAGGGAGAATGAGAGAGAATATTAAACAGGCTCCACACTCAGCACAGAGCCCAACTCTGGGCTAGGTCTCACCACCCTGGGATCATGACCTGAGTCGGAATCAAGTCAGACACTCAACTGACTGAGCCACTCAGGCGCCCCAGCATACATTTCTTTATACTTGTGCATATGGCAAGCATTTTCTGTTTGTTCAGAAATCAGAACCTCCTCCCCCTTTAAAGTAGGTATTAGAATAACTTGAACAACTCAATTTCCCCCCCTTTTTTTTTACATTTTATGTTCTCAAGGCATTTTAAAACCTCACTTAACAGTTTAGACAGCAGTGTGTCTTCAGCCCATGAGTCTTCCTGGCTGGTCAGGAGGGATTTGTTTAGTCACAGGCCTCATAATGAATGGGCCTGTGAACTGGTGAGGTGCACAGGGCCACTGAGCTACATTGCGCATCCTGGAATAATTTTGACAGTTTCTCCTGCTGCAGTTACTTTTTTATTTCTTTATTTTGAGAGAGAGGGCACACATAACGTGCTTGTGAGCAGTGGAGGGGCAGAGAGAGAGGATCCCAAGCAGGCTCATGCTGTCAGTTCAGAGTGGGGCTTGATCCCGTAAACTGTGAGATCATGACCTGAGCTGAAATCCAGAGTCAGACACCCAGGTGCCCTTGCAGTTACTTTCTAAGAGTATTTCCTCATACTTTTCTGACGTAGCATTTGTAGTTTTTACCCAAGTATGTCTGTCTTTTCTTTGAGGTTTCTTTGGTCACCTGTGAGCTTGGAAAGTTTTCCTGCCCTGCTTCTTGCACCTCCTCAGCCCAGACTTCAGTAAACATTTCGTTTTAAGTCTCTGTGCTTTGAGGGAGTCAGACAGGAAGGCTCCTTTCTGTCTCAGAAGGAGAGTGGTTTCTTAGGAGGACACAGAGGGCAAGCATTAGCTGGATACCAGTGTCACAAGCAGTGTGTGAACAGCACCCATGTTGTAGGTTGCAGATACTTTTAATCCTTGTACAATATAGGAGGAAAGTTGCCACTGTTGTTACTAGAAGAATAAATGTTCCGACTCAATACTAGAGAAAGCTTAATGGGGAAGATTCTCCTTTCCCTGGTCTTATTAACGAACTGCTGTCACATTTGTAATCCACTGCCACAGAATCTCACCCCTGGATTTTCTGTGCATAAATCCCAAAATGTAGACACTAAGCAAAATTCATACTGGAATGCAGAATTCTTCAGTTTAAATTGAACTTAAGCAAACTATGAATTTGTTTATAAAAATCAGAATTCAGTGTGGTTCTAAGTGGCATCAATTTTCAGTTGATTAAAGTAGCAAATATACTTGTTTAGCTTTTAACTGCTTAGCTGTTTGAAAAATATGTAATCAAATTGCTGCTTTTTAATGATGCAAAATGTAATTTTAAATTCTTTTCCAATCGTTTCTTTTCTCTCCTCTTCCCCCCCCCCCCCCCCACGCCCCCACACCCCGATTCCTCTCAGCACTTCTTACCTAGGTGGAAGTGTGAGCAGCTGGTCAGACAGGGCATTCTGGAGCATGTGCTGTCCTGACGTTGGGCTGAGGTGCTGCCAGGCTTTTCCCCATGGTGTGAGGCAGAGCCAAGACACGGAAAGTTCTACATGTCCTTCTCCACCTTCCCCTGTTTGGTTTTAAAAGTTACAGACATTCATGAAGATAAACAGGAATATCTGGCTGAGGAGTATCCTTTTGTACAGGATTCTTCTTCCTCTTTGTAATAAGCTCTATCTATAATCCTAACATTCCTGTAGTTATTAAAGTGTGTTTTTTAACAATTTTTTAATGAAAGTAATGAAAATGAAATGTAATGCAAAAGTAATGAAAGTATTTGAATTTCTTAGTTTTTCCCCCAATAGTAATGATTATTTTCATTAATGAACATCTCTGATGTTGCCCACAGTATAGTATACTAAGTCATAAAACATAAAGTACAAATCCAAGGAAGGTAGTAATACCTTTCCTAAGTTACAAAACTTTGGCAAATTAATACAGTATTCTTTAATACAATAAAATCCTTTTTTGTTGTTGTTGGAGTCATGTATTACTCTAGTGATAATTTTTACTCCAAAAATGTCATTTAAGTACCAAAAGAAAACACTGTGGTTTTTAATCGTTGTCTATAGCAGAGCAAGTTATTTTATACAAATTAATATGTCTTTTAAAACTATGCAACTTCTCCTTTTAAAGAGCATTCCTTCAGGAGCACCTGACTAGCTCAGTTGGAAGAGTATGCAACTCTTGATTTCAGGTGTCGTGAGTTTGAGCCCCATGTTGGGTGAAGAGATTACTTAAATAAAAATAAAACTTTAAAAAAATAAGTGTCTGACTTCAGCTCACGTCGTGATCTCATGACCTCATGGTCTCATGTTCGTGAATTTGAGCCCCACATTGAGCTCTCTGCTGTCAGTGTAGAGCCTGCTTTGGATACTGTCTGCCAATCTCTTTCCCCATTCTCTGCTCACGTTCTCTCTCTCTCTCTCTCAAAAATAAACAAATGAACATTATGAATGAATGAATGGATGAGTGAATGAATGAAATGCAAATAATCAAGAGCATTTCCTCATGCAAGCACATGAAGTATATTTATCACAGTCGGGTATTTATATGTATTTAGGTGGCTCTGCTTTGTTCTGGGGTTGGTCTAAAGCCAGAGTTCCAGTGCATGAAAAGCTTCCAAATTCTAAAGGAGATTTAATAATGCCAATATGATTTTTAAGTCCTTTTCAAAATGTGTTAAATTTTTACATGAATACTGGAATCCTCAAAATTAGATGGTCATTTCAAACAATACTACTTTCAGATGATCCCTTTGGTTTAGAAACCCTGTACCTCTTTGTTTTGATCAAAATTCATACAGCTTTTCTTCAACTTACTTAAAAAAACTCTGCCTAAAATATAGTTTTATTTTTTAAATAACGAATATATTCCAGCTTGCAGAGACCTGGGGGAGCAGGTGTCACATACCAACTTTCCTTGTCATTTCCCTACAAATGCTGCCACCATTGGTGTCCCTATTCTCCCTCTCGCCAAACCTGCCAATTCTTCAATCTCAGCATTAAATTTATGTATGCCCATTCCATTGCTTCTTGGCCCTTATTAGCATTTGAAGATCCCACACTTGCCATCAGTCCTTCAAGGTAACTGCTGAGACTGATTCCTTTCATGGTGACTGGCTTCTTCAGTCAAAACAGTTTTTTCTGGGTCCTGAGGATGTGGTTTGTATATAAGTCACCTACTGAAGCCATATTTGTAAATAAAACATTAATAGATTAAAATCCCTTTGTTTTCTCTGTAGGATCCACTACAGAATGTTCTTGCACATGTTTTATTTTTGTTTCAATATATGAAGTTTATTGTCAAATTGGTTTCCATACAACACCCAGTGCTCATCCCAACAGGTGCCCTCCTCAATACCCATCACCCACCCTCCCCTCCCTCCCACCCCCCATCAACCCTCAGTTTGTTCTCAGTTTTTAAGAGTCTCTTCTGCTTTGGCTCTCTCCCACTCTAACCTCTTTTTTTTCCCCTTCCCCTCCCCCATGGGTTTCTGTTAAGTTTCTCAGGATCCACATAAGAGTGAAACCATATGGTATCTGTCTTTCTCTGTATGGCTTATTTCACTTAGCATAACACTCTCCAGTTCCATCCATGTTGCTACAAAGGCCATATTTCATTCTTTCTCATTGCCACGTAGTACTCCATTGTGTATATAAACCACAACTTCTTTATCCATTCATCAGTTGATGGACATTTAGGCTCTTTCCATAATTTGGCTATTGTTGAGAGTGCTGCTATAAACATTGGGGTACAAGAGCCCCTATGCATCAGTACTCCTGTATCCCTTGGGTAAATTCCTAGCAGTGCTATTGCTGGGTCATAGGGTAGGTCTATTTCTAATTTCTGAGGAACCTCCACACTGTTTTCCAGTGTGGCTGCACCAATTTGCATTCCCACCAACAGTGCAAGAGGGTTCCCGTTTCTCCACCTCCTCTCCAGCATCTATAGTCTCCTGATTTGTTCATTTTGGCCACTCTGACTGGCGTGAGGTGATAATCTGAGTGTGGTTTTGATTTGTATTTCCCTGATGAGGAGCGACGTTGAGCATCTTTTCATGTGCCTGTTGGCCATCCGGATGTCTTCCTTAGAGAAGTGTCTATTCATGTTTTCTGCCCATTTCTTCACTGGGTTATTTGTTTTTCGGGTGTGGAGTTTGGTGAGCTCTTTATAGATTTTGGATACTAGCCCTTTGTCCAATATATCATTTGCAAATATCTTTTCCCATTCTGTTGGTTGCCTTTTAGTTTTGTTGATTGTTTCCTTTGCTGTGCAGAAGCCTTTTATCTCATAAGGTCCCAGTAGTTCATCTTTGCTTTTAATTCCCTTGCCTTTGGGGATGTGTCAAGTAAGAAATTGCTATGGCTGAGGTCAGAGAGGTCTTTTCCTGCTTTCTCCTCTAGGGTTTTGATAGTTTCCTGTCTCACATTCAGGTCCTTTATCCATTTTGAGTTTATTTTTGTGAATGGTGTGAGAAAGTGGTCTAGTTTCAATCCTCTGCATGTTGCTGTCCAGTTCTCCCAGCACCATTTGTTAAAGAGACTGTCTTTTTTCCATTGGATGTTCTTTCCTGCTTTGTCAAAGATTATTTGGCCATGCTTTTGTGGGTCTAGTTCTGGGGTCTGTATTCTATTCCATTGGTCTATGTGTCTGTTTTTGTGCCAATACCATGCTGTCTTGATGATATCAGCTTTGTAGTAGAGGCTAAAGTCTGGGATTGTGATGCCTCCTGCTTTGGTCTTCTTCAAAATTACTTTGGCTATTTGGGGCCTTTTGTGGTTCCATATGAATTTAGGATTGCTTGTTATAGTTTCGAGAAGAATGGTGGTGCAATTTTGATTGGGACTGCATTGAATGTGTAGATAGCTTTGGGTAGTATTGACATTTTGACAGTATTCTTCCAGTCCATGAGCACGGAATGTTTTTCCATTTCTTTGTATCTTCTTGAATTTCCTTCATAAGCTTTCTACAGTTTTCAGCATACAGATCTTTTACATCTTTGGTTAGATTTATTCCTAGGTATTTTATGCTTCTTGGTGCAATTGTGAATGGGATCAGTTTCTTTATCTGTCTTTCTGTTGCTTCATTATTAGTGTATAAGAATGCAACTGATTTCTGTACATTGATTTTGTATCCTGCAACTTTGCTAAATTCATGTATTAGTTCTAGCAGACTTGGTGGAATCTATTGGATTTTCCATGTATAATATCATGTCATCTGCAAAAAGTGAAAGCTTGACTTCATCTTTGCCAATTTTGATGCCTTTGATTTCCTTTTGTTGTCTGATTGCTGATGCTAGAACTTCCAACACTGTGTTAAACAACAGCGGTGAGAGTGGACATCCCTGTCGTGTTCCTGATCTCAGGGAAAAAGCTCTCAGTTTTTCCCCATTGAGGATGATGTTAGCTGTGGGCTTTTCATAAATGGCTTTTATGATGTTTAAGTATGTTCCTTCTATCCCGACTTTCTCGAGGGTTTTTATTAAGAAAGAATGCTGAATTTTGTCAAATGCCTTTTCTGCATCGATTGACAGGATCATATGGTTCTTTTCTTTTATTAATGTGATGTATCACATTGATTGATTTGCAAATGTTGAACCAGTCCTGCAGCCCAGGAATGAATCCCACTTGATCATGGTGAATAATTCTTTTTATATGCTGTTGAATTCAATTTGCTAGTATCTTATTGAGAATTTTTGCATCCATATTCAGCAGGGATATTGGCCTGTAGTTCTCTTTTTTTACTGGGTCTCTGTCTGGTGTAGGAATCAAAGTAATGCTGGCTTCATAGAACGAGTCTGGAAGTTTTTCTTCCCTTTCTATTTTTTGGAATAGCTTGAGAAGGATAGGTATTATCTCTGCTTTAAATGTCTGGTAGAATTCCCCTGGGAAGCCATCTGGTCCTGGACTCTTATTTGTTGGGAGATTTTTGATGACTGATTCAATTTCTTCGCTGGTTATGGGTCTGTTCAAGCTTTCTATCTCCTCCTGATTGAGTTTTGGAAGCGTGTGGGTGTTTAGGAATTTGTCCATTTCTTCCAGGTTGTCCAGTTTGTTGGCATATAATTTTTCATAGTATTCCCTGATAATTGCTTGTATCTCTGAGGGATTGGTTGTAATAATTCCATTTTCATTCATGATTTTATCTATTTGGGTCATCTCCCTTTTCTTTTTGAGAAGCCTGGCTAGAGGTTTATCAATTTTGTTTATTTTTTTTAAAAAACCAACTCTTGGTTTCATTGATCTGCTCTACAGTTTTTTAGATATATATTGTTTATTTCTGCTCTGATCTTTATTATTTCTCTTCTTCTGCTGCATTTAGGCTGCCTTTGCTGTTCTGCTTCTATTTCCTTTAGGTGTGCTATTAGATTTTGTATTTGGGATTTTTCTTGTTTCTTGAGATAGGCCTGGATTGCAATGTATTTTCCTCTCAGGACTGCCTTTGCTGCATCCCAAAGCGTTTGGATTGTTGTATTTTCCTTTTCATTTGTTTCCATATATTTTTTAATTCCTTCTCTAATTGCCTGGTTGACCCACTCATTCTTTAGTAGGGTGTTCTTTAACCTCCATGCTTTTGGAGGTTTTCCAGACTTTTTCCTGTGGTTGATCTCAAGCTTCATAGCATGTGGTCTGAAAGTATGCATGGTATGATCTCAATTCTTGTATACTTATGAAGGGCTGTTTTGTGACCCAGTATGTGATCTATCTTGGAGAATGTTCCATGTGCACTCAAGAAGAAAGTATATTTTGTTGCTTTGGGATGCAGAGTTCTAAATATATCTGTCAAGTCCATCTGATCCAATGTATCATTCAGGGCCCTTGTTTCGTTATTGACTGTGTGTCTAGATGATCTATCCATTTCTGTAAGTGGAGTGTTAAAGTCCCCTGCAATTACCACATTCTTATCAATAAGGTTGCTTATGTTTGTGAGTAATTGTTTTATATATTTGGGGGCTCCTGTACTCGGCGCATAGACATTTATAATTGTTAGCTCTTCCTGATGGATAGACCCTGTGATTATTATATAATGCCCTTCTTCATCTCTTGTTACAGCCTTTAATTTAAAGTCTAGTTTGTCTGATATAAGTATGGCGACTCCAGCTTTCTTTTGATTTCCAGTGGCATGATAAATAGTTCTCCATCCCCTCACTCTCAATCTGAAGGTGTCCTCAGG
The DNA here is from genome assembly GCF_018350215.1 of Panthera leo. Taxonomy (NCBI): domain Eukaryota; kingdom Metazoa; phylum Chordata; class Mammalia; order Carnivora; family Felidae; genus Panthera; species Panthera leo. The sequence continues at coordinate 49,932,793 of NC_056681.1, forward strand.
TCTAAAATGAGTCTCTTGTAGACAGCAAATAGATGGGTCTCTTTTTATCCATTCTGATACCCTATGTCTTTTGGTTGGCACATTTAGTCCATTTACATTCAGTATTATTATAGAAAGATATGGGTTTAGAGTCATTGTGATGTCCATAGGTTTCATGCTTGTAGCGATGTCTCTGGTACTTTGTCTCACAGGATCCCCCTTAGGATCTCTTGTAGGGCTGGTTTAGTGGTGATGAATTCCTTCAGTTTTTGTTTGTTTGGGAAGACCTTTATCTCTCCTTCTATTCTAAATGACAGACTTGCTGGATAAAGGATTCTCGGCTGCATATTTTTTTTTCTGTTCATCATATTGAAGATCTCCTGCCATTCCTTTCTGGCCTGCCAAGTTTCAGAAGAGAGATCAGTCACGAGTCTTATAGGTCTCCCTTTATATGTTAGAGCACGTTTATCTCTAGCTGCTTTCAGAATTTTCTCTTTATCCTTGTGTTTTGCCAGTTCCACTATGATATGTCATGCAGAAGATCGATTCAAGTTACGTCTGAAGGGAGTTCTCTGTGCCTCTTGGATTTTAGTGCCTTTTTCCTTCCCCCGTTCAGGGAAGTTCTCAGCTATGATTTCTTCAAGTACACCTTCAGCACCTTTCCCTCTCTCTTCCTCCTCTGGAATACCAATTACGCATATATTATATCTCTTTAGTGCATCACTTAGTTCTCTAATTTTCCCCTCATACCCCTGGATTTTTTTTATCTCTCTTTTTCTCAGCTTCTTCTTTTTCCATAATTGTATCTTCTAGTTCACCTATTCTCTCCCCTGCCTCTTCAATCCGAGCCGTAGTTGTCTCCATTTTATTTTGCAGCTCATTGATAGCACTTTTTAGCTCCTCCTGGCTGTTCCTTAGTCCCTTGATCTCTGTAGCAAGAGATTCTCTGCTGTCCTTTATACTGTTTACAAGCCCAGCGATTAATTTTATGACTATTATTCTAAATTCACTTTCTGTTATATTTTTTAAATCATTTTTGATCAGTTCGTTAGCTGTTGTTATTTCCTGGACGTTTTTCTGAGGGGAATTCTTCCGTTTTGTCATTTTGGATAGTCCCTGGAGTGGTGCGGGACTGCGGGGCACTTCCCCTGTGCTGTCTTGAATAACGTGCGTTGGTGGGCGGGACCACAGTCAGACCTGATGTCTGCCCCCAGCCCACCGCTGGGGCCACACTCAGACTGGTGTGTGCCTTCTCTTCCCCTCTCCTAGGGGCGGGATTCACTGTGGGGTGGCGTGGCCCATCTGGGCTGCTTGCACACTGCCAGGCTTGTGGTGCTGGGGATCTGGCGTATTAGCTGGGGTGGATCGGCAAGGTGCACAGGGGCGGGAGGGGCAGTTTCAGCTTCGGGAGGGGCCCTGCAGTACCGGGAGGGAGTCAGACCTGCTGGAGGGATGGATCTGCAGAAGCACAGCGTTTGGTGTTTGCGCGGTGCAAGCAAGTTCCCTGGCAGGAACTGGTTCCCTTTGGGATTTTGGCTGGGGGATGGGCGAGGGAGCTGGAGCTGGCGAGCGCCTTTGTTCCCCGCCAAGCTGAGCTCTGTCATCCGGGACTCAACTCTCCCTCCCATTGTCCTCCAGCCCTCCCGTCCTCCAAGCAGAGCTGTTAGCTTATAACCTTCCAGATGTCAAGTCCCGCTTGCTGTCGGAACACACTCCGGCCCCTCCGCTTTTGCAAGCCAGACTCGGGGGCTCTGCTTGGCAGGCAGGCCAACCCCCCCCGCCCCCCCCGCTCCCTCCTGCCAGTCCATGGAGCGCGCACCGCCTCGCCGCCCCTCCTACCCTCTTTCGTGGGCCTCTTGTCTGCACTTGGCTCCGGAGACTCCGTTCTGCTAGTCTTCTGGCAGTTTTCTGGGTTATTTAGGCAGGTGTAGGTGGAATCTAAGTGATCAGCAGGACGTGCGGTGAGCCCAGCGTCCTCCTACACCGCCATCTTCCCAGGTTCTCCTCTGCACATGTTTTAGTTCTTGCTGCACCAATAAGAGATTTAACAATGGAAGGCAGTCCCCTCTGTACTGAGAAGTCTACGGCTGTGCAGCTTTCCAGGGGGATCTGTCTGTCCAGTACATCGGTTGCAACCATGCTTGGGTTCATAGGGTTTGGGTTATTTCCGCACTGCAGCTGTTTTAACAGTTTCCCATGGGTAAAGACCTGCTCTGAAGTCTACATCTTTATGGTGCTCGTACCTGCATGATGTCCAGGGGGCCCCTGGAGGACAAGGAGGCCGAAAAGTCACACTTGCCCCTGCCCTGCCCCCAGCCACCCCACCGCCATTTTAATTTCTTTCTATTTTTTTTTTAATGTTTATTTTTGAGAGAGAGAGAGAGAGGGTGTGACGGGGGAGGGGCAGAGAGAGGGAGACACAGAATCTGAAACAGGCTCTAGGCTCTGAGCTGACAACAGAGCTTGATGTGGGGCTCAAACTCATGGACCGCGAGATCATGACCTGAGCTGCAGTCAGACACTTAACCGAGCCACCCTGGTGCTCCTGAATTTCTTTTAAACAATCTCTTGCTGTATAGGGAGAAGGTAGGTCTCTGCATCTTATGTTGTTTCTGGTGATGTGCATTGTGTAGGCCCCAAGCTGGATTTCTGGGATATGTGTTTCCAAACCAACCTGGGCAGGTGGAGCTGATGGTCTATCAAAATTCTCAGTATATGTAATGTTTAATGACAATAATATGTATCATCTGGCTATTTGGGAAGACAGAAAGGAAGGACACAGTGGATTTTGCCCATTTCCAATAGCAATGCCTGGTCTGGCTCTTGTCTGCTTGTGAATTTGTGAGGTGGCTACCAGTATCACCACTTGGAAGAGGGAAATAGAAACTGGGGCTAGAAGAGGAACTTTGTGCAAGTTCCCCCATACCCCGATTCACACTGACTAAAAAGTCACATGAAGCAGAGGGCACCTTCTGTTTTTTGATGAAATGTGAAGAGTAGTGGTTGGAGAGGCACAGAGTGCTCCTATCTGGTAGTCTGTGGCCTTTCTCCACCTGGCCCCTGCACGAGCAGCCCAGTAATCTGAAAGAGGCATTCAAATTAGAAAGTCCAGATAACTCCAGCACCTGGCATATGCTGTATGTGCAGTTTCATTTTTACATGGGAAATGTTTCTGTCCAAAATTATATTCAAGAAATCAAGTTATAGAAAGACTTTACTTGGGATGTGAATTTGTATATTTTCATAGTAGACCTACTTAGGTCCATATGCTGTCCTTTGCAGATTATTTTCATTATCAAAAGAATTTCAACCCATAATTTTTGTAGCCGGATCAGATTTTCACCTAAATCTTTATGGATAAACAATAAGGAAAAATTCCCTAGTGAATGGGATGGATGATGTTGCCATTTTAACTGTGGGTCTGTAGCCACTCCCTTGTATTCTACTCCCAGAGCACATGGAAGCACGCAGCCAGGTGAGCCCTACAGTCCACACGGGTCTGCTGTGAGGATGCATGGCTGTGGAGCACATTGCTGTGTTGCCAGCCCAGCAGCATTCCCGAACTTAAACTGTATGATGTATTTTTGTATTTAATTTCCCAAATAAAATAATAAGTATATTATTTACTTGAAATGAATGTATACTATTTGGAAATTTGGAATTTGGGGGCTTTATTGGTTTATATTGACTACCTTTCTATTTAGAATTGTGGTTAGATTTTTAAACATTTTTTTAAAAATAATTAAATCTTTTTTTTTAAATTTACATCCAAATTAGTTAGCATATAGTGCACCAATGATTTCAGTAGATTCCTTAGTACATCTTACCCATTTAGCCCATTTCCCCCTCCCACACCCCCTCCAGTAACCCTCTGTTCTCCATATTCATGAGACTCTTCTGTTTTGTCCCCCTCCCTGTTTTTATATTAGTTTTGTTTCCCTTCCCTTATGTTCATCTGTTTTCTCTTAAAGTCCTCATATGAGTGAAGTCATATGATATTTGTCTTTCTCTGACTAATTTCACTTAGCATAATACCCTCCAGTTCCATCCACATAGTTGCAAATGGTAAGATTTCGTTCTTTTTGATTGCCGAGTAATACTCCATTGTGTGTATATATATATATATATATATATATATATATATACCACATCTTCTTTATCCATTCATCCATCTATGGACATTTGGGATTTTTCCATACTTTGGCTATTGTTCATAGTGCTGCTATAAACATGGGGATGCATGTGTCGCTTGGAAACAGCACACCTATATCCCTTGGATAAATACCTAGTAGTGCAATTGCTGGGTCATAGGGTAGTTCTATTTTTAGTTTTTTGAGGAACCTCTGTACTGTTTTCCAGAGTGGCTGCACCAGCTTGCATTCCCATAAACATGTATTTTCTTATGCAGGTAATATACATGCAGCTAGGGAAAATAAGTTAAACAATGTAGGAAATGAAAGTCTGTTCCCCCTTTCCTAGCAGACACTGCCACCAATGTGCTCACTGCTAACTCATCTCACACAAAGTCCAATCCCATTTCTTTCTAAATGGTTTCCTAGTTATTGTCAATTTAGTCCTAATGTGAGTGGAGTCTTTTTTCTATTATATTTCCTAACTGGCTGCAGCTGAAACATGTAAAAAGCTGCAAATTATGATGACTTGGCCACATCCTAGTATTTATATAAACTCATTTTTTTTCATATTGATATTGTCCGGAACTTCCAGAAAAATATTGACCACTGCTAGTAACAAGTGGCAACTTATCTTTTTCCTGAATTGGTTGGATGCCAGTCTTCTTTCTCAACTTTTCTATTCCATACTTCAGGAAAAATACCAAAATCTGTGGCCTCTCTCAGTGCAACTTGAAGCCTCAAAATAAATTCAATGTTGTAATTAAAAATAAAACAATGGTTGGGGCGCCTGGGTGGCTCAGTCGGTTGAGTGCCGATTTCAGCTCAGGTCATGATGTCATGGTTTGTGAGTTCGAGCCCCGCATTGGGCTCTGTGCTGACAGCTTGGAGCCTGGAGCCTGCTTCGGATCCTGTGTGTGTCTCTCTCTTTCTCTGCTCCTCCCCCGCTCATGCTCTCTCTCTTAAAAATAAAAAAAAACATTAAAAAAATTGTTTTAAATAAAAAAACAGTGGGGAAGATGGCAAAGCAGCATGGAAATTCTCTGCTTCTTTCGTCCCTGAAATGCAGCTAGATCAGCACCAAACCATTTTGCACACCTAGAGAAATTGACCTGAGGACTAATGCAACAATCTGCATAACTTGAGCCACAGAACTCGGCAAGTACACGGCACAGAGAGATGAACTGGGGGAGAGAGAAGCCACGGAGGGTGGGGAGCTCTTTTTGCTGAGGGCAGAGACAGGGAAGAGTACAGGAAAAGCACTCCCCGCGAAAGCAGCTGGTGACTAGGAGAAAGAGTGGGAACACCTGCAAAGAACTGAAGAAAGGGAAAAGGAGAAAGGAGAGGGTTTATACAGAGCTCTGCAGCTCGATACCTGGATACCTGGTGGTGCTCTGATGGGAAGGGCAAATCCCCAGGAGCAGTGAGGTCCGAAGGGTCCTAGGGCCACACGGAGGGGAAGTAGTTCCCCTGCAGGGAGGACATTTGGTAGAGGCTGTGTGGCCTCCCCACAAGCAAAGGGCCCAGCGGACCCCAGATTACAGCCATGTTTGCTGGTGTTGAAACTAAGATGCCGTAGCAGGATTCTCCCACAGAGTCGTGACACTGAGGCTTTTTGATATCCAGGAAGCAACTTTATTCGTGCCAGCACCACTCAGTTGGTTTTGTACCCAAAGAACTGAGCACTGAACCTCACATGGCATAGTTTTTTAATACATTTTCTATTCATTTGTCTCCCATATATGGTAACACAGATAAACATGCAGTCTGATTAGTCTCCGTTTACAAAGTCATGAGGGATGTCACGGAGGCACATAGCCCGGTTACCTTGAAGTTTTCTCTCCTTTTTTTCCCCTCTTCTTAGGGAGGGGACCCTACCACAACGCTAGGATGCCATGAAGCCTGGTGCCAGATGTGTGTTGTGATTTACCATAGTCCCTAAACTGCTGCTACACAATTACACAAAAATTCTCTGGGGCTGGCTAGCACCTGGCCGCAGTCTCAGGGCCTCTGCAGAGGCGCAGTTGCATGAGCACGCTCAGAGAACAGGCCAGCATCTGGCTATTGCTCGAGGCCCTCCTCCAGGGGGCCAGAGTGGGTTCAAGCTGCAGGGTGCTCAGAAGTAAGGGGTTAGAGAACTCAGGACTCATTAAAAAGGAATTAGAGAACTCAGTGACTCATTAAAAAGGAATAACATCCAAATCATAGGAGTCCCAGAAGATGAAGAGAGAGGAAAAAGGGTAGAAGGTTTGTGTGAGCAAATCATAGCAGAAAAATTTCCTAACCTGGGGAAAGACGCAGAAATAAAAATCCGGGAAACACAGAGAAGACCCAGTAGATTCAGCAAAAACTGACCATCACCAAGGCATATCATAGTCAAATTCACAAAACACACAGACAAGGAAAGAATCATGAAAGGAGCAAGGGAAAAAAAGTCCTTAACCTATAAGGGAAGACAGGTTCACAGCAGACCTATTCACAGAAACTTGCTAGAAAGTGGCAGGATATATTCAATGTGCTGAATCAGAAAAATACGCAGTCAAGAATTCTTTATTCAGCAAGACAAAATGAGTGATAAGGAGTTTCCCAGATAAATAAAAACTAAAGGAGTTCATAACCACTAAACCAGCCCTGCAAGAAATTTGGGGAGAAAAGATAAAACAAAACAAAAAGATCAAAAGCAACAAAGACTAGAAAGGACCAGAGAACACCATCAGAAACTCTAGCTCTATAGGCAACAGAATGGCAATAGGTTCATATCTTCCAGTACTCATTCTGTCAATGGACTAAACACTCCAATCAAAAGATATAGGGTAACAGAATGGATAGAAAACAAGATCCATCTATATGCTGTTTACAAGAGACCCATTTTAGACCTAAAGACAACTTTCAGATTGTAAAGAAAGGGGATGGAGAACCATCTATCATGCTTTCTTTCCAAAAGAAAGCCAGAGTAGCCATACTTATATCAATCTAGATTTTAAAAGACTCTAACAAGAGATAAAGAAGGGCACTATGTCATAATTAAGCAGTCTATCCACCAAGAAGATCTAACAATTGTAAACATTTATGCCTTCAATGTGGAAGCACCCAAATATATAAATCAATTAATCACAAAGAAACTCATTGATAATAATACCATAATGGTAGGGAACTTCAACACCCCACCTACAGCACTGGACAGATCACCTAAGCAAAAAATCCACAAGGAAACGATGGCTTTGAATGACACACTGGATCAGATGGACTTAACAGATATATTCAGAACATTTCATCCTAAAGCAGCAGAATATACATTTTTCTCCAGTGCACATGGAACGTTCTCCAGAATAGACCATATCCTGGGACACAAATCTGCCCTAAGTATAAAAAGATCGATATCATACAGTGCATATTTTCAGACCACAACGCTATGAAACTCGAAATCAACCACAAGAAAAAATGTGGAAAGACAACAAATACTTGGAGACTAATGAACATCCTACTCAAGAATGAATGGTTAACCAAGAAGTTAAAGAGGAAGTTAAAAAGTATATGGAAGCCAATGAAAATAACACCACAGCCCAAAACCTCCGGAATTCAGCAAAGGTGGTCATAAAGGAGGGAAGTATATAGCAATCTAGGCCTTCCTAAATAAGGAAGAAAGGTCTCATATACACAATCTAACCTTACACCTTACAGACATTGACAGAACAGCAAATAAAACCTAAAGTGAGCAGAAGACGGGAAATAACAAAGATTAGAGCAGAAATCAATGCTATCAAAAACAAAAATAAAAACAACCCAAAAAACAGAACAGATCAATGAAGCCAGGAGCTGGTGCTTTGAAAGAATTAACAAAACTGATAAACCACTAGCCAGGTTGATCAAAAAGAAAAAGAAAAAAACCCAAATAAATAAAATCAAGAATGAAAGAGATCACAACCAACACAGCAGAAATAAAAACAATAATAAGAGAATATTATGAGCAACTATATGCCAACAAATTGGGCAATCTGGAAGAAATGGACAAATTCCTAGAAATATATAAACTACCAAAAATGAAACAGGAAGAAATAGAAAATTTGAACAGACCCATAACCAGTAAAAAAATGGAATTAGTAATCAAAAATTTCCCAATAAAAAAGAGTCCAGGGCCAGATGGCTTTCTAGGGGAATTCTACCAAACATTTAAAGAAGAGTTAACACCTATTTTTTTTAAGCTGTTCATAAAAATAGAAATGGAAGGAAAACTTCCAAACTCATTCTACGAGGTCAGCATTACCTTGATTCTAAAACCAGACAAAGACCCCACTAAAAAGGAGTTCTACAGGACAATTTCCCTGATGAACATGGATGCAAAATATTCTCAATAAGATACTAGCCAACTAGATCCAACAATAGATTAAAAGAAATATTCATCACAATCAAGTGGGATTTATACCTGGGATGCAAGCCTGGTTCAATACCTGCAAATCAATCAATGTGATACATCACAATAAAAGGACAAAAACCACGTGATCCTCTTAATAGATGCAGAGAAAGCATTAGACAAAATACAGCATCCTTTCTAGATAAAAACCCTCAAGAAAGTAGGGATAGAAGGATAATACCTCAAATTCATAAAAGCCATATACTGCTTATATCATCTTCAACAGGGAAAAACTGAGAGCTTTCCCCCTAAGGTCAGGAAGATGACAGAAATGTCCACTCTCACCACTGTTTTTCAACATAGAATTGGAAGTCTTAGCTTCAGCAATCAGAGAACACAAAGGAATAAGAGGCATCCAAATTGGAAAGGAGAAGTCAAACTTTCACTCTTTGCAGACGACATGATACTCTATATGAAAAACCCAAAAGATTCTACCAAAAAACTGCTAGAACTGATCCATGAATTCAGCAAAGTCGCAGGATATAAAATCAATGCACAGAAACCGGTTGCATTTCTATACAACAATATTGAAGCAACAGAAAGAGAATTCAAGGAATTGATCCCATTTACAACTGCACCAAAAACCATAAAATACCTAGGAATAAATCTAACCAAAGAGGTGAAAAACTATACACTGAAAACTATAGAAAGCTTATGGAATTGAAGAAGACACACACCAAAAAAGGGGAAAATATTCCATGCTCCTGGATTGGAAGAACAAATATTGTTAAAATGTTGATACTACCCAAAGCAATCTACCTATTTAATTCAACCCCTATCAAAATAACACCAGCATTTCTCATAGAACTAGAACAAACAATCCTAAACTTTGTATGGAATTAGAAAAGACCCCAAATAGCCAAAGCAATCCTGAAAAAGAAAACCAAAGCTGGAGGCATCACTATCCCAGACTTCAAGATGTATTACAAAGCTGTAATCATTAAGACAGTATGGTATTGGCACAAAAACAGACACTCAGATCAATGGAACAGAATAGAGAACCCAGAAATTGACCCACAAACATATGGTAAACTAATTTTTGACAAAGGAGGAAAGAATATCCAATGGAATAAAGACAGTCTCTTCAGACAGAAAATGGTCTTGCGAAAACTGGACAGCGAAATGTAGAAGAATGAACCTGGACCACTTTCTTACATCATACACAAAAATAACCTCAAAATGGATGAAAGACCTAAATGTAAACAGGAAGCCATCAAAATCCTCGAGGAGAAAGCAGACAAAAAACCTCTTTGACCTTGGCCGCAGCAACTTCTTACTCAACAAGTCTCCAGAGGCAAGGGAACAAAAGCAAAAATGAATTTTTGGGACTTCATCAAAATAAAAGCTTCTGCACAGCAAAGGAAACAATCAGCGAAACTAAAAGACAACCAATGGAATGGGAGAAGATATTTGCAACATATCAGATAAAGGGTTAGTATCCAGAATCTATAAAGACTTACCAAACTCAACACCCCAAAAACAAATAATCCTGTGAAGAAATGGGCAGAAGACATGAATAGATGTTTCTCCAAAGAAGACATCCAGATGGTCAACAGACACATGAAAAAATGCTCAACATCATCATCAGGGAAATACAAATCAAAACCACAATGAGATACCACCTCAAACCAGTCAGAATGGTTAAAATTAACAACTCAGGCAACAACAGATGTTGGCGAGGATGTGGAGAGAGAAGATCTCTTTAAACTCCTGTTGGGAATGCAAACTGGTGCAGCTACTCTGGAAAACAGCATGGAGGTTCCTCAAAAAATTAAAAACAGAACCAGCCTACAACCCATAATTGCACTACTAGGTAAATATCCAAATGATACAGGTGTGCTGTTTAAGGAACACATGCACCCCAATGTTTATTGCGGTGCTATTGACAATAGTCAAAGTATAGAAAGAACCCAAATGCCCATCAATGGATAAATGGATAAAGATGTGGTGTGTGTGTGTATGGAGTATATATATATATATACAATGGAGTATTACTCGGCAATGAAAAAGAATGAAATCTTGCCCTTTGCAACAACGTGGATGGAACTAGAGGGTATTATGCTAAGTGAAATTAGAGAACGACAAATATCCAATGACCTTACTCATATGTGGAATTTAAGATACAAAACAGATGAACATAAGGGAAGGGAAGCAAAAATAATATAAAAACAGGGAGGGGGACAAAACATAAGAGATTCTTAAATACAGAGAACAGAGGATTGCTGGAGGGGTTGTGGGTGGGGGGATGGCTAAATGCACAATGGGCATTGAGGAAGACACTTGTGGGATGAGCACTGGATGTTATACTTAGGGGATGAATCACTGGATTCTTCTCCTGAAATTATTGCACTATATGCTAACTTGTATGTAAATTAAAAAGTAAAAATAAATTTAAAAAATAAAACAATGGTAATTAATATATGATTTTTCTAAGTATGGTTTTGGAACTTGAGTAATGATCATATGGTTTCTTACTTCCTTGTGTTATGAATTACATAAATAGAATTTTGTTGTGGCACTAGGTGGCTCAGTTGGTAGAGAATGTGATTCTTGATCTTGGAGGCATGAGTTCAAGCCCCACATTGGGCACATAGATTACTTAAAAAAATGAAGTGTAGAATTTTTTTTTGTTGAACTACTTTGCATTCCCTGGGCTACATTCTTCTTGGCCATGGTGTGTTCACTACTCAGGTTATCAGGTAACTGAGAGATTTGATTTGCTCTTCATTTGTTGGGGAATTTCCCAACTGTAATGTTGGTTTACAGTGCTTTGGACGAGGGGAATGTGTACATGTGCATGTGTCTATATGTGCTTTGTCAGTGGTGTTAATTATCTGTCCCTATGAAACAAGCCACTCAACACATGGTGTCTTTATGCCACAACATTTTATTAGCTCTCATGATTCTGTGGGTTGATGGGGCTCAGCTGGGTCATTCTACAGATCTTACTTGGGTTCTGCACGCAGCTGCACTCAAATGCTACCTCCCCATCTCTGTATGGTCTCCAGTGAGCTGGCTGGGCTTCTTACCTGGCATCTCAGGACTCCCATAGTTAAGACATTGGAAGCGGGTGCTGCTATTTTTCTGAGAGGCTAGGCTTGGTACTGAATGAGTCCCACTTCCATCACAGCCCACCAGTCAGCCCAGATGAGTGAAGGCCCTGTGAACCCCACAAAGACAGGAGTACAGGGTGGCCACCACAGCCAGATTTGGTGTTAGTGTTCTGGTGTCTCAAATGAGTTGATGCTCATTCCTTTGTCTTTTAAAAACAGAATTGTAACCTTAAAAATAGCTTTAATACTTACAGAACAATTTGGGTATGAATCTTTGGGGGAGAAATGTTGACCTTTGATAAATTTTTAAATTTTCTTTAATTTTTGGTCAAAGTGTTGACTTTTTCTTGAGTAAATTTTAGTTAATTGTATTTTTCCAAATCAATTTTAATCTGTATTTTGAAGTATATTGAAATGTTTTACTTTTCTGTACATATGGTTATTCCTAATATTATATATCTGCTTTCCCTTTTTTGTCTTAGTCATACAAGTTTTTTAAAAATGGTATCTATAATGATATGTATTAATTTTTCCGGATGTAGAGGGAGATGCAGATTTCAGATGATGTATTGCTTTAAACAATTTATATTATTTAGGATGGGTTGAATTTATTATTCTATTTTGTGATTTTACAAGAAACACAATATATTCACATGGTACAAAATATATGTGTATAGGGGCACCTGGGTGGCTCAGTCAGTTAAGCATTCAACTCTTGATTTCCACTCAGGTCAGCCACATAGTGTCTGATACTGAGCACAAAAGTAGGCATAGACAGTATATAAGTGAATAGGTGTGACTATGCCATTCAAACTATTTACAAAAACAGGTCATGAAGCTAGGCTTAACCTATAGTGTGTAGTTTGCCACCATTGTTCTTCTATTCCTGACTTCTGTGATCTTCATTATTTCTTTTCTTCTGCTCACTTTGGGCTTCTTTGTTCTTTTTCTAGTTATTTAAGGTGGAAGTGGAGGTCATTGATTTGAGACCTTTTTAATACAGGGATTTAAGACTATGAATTTTCCACTAAGTAATGCTTTAGCTCCACACCTCAAATTTGATAAGTTGTGTTTTCATTTCCTTTCAGTTCAAAATATTTTCTAATTTCTCCTGATTTCCATGAACTGAATAGTTCATGAATTATTTAACAGTGTATTATTGTTTCTAAATATTCGAGCATTTCCTAGATATCATTCCGGTCTTCATTCCTAATTTAATTCCATTGTGGTCAGAGAAAGTACTTTGTATGACTTAAATTGTTTTAATTTTTTTTGTGACTTGTTTCAAGGTCCACAACATGGTCTGTCTTTGTAAATATTCTAGGTGCACTTCTGCTGTTGTTGGAGACTATAAATGTCAATTGTTTGATAGTGTTGTTCATGTCTACTGGATCCAATCTCCTTGTTACTCCAGTCCCAGCCAGAAGTCTGTGAATGAAGAACTGTGCCCTTTGATGAGTTTTGACAAATGTATACAACCATGTAACTCAAACTATATTGAAACTATTTTAACAACTAGTAGAACTAGTTCCCATTCATTGCTCTTCTTTTTTAAATTTTCCATATTATTTTATTTGCTTATCTAGCTGTACATGTAAACTTTAGAACTGTCCAACTCTGGACAAGGGAATTGGAGAAAGGAACACCCACTTGTGTTTTTATTGGAGCTATATTACATTAATCAGTTAATTTAGAAGAACCAACTTTATGTTGTTGAGTCTCCCTATCCAAGAACTGATGTTTCCATCTGTTCTGGTCTTTTTAAGTGGGCTCCATGCACAATGTGGAGCTTGAACTCACAATCCCCAGATCAAGAGTCGTATGCTCTGCCAACTGAGCCAGCCAGGCAGGCACCCCTATTCCAGTCTTTTGTGTATTTCCATAGTGCTTTAAGTCAGACAGAAGGGGACGGGGCACAGCAGCTTGAGGGTAGTGGCTGACTCCAGGAAGGAGAAAGAGGTTGACAGCAACAGAACAGGGGCTGCACCTCTTTCTACATGTAGCAGAAGGATTTTAATACATCTAGCTGATGGGCACAGGAGTGTTTCTTATAAAACTATTTTTCTATTTAAAATATTTAATAAAAACTTAAACTTAGAAGTTAAAACAATTTTAATAGAAAAGAGTTTTTGTAAATACAGTGACTCTTCATTGTACAGTAGTTTATTCTCATAAACCAAATAACCATAACTTATGTATATTTTGGATATAAAACTAGACTTTTCTTTTTGCTTTACATATAATACAATTTCCAGTGTGATGACATTTCAATGAGGGAAAGATTGCATTCGCAATACCATCATCCCTGAGACCACAGACCTAAAATAAGCACTCTCCAAACATCTTCCTGTGGTAGAGCAGTCCCTGAAGAGGGGGCTTCCCCTCCATTGTCTTTGATTGCAGGGTTGACAGTCTCAGCAAGGAGTCTTTCTAGAATGTTTGTACAGACACAGCTTGAGAATGCTAATGATCTAAACCCAAAGCAGTAACAGTGAAAAGATGAAACTGTCCAGAGCCCTTATTTTTCATTTTACTCTCTGTAGCCAAGGTCAAAGGTACAACATTGAAATTGATTGATTTTACCATTTTTCTTTTAGTCTTACTTCACTGAAAGCTACCCATAATTGTTTCACCAATGAGTAGCAAAACTGAGAATTTTACTGGAGAAATTACCCAGGACTACTAATAAAAATGTAGTCTTTTCCAGCATGTCTATTTCCTGAGCAGCTGGCACAGTAGACATTTTTAAACGTGTGTAAGGTGAACAAGAAATCAGAAATCTATGTCCAAGGGTGCACAACCAATGAACGTTAGGATATTATGACATCATGGTGGCTTAATTTTAAAAGATATTCTTTCAAAATGAATTCCAGGAAAACTAGCAACCTTCACACAGAGAGGGAAGCTGAAGCGATCTTACTGATGAGTCTGTTGAGAGCTCTAACTTTTTCTTCCAGGATGCAGTTTTTCTTCTCAGCATCTCGTAGTTTCTCTTCGGTGACCTGAAGTGCCTTTGTCAGGTGAGCATTTTCCACATAGAGATCCTTGAGCAGCAAATGAGATTTTGTGTTCTTTTCAAACTAGGGAGGAGAGAAAAACCATACTTTACTATTATTCTAGTGCAGAAATGTTGCATGACAGCTTGCCCCTCCCACTCTTTCAAGTGTGTTTGGAACACAGTTCCAGGGTTTTTACATATCTCATACACAAACATTGGGTATAATGACAATTTTTATTAAACCTGGCATGAAAGATGAAATTTAAGTCAACTTTATGAGAGTTGATTTTACCATGAAATGAAGATATAAAAGATCAAAATCACCAGCCTTAAATTTTTTTTAACCATTTATTCATTTTTGAGAGAGACAGAGTGCAAGCAGGGGAGGGGAAGAGGGAAAGGGAGACACAGGATCCGAAGCAGGCTCTAGGCTCTGAACTATCAGCACAGAGCCTGATGCAGGGCTTGAACTCGTGAACTCCAAGATCATGACCTGAGCTGATGCTTAACCGACTGAGCCATCCAGCTGCCCTAAAATCACCAGTCTTTAAAAAGGACTACTCAACATAACATAAAACATGTCATTCTGGTTCTTATCAGTGTGCTCTGCAGGGCCACCATGTCTCACAGGACACACTCTGACACTACATCCACCCTGGGAACCCCAGGTGCATGGGCTGGTCACCACACACGATAGCCATGGCGATGGGGACACAAGGCCATTCTAGTTATGAGTCCTTGTTCAAGATACAATGCCAACCGGGGTCCTAGCCTTGGGCTTCAAAAGTCAATACTACATTCATTCATTCAACAAGTACTGCCAGACATACTGCGCAATGATCTTGCTCTCAGGAGCACATATTCTGATGGAAGTGGACATGCCAGAAACAAATACATGGTGTGGAGGCATGACAAGTGCTAAGAGAAAACCCCACATAACTGAACTCAAGTCTGCCTGCCTGATGTACAGCAAACACAATCACTCAGCATGGAGTTATGTGTCAAGGAGAGATAGCCAAAGGAGGAGATGGAGATGGGAGGGCAGGACTCTAACCTCCCTCCCCCCAAGGAGAAGAGTCAGGGATGTTTACAGGCAAACAAAAAAGATCTTGGTGAAAAGTTACAGCTGCACTTACTAGTCCTATTAACACTCAGGTTACTACTGGTTTCACCAGGAGGCGACAGATAGCTGAGGGAGTTCCTATTTCGGTTGGGGTGAATAGGGAAAGCTTCTCTGTCCATTGACATTTGAACAGAGATCTGAACAAAGCAGGGCAAGGAGCACTGAGCCTGTCTGGATGTGAACATTCCAGGCAAAGGGAGGAGCAGGTGCAAAGGTCCAGAGCCTGGCCAGGCTGGGGATGGCTGGAATGGCCAGAGACCTGGGGCTGGGGGGGCATGGCAGTGAGAAGCCCACTGAAAGAAAGTTACAGCTGACACGCTGGCTGGGTGCCACCGGGCTGGGGGCAACTAGATCCTGCAGAGCCTTGGAGGCCTCTGTAGGAACTCTGCCTGGTACTCTTAGGGCTGTGAGAGGCCTGGAGGGCTCCGAGTAGAAGGGCCAGCACCTCAACCATGTTGGGAAAGCACTGCTGCCACTACTGCACTGAGAACATAGCCCAGGAGGAAACAAGGACACTGTAGGGCACAGAGGATGAGAGTGGGAGTGAGAAGAGGCTGGATTCTGCATCCCTTCTGAGGCTGAGCTGGCGGGTTCACTTGCAGACACTGTGGGGGCATCCACCACAACACCAACATTTTGGACTTCAGCCAGTGACATGAGTGAACACAAGAGAAGGCAGGTGAGGGTGTCCAGATAACCCTCTGCAGGTACTTTGGTAAAAAGGGGCAGAGGCAGGGCCAGGGCTCCTTTACCTTTGGATTCAGGTGGCAGTGAGGGCCTGGGAGAAGGGAGGGTCTGGGCGTTGTGGCACATGCACGGTCACAGGTGGCTGGTTCACTTGGCTAGAGCATAAGCTAGTTCTGAGGTGAGGTGGGGTGGGGTGGGGTGGGGTGGGGTGGGGTGGGTGTAGGGCTGTGGACAGGACCTCACCGCACAGGGGCAGGTGTGCAGGAGCCACAGGATTTAACCAAGACTGAGGATCTGTCAGGCAAGAGGAAGCAAACTGTGGCTTTGTGTAAGAGAATGACCGTAGGGCAAGGGGGGTCGTGACACTTGGGAGTCAGTGGATGGCAGGGAGGGAGCTGCAAAGCCAGGAGCATGGTCAGGGAGGGAGGTGTGACTCCCACTGGGACCTCCCACCTCCCAGGGAACAAGAGGTGGCCTGGACATTTCATCCTGTTTGGGCTCAGTTCAGGAGCCCTCTAAACAGACTTGACTACTATAATGAAAATATTTCTGCAGATTCTCATACTTAATTTCTTCTAGCTCTGAACAGAACTATTCTGGAGTAGCTGGTGTTTGGCTGAGCCTTTTCTCTGTCTCCTGCTTCGTTCTAGCCTTGCCTCCCCATCCCATCACCCTCCATGCTGGCTGCCCAGCCACCAGTTCTTACTGATTGACCTTGCTGGCTGAATTCAACTGTGGGCTTTCATCAAGCAGAACAGCTATGGCCTTCTTTTTTTTGGTCTTTGCAGCCTATTGAAGCCCAAATATTTTCTTTTCCCCCAGAGTGATTTATTTAAAAATATAGATCATATCATGCTCTTGATTAAAATCTTCAGATAGCTTCTAACTGCCATCAGAAATAAAATAAAATCCCAGGGCACCTGGGTGGCTTAGTCGGTTAAGCATCCAACTTCAGCTCAGGTCATGATCTCATGGTTCGTGTGTTTCAGCCCTGTGTCAGGCTCTGTGCTGATAGCTCAAAGCCTGGAGCCTACTAAGGATTCTGTGTCTCCCTCTCTCTGCCCCTCCCCACTCATTCTATGTATCTCTCTCTCTCTCTAAGAATAAACATTAAAAAAAAAGTAAAATAAAATCCAAACTCCTAACATTGAGGGGGTCCTGCCCACCCGCACCCACCCATCTGCTCATAGCAGCTACAGCCACCTCCCTGGCAGTCTGCTGATGTACTCCACTTGGTCCCATCTAAGGACATGTACCTGAACTGCTCCTCTGCTTGGATGCCCCTCCTGCTCGGGGTCTGGCATGTCCCCTAGCACACAGGGAAACACATGGGTGCCCTTTTATGACACTCCCATTGACTGGAGGTGCTACAGGCATTCAGCCCAACACTGCATAGGACAGTCCCACCACATGAGTACCTCTCTTCCAAAAAGCCAACCTGGCCTCCACTGGGGGGTGGGGGTGGGGGGTCAGAGCCAGACTTCCATGGCTGTCATTGGTGTCTGCTCCTGTGCCATCTCTTCAGAGTGGTCCCCAACCATCCCCACCACGTGCCATCCATCTCTTCTTGAGAGTGAGCATTTCTCATCACCTGAGGTCATATATCTTGTCATTGTCTCCACTGCCAGAACGTAAGGCCCAGGGGCCCATCTTAGAGTCTTCCTAGAACAATGAATGCCATGATACATGACGGGTGCTCAGTAAGTATCTGCCCAGTGACTGAATAAATAAATGAATAAATGAACGTCCTTTCTGAGATTATGTGAACACCTCTCAAATGTACCTTAAAACAATTCCCAAAACAAACACAATATACAAATACAGTGTAGGGAATATAGGTTAAAAAATCAATTTTTCTATTGATTGCTTTTAGCTGTTAATCTTCTGAAAAAAATTTGTACATTCAGTTTCTCAAAGTTTAGATGGAGCCCTAGGTTCAGTGGTTCCAAATGAACATGGGGGCTCTCTGTGTTCTATGAGGACAGTCTCTCCCTGGATTAGCTACTTGAACACCCATGGAAGGAGAAAGTTCAGAAAGTGCATGTGGCAATGACAGACATCCATCACTGACCTGCTCTTTCAGCTCAGCTACTTTCTCTTGGAGGAGCATGTCCACGTTCTTCAGAGCTCTTCCCACCTCTTCCACCCGCTCTTCAGTGTCTTTCAGCTCCTTTTCATGTTCTTCCTGTCACAAAAGGTTACAGACCAATAATTTACATTTCTAAAAGAATCATCTCAGGCTTATTCAGAGTGGAAATTAGCTAAAATGTACATATCTGAGAGCAAAGGGAGAGCCTTTCATCTGCACAGAGTAACAGACACACAATGTTCTGCCACAGGTCACAAAGCTTACACTGCTCTTTGTAGTTCAAGAATTAGCAGACTGCTTTCCTGGGCATTTAATCATAAATTATTCCAAAGTGAGTTTCCCCAAATGTGTTACTGAGTATTTTTAAAGGATTTCTGATTAAATTTCTTTGTTTTGTCAATATTCTATCACGGTTGAACTTATTTCCTGCTTAACATTTTTGCACAATGCGGATAGGTTATTCTTCATTGGGATTTATGCTTCACAAACATCAAATCTTACCGACCTTTTGAGTCTTGCTCCAATTTCTTCCTCATGGAAGCACCCTCTTGTCCTCAGGCTCCTATCTCCACACCCTCCCACCCCGACATTTCCCAATGAACTGCACTGTGGCATTTCAGGATGTAGGTGTTTTCTCAGCCTTTTATTTTTATTATTATTATTTTTTAATGTTTATTTTTCAGAGAGAGAGACAGAATGTGAATGGGTGAAGGACAGAGGGTGAGGGAGAAACAGGATCTGAAGCAGGCTCCAGGCTGAGCTGTCAGCACAGAGCCTGATTCAGGGCTCAAACTCATGAACCATGAGATCATGACCTGAGCTGAAGTCAGACGCTTAACTGACGGAGCCACCCAGGTGCCCCCCCCCCCCCCAGCCTTTTAAATTAAACACTTAAGTAGGGTACACACATGCCAAACTATTCAAGCATTTTAAAAGTGCCAATTCTGATGCCTCACACTGATGCTTTTAGTGGGAACCACTGGCACCCAACTTTTACAGGTGAGGAAGCTGAAGCAGAGAAGTTAAGTAACTGGCCAAAGTCACTCAGCTAGGAGATGGTGAAGCCTGGATCCCAATCTCTGCAGTCCGTGCCCTGAGCCACAGTATCCTGCTCTTTAAGGCAACAACTCTGTTTCTATGTCTCTAGATGCCTAATGCAGTGCCTGATATACAGCCAGGGTCCCCAAGGGTGTGCCACCACCTCACTGGCCTTTTGTCCCACCATCTTCCTCTTGCTTCCCTCTCATCCTTGCTATCCTTAAATAAGGCCATTACCACCTCAGGGCCTTTGCACATACTGCTCCTGCTACTTGTAGCACTCTCTCCAGATAAGTGAATGGCTTGTTCTCTCAACTCCAGCATGTCTTGGCTCAAGTAACACGTTGGTGAGGCCTTCTCTGGCCACCATCCCGCTCCAGAGCACTCATCAACTCATCACCATCTGACATGCTATCCTCATGACTCATGTTTTCATTTGTCTCCCCACCACGCCAGAATATAGGCTCCAGGAGGGCACAGGCTTTTGCCATGTGTGTCTGTTTCTGTATCTCCCCTACCTAGATCAGTGTGCACCCAAATAAATAACTTCTGCAGTCTTTGTGTGCCTGTGGGTAGATTTTTTTCAGTCTGCAAAATGGTTTCAGATTCTTTTTAAATTAGATGCATCATTTGGAAACTGGGAATGTTTCTGTAAAAATCTAGTTTCTGGCTTTCCTTTGAAATTAGGAGAATTGGCACACAGGGCCTGTGATTCCACAGGACTACATGGGTGGGACTGCCACCCACAGCTTCCCTCATGGCCTCTGTATCACCACATTTCTGGCCCTGTAAGCAGTTTTGAGTGTGTGGTCCCTAACATTTAGCCATGTGGCCTACCACAGACATGTGCAGCCCCCAAAGACAACCTGTCTGGGTGGACCTGTTGCCCCCATGTTGGAGAGACCTTTTGGGTCAGCTGGCTTATCACTCTGAGGGGGTGGGAGATGCCTTCTCCAAGAGGTTTGCCACTCCTCCCTGATCCATCTTTGACCCCTGTTAGAATCCCACGTTGTTCACAGTGAAAATCAGGGGCCTGCAGCTGTGGTATAACCAGACTTCTACGAGTTGGGATGGCAGTTTTTGGCTGAGTGATCAGTGATCCAGTCTCGCCACCCCTGGCACCATCACCTGGGCCTCACAGCCCTTGTCTCCACTCACCCACTGTGTTTCCAGCCGCCTCCCCTTCTCCTTCTGGAGAATGCACTCGTCACGGAGCTGCTGAGTGGCCTGCCGCTCCTCTTCCAGTAGCTGCTGCAGCTCGGCCATGTGGTCCTGAGGCACCAGCCACTGCATCTGCTCCTGCAGCTGGTGGACCTCCTCTGAGTGCTGGGACTGTGCCAGCCTTAGCCTCAGGTTGGCTCCATGCAGCTGCACCAGGGAGAAGGCCATGATAGTGCTGGTGTGATTGCTGAAAGCTATGGGGTCATTACTAGACCTGCAAAACTCCATGCTTACAGATACCCTACAAATGGAAGGGCACACAAGGCATCCTTATTCCTTGGTCCATGCATCTGCAGCTACATGTAAGGTTCATAAAGAACCTATTCATTTGTATTCTGACAGCCAAACTCTGGTTTAGCCAGAGTTTCTACACAGAGAGAGTCAAGAAGACTCAGGTCTGTAGCCTCAAAGTGATGACACTGAGGTTTCCTGCTGCACCCATGGGAGAATCATGCCATACCCTGTCCAGTTTACATTTCAGCAAACTTCATGGAGTCTGTTTAACAATTATAATCCATGCAGGCCATGCATGGTGATTTTCCTTTAGGCAGAGAGCTCATACTCCTTAGGCAGCTGCGACCAGGGCCACAGAGAGCAATGGAGCATATGATGAAGGCCATAGGGACCCTGGCAGCAGGTGCAGAACTACCCCAGCCCCTGGCTCCCCAACCACAGTGGATGGCAAGATTTCACTGGAGTTGTGGGTAGCTTGGCCAATCCTTTTATTAAACACCATTTAAATCACTTTGATTCTAGAGGCTTCACCAAGAATATACAGAATTTCCTTGGCACCCTACAAGAACTTGCTATGTTAGCCCTCACACACCTCTGAGGCCCCATAGATGGGAGAGGGAGGTACCTCCATCAAGAGTCACACTTATGATAGGTCTGAGGTGACCATGTGATTAGAGACAGGGAGGATGCCAGCTATGGCTACTCAAGGGCAACAATGAGGCTTTAGGCCTCAGGTCGTTGTATCCCCATGCATCTCTGAGGGGCTGTCTTAGGGGGCCATGTCATCACCATCACGTGTGGCTGTTCTTAGGACAGGAGTCATCCCAGAGAAACACACCTGCACACAGTTTCCAGGATAGCTACTATGCTCTTTTGGAGGAGTGCAATATAATGACTTCTAAAATCAGATGACCAAAATATATTTTTCAGAGATATCTGGTCTTCATCCACAGATTCTAAAAATGCTTCAGAGCCACAGACGTGAAATAGATGTCTCATTATTAATGAAGGTGATTTTTGAAGTGCACCCAAGGGGAGGGGCTGGCTGCCAGGAGGGTCAACCACGTGATCAAGGATTGGAATTTTCAGTCCTATCCCCCAACCTCCCAGGAGGGGAGAGGGGCTGAAGGTTGAGTCAGCCAGTGGCCAATGACTTAGTCATGACTATATAATGAAACCTCCATAAAAACCCAAGAGCCAGCTGTTTGGTCCCTGTTTTGGAGAGCTTCTATGCTTGAGGAGGAACACTTCCATGCGCCCCCAGGCTGGGGCTCAAGCTCCCTGAGGACAGATATTTGGGACCTCACCCTATGTATCTCTTCCTCTGGCTATTGATTTGTTTCCTTTAACATATCCTTTAATGAACTGCTAAATGTTAAGTGTTTCCCTGAGTTCTGTGAGCCACTCTAGCAAATTAGTCAAACCTCAGGAGGAGGAGGCTGAAACATCCAATCTGTAGCTGGCTGGTCAGAAATACAGCTAACAGCCTGGGGGGTATGACTGGCTTCTGAGATGGGGGTAGGGAGTAGTGTTGTAGGACTACACCCTTAACCCTTAACCTGTGGGGTCTGATGCTGTCTCCAGGCAGATAGTATAAGAATGGAGTTGAATTCTCAGACACCCTGTTGGTGTCTGATAATTGCATGCTGGAACTGGGTCTGGGAACCTTGAGAAAGAGGGACAGAGAAGGGAGAGAGGAGAACCAGTTCTAAAACACACCCCCCACAAATGTAGCCCCCTCCCGACTTTCATGCTTCAGTCATCCTGCAGACGGAAGTTGAGTCCCAGCCCAGGCCCTTGTGACTCTATGTCAGAATGCCCACCCACTCCAAAGCTGTTCCTGCTCTCTGACAGCACTCCCCAACACCCTGATGCCCTCTTCCTTAGAACACACTGTTCCCATGCCCCTTGCTGCTAACTGCTACAGCTATCTCTCTGCTCTGAACACAGATGCCTGGTACAAGCTCCTGCGAGGAGGCCACTGTGTGGCCCAGTGTGAGGTCTGTGTCTGTGGCCCTACCCTGTGGCTCTCTGAGCAAGGCAAACAGCCCATAACACCGTCTCAGCTAAATTCCTCCCAAGCCCTCCTCATCTCCCTCCCTGTAGAACTGACACTGGCTAGAGCCTGGGCCAACTCTGGAGACCCCTGCCCAACTATCACTTGACAAGGGAAAGATGTCCCCAGAGACCACTGGGGCAGCCCATGCCAGGAAAAGAGGGCCATTGTGTTCTGGGATCAGGGGCATGGCAGTAAGCCACCTCAGCCATCGGCTGCTCCCACCTGAGCTCACAGGCTGCTATTCCTGCCCCCTGAGGGATGGGAGCTGTGCTCTCCCTGCATTGAGAGGTGACGACTGTGTCCTCCCCCAATGGACAGGTGGGTTCTGTGCCCTCCCCTTGAATCCAAGCTGGACCAACAAAATGTCAGGGGAGTGATGTTCTGGAATGCCCTGACACAGTCTTAAGAAGCCTGGCAGCTTCTGTCTGCTCCTCTAAGGGTGCTTGGTCACCTATCCTCTCAGAACTTCACTGCTATGCTCAGACAGCCTCATGCCACCAAGAGGCCAGGTGTGGGTGCTCCAGCTGAGAGCACCAGGGGCCCCCAGCCACCAGCCAACACCACATGCCAGCCCTGTGACCTGAGGCCTCTCAAACATCTGATCCAGCTGTGCCTTCAGATGATGCTAGCCCTAACCTCATTTGATTGCAATGGCCCCCTGAGATCTCAAGTGAAAACAGCCCAGCTGCGCTGGCGAGCCCACAGACCATGAAGGATAATGATGAACAGTGCTAGAAGCTACCAAGTTTGAGGGTGGTTTGACGTACTGCAACACAGAACCAAGATGGTCATTCCCAAGGGCATGTGATGCTTACAGCATTGTGCTCCCGTGCACCACACCTTCTGAGCTGTGCAAAGTCCCTCTGCCAGGACCTCTCATGGCCCCACCCAAGCTGCTCCCCTGCTCATACCTGTCCAGCCTGCTCTCTTTGACCTCCAGGGCGCTCCTCCTTAAAATCACCCACAACTGTGCCAGTGACAACACTGGCTCCTCCCGAGTGGTCCCGCGGCCACTCTACCATGGCTCCTCCAGAAGATCCTTAAGTACCCACAGGCTCCTCTTATTTCCCTCATGTGAACTCCCATCAATGTGGTTTTGGGGGTTCCTCTTCTAAATAACAAGGGGGAACCATCTCACATCACAGGAGAACTGCTTAAGTAAGGTCCCTTCTGCCCATGACAGTGGCTGAATGCTGACTCCTGGACTCAAAGGGCTCAAGCTGGTCAAGGCAATTTCTCAAGGTTCCTTTCAGACTTAAAAACAGAGAAGGGAACCCCCAAATACTCAGAGGCACCTCTGGGAGAGCGCTTGTTTGCAGCGGGATGGCTGAAAGCCCACATGAGCCCCCAATTGCACGTCATAAAGCCCTGGGTATGTAGGGGGACCCCACAGTCAAGTCCAGCTGTGGCATCTGGGGCCAGTCAGGGAGTCTGTGAAGTTGCTCAGAGGAGGGAGGCATGCCAGTGCCACACTCAAGTGAGGGCCCTGGGCCACAGGCCAGTGAGTTAGAAACCTCTTCCACACTGCCTGGGAGGCTTCTCCCATGACCCCTCTTTTCTATCTACAGCCCCCAGCCCTCTAAGCGCAACACACATCTGAGTCCACATTGGGCCATTACACACCTGCCATTCTCTCATCCTGCTCCCCCAGGAAGAACCAGCTCCCCCTCTCTCATGTCTCTGCACACCATGCTGTCAGGGCATCCTGACATCCCTGCTTGGTCCGTCCTGCTCACATCTGCTTGTCCCAGACTGCAAGCTCTCCACTTCCCTACCTCTGTACCTTTAGAGCCTGGTGCACTAGATAAATGCTGGAGCAGGAGAGAAAGTGGGAGGCAGGAGCTCGACACCCACATGTGTATGCAATTTCAGGGCTTCTGTGCACACATAAGCCTGTGTGAGGGCAAGACGGGCACACTGAGCTTGCTAACCCAAGGGACTACTCCACCTCATGTCCTTGGATCTGACGACACTCCCCCCTCCTCAGAGGCTACCCACAGCTCTCCTTTGCTCTTCTGTTCTGCAGGTGGTACAGCCAAAAGCACTGCTTGTCAGCCTCCTTCCCTTGTGCATAAATAGAAGCTCTGCCCATGGACTGCTCAGGGTCAACCAACCCTGGACTAGGCTCAACTTCAGTCTCAGGCCTGGTAAGTGCCCGACCAGCTGTGTAACCTCAGGGCAGCCCAATAACCTCTCTGGCCAGACCAGTCCTGGCAAGGCTCTGTCAGTGCTAAACTGTGTTGACTTTCCTCCCAGCTGAGACACAGCCATTGGCCATCATGCACACCCACCTGATTTTGACTTTCTTCAAGGGTCTCTCTCAGCTGTGACTGTGACAGTCTCAGGCTCTGACATTCCTGATTCATGTGTTCAAGTTCAAGTTCAAGTTTTTGGATTAGCTCACTCTGTTTAAAAAAATAATTTCACAAGTACAAGAATATCTCAGCAGTCTGATGCATATTTATTTATTTATTTTAAGTTTATTTATTTTGAGAGAGAGTGTGAGCAAGCAGGAAGTGGGGGAGGGAGAAGGGGGAGGGAGGGAGGTGAGGAGGGAGGTGACGAGAGAGAGAGAGAGAGAGAGAGAGAGAGAGAGAGAGAGAGAGGGAGGGAGAGATTGAGAGAGAGAATATCCCAAGCAGGTCCCATGCTATCAGCATGGGAACCCAACGGGGGCTCCATCTCATGAACTATGAGATCACGACCTGAGCCAAAATCCAGAGTCAGACACTTAACTAACTGAGCCACCCAGGCACCCCATCAGTCTGATACATGTTTAATGCAGAAACTTCAGAAATTTATAGAAAAGCAAAAATGACAAAATTTAAACCACCATGATCCCAACATTGTGCTGTGATCTCAGCCCTTCTTCCACACATGTGTTTCTATCAATAACACTGGTACAGCATTATATGCTGTGCTTTCCTCATTATATCTTGAGAATTTCCCCAAAACATTAAATATTATTGGAAAACATGATTTTTAATGACTGTACCATAATTTACTGACTCATTCAGTATTATTGATGATTCAAGCTGATTCCAATTCTGTTTTAATATTATAAATACCACAGCAATGAAAACACTTCCAGCTAAGTCTGCCCACGATGCTCAGATAAAATTCCCATAAGTAGAATTATAAAGTCAGAGCATACTGACATTCTTGAGGCACTTGATGCATATTTTACCCAAATGTCCTCCAAAGAGGTCTACCAATTTATTCTCTTAGCATCAGGATTTAATCCCTTTCTGCTACTTTTTTTTAGATATTGAGAATTTGCAAAGCTGCTGAAGCCTACAAATTTTCCAGAGCACGTACTTGTTAAGTTCCCCTCTTTACCTGAGGGGTGAGCCTACCTCTAGGCATTTTAAGGCTGTTGCTGATGTTTTTATTTATTTTTTAATTTTTTTTTTTTAACGTTTATTTATTTTTGGGACAGAGAGAGACAGAGCATGAACGGGGGAGGGGCAGAGAGAGAGGGAGACACAGAATCGGAAACAGGCTCCAGGCTCTGAGCCATCAGCCCAGAGCCCGACGCGGGGCTCAAATTCACGGACCGCGAGATCGTGACCTGAGCTGAAGTCGGACGCTTAACCGACTGAGCCACCCAGGCGCCCCATGTTGCTGATGTTTTTAGACCACTCACCTGCAGCTCCTCCTGGTGCCCAGCCTCCTCCAGTCTCTGTGTTAACAGCTGAATGTTGATGAGGTTCTTCTCATCTTGGGCCTGGTGGACAGAGGCCTCCTCTCCTAGCTGAAGGATCTTGTGATTGAGCTGGGACACTTCATCCTTGCATTTCTGACTCTGGAGCATAACAGGTTAAAATACAGATGCCAAAGTTACTTTTTTTAAACCAGCAGCTTAATTCATATCATTCCAGTGGTTCCCAATCAGGACCCATTTTGTTCCCCAAGGAACATCTGGCAATGTCTGGAGATACTGCTGGTTATCAGAACTGGGAAGGGGAAGGCTAAGGCATCTCATGGTGGAGGCACTCAGCATCCTCCAGCTCAGGACTGATCCCACCCCAAATGGCCACAGTACTAAGGATGCAAAAACGTGCTCTACTCCCTTGAGGAAATGAGACATATCTCAACTGCCAGAAGTGGCTACATCATGAACATCCAAACCACTGCTCTGAAGATATTCCATATTTTTCTTATTTCTTTCATGGTTATGTCCAATTATTATTTTAAGTAGTCTGAAGGAAAACACCTTGTTAAACTTGAAGTATATGAATCTCCTCAAAGTAGGCTCAGGTCATGATCTGATCTTTTGTCATTAAACACCTAAACATATCTTTCAGCAGGGTGCAGGTGGTGATTAAATTGTATATTCTGCTTTTATCCAGTATCTACTGCCCAACAGATGGTGGATGCACAACAGATGCCCACTGGGTGGCTAAGTGAATGCCCCATGAGCTGGAACGGCAACTAGAACACTGCCCCTACAGTCTCTCCCCATGGAAATGCCAGTTACTTTAAACTATTTGTTGTGAATATCTTCATATAAATCACATTTCTGCTTATTTGCTTTTTTTCCACAGCAGTCCATTCTTGAGGCTGACTGTCAGTGGCTCCAAGTGTTGGCAGAGTGGGGTTCTCTGAACCTGTTTTCAGCACTACTGGCAACACACACACACCACTCTCCCCAGGGCTGTGCTAACAACCATTTCATTTCTATGTTTTTGAAGATTTGAGAAGCAGATGATGGAACCTTGCTTGAAGTTGTTCTGATTTGGATTATTTAAGCTTAGTGAGTTTACACATTTTTCTCGTGAGGATTGCTCCTTCTGTTCTCTGTAAACAGACTATTACCTCATCCTGTGCTTGAAACCTCAAAACTGAGGGTAAAGAGGTATTTTCAACACATCGTAAGTTCATGGTTGTTGTGTCTGGTATGGAAATCTCTTGTGTTTATTACATTTTATTGTAAAAATTAAAGTTATTTTTCAATATTGGCATTCATCTTATTCTCTGAGGATAGCGTTGATTTTTTTTCATAATGGTTTGTTTTTATGATTTTTTAAACTCTAATTCCAGTAGAGTTAACATGCACTGTTACATTACTTCAGCCTTGATTTTTTTAGCAGCCAGAAATGGAATCTTCCTTCAGCTAATTTTTTTGGTTACTTTTAATATTTAGTCTTTGGAAACAATTTCAAACTCATACAACAGGTGCAAAGCTATTACAGAGAACATCCACATGTCCTTCACCCAGACTTACCATCTGGCAACATTTCCCCGTGTGCTTTGTGGCTGGCTGGTACTCTCTGCACGTATATGCACACATGTGTACACACACACACACACACACACACACACACACACACACGAGACGGTTTTCTGAGCCATGACCCTGTGTTACATGTTTCCTAAGGAGGTAAGTGTGTTCTCACATGGCTGCCATGCAGCTCTGGCTTCAGGACAAGAATCACACCACCTGCATCCTAGTCTTGTCAACTGGCCCAGTTATGACCCTTGGAGCACCCCTTCTGGTCCAGCTCAGGCAATGCCTTTATCTGTCAGGCTGTTTTAGCCTCCCTGAATGTGAGATGTTTCCATAGCCTCTGTCATGTATTAACACTGAAAATTCTGACAGATACAGTACCTCCCCGCCTTTCCCCTTCAACAGTTCCTCATTTGGGGACTGCCTGATGCTCTCTGTGACTAAGCTCAGGAGATGCCTGTGACCAGAACTCCACTCAGGTGCCACTATGTCCCCCTCAGGGCATCCCACTGAGACAGTGGGGTGCCCACTGTCTCTTGGTGTCTGTGTCCATCACCTCCTTAATTCTTTCTTTTCCCCAAAGTTAGTTTATTTATTCTGGGGGGCGGGGGAACAGAGCATGAGCAGGGGAGGGGCGGAGAAAGAGGGAGAGAGAATTCCAGGCAGGCTATGTGCTGTCAGCATGGAGCCTGACATGGGGCTCAAATTCATGAACCATGAGATCATGACCTGAGCCAAAATCAAGAGTTGGATGCTTAACTGACTGAGCCATCACCTTAATTCCAACTTGTACTCACCTTAGTTTTATTGCAGAAGACAAAAGCAGTCATATCCTGATCAAATTTTAAAATAAGTGGATGTTTGTGCTAAATATGCTTACTCTGGATGTGATTATGCCTTTAGGCCTAGTTTCCAGTTTATAAGATACACAAGGGACAGAGAAGCAGACTGAATGACACTATCAGGAAACAGCTGGGCAGATCCAGAATGGGGGATGGCCTACAAGACAACTGCCAGATCTCTTCAAACAGACAGCCTTGGGGGTGAATCAGCTATTCCAGGTTAAAAAGACTAAAGACACATTGCAGCAAGCAGACCATATTTTCCAAAGACAGCCTCAATGGCATCTCTCATCCCACATCCCCTTCTGTAGTGTGACCTGGGCACTCACCCTCCCAGATGAGCCTATGTCCCTCCCTGTGCCTTGCGGGGGTCTGGGTGGAGGTGATATGGAGAGATTTCTGAGATCAGAAGCCTTATGCCTGCCTTGTGGTCCTGCTGGACCACTTGCTACCTGAATGACTCTTTGTGACACTCCCTCCCAGGCCCATGGAGAGGAGCCCCCAGATGGTTCCAGACCTGGCCTTTGGGTCACCCCAGCTGTCCAATCTTCCCATACCAGTGACATGGAGAAGAGGCAGGCCATCTGCCCTGTACCCTGTCTGGAACCCCTGACCTACAGGTTCTGTGAGCACAATAAAGTGGCTGTTTTCTGCCACCAGAACAGCATTGACAGTTCAATGCATCATCCTCAGCTGGATCCTAGTTCCAAAAAATTTACCATCTAAGACATTTTGGAATAATTATAGAAAGATGTAAATATGGTCTGAATATTGGACAGCATTAAGTAATTACAATTAAGTGTCTCAGGTGTTACAGCAGTACTGTGGTTAGGCAGAAGATGCATTCATTTTTACAAGATGCCTGTGAAATATTTAGGAGCAGAGTATCACTGTATCTGTCACTTACTTTCAAAATGTTTGAAAACACACACGCATACACATAGTACGGAGAGATACAAAGAAAGGTATAAACAAATAATAAAGCACAAAGTTAAAAACTGCCAAATTAAGGGGGCACCTGTATGGCTTAGTCGGTTAAGCATCCGACTTCGGCTCGGGTCATGATCTCTCGGTTCCTGAGTTCCAGCCCTACATCAGGCTCCGTGTTAACAACTCAGAGCCTGGAGCCTGCTTTGGATTCTGTGTCTCCCTCTCTCTCTGCCCCTCCCTTGTTCTCATTCTCTCTCTCTCTCTCTCTCTCAAAATAATAAATAAGCATTTAAAAAAAAAAAACCTTGTCAAATTAAGGTTGTGGTATGTGGGTGATCAGTATATATTATGCCAAATTTTCTGTGCCGTTATAGTTTTTCATACTAAAAAGTTGAGGGAAAGAAAACAAATGGATACCTATAATCCATTTATAAGTGTGTCCTAGGAATAAGCCCAAAAGAGGAAGGGGGCCCCAGGAAAGTCCCAGGTGGGTCATTTCACAAGAAGCTGGTCTGCAAGCAAGTACAGTCAGAAGTTTTCATCTTACACAACTCCAGGAATTGGCCACCTAATGGAGAAGACCCAAAGCAAGGTCACCACACACTCATCACGGAAACAAACACCCAAAGCTGGGAGCCCAGACAACCCACCAGTAGTCTCAGGCAGTCCCCATAGCAGAACATTCGGTGACCACACATGGGTAGAGGTGGCACCAAGAGAGAGGAGGTGTGGCACTTAACTCAAGGATGGCACAGGCTTGAGAAGCCAAACATGGCAACCCACCCTCCAGAACTAATGAGTGAGTTCAGCAAGGTGGCAGGAGCCGCAAGACCGACAGATGAAAACCCATTGAATTTCTGTGAACATACAGTGAACATACACAAACCCAAATTAAAAACACAATAAAATCCTGAAACCAATATTGTACTGTATGTAAACTTATTAGAATTTAAATACAAATCAATCAGAGCTGCCAGTCGATACGGCAGAGAAGTAGGGGGACCCGAAGTTCCCTCTTCCCTCAAACACAGCAGTGTTGAGGCCAGAGGACTTGGAATTCTAAGAGTCCAGGCTGCAGAGTAACAGATACATCTCCAGGGGCCCACAGGGACAACTTGGTGGGCCACAGGTGCATGATTATGAACCAGGAGAGATAAAACGGGCGGCATAAGAACAGAGGGGAGGAATCCCCTCCTGTGGAGAAATAAAAGGAAGAGAAAGAGAGGCTGTGGAAATGTGGGATTGTATTTTGACAAGAGAAAAACCATGGGCTGGGGACTGGAAAAAAACAGAGAAAGATCCAATTTCTTTCTTTCTTTTTTTTTTTGTCTTTGTGAAAACTTTATTTCTCTCATATAATCTCTATGTAATAATCATTAGCCAACCTTTTAAATACATTGCAAATCTATCTTTTGCTAGTTCTAATTTTTATATAAGCAATTTTATTTTTTCCTTAAATTCCCATAGATTTTATTTTCTTCTTATGGTGCCCCACAATCTCCATTTGCCCATACTTAAGTGAATAAATATTTGTTTTAGTAGTAGATAATGTGCACAAAACCCAAAACCCAGATCTTTAATGTAGCTCTCCACAGAAAATTTTTCCTCTGATCTTAAGAGCTTTTCCAATCTCAAAACTGTTGACTATTATTCCAGAATGCAGTGGTCCATGGGTTATTCCTGACAAACAGGTAGTATTTGCCCAGTTTTCCATTAGGTACCTCCCAACTTTGGGAGGGTGGTAGTATCCAATTTCTAACAGCAGCTAGATTGGAGCCAGCTTCCCTGTTCGTGTGCCTGGGGAGAAGGAGAACCAGCCTTGGGCTTGGTAACTAGCTCAGAGGCACAGTCTGCAGTCAGAGAAACCAATCTGCTACCTTGAGTGCTGGGGGAAAAAGGCAAAGAGTCATTCCAAGGACAGAAGACCTTACTTGTACCTGCCAGCCAGAGACCTTTTGTTGGCTGGCTGAGCAGAGTGGCACTTCCCTGGAACCAGGGCGTGTGGGCAGAGTGGGATCATTTAAGACATTAGGGTTTGAATCCCAGCCAAGCGCCTGGGAGGCATGGGAGACTCTGGAGCGGACAAAACCCACCCACTCGCACCCACTCAGCACAGTGAGGATGGCCTGAATAGTGGTTTGGGACACCTGGTCCAGAGAGGAGAGACTGGGGTGTAGCCATTTTTCTCCCAATCACCAAAAAGGTGGGGCTTCAGGGAAGCCGCCTACACCAAACCACGCCCTTCTGTGCCTGGTACCTGTGTATCTACAGGGGCAAGATTGACACTGACCAACCACACAGGCCCTCCTCCTGATCAGTGCAGCCACCAGTTCCAAGGCACCTAGCAGTTTTGCATTTTCTGATTTAATTCTCGGTCAATTCTTATTTTATATCCCTTTCTTCCTCTTATTTCTTCCTTTCTCTAGTCTGGCTATTCTGGTTGTTGTATTATTTAAGCAGACATATTTAATCTATTCTTTTTACACCTCTTCTGTATCTCCTTTATTATTTTCCTCTCTCTCTCTGGATTAAGCCATATAGTTTCTCTGCTTGGTCAATTTTCTTTTCTTTTCTTTTTCCCTGCCCCTATCATTTCTCTCTTTGTATGGGATAAGGTTTCTTCCACCACAACCCGCCACCTTTTTAATATTTTTTTCCAGGGTTGCTTCAACAAACAACTCAAAGCACACCTGGTAGAAGGTCCAAACCACCATTATGAGTAGGGAGATAAAGCAACCAGAGTCACAACAGAGAGAATATAACATACTCCAAAAACACCTCCTGAAGGGTCAGGCCCTGGACAGCATATGACCCCATTTTAACATAGTAGTGCTTACAGGTGCAGGACACATAACAAGCTATTAAAATACATAAGAGACAGAAAACTAGCCAAAATGGCAAAATGGAAGAATTCTCCTCAAAAGAAATTCCAGGAGAAATGACAGCTAGAGAATTGCTCAAAACAGATATAAACAATATATCTAATCAAGAATTTAGAATAATAGTCATAAGATTAATCTCTGGGCTTGAAAAAAACATAGAAGACAGCAGAGACTCTATTACTGCAGAGATCAAGGAACCAAAAAATAGTCACAACGAATTAAGATAAGAAATACTGTAAATGAGGTGAAAAGTAAACTAGATGCAGAGACACCAAGTATGGAAGAAGCAGAGGGGAGAATAAGTAAAATAGAAGAAAAAATTATGGAAAATAATAAAGCCAAGAAAACGAGAGATAAAAAAATACTAAACCATGAGGGGAGAATTAGAGAACTAAGTGATTCAATGAAACATAATATATCTGTATCATAGGCGTTCCAGAAGAAGAAGAAAGAGAGAAAGGGAATGAAGGTTTACTTAAACAAATTATAGCTGAGAACTTCCCTAATCTGGGGAAGGAAGCAGACATCCAAATCCAGGAGGCTCAGAGAACTCCCTTCAGACATAACAGGAATAGGTCTTCTCCATGACATATCATAGTGAAACTGGAAAAAAAAAAACAAAGATAAAGAGAGAATTCTGAAAGCAGCTAGGGACAAATGGTCCTTAAACTACAAGGGAAGACACATAAGGGCAGTAGCAGACATGTCCACTGAAACCTGTCAGGTCAGAAGGGAGTGGCAGGAAATATTCAATGTGCTGAATAGGAAAAATATGCAGCCAAGAATCCTTTATACAGCAAGGCTGTCATTCAGAATAGGACAGATAAAGGCCTTCCCAGACAAACAAAAACTGAAGGAGTTCATGACCACTAACCCAGCCCTGCAAGAGATCCTAAGGGGGACTCTGTGAGTGGAATGCCGCAAAGACTACAGAGGACCAGAGATATCACCACAAGCATAAGACCTACAGATAATACAATGACACTAAATCCATCTTTCAATAATAATGCTGAATGTAAACAGACTAAATGCTCCAATTGAAAGACATAGGGTATCAGAATGGATAAAAAAACGAGATCTATCTACATGCTGTCTACAAGAGACCCATTTTAGACCTGTGGACACCTTCAAATTGAAAGTGAGGGGATGGACAACCATCTATCATGCTACTGGAAGTCAAAAGACAGCTAGAGTAGCCATACTTATATCAGACAAACTAGATTTTAAACTAAAGGCTGTAACAAGAGATGAAGAAGGGCATTATATCATAATTACATGGTCTACCCATCAAGAAGAGCTAACAACTATAAATGTCTATGCCCCCAATTTGAAGTGCCCAAATATATAAATCAATTAACCACAAACATAAGCAATCTTATTGATAAGAATACGGTAATTGCAGGTGACTTTGATATGCCACTTACAACAATGGACAGATCATCTAGGCAGAAAATCAATAAAGAAACAATGACTGTGAATGATACCCTGGACCAGATGAACTTGACATATATATTCAGAACTTTTCATCCAAAAGCAACAGAATACACATTCTTCTCGAGTGCACATGGAACATTCCCCAAGACAGATCACATACTGGGTCACAAAATAGCCCTCAATAAATATAAAAGAATTGAGATCATACCATGCATATTTTCAGATCACAATGCTATGAAACTTGGAATCAGCCACAAGAAAAAATTTGGAAGTTTTCCAAATGCATGCAGGTTAAAGAACATCCTACTAAAAAATGAATGGGTCAACCAGGCAATTAGAGAAGAAATTTAAAAAAAAAGAACGAAGCAAATGAAAATGAAAACATGACAGTCCAAACTCTTTGGGATACAGCAAAGGCAGTTCTAAGAGGAAAATACATTGCAATCCAGGCCTACCTCAAGAAACAAGAAAAATCCCAAATACAAACTCTAAAAGCACACTTAAAGGAACTAGAGGCAGAACAGCAAAGAAACCCCAAAGCTAGCAGAAGAAGAGAAATAAGACAGATTAGAGAATATGAAATAAACAATATATAATACAAAATAAAAAAAACAACAACCCAGTAGAACAGATCAATTAATCTAAGAGTTGGTTTTTTGAAAAAATAAACAGAATTGATAAACCCCTAGCCAGACTTCTCAAAAAGAAAAGGATGCAAACAGATAAAATCACAAATGGAAAAAGACAGATCACAACCAATACCACAGAAATATAAACAATTATTAGAGAATACTATGAAAAATTATATGCCAACAAACTGGACAACCTGGGAGAAATGGACAAATTCCTAGACACCCACACACTACCAAACAGGAAGATATAGAAGATTTGAACATACCCATAACCAGCAAAGAAATTGAATCAGTTATCAAAAATCTCCCAACAAATTAGAGTCCTGGGCCAGATGGCTTCCCAGGGCAATTCTACCAGACATTTAAAGCAGAGTTAATACCTATTCTTCTCAAGCTATTCCAAAAAATAGAAATGGAAAGAAAGCTTCCAGACTCATTATATGAATCCAGCATTACTTTGAGTCCCAAACCAGAGACCCCATAAGAAAGGAGAATTTTAAGCCAATATCCCTGATGAACATGGATGCAAAAATTCTCAACAAGATAATAGCAAATCGAATCCAACAGTATATTAAAAGAATTATTCACCATGATCAAGTGGGATTTATTCCTGGGCTGCAGGGCTGGTTCAATATTTGCAAATCAATCAGTGTGATACATCATATTAATAGAAGAAAGTATAAGAACTATATGATCCTGTCAATAGATGCAGAAAAAGTATTTGACAAAATACAGCATCCTTTCCTAATAAAAACCCTCAAGAAAGTTGGGATAGAAGGAACATACCTTAAAATCATAAGAGCCGTATATGAAAAGCCCACAGCTAATATCATCCTCAATGGGGAAAAACTGGAGAGCTTTCCCCCTGAGATCAGGAACACGACAGGGATGCCCACTCTCACCGCTGTTGTTTAACATAGTGTTGGAAGTCCTAGCCTCAGCAATCGGACAACAAAATGAAATCTAAGGCATCAAAAATTGGCAAAGAAGGAGTCAAACTTTCCTTTTCGCAGATGACACGATACTCTACATGGAAAACCCAACAAACTCCACCAAAAAGCTGCTAGCACTGATACATGAATTCAGCAAAGTTGCAGGGTACAAAATCAATGTACAGAAATCGGTTGCATTTCTATACACCAATAATAAAACAGCAGAAAGAGAAATTAAGAAATCGATCCCTTTTACAATTGCACTAAGAACCATAAAAATATCTACGAATAAACCTAACGAAAGATGTAAAAGATCTATATGCTGAAAACTATAGAAAACTTATGAAGTAAACTGAAGAATACACAAAAACATGGAAAAACATTGGAAGAATAAATATTGTTAAAATGTCAATACTACCCAAAG
Source organism: Panthera leo (assembly GCF_018350215.1). Taxonomy (NCBI): domain Eukaryota; kingdom Metazoa; phylum Chordata; class Mammalia; order Carnivora; family Felidae; genus Panthera; species Panthera leo. The sequence continues at coordinate 49,969,121 of NC_056681.1, forward strand.
CAATCTACACATTCAAAGCAAAACCAATCAAAATTGCACCAGCATTCTTCTTAAAGCTAGAACAAACAATCCTAAAATTTGTATGGAACCACAAAAGACCCCAAATAGCCAAAGTAATGTTGAAAAAGAAAACCAAAGCAGGAGGCATCACAATCCTGGATATCAAGCTGTATTACAAAGCTGTAATCATCAAGACAGTATGGTATTGGCACAAAAACAGACACACAGGCCAATGGAATAGAATAGAGAACCCAGAACTGGACCCACAAACATATGGTCAACTAATCTTTGACAAAGCAGGAAAGAGTATCCAATGGAAAAAAGACAGTCTCTTTACCAAATGGTGCTGGGAAAACTGGACAGACTCATGCAGAAGAATGAAACTGGACCATTTTCTTACACCATACACAAAAATAAACTCAAAATGGATGAAAGACCTAAATGTGAAACATTTAACCATCAAAACTCCAGAGGAGAAAAGAGGCAACAACTTCTCGACCTCAGCCGCAGCAGTTTCTTGCTCAACACATCTCCAAAGGCAAGGGAAATAAAAGCAACAATGAACTATTGGGACCTCATGAAGATAAAAAGCTTCTGCACTGCAAAGGAAACAACCAACAAAACTAAAAGACAACTGATGGATTGGGAGAAGATATTTGCAAATGACATATCAGATAAAGGGTTAGTATCCAAAATCTATAAAGAACTTACCAAACTGAATACCCAAAAAACAAATAATCCAGTGAAGAAATGGGCAGAAGACATGAATAGACACTCTTCCAAAGAAGTCATCCAGATGGCCAACAGACACATGAAAAGATGTTCAACATGACTCATCATCAGGGAAATAAAATCAAAACCACATTGAGATACCACCTCACACTGGTCAGAGTGGCTAAAATTAACTCAGGAAACAAGAGAGGTTGGTGAGGATGTGGAGAAACAGGAACCCTCTTGCACTGTTGTTAGGAATGCAAACTGGTGCAGACGCTCTGGAAAACAGTGTGGAGGTTCCTCAAAAAATTAAAAATAGAGGGGCACCTGGGTGGTTCAGTCAGTTGAGCATCTGATTTCAGCTGAGGTCATGATCTCATGCCCTGTGAGTTCGAGTACTGCGTCAGGCTCTGTGATGACAGCTCAGAGCCTGCAGCCTGCTTCGGTTTCTGTGTCTCCATCTCTCTCTGCCCCTTCCCCACTTGTTTTCATTCTCTTTCTCTCTCTCTCTCTCCCCCACCCCAAAAGTAAATAAACGTCAAAAAATGGTTTTTTTTTAATTTAAAAATAGTATTACCCTAGGACCCAGTAATAGCACTACTAGGAATTTATCCAAATGATACAGGAGTGCTGATTCATAGGAACACATGTACTCCAATATTTACAGCAGCGCTGTCAACAATAGCCAAATTATGGAAACAGCCCAAATGCCATCAACTGATGGATGGATAAAGAAGATGTGGTTTATATATACACAATGGAACACTACTTGGCAATGAGAGAGAATGAAATCCTGCCATTTGTAACAACATGGATGGAACTGGAGGGTATTATGCTAAGTAAAATAAGTCAGAGAAAGACAGATATCATGTTTCACTCATATGTGGAACTTGACAAACTTACCAGAAGACCATGGGGGAAGGGAAGGGGAAAAATAGTTTCAAACAGAGAGGGAGGCAAGCCATAAGAGACTCCTAAATACAGAGAACAAACTGAGGGTTGATGGGGGGAGGGGGAATGGGTGAAGGGCATTGAGGAGGGCACTTGCTGGCATGAGCACTGGGTGTTGTATGTAAGTGATGAATCATCGGAATCTACCCCCAAAACCAAGAGCACACTGTGTACACTGTATGTTAGCTAACTTGAGAATAAATTATGTTTAAAATAAATAAATAAATAAATAAATAAATAAATAAATAAATAAATAAATAAAATCAGTCAACCACTCAATCAATAACAATAAAAAAAACAGAAACATAATACTAGCTCCAGTCTCTGGCCTGACAGGTAAAGAGCTCTATCTCCCCAATAAGAAAATGGCTGAGCAAATTGAAATCAATAACTCCTCTTAGAATCCATCAGAGAATTGCAGTCATAGGGCAAACCAATGCCCTAATAACTGGAGAGACAGGCTAAGTGCTCACAGCTTACCAGGAACAGAGGCTGGAGCCTGAAACAGGAAGGGAAAGGGGACCCATAAGGATGAACACTGGAGGCCACGCCTAGCTGGCGTGAGAGTTAAAAAGTCATGGTCTCAGGGGAGCCCTAAACTTTCCTGAGACATACCAGGGTCTTGCCCTCAACAACAGAGAAAATCCCCTCAGGCTTCTAGCAAGTGGGAACAGAGTAATGGCGATGGACTGAACTGTGTGTTCCCTCCAAATTCGTGTGTCAAGGCTCCTAAGCCCCCAATGTGACTATATTTGGAGTTAAGACTTTCAGGAGGTAATTAAGGTTAAATAAACTCATATGGGTGGGGTCCTAATCTGACAAGACTGTGACCTTTTAAGAAGAAGTAGAGCCCTGTGTCTCTCCCTCTTAGTGCCCATGTGGAAGAAAGGCCATGTGAGGACACAGTGAGAAGGCAGCTGTCTGTAAGCCAGGAATTAGGGCTCTCACCAGCAACCAAATCAGTCGGGACTTGTCCTGGACTTCTGGCCTCCAGAACTATGAGACAATAAATTATTGTCGTTTAAGTGCTCCAGCCTATGGCATTTTGTTACAGCAGCTGAAGACACTAACACAGTGGCCATTCTGAGGGATACTTGGAGCGTTCTGTTCCCCTCCTGCCCAAGAGAAACTACTTTATCAGAGCTTAACCAACCCCAGCCCATCCAGCCTTTCTGTCTCAGCACACACCACCTCTCAGAGTGGCTAAAGTAATAGTGCCAACACCTAATGCTGGCAAGGATGTGAAGAAAATAGATCGCTGGGTGAGAATGTAAACTGTTAAAGCCACTCTGGATAACAGTTGGGACTTTTCATACAGAACTAAACATGTAACTACCATTTGCACTTTTGGTGAAATGAAAACTTATGTTCATAAAAAAAACCAACATAGGAATGTTCAGAGCAGCTTTATTTGTGATAGGCCAAAACTGGAATCATCCCAGCTATCCTTTAAAAGGGGAGTGATACAATGGAGTACTACGTGGCAATGAGAAAGAATGAAATATGGCCTTTTGTAGCAACATGGATGGAACCGGAGAGTGTTATGCTAAGTGAAATAAGCCATACAGAGAAAGACAGATACCATATGTTTTCACTCTTATGTGGATCCTGAGAAACTTAACAGAAACCCATGGGGGAGGGGAAGGGGAAAAAAACAAAAAAGGAGGTTAGAGTGGGAGAGAGCCAAAGCATAAGAGACTCTTAAAAACTGAGAACAAACTGAGGGTTGATGGGGGGTGGGAGGGAGGGGAGGGTGGGTGATGGGTATTGAGGAGGGCACCTTTTGGGATGAGCACTGGGTGTTGTATGGAAACCAATTTGACAAAAAACTTCATATATTGAAAAAAATTTAAAAAAATAAAAAATATAAAAGGGGAGTGATAAAAGGCGGCTGGGTGGCTCAGTCAGTTGAACATCTGACTCTGGCTCAGGTCATGATCTCACAGTTTCTGAGTTCGAGCCCCACATCAGGTTCTGTGCTGACAGCTCGGAGCCTGGAGCCTGCTTCAGATTCTGTGTGTCCGTCTCTCTCTGCCCCTCCCCTGCTTCCGCTCTGTCTCCCTCTCTCTCAAAAATAAATAAACATTAAAAAAAAAAAAAGATTCAAAGGTGAGTGTTGGGGTGCCTGGGTGGCTTAGTCAGTTAAGCATCAGACTTTGGCTCAGGTCACGATCTCATGGTTAATGAGTTCAAGCCCTGTGTCAGGCTCTGTGCTGACAGCTCAGAGCCTGGAGCCTGATTTAGATTCTGTGTCTCCTTCTCTCTCTGCCCCTCCCCAACTTGCACTCTGTCTCTCTCTCTCAAAAATGAACAAACACTGGGGAGAAGAGGGTAGCGTAGGAGGGTGCTGGGCTCACCGTGTCCTGCTGATCACCTAGATTCCACCCACATCTGCCTAATTTACCCTGATAACCACCAGAAGACTAGCAGAACAGACTCTCCAGGGCCAAGCATAGACGAGAAACTCACGTTAGAGGATAGGAAGGGCAGAGAGGCAGTGCGCACTACATGGACTGGCAGGAGGGAGCCAGGGCGGTGGAGAGGCAGCCAGCCCACCCAGCAAGGCAGAGCCCCCAACTGGCTTGCAAAAGCGGAGGGGCCGGATGGAGTGTGTTCTGACAGCCAATGGGACTTAACATCTGGAATGTTATAAGTCAAAAGCTCTGCTCAGAGAGTGGGAGGGAGAGTTGTTGAGCCCCGGAGGACAGAGCTCAGCTTGGCAGGAAACAAAGGTGCTGGGAAGCGCCGTCTCCCTGCCCATCCCCCAGCCAAAATCCCAAAGGGTACCAGTTTCCGTCATGGAACTTGCCTGCACTGCACAAACACCCAACACTGTGCTTCTGTGGATCCATCCCTCCAATGGGTCTGCCTCCCTCCTGGTGCCGCAGGGCCCCTCCTGAAGCGGACCACTGAAGGCAAAGTGAGCAGAGTCTGCCCCTCCCACCCCTGTGCACCTTGCGGATCCAACCTGGCTAATATGCCAGATCCCATAGAAGCAGTACCACAAGACTGGCAGTGTGCAAGTAGCCCAGACAGAGACCACACCACTCCACAGTGAGTCCTGCCCCTGGGAGAGGGGAAGATAAGGTACACACCAGTCTGACTGTGGCCCCAGAGTTGGGCTGGGGGCAGACATCAGGTCTGACTGCGCCCGTCCACCAACACAAGTTACTCCAGAGAGCACAGAGGAGGAGCCCTGCAGTTCCCCGCCACTCCGGGGACTATCCAAAATGACGAAACGGAGGAATTCTCCTCAAAGGAAACTCCAGGAAGTAGCAACAGCTAACGAACTGATCAAAAACGATTTAAGCAATATAGCAGAAAATGAATTTAAAATAAGAGTCATAAAATTAATTGCTGGGCTTGAAAAAAGTGTAGAGGACAGCAGAGAATCTATTACTACAGAGATCAAGGGACTAGGACACAGTCAGCAGGAGCTAAAAAATGCTATAAATGAGCTGCAAAATAAAATGGAGGTGACCACAGCTTGGATTGAAGTGGCAGAGGAGAGAATAGGTGAATTAGAAGATAAAATTATGGAAAAAGAAGAAGCTGAGAAAAAGAGAGATAAAAAAATCCAGGAGTATGAGGGGAAAATTAGAGAACTAAGTGACATAATTAAACGAAATAATGTACGCATAGTTGGGATTCCAGAGGAGGAAGAGAGAGGGAAAGGTGCTGAAGGTGTACTTGAAGAAATCATAGCTGAGAACTTCCCTGAACTGGGGAAGGAAAAAGGCATTGAAATCCAAGAGGCACAGAGAACTCCTTTTAGACGTAACTTGAATCGATCTTCTGCATGATATATCATAGTGAAACTGGCAAAATACAAGGATAAAGAGAGAATTCTGAAAGCACCTAGGAATAAACATGCCCTAACATATAAAAGGAGACCAATAAGACTCGTGACGGATCTGTCTACCGAAACTTGGCAGGCCAGAAAGGAATGGCAGGAAGTCTTCAATGTGATGAACAGAAAAAATATGCAGCTGAGAATCCTTTATCCAGCAAGTCTGTCATTTAGAATAGAAGGAGAGATAAAGGTCTTCCCAAACAAACAAAAACTGAAGTAACTCATAACCCCTAAACCAGCCCTACAGGAGATCCTAAGGGGGATTGTGTGAGTGAAATGTTGCAAGGACCACAAAGTACCAGAGACATCACTACAAGCATGAAACTTACAGACATCACAATGACTCTAAACCCATATCTTTCTATAATAACACCAAATGTAAGTGGACTAAATGCACTAACCAAAAGACATAGGGTATCAGAATGGATAAAAAAAACAAGATCCATCTATTTGCTGTCTACAAGAGACTCATTTTAGACCTGAGGACACCTTCAGATTGAAAGTGAGGGGATGGAGAACTATCTATCATGCTACTGGAAGTCAAAAAACAGCTGGAGTAGCCATACTTATATCAGACACACTAGATTTCAAATTAAAGGCTGTAACAAGAGATGAAGAAGGGCATTATATAATAATTACAGGGTCTATCCATCAGGAAGAGCTAACAATTATAAATGTCTATGCACCAAATATGGGAGCCCCCAAATATATAAAACAATTACTTACAAACATAAACAACCTTATAGATAAGAATGTGGTAATTGCAGGGGACTTTAATACTCCACTTACAACATTGGATAGATCATCTAGACACAGGATCAATAAAGAAACAAAGACCCTGAATGATACACTGGATCAGATGGACTTGATAGACATATTTAGAACTCTGCATCCCAAAGCAACAGAATATACTTTCTTCTCAAGTTCACATGGAACCTTCTCCAAGATAGATCACATACTGGGTCACAAAACAGCCCTTCATAAGTATACAAGAATTGAGATCATACCATGCATACTTTCAGACCACAATGCAATAAAGCTTGAAATCAACCACAAGAAAAAGTCTGGAAAACCTCCAAAAGCATGGAGCTTAAAGAACACCCTACTAAAGAATGAATGGGTCAACCAGGCAATTAGAGAAGAAATTAAAAAATATATGGAAACAAATGAAAAGGAAAATACAACAATCCAAACGCTTTGGGATGCAGCAAAGGCAGTCCTGAGAGGAAAATACATTGCAATCCAGGCCTATCTCAAGAAACAAGAAAAGTCCCAAATACAAAATCTAACAGCACACCTAAAGGAAATAGAAGCAGAACAGCAAAGACACCCCAAATCCAACAGAAGAAGAGAAATAATAAAGATCAGAGCAGAAATAAACAATATATATCTAAAAAACTGTAGAGCAGATCAATGAAACCAAGAGTTGGTTTTTTGAAAAAATAAACAGAATTGATAAACCTCTAGCCAGGCTTCTCAAAAAGAAAAGGGAGATGACCCAAATAGATAAAATCATGAATGAAAATGGAATTATTACAACCAATCCCTCAGAGATATAAGCAATTATCAGGGAATACTATGAAAAATTATATGCCAACAAACTGGACAACCTGGAAGAAATGGACAAATTCCTAAACACCCACACGCTTCCAAAACTCAATCAGGAGGAGATAGAAAGCTTGAACAGACCCATAACCAGCGAAGAAATTGAATCAGTCATCAAAAATCTCCCAACAAATAAGAGTCCAGGACCAGATGGCTTCCCAGGGGAATTCTACCAGACATTTAAAGCAGAGATAATACCTATCCTTCTCAAGCTATTCCAAAAAATAGAAAGGGAAGAAAAACTTCCAGACTCGTTCTATGAAGCCAGCATTACTTTGATTCCTACACCAGACAGAGACCCAGTAAAAAAAGAGAACTACAGGCCAATATCCCTGCTGAATATGGATGCAAAAATTCTCAATAAGATACTAGCAAATTGAATTCAACAGCATATAAAAAGAATTATTCACCATGATCAAGTGGGATTCATTCCTGGGCTGCAGGACTGGTTCAACATTTGCAAATCAATCAATGTGATACATCACATTAATAAAAGAAAAGAACCATATGATCCTGTCAATCGATGCAGAAAAGGCATTTGACAAAATTCAGCATTCTTTCTTAATAAAAACCCTCGAGAAAGTCGGGATAGAAGGAACATACTTAAACATCATAAAAGCCATTTATGAAAAGCCCACAGCTAACATCATCCTCAATGGGGAAAAACTGAGAGCTTTTTCCCTGAGATCAGGAACACGACAGGGATGTCCACTCTCACCGCTGTTGTTTAACACAGTGTTGGAAGTTCTAGCATCAGCAATCAGACAACAAAAGGAAATCAAAGGCATCAAAATTGGCAAAGATGAAGTCAAGCTTTCACTTTTTGCAGATGACATGATATTATACGTGGAAAATCCGACAGACTCCACCAAAAGTCTCCTAGAACTAATACATGAATTTAGCAAAGTTGCAGGATACAAAATCAATGTACAGAAATCAGTTGCATTCTTATACACTAATAATGAAGCAACAGAAAGACAAATAAAGAAACTAATCCCATTCACAACTGCACCAAGTATCATAACATACTTAGGAATAAACCTAACGAAAGATGTAAAAGATCTGTATGCTGAAAACTACAGAAAGCTTATGAAGGAAATTCAAGAAGATATAAAGAAATGGAAAAACATTCTGTGCTCATGGATTGGAAGAATAAATATTGTTAAAATGTCAATACTACCCAAAGCTATCTACACATTCAATGCAATCCCAATCAAAATTGCACCAGCATTCTTCTTGAAACTAGAACAAGCAATCCTAAAATTTGCATGGAACCACAAAAGGCCCCAAATAGCCAAAGTAATTTTGAAGAAGAAGACCAAAGCAGGAGGCATCACAATCCCAGACTTTAGCCTCTACTACAAAGCTGTAATCATCAAGACAGCATGGTATTGGCACAAAAAAGACACATAGACCAAAGGAATAGAATAGAAACCCCAGAACTAGACCCACAAAAGCATGGCCAAATAATCTTTGACAAAGCAGGAAAGAATATCAAATGGAAAATAGTCTCTTTAACAAATGGTGCTGGGAGAACTGGACAGCAACATGCAGAAGGATGAAACTAGACCACTTTCTTACACCATTCACAAAGGCAAACTCAAAATGAATAAAGGACTTGAATGTGAGACAGGAAACCATCAAAACTCTAGAGGAGAAAGCAGGAAAAGACCTCTCTGACCTCAGCCGCAGCAATTTCTTACTTGACACATTCCCAAAGGCAAGGGAATTAAAAGCAAAAATGAACTATTGGGACCTCATGAAGATAAAAAAATTCTGCACTGCAAAGGAAACAATCAACAAAACTAAAAGGCAAGCAACAGAATGGGAAAAGATATTTGCAAATGACATATAGGACAAAGGGCTAGTATCCAAAATCTATAAAGAGCTCACCAAACTCCACACCCGAAAAACAAATAATCCAATGAAAAAATGGGCAGAAAACATGAATAGACACTTCTCTAAAGAAGACATCCAGATGGCCAACAGGCACAGGAAAAGATGCTCAACGTCGCTCCTCATCAGGGAAATACAAATCAAAACCACACACAGATATCACCTCATGCCAGTGAAGAGAGGCTAAAATAAACAAAAGAGGAGACTATAAATGCTGGAGAGGATGTAGAGAAACGGGAACCCTCTTGCACTGTTGGTGGGAATGCAAACAGGTGCAGCCGCTCTGGAAAACAGTGTGGAGGTTCCTCAGAAAATTAAAAATAGACTTACCCTATGACCCAGCAGTAGTACTGCTAGGAATTTACCCAAGGGATACAGGAGTACTGATGCATAGGGGCACTTGTACCCCAATGTTTATAGCAGCACTCTCAACAATAGCCAAATTATGGAAAGAGCCTAAATGTCCATCAACTGATGAATAGATAAAGAAATTGTGGTTTATATACACAATGGAATACTACGTGGCAATGAGAAAGAATGAAATCTGGCCTTTTGTAGCAACATGGATGGAACTGGAGAGTGTTATGCTAAGTGAAATAAGTCATACAGAGAAGGACATATTCCATATGTTTTTACTCCTATGTGGATCCTGAGAAACTTAACAGAAGACCATGGGGGATGGGAAGAAAAAAAAATGGTTAGAGAGGGAGGGAGCCAAAACATAAGAGACTCCTAAAAACTGAGAACAAACTGAGGGTTTATGGGGGGGTGGGTGATGGGCTTGAGGAGGGCACCTGTTAAATGAGCACTGGGTGTTGTATGGAAACCAATTTGATAATAAATTTCATAATAGAAAAAAAAGTGAATAAACATTAAAAAAATTAAAAAAAGAAAACGTGAGTGTTAAATTGTGGTATATCAACCCAATGGACTAATATTCAGCAATAAAAAGAAGCGAACTACTGTACAGGCAACACTTCCCTGAATCTCCAGGGAAGTATGATGTGCAAGAAAAGTCATTCCCAAAGGTTACATTCTGTGTGATTCTTTTTAAACAACATTTTGAAATGATAGTTTTAGAAATCAAGGACTGATGAGTGATTGTAGGGGTTAGAGGCTGGAGGAAGGAAGGAAGTAGGTATGGTTATAAAAGAGCAACATGAAGGATCCTTGAGGAGTTGAAACTGTTTAGTATCTTGACTGTGGTGGTGGATACATGAATGCACAGAGGCAATAAAATCAAATGGAACTCAATACACACACCTCCCCCCCACACAGACATACGCCCCCCCCCCACAGACATACACATACACACATGCATGCATACACATACACACATACACCACACATATACACATACATACACCAATACACACATATGTACACAGTGACACACACACACACACACACACACACACACACACTCACATGAGTACACAAGTAAACCTGGGGAAATGTGAATAACACCCATGTATTGCATCAACATCAATAGATTGTTTAAAATATTTGTTATAGGCTAATTCCTGTCCACCCAAAATTATATGTTGAAGTTCATACTCTCAATACCTCAGAATGTGACTTTATTTAGAGACAGGGTCTTTAAAGAGGTGATTAAGGGAAAAAGAGGTGCTATGAGCGTGCTCTAATCTGATAGTGTCCTATTAAGAAGAGATTAGGATACCAACATGTAAGAGGGAAGACCACATGAGGACACAGGAAGAAGACAGCCATCTACAAGAGAGGCTTCAGGGGCGCCTGGGTGGCTCAGTCAGTTAAGCGTCCGACTTCAGCTCAGGTCATGATCTCGCAGTTCGTGAGTTCAAGCCCTGTGTTGGGCTCTGTGCTGACAGCTCAGAGCCTGGAGCCTGTTTCAGATTCTTGTCTCCCTCTCTCTCTGACCCTCCCCTGTTCATGCTCTGTCTCTCTCTGTCTCAAAAATAAATAAACGTTAAAAAAAATTTTACAAGACAGGCTTCACGAAATTAACCCACCAACCCCTTGATCTTGGACCTCTAACCTTGAGAATTGTAAGGAAATATATTTCTGTTGTGTAAGCCACTCAGTCTGCGGTATTTTGTTATGGCAGCCTTAGCAGACTAATATATATATTATACTATAGTTTTGTAAAATGTTACCAGTGGAAGATTCAAAACCTTTGGGATGCAGCAACAGCAGTCATAAAAGGGAAGTTTATAGGAATACAGGTCTACCTCAAGAAGCAAGAAAAATCTCAAATAAACAACCTACCCTTATACCTAAAGGAGCGAGAAAAAGAAAAACAAAAAAAACCCAAAACCAGTAGAAGGAAGGAAATAATAAAGATTAGAACAGATACAAATTATATAGAAACTAAAAACCAAAACAAAACAAAAAGCAGAACTGATCAATGAAACCAGGAGGTAGTTCTTTGAAAAGTTAATAAAATTAATAATCCTCCAGCTAGACCAATCAAAAATAAAAGAGAAAGGACCCAAATATATAAAATCACAAATGGGAGAGAAGAAATAACCAACACCACAGAAATACAAACTATGAAAAATTATATGCCAACAAACTAGACAACCTGGAAGAAATGGATAAATTCCTAGAAACATATAGCCTACTAAAACTGAAAAAAGAAAAAAATTAAACAGACCAATAACCAGCAAAGAAATTGAATCAGTAATCAAAAATCTCCCAACAAAACTCTAGGATCAGATGGCTTCACAGGCAAATTCTACCAAATATTTTTTTAAAATTTATTTCTTTATTTTGAGAGAGAGGGAGAGGGAAAGGAAGAGGGAGAGGGAGAGAGAGAGGGAGAGAGAGAGGGAGAGAGAGAGGGAGAGAGAGAAAGTGAGCACATGAGCAGGGGAGAGGCAGAGAGAGAGGGAGACAGAGAGAATCCCAAACAGGTTCTGCTGTCAGTGCAGAGCCTGATACGGAGCTTGAACTCAGGAACTGCAACGTCATGACCTGAGCCAAAACCAAGAGTCAGACACTTAACCCACTGGCCACCCAGGTGCCCCAATTCTACCAAACATTTAAACAACAGTTAATACCTATTCTTCTCAAACTATTCAAAAAATTAGAAAAGGGAGGAAAACTGCCAAATTCATTCTATCATTACCCTGATACCAAAACCAAAGACTCCACTAAAAAAGAGAACTACAGGCCTGTTTCTCTGATGAACATGACTGTAAAAATTCTCAATAAAATACTAGCAAAACAAATCCAACAATACATTAAAAGAATAATTCACCATGATCAAGTGGGATTTATTCCTGGGTTGCAGGCCTGGTTCAATATTTGCAAATCAATCAATGTGGCACATTGCATTAATAAAAGAAAAGGTAAGAACCATATGATCATTTCAATAGATGAGGAAAAAGCATTTGATAAAGTACAACACCCATTCATGATAAAAACTCTCAACACAGTAGGTTTAGAGGAAACATACCTCAACATGATAAAGGTCATATATGCAAAATCCAGAGCTAGAATCATCCTCAATGGCATTTGAAAACTGAGAACTTTTCCTCTCTGATCAGGAGCAAGACAGGAATGTCCACTCTCACCACTTTTATTCAACATGGTACTAGAAGTCCTAGCCATAGAAATCAGACAACAAAAAGAAATAAAAAGCGTCAAAATTGGCAAGGAAGAGGTGAAACTTTCATCATCTGCAGATGATATGATACTATATAGAGAAAACCCAAAAGACTCCACAAAAAAAACTGCTAGAACTGATAAAAGAATTCAGTAAAGTTGCAGGATGCAAAATCAATGCACAGAAATCTGCTGCATTTTAGACATAATGAAGGAGCAGAAAGAGAAATTAAGGAATCAGTCCCATTTATTATTACACAAAGACAATAAGATACCTAGGAATAAACCTAACCAAAGAGCTGAAAGACTATAAAACACTGATGAAAGAAACTGAAAATGACACAAAAACGTGGAAAGACTTCCATGTGCATGGGTAAGAAGGACAAATATTGCTAAAATATGTATCTATACATTATATCTATGCTACCAGATATATCTATATATATTTATAGTATATATAGTATATATCTATACTACCAAAAGCAATCTACACATTTAATAGAATCCCTTTCCAAATACCAACAGCATTTTTCACAGAACTAGAACAAGAAACCCTACAATTTGTATGGAACCACAAAAGGCACCAGATAGCCAAAGCAATCCTGAAAAAGAAAAGCAAAGCTGGAGACATCACAATTCTGGACTTCAAGCTATATTACAAAGCTGTAGTAATCAAAACAGTATGGAACTGTCACAAAAATAGACACAATCATCAATAGAATAGAATAGAAAACCCAGAAATGAACCCACAACTGTATGGTCATTTAATCTTTGACAAAGCAGGGAAGAATATCCATTGGGAAAGAGACAGTCTCTTCAACAAATGGTGCTAGGAAAACTGGACAGAGACATGCAGAAGAATGAAACTGGACTACTTTCTTTCACCATGCACCAAATTATACTTAAAATGGATTAAAGACCTAAATGTGAGACCTGAAACCAGAAAGATCCTAGAAGAGAGCATAGGCAGTAATGTCTCTGAGATCAGCCATAGCAACTTCTTTCTACATATGCCTCCTGAGGCAAGGGACACAAAAGCAAAAATAAACTATCAGGACTTCATCAAAATAAAAAGCTTCTATAGAATGAAGGAAACAATCAACAAAACTAAAAGGCAGCCTATGGAATGGGAGAAGGTATTTGCAAATGACATATCTGATAAAAGGTTAATATCCAAAATATATAAAGAACTTATCAAACTCAACACCCAAAAAACAATCCAATTTAAAAATGGGAAGAACACACGAATAGACATTTTTCCAAAGAAGACATTCAGATGGTCAACAGACACAGGAAAAGATGATTAACATCACTCATTACCAGAGAAATACAAATCAAAGCTACAATGATATATCACCTCACACCTGTCAGAATGCCTAAAATCAACAATACAAGAAACAACAGGCACTGGCGAGGATGTGGAGAAAGGGGAACACTCTTGTACTGTTGGTGGGAATGCAAACTGGTGCAGCCACTCTGGAAAACAGCATGGAGGTTCCTCAAAAAGTTAGAAATAGAACTCCCCTATAATCCAGCAGCCATGCTACTAGGTATTTATCCACAGAATACTAATTCAACAGTATATATACTAAAAATACTATTTCAATGACATATATACACTCCAATGTTTATGGGAGCATTATCTACAATAGCCACATTATGGAAATAGCTCAAGTGTCCACTGACTGATGAGTGGATAAAAAAGATGTGGAGTGTATGTTTGTAAGTATACACACACACACACACACGCACACGCACGCATACACACACACACACACACACACACACACACTGGAATATTATTCAGCCATAAAAAAAGAATAAAATCTTTCCATTTGCAATGACACAACGGAACTAGAGAGTATAATGCTAAGTGAAATAAATCACAGAAAGACAAATACCATATGGTTTCACTCATATGTGGAATTTAAGAAACAAACCAAAGGAGGGGCACCTGGGTGGCTCAGTTGGTTAATCGTCCGACTTTGGCTCAGGTCATGATCTCACAGTTTGTGGGTTCAAGCCCCGTGTTGGGCTCCAGCCCATAGCCTGGAGCCTGCTTTGGATTCTGTATCTCCCTCTCTCTCTGACCCTTCCCTGCTCGCACTCTGTCTCTCTCAAAAATAAGTAAAATGTTAAAAAAAAATTTAAGTAACAAAACAAAGGAGCATAGAGAAAAAAAGAGAGAAGCAAACTAAGAAACAGACTCTTAACTATAGAGAACTGATGGCTACCAGAATGGAGGTGGGTGGGGGGATGGGTGAAATAAGTGATGGGGACTAATGAGTGCCCTTATCATGATGAGCACTAAGTGTTGTATGTAAGTGATGAATCACTATATTGTACACCTGAAACTAATATTACACTGTATGTTAACTAAGTGAAATTTAAATAAATGTTACCGTTGGGGGAAACTGGTCAAAGTGTTTAAAGGATTTCTCTATATTTCTTATAACTACATGAGTCTATAATCTTTAATAACAATACCAATTTAAAAAAGAATAAAGAAAAACAAGAATGACACATCCCAGCTTGTGTGCTTCCTCCTTAATAATCCACCCAAAAACCACTAAAGGAGACCAAATATGAAAGCATCCATGTAAGGGGGCAGAGAGAGGACTAGTGTGGGGTCAGTGCTGAAACAAAATGGGAAGGGCATTTATGCATGGGATAAAGGAGGCTAATCAAAAGTAAGTAGATCTTCTGAGGATAGAAACCAGGATTCTCACTGTTGGAGATATGAGTTACAAATATAGAAAGGGAGAAACTAGGATCATCCCTAAGATATTAGGTGGGAACTGCATATATGGGTTTGAATTCATGATTTTCAATAGAGAGACAGATATAAATAAATATTCATGAAACTACATGCACATTCACTGATGAAACTCTAAGTACATACACACTCCATAACTATCCACTAACTATGCCTGGAAGTAGTGACACCCCAGGAGCAGTGGGCACTCCTAGTGCCCAGGTCTTGGTCTCCAAACACTATTCTACACTAACAGTCACCAGAAGCTACTTGGGGGAGTAGCTGATTATAGGGCTCAGGCAGGGGAAGTATTAGATGAACTTGGAATATCTAGGGGTACCAGAAAGTAAAGAAGTGCTCAAAAAATGATCAGCGTTCATCTTGAGGACCAGAAACCACTGAGAAGGGGCTCTCATTGGCCAAATCTGAGACAATTTGAGCACGAAAATAAATACTGATAGTAATGTATTATAACCCATTGAGAAAAAGTAGGAACCTAGGATAGTAATAGGATAATGTAATGAATAAATAAGTGAAAAGAAAGCTCTTCCTTACACATTTGAAATACCAATAAACATAAAAGGAATGGTGGAATTAGTTACCAACTGGCCACCATCGTAGCAAGAAATAAAGGATGCTAAAATAAAGGGTAAGAATTCGATGGGGAATGGGGTATTTACATAATATTAAAGTATCTACCATACAATACTCACCATTACAAAGGGAAAAGTAACCTTACTGTGGAGAAGCCTGGCCAACACCACCTAACCAGGAATCAAAGCCAACATCACTAGTAATGGGACAAATTATGGGACAAAGAGACCTAATCTAAATCTAATCACAAGAAAACATCAGACAAACCAAACAGAGTTATTTCCTACAAAATAACTGTTTATAATCTTCAAAAGCACCCTGGTCCTAAAAACCAAGGACCAACTGAAGGAGCCACGTGATTCTGAAGGTGAGAGGACAGCTGGCAAAGCTCAATGGGGTGGAGGCTCAGACAGCACTTTTGCATCCACATTCATATCCTTTGAGTCAGGGAAGGGATGGATGGCTTGGCAAATCACTCTCAGATCTTTCAGAAAAAAGTTCTGTCCTTCCTTTCTGTAAGTTTGAAATGATCTCAAAATAATGAAAAAAGGAGAGTGGTGTTAAGCGTCATGCAGGAGTCAATACCTGACCTGTTTGTTGAGTTCCTCCATTTCAGAGCAGGCCTTTTCCTTGTCTCTCTTTAAAATCTCGATTTCCTTCCTATTGGAGAAGCAAAATTAACAATGTCACTGACCAGCCAGTTTCTTTTTCCTGTCATTGGGTTCGCAGCCACAAAACGGACATTCACACCTGCTCTGTCACTGTTCTACACTACTGCTGCTGCCCATCCAGTCGGGACCCCAACCCTCGGAACCAGAGGAACACTGCCAATACCGTAAGAACAAACACCCTCCATGACATTCTTCAGCCACACATAGTAATATCTCTTTAGAAAACATGTGACGATTCACACTAAGCAGCATAAATAGGACCAAAACAAAACAGCCTTATATCTGCTGGGGTCTGTTGGGAAATGGGCCCTGGCAGCAGATTAGAGAAACAACAGTTTCTAGAGGGGAAAAAAACTTTCAGATTTCTGAAATGCTGTAACATACTACCAACCAGTTGTTGACCATCTGCTCTGGGGATGCCATATTTTAATCATGTTGAACTTCAGAGATGAAAAAAAAAAAAAGTCAAACAAACTGTCCTTGGATAAGACTACAGTAGTGAAAGCAGAAAGCCACAGATGGGTACTCTGTGCTTTCTCCCCTCCACAAACACAGTCTCTCCTGCCTCAGTTCCTGCTCCCCTTCCCCACCTCTACCCCTTATTCTAACCCACTGAAATCCACAAACCATGGAGAAGCCCAACTAAAATCATTATCAAAACATGAAAAAACAGATTCCAAAATGGCCCCAGAAGCATCTCTTATTGCTAAAGAAATACTCACTGCCCCCCACCCGCACCCTGAGGTGTGATACGGAGCAGCTCCATGGGATGGAAAGTGCTTATACAGACTTCAGAGAGAAGTGGCCCAAGCTGGAGCTGTCCACCGCGGTGCTGACTGTGCCGCAGTGTGCACACGTTCTACCTCATACTTAGGAGCCCAGGAATGAACGTGGCTGCCAACATCTGGAAAGGGATCTGAGCCCTCCCACGCTTATCAGGTGGGAGGTCAGCTGGTCAGAGGTCAGCATGGCTCGCCTTTGTGGTTTTCTGGAACTCAGCGTTGGTGTGTTAACACTTCCCACTTTCCACAGCAGTACCTTCTAAGCCCACTACACAAAAAGCAAAGCATGTTGCAGACTGGAGTCCAGTTATAACGACTGAGCCAGGGCCCTTACCTCTGTGCATCATTTGTCTTTTCTGCAGCTTCAAGCTCTCGCTGAATCCTTCCCAGCTCATTTTTCAACAATGTATTTTCTTCAGAAAGCCTATCCAACTCGATTCTGCATGAAAAATTGAAAAAAAGAAGCTGGGGACTCCAGGAGCTGGCCACATGCAGTCCACCTGAGTCTGGTCTTGCAGCTGGAAGTCATGGTGATCTTGCATCATCCCTGGATGATGGCACAGGGCACACTATTATTTTTTCTATGCACGGCTAACATGCTATGGTTTGCATCTCCTAAGCAATAAGCTACAGAAAATAAAGCTTTCTTACCTTCTAAAACAGTCACACAATCAACAACTCACTAATGTATTCAGCACCTTGGTTCTGTTTATATTTATAGGTAATCTGTTACTGCATCTTACAACCACTAACTGCAATAGGAGTATGCTCACAGTTGGTATGAATGCACAACGCTGGCTGTGTGTCCTCAGGTTACGGCAAAGGATATTCATCTCCCACCAAGGAACTCTGACATAGAGCTCAGGAACATAAGGAATCAGAAGACCAAAACACATTTTCCTTTTTAGTGAGAGCTCCCCTCATTGTACACTCTGAGGTCAACACTAGGGAGGAGAAACTGGGAAGATGTCCACATTAGTGGGCATCATACCTGACACCTCAATGAAAGGCCTCATTGGAAAGGTAGAGGCCTCAATGGAAAGAAGCAAGCATGAACAGTTACTACATGAACCATGTCTGCCTGGAGCCACTTTTGCTCTCTTATAACTTAGAGGTCTCCACTAATGTAACACTAGTGACGTATGATAGATGAGCAATTTACCAGTAAAGATCATGAAAGAGACAGCTTAAAACCCTATTTGCTGCACAAGAAATTTCTTCTTCAGGGGCGCCTGGGTGGCTCAGTCAGTTGAGCGTCTGGTTTTAACTCAGGTCATGATCTCGCAGTTTGTGGGTCCTAACCCCAAACTGGGCTCTGTGCTGACAGCTCGGAGCCTGGAGTCTGCTTCGGATTGTGCGTCTCCCTCTCTCTCTCTTCCTACCCCACTTGTTCTCTCTCTCTCTCTCAAAACATAAGTAAACATTTAAAAAAAAAAGAAAGAGATTTATTCTTAGTAGATACTGGTCTGGTTGACATTTATTTCCCCCATTGGTCCTTATTTGGCATTAGCTTCTAATTGTTTTAAGCGAAAAATACTCAAAGCCACGTGATCTTGTCATGTTCATTTTATGTAATATGCTTATAATACCAAGCATAAATGTCTTCTTAATAAGCATAAATGTGACTTCATTTTATCTCATGAGAAACTAAAGGGAAAAATAAGGAAAGGTTAATCATTGGAATTTTTAAAGCAGTAAAAGGTTTTAAGCAGGGGAGTGAAACAAATGAGGTCTGTGTTTGGAAAGTACCATTCTGACTCCAGAATGGGAAAAAAATTGATTCAGTGCAGATGGCGGGGGGGGGGGGGGCGGAAGCGGGGCAGTTCCCACTTAAAGCTTCCTGGACCTCAGATAAGCTGATGGCGTCCTATCCTATCCACCTCACCACACCAAGCAATTAGAGAAGTGTGAGGCTGATCATATAATGGGTGATTGTCCTCACAGATGGTAATGGAAACCTCCAAGGGCCCTCTAACAAAACAAAAACCTGGAAGCTGAAACCCCAGCTTTGAGTATTAAGCAAAACAAAGATAGAGTTACCCTGAGGCCAATGCCTATGTCAGCACTGCCATCAGCAGCATGGACTCCTGCATTAAGCCAGTGCCCTAAAAGGAGGTTAAAGTGGCCCTGGATTGGGAGGCTCTCAATTCTCAGCAAATGCAATACCTACCCTTTCTGCAGAAAGCACCCTCTACTGTGGCTCCTGAGATTCCCAGTGATTAACATCATGTAAACATTAGCTTACAAAGATCACCACAACATACATGGAAAAAAGCTGCCTCTGAGAGGCAGCAGAAGCAAAACAACAGAATTAGATCTCATAGGAACCTCAGATATTGGAATTACCAGACACAAATTAGAGATAAATATTATAAAATGTTTATGTAAATAAAAGATGGAAATAAAAAAATAAATAAGCAACAAAAAACTATCAAAAATGATCAGACCAAACAGGACAAAATAGGATTTTTGGAAATGAAAAAAAAAAAAAAATAGGCAATGTCAAACTAAAATCTCATTGAATGGGTTAAATGGCAGATTTAGATAGAGCTGAACGAAGAATTACTGATCTGGAACACAGAAATGGGGAAAAAAAGCACCCAGAATGAGACAAGTGAGAAAAGAAGATACGGAAGGGAAGAAAAGGAGGGAAAGTGAAAAGCTCTAACATCATACATCTAATTGTAGAGCAAGAGGAAAATCCATGTTTTAAAAATAATGGCTGGAAGGGGCGCCTAGATGCCTCAGTTGGTTGTGTCTGACTCGATCTCAGCTCAGGTCTTGATCTCAGGATAAGTTCAAACCCCACAATGAGCTCCATGCTGGATGTGAAGTCTACTTAAAGAATAATAAACTGAGGGTTGATGGGGGGTGGGTGGGGGTGGGTGAGGAGTATTGAGGAGGGCACCTGTTGGGATGAGCACTTGGTGTTGTATGGAAACCAATTTGACAATACATTTCATATTAAAAAAAAGAATAAATAAATAATGGCTGGAAGTTTTTCATAAGACACAAATTCAATGGGCACAATGCTTTTCTAAATACAGTAGGTAGAAAGAAAACCACACCTATGCCCTATCACCTGACAATTCCATTCTTAGGTACACTCCAACATAAATGTTCCAAAAGACATGGACAAGAACTTTCTTAGCAGTACTATTTGTGATGACCAAAACCTAAACTAAAGACTACTCAAATTGCCCATCAACAAGTGAATGAGTAAATTGTAGTATATTCACATAACACTCCACAGCAATGAACCATATGAATGAGCTACAGCTATAAATCTTGAATCCTCCAGATGGGCCGAATGTAATCACAGGGTCCTTAAACGTGGAGGGAAGGGGCAGGATAGTGGGTATCAGAATGATGTGATGTAAGGCAGACCTGACCAGTCATCACTGTCTTTAGAGATGGAAGGGGGCCAAAAACAAGGAATGCAAACAGCCCACAGAAGCTAGAAAAGGCAAGAAGAGCAATTATCTTCTATAACTACAGGAAGGCAACCCTGCCAACATCTTAATTTTGGTCCAGTCATACCCATTTCCTTCTAAACTCCAAAACTATAAAATAATAAATTGTGTTGTTTTAAGCCACTAACTTTGTGGTAATTTGTTACAGCAGCCATAGAAAATTAATACACATATACAGCAATAACTAAACAGAGTAGACTACTTAATGTCAACAGTGGAATCTTGAAGATACTGAATATGTTCAAAGGGCAGAGAACAGCCCTTAAATCTAGATTTGTGTTCCTAGGAACACTATCTTTCAAAAAAGAGGGAAACTTTGAGACATTTTCAGATAAACAGAAACTAAGGGAATTTACTCCAACAGAGTTTCACTAAGGGAACTTCTAAAGACTACACATTAGAAAGAAAAAGATCCTATAAAGAAGGCATGAGATATAAGAAGGAATCTAACCAAGGGGAAAACCAGGCATCCAAATGGAGGAATTCTGCAAAACACCTGGTCTTGATTTTTCAAAAACATCAATGTCCAAATTCCTAGAAACACACAATATGCCAAAACTGACTCATGAAGAAATAAAAAATCTAACTGGACCTATGACTAGTAAGGAAATTGAGTTAGTTAATCAAACGACTTGTAACAAAGAAATGCCCAGGAGCTACCAGGATTCCCTGGTGAGTTCTACTACACATTTAAAGAAGAAAATGCTAATACTTCTCAAGCTCTTCCAAAATTTGAGGAGGAGGGGACACTTCCTAATTCATTACACAGGGCCAGCATTACTATGATATCAAAGTCAGATAAAGACAGTACAGGAAAACTAGAGACCAATATCCTTTACCAATATTGATGCTAAAATCCTCATAAAATACTAGCAATAATTATTGTTTAATAGGTACAGAGTTTCTGTTTGGAATGATGAAAAAGTTTTGGAAGTAGTCAGTGGTGATGACTGCACATTGTGTTACATGATGCCACCAAATTATATACTTAAAAGCAATTAAAATGGTTGATTTTACATTAGGTATATTTTACCATGATAAAAAAAAAGTCAACATCCACCGACAAAAAAATTAATAAAAAAAGATGGATACACTCTTAGATTAAAGGATATGGGGCACCTGGGTGGCTCAGTCAGTTGAGCAACCAATTCTTGATTTCGGCTCAGGTCATGATCTCACAGTTCATGGGATCAAGCCCCATGCTCGAGCATGCATGCTCTCTCTCTCTCTCTCTCTCAATAAGTAAACTTTTTAAAAAAGGATATTAAAGAGATATGATTAACTAAATGCATGACCTGATCCTTGATTAGATACAGGGTGAGTGAACAATCTAGAAAGAACATACCAAAACAACTGGTGAAATCTGGATGTAGAGTGCAAATTAAAAATAGCAGTATATTCATGCTAAATTTCCCATATGTGATAATGATTCTGTGGATATGCAGGAGAATGTCCTTGTTCTTACAGAACAACATGTTGAAACATTTAGCAGTAAAGAGTCATAATGTCTGCAATTATCTCCAATGATTCAGAAAATATTTTAAAAGGGTATGTGTAGATTTGTGTGTGTGTAGAGCAAAATAGCAATAGGAGAGGTGACTGTGGATAAATTTAACCCTGTGGATATTCAGGTTACTCCTGCTATTCTCTAAAATACTGGCAAAAATTCTTTCACAATCCAAATCTGGTCATGTAGCTCTCTGCACTTTGCTTTCTTTTATGATAAAGGCCCAAATCTTCACCATGGCCTTCAAGATCCTGTAAGTCTGAGTTCTGCCCAACCTGTGAGCCTACAACTGCTGTGGGTTTGGAAGGTGGTCGCACATGTTTACTTACAAGTGGCCACAAGGCCAATACACTGGGAGTTGTGGCCAAGGGTCTCCTGGCTGGTGTTGGGGCCAGACCTCCCCTCACAGAGCAGGAGCTGGGACTGGGGACCCAGCATTGGGGTTGGAGGGATGCCAATGAGCTCAGCAAGCACCTGCATGTTGCTGAGCCTGGTAGATTCCTTCAGGCTGGTTTTGTGTGAACCGGCCTCTCAAGGGCTTCAGAGACAGGTGTTCCTCTCTCCTTCCAGGATTCTTCCCCTAAAAATGCAGCCCCTTGGTTTCCCCTTCCTCTGTGGGATCCTTCCTCAATTCTCCACCCACCACACTCTGCGAAAGACACCACAGGCTCCTCATGTGTAACTGAATCCTGCCCTCCCCACTTCTTGGTCAGTGGCATTTCTGGGGAGTCTTCTGATTGCTCTGTGACCCATTTCCAACACCTTGTGTATATCCCATCCTCCTATAACTGATCAACTTGGCCTCCACACCCCTGCCAGTCAACTTCCTACACCTCTGATGCCATCACTCTGGTCCCCAGCCACTGTCACCTCTTGCCTGGACAGCTGTAATATCCACCTCCCCCTGCCCTCTGCCGGCCTCCGCATTGCCTTTATACCCACCCCACAGTCCCTGCAATATGCTCTTCTCAGTCTTCCTGGCTACCTGAGAGCACCTTTCCACAGCTGCCTGGCTCAGAGCCCCAGCAGCCTACCCCCTGAAAACCCTTCCCCGGCCCACGAGAGCTGGCTCCCATCTACATTCCCCCGTATGCACAGTTATCTTCTCGTTCCCCAAAGCCTTCTAACCTGGGCCAAGCCTGCTTCTGCCCCAGTGCCTCCCCTGCCTTCCCAGACCTGACCCCCCACCTCCCAGAAAACTACCAGCTTGAATTTTGGTTGGTCATTTCTATACATTCACCTAGGCTTTCAGCATGTGTGCACATGTTCCTGGAAAATGTACATGGTTTCAGCAGCATGGCCTCTAAGTTTCCTCATCCTTGAAACATGGTAACACATTTCTTCCTGACACTTGGACATGCAGGAAGCATGGTGCCTCCCTCATGGGCTGAAAGCTGTAAACATCTGTTCTGCTCTTTGCTGCAATCCCTAGCTGCACTGCCACACAGAAGATGCCCCATAAACACTGTCAAAAGACCCTGCTGAGACTACAGCTGTGACTATAGTTATAGGGTCAACAGGTGGGGAGTGCAGACCAGGAGGAGCAGAGAGAGGACAAGGGCAGCCTTCTGACTCAGGCCAGTGAGCAGCAGACCACTTGGCACTGGGCTGGGGAATCTGGACAGCACAGGTGTGGGCACACGCATCTGTCCATGGGGAGGTGTCCGAGAGGAACGGCACAGTGAGATTCAAGGCTCTTGGCTGCTTCTGTGCCCAAGGCCCTGGGTGTGCCTGGAGCCTACCATGGACTCATGCACAGAACAGGTCCCCACAGTGTGTCCATAGGGCCGGAGACCAGCCCCTGTGGGGAGCTTGCTATGGAGAAGTTGGGATAGTAAGTGCATGTTCTACACTCATTTTGTGCTCTGTGGCCCACTGGAGACATGGCACCATGGCAACTTGATGGATAAGGAAATTTAGAAGTCAGGCCACCACAAACAAGGTGCTACATGGCTCAGAGACACCCACCTAAGAGGCTGCACATCAAGCAATGTCTATAAACTGATAAACAGCCCCTTCAGGACAGCTATCTCTGGGAGGAGAGAGGAGGCTTAGCAATGGTGCCTAGGGACTTATAGCTATGCTCATAATTTTTTGTCAGCTGGGTGGTGCACTGACATTTATTCTGTTTGGTTTAACATAAATCCCAACTCTCCTTTTTTTTTTTTCCAAGGAAGCTACCCCACCATAGTCACCCAGACCCAGAAGCTGGTGCCTGAGCTGGAATGCAGGTCTCACCACACACCTGTGACCACATTCCAAGACAGACCCAAGTCACCTACTTGGACAAGTGACACAATACTTAACAGAGCCTCCATTTCCACAGGAAGTGGACCCCTCACAGGTGTGCTGTGTAGGGGTTAATGGGACTAAATGGCACTTCACACAGAGCACTGACCATATCACGTGGCTGTGCCTGACCTGCAAGTACCTATAACCTCTCCCAGGGCAGCCATCAGTCTCCTAAGGAGCCAGAAAAGCATCTAAGACCATGTGCTGCCGCATCTAGAAAAGCTTAGTTTCTAGAATTCTAGGCTTCTGAGAAAGAACATGTGTCAGCCTGAGTCCCCCAGGGGATCCTGGGAAGGAGGAGGGCCTGGATGCACACCTGGGTGCTCTCTGCACTTTGCCCACAGACCAACATCTCCAGGACACCATCCCACCTTGAGGCTTCCCCTGGAGAGGAATCAACTGCAGCAGCATCTTGAAACCCCCTGGGCACTCACACCCCACCCCAGCCTCCCAGAAGGTGCCAGGGCTGCCTGGATGGTTGCTGGCCTCCTCTGTTGCTCTACTTAGAAAGCACAGGAACTTGCAGTTCAAGGACAGTGCCTGGCACATGTGCTGGTGGGGCAAAATAGTAGGTCCTGCTCAAAGTCAGCAGGAAGAGGGCTCAGGTGACCCAGAATTGAAGTGGGGCTCTAAACACAGTCTGTCTTTGTCTTTGCGAGATCAGCAAGAACTTCCTAAGGAAGAGCAGGGGACACCAGTCAGCTTAGTTGCCCAGAATGACCCAGCTCTGCCCCCGCCCACTCGTTGGTTATCTGGTGACCTGTGGGATGCCCAGGGTCAGGGATGGGCTTATGACCGCTGCACAGGCACAAGAGTTACATAACCCGCATCAGCAGCTGTCATGAAACCCATGTTGGGGGTGGGGGGGCAGTGGTAGAGGTTAGAAGGTGTAGCTAGGCATTCTAAGAATGTTTAGAAACCAAACCTGTTGTTCTCTCTTGCATCTGCTTCTTTCTCAAGAGCCCAAACGACATACTCCAGCTGTAGCAGTTTGGTTTTCATGCCATCCTTCTCTTGCTCCAGAGCCATGTTGGCCTCTTCCTCCCGCAGGACCTCAAGCTGTTCCTGCCTGGCTCCCTGGGGGTCAGCAAGGTGCAGGTGGGAGAACAAGGTGCCCTCCTTGGCCTTGTCACTGCTGTGTTGCAGCCCTTGCTCCAGGGTGCTGTTCCCACACCAGGCCTGTTCCTCCAAGGCCTGCCCTTGGCTCCCCATGGGGGCCAGCCCCCCACTTAGGTTCCCAGCTCGCTCAAGAATGGCTGGCTGCCTCTCGGTCTCTCCTCTGCCTGATGTTGGGGGCTGAGCTGGTGAGGCATCTCCCTCTGTCTTCCAGAGCAGCTCCTGGGCTTCAGGCTGATTCAGACCAGATGGGCCAATGGCAGGAGGTACCAGCTCCTCTAGGACTGCTCTCTTGTCCACCCCACGTTGATGCACCTGTAACCACCTCCCTGGGGGGGCAGAAGCTACCTCCTCAGGGTCAAGTACACCCTGACCATCCTCTCTGAGGCCAAGGTTCTCCAAGGACCCTCTGCAGGCCAAGGCAGGGTCTAGGGCTGGGCTCTGCCTGGGGTCCATATGGCACAAGTACCGGCCTGGCACATCCCTGTGCCTGGCTTGCCCATGGCCATGCCCAGCACCAGGTTCCTGCCGCACCAGTGACTGCTCCCTCCTGCCTGCACAGAGGGGCATGGGGCCACCCATACCTTCTTGGTCACCACCTGCCACTGCTGGCCCATCCTTCAAGCAGGCCTGCAGCATGTCTTCTTCCTGCATAAGCCTTCCCATTTGCTTCCTACAGGCAAGCTCCAGTCTTTCCTTCTCCAGGGCAGAGGACCTACATGGTTGCATCTGCTCCTCACCTGTCAGCTCCTGCAGCTTTAGCTGCTGCCTTCCACAGAGTGGGAGGATCTCCTTCCCTTTGCCCTCCCTCTGCTCCTTCTCCAGATCATGCTGCTCTATCACCTCATGGACTTGCAGCAGGTGTTTCTGCTCTTCCTTCTCCTGCTGAGGCTGCAGCGCTAAGTCCTTACAGTGGGCAGTCTGCTGGGCTTCCGTCCTTGAGAGCTTGTGGTTCAACTCAACTTCTGCCTCTTTCCTACAGAAACAGAGCATGTCACAGGCACTGTGGGTGTAGCTCCAGGCCCAGCCCTTCCCCCCAGGGTTGGAAAGGCCTCCTCAAAGTCTCTTCTTGTCCTGACTGCAAACCTCCTCTTTGCCTGACCTGTTCTGTCCCTTCATCTCCCATGCACCCCAGGGCTCCATGCATGCCCTGGGACCCTCCTTAGAGGGTCTATTGGAGGATCTCTTCAGTGGGGTTGGGTTCTACATATAGAAGCTGACATGAAGCCACTCACACAGATGACTTTTAGTGTAAGTTGATTATAATTAAATAGGATAAAATTCAGTACCTGAGTCATGCAGGCCACATGTCCAGGACTCAGTAACCACATGTGGCTCATAGCTGCCATCATGGACAGAGCAGACACAGGACGTGTCCCCTATCACAGGAAGTTCTAAGGATAGAACTTTGGTGGTCTAAAGCTTTAGTGAGCCGTGTGAATCTTGCCCACAGTCAAAACTACCCTTGAAGATTTGGAGTCCCAGCTCCAATTCTCCTTGGAGAATGGAGTCCCAGCTGAGGTGGGGGCACTAAGGGCGTGTTCTCTGCTCCTGGCCGGTGCTGGCCTGAGGACAGGACATATGGTTGTATGTGGCTCCAGCTCCAGCCTGAGGAGGGGCCATGAGCAAGAAGGTCCTCCAGATGGACAGTGCAAGATGGTGGGAGGGGCTACCCTGCACCGACCCCCCCCTGTTGCTGGTGGGGTCTAGAAGGACTTGGGTCAAGACCCTTATCACACAGCTCTGGGGTTTAAAAGAAAATAACTTAAAGCTCAGAAGAAGTACATGACTTAAAAATGACCTTTATGGTCCTCTAGGAGAGGGACAGTTCCTGTCAGGCCTTAAGGGCCTGGGGCCCCTCCACGGTGTCATCTGGAGTGCAAGGAGGAGGGAAGACCCACAGACTCAGAGGGCAGTCTGGTCTTTCACAGCACATCTCATGTATTTGAGCTACCCCCAATCATCAAGCCAAAGAAAGGGAAAGTGTACCCCACCCAGATTGGAGGGTGCATTTCCATATACAGGTGGCAAACATCCTGCAATCAGGGGGTGACTGATGCCATGTGTACTCAGCTCCACCACTGGAACTCCACTGAGCCCTACACAGCCCCTCCATGAGGAGTGGAAGTACGGTGGGCCCCTCCACTGTGAGTAGTCAGATCAGCCCTGGGTCAACGTATGGGCGTGGTCATCCCCTCCTGAGCTGGGCGGGTCCAAGACTCCCCACAAGTCACAGAGGGGCTGACTAACCAGCACCATGGCTGAAATAACTAGTCATTCACTCTATTAAGTCAGACCCATATGGACATATGGGTATTTTTCACATAACTATGATACCGTTGGATACAAAATGCCATATTCGTTTTCCAAATAAAACTTTCCTCCTCTTTGCTCATATATTTTGACCTTTTCAAGAACCTCACTAACCCAAATTACTCGTCTTTCCCATGGTTTTAGTGCTTTTATACCTTTTATCCATCTCCTCATGTGTTATATAATACAACATCCTGGAAAATTAGAATGAGATATTAAATGAAGAACATTTAAGAACCTTTGCTATCAGCGAGTCTAAGGCAGAATTCTACAAGGAATTTTAACTCCTCTACTCTAGTTAACACATTTTTAATGCAAAGGAACAATCCTTATGATCCTATTCTTTCAATGCTCACCCACCTGCCCTGAGAAAAAGCACCCCGTTAGCAGGCACTGTGATTTTGAGCAGTTTGCCTAATGCAATTTCAAATTTGGGTTCTTGGCAAGAAACCCTAGATGTGAGATCCTGAAAGGACACGGCACCCAACCTGACTCGCTGAAGCTCCTTCCGATGCCTCTGGCGCTGCTCCTGCTCCAGTGGGTCCTGTTCCTGGGCCAGCCGCTGGGCTGGGCCAGATAGCGCCTGTGCACAGCACTGTCCCAACACTGCCCTCTCTGTCAAGGGGCTGTGGGAAGCCTGCTGGAGCTGGTCCTGCAGGCCTCGGATGAGCTCCTGAGACTTCATGAGCAGCACCTCCAGGTCGGCCCTCCTGCACTCCAACACACGGACCTCAAGCCTGAAGGCCTGCTGCATTTCCTCCCTCTCCTTTGCAAAGTCCCTTCTCATCACCTCCATTTCCCTTTCATAGGAATTTACCTGAGAAGAGAAACGTGAGCAGCAAAGATAAAGAGGTCCTGAGAATGACTTACCTTACAATGTGAAACAGAAATAACGGACTTCCAGGCACAACATCCAAAGAACTGGTAGCCGAGACCCGACAAAGTGCACAGGCTTGTGAGGGTAAAGCTATGCTAAAGACAGTCAAGCCTCCCCCAGGGTGCAGTGTGGCTGTGGGCTTCTGTTGTCTTGCATAACCTTCACAAGGGCCCCAGGGGGCAGGTCCAGCAGGTGGGGAACAGAGGCTGGGACCATACCAGACCAGGTGCTTGGTCAGGCCTCCAAGGAGGGCAGAGGGTGAAACAACTGAGAGAACTGGGGAACCTTCATGAGACCAGTAGGTGACTCTGAACATCCTTGAGGCAGGAGGTTCCAGCAAATGCATCCCGGGAGCCCAGGGCACAAGTGCAAGACATGTAATCCCACCTTGCTGCTACTCTGAACTCTGACAACAAATCATGAAAACAAGTCATGGATCCTGTCCCTTAACAAAACCCACTACAATCTGTTAACGGAGCAGGAGAGAAGTTTATCTAAGAAGACAGACTCAGCCAGGGTCCTGGCCACAAGGTCACAGAGTACCCCACAAGGGGCAATCCCAGGGTTGTTTCTGCTTAGAATACAGCCAGGAGGTGTTCTTCCCCTTCAGCAGAGTGAGCAGGGTGGTCTGGCCTTGTGCAACCCTTGTGAATTCGGGTACACATAACCTCATTCCCTCCCTTAATTGGTCTTTCCTTATCTCCTGCCTACTTCCAAAGAGGGTGTGAGGCAGAATGTTCATTTTATTTTAAAATGTTTCCCCATAATCTTTTGTCCCCCGTAGCAGGCTTACTATGGGGCCCAGAGTCTAGGGCACACGTGTGCATGTGGAAACGTGCACTGCCAAGCGAAGCTTTCTAGCATGCAGCAGGAAGCCTCTCTGTGTCCCTGTGGCCACCCTCACTCCCCCTGACCTTGGTCTCCAGCTGGATCTTGAGGTCTTGGTAGTGTTCCTTCACCTGCTCCATCATTATCTCGGTTTCTAAACTCACTGGAATGCAATCACCCACAAATGAAGTGATGCCTGCAAACAAGAAGACATTTCCATTTATGACCTGCCAAGGATGCCATGGGTCTATTCCTAGCCTTCCAATCTGACATCTGGACAGCACTGAGTATTCAGCCCAGCCTTCCTCCACCATGACCCCCACCAAGCACAACCTTCCATGGGCACCTTCTGCAAAAGGAATGCAGTGCTGGTGGAGACAGCTGACCCTTGAAGGTTTCCACAAGCAATGTTATCTTGAGCTCTCAAAGTAGGAGCTCTTCAGAAATCAGGTCTCTTTGACCTAACACTCGTTCCTCAAAGATATAACCAGGAGGCTCCCTGCACGAACCATCAGGCCCTTGGATT
This sequence comes from Panthera leo, assembly GCF_018350215.1. Classification (NCBI taxonomy): domain Eukaryota; kingdom Metazoa; phylum Chordata; class Mammalia; order Carnivora; family Felidae; genus Panthera; species Panthera leo. The sequence continues at coordinate 49,999,462 of NC_056681.1, forward strand.
CCCTAAAAGATGGCATACATGGTACTTTTACTACCCCCTGAATTCTGTTCCCGGATGATGCCAGGTACCCTGAGGAACTGGGAAGACAGACAAGGCACAGACTAACTTCTGGAGCAGTCAATGCTTTATGATGAGGCAGTATGAGCCTATTTCTTCAATCTTTTTATCTTAGCTCCTCCGTTTTCTTGGAGACTCTATGTTACTTACTTTTATATGATAATAATATGGAGTTTCAACAAATACATTAGGCATGGTAAATACTCATGGAGCAAAGCTTCTGACAGATCACAGGAAAGAGGACATAAGCGACTGCTTGTTCCAGATGACTTTTCTCACAGACCAACAATGTCAGATGTCCTTGCAGCTCATTTTGTGAGGCACCCATAGAACCACAAGCACCACCAGCACCCCCTGGGGCACCAGGCATTCCCAATGCTGTGTGTGTTGAGAGGCACACCAAAGAGTTGACTCAGAATGTGGGTTTTGGCTACTGCTCAGGTTTCATCTGTGTTGGTCTGGGGCTGGGAAAGTGAAGGGAAATGACACACCCCTTAACTATTTTCCATGAAAACAAGTGACAGACTGAGAACCATGTGGTTGAGAGAAGTCAGGACAAGCACCTTAGGAAAGAAAGCAGCCTCTCCCTTGACAGCCAGAGCTGCCACATGGTTTTGGCTGAGCAGGCCTGGGTGAAGGAACACCAGGCTGGAGTGGCTCCAGCTGGAAGCACTAACGGCACAGCCACCGTGATCCACACAGCCCTTCCCCCAAGACTCCCCTGTGGCAGCAGACAGACCCCCCCTCCTTTGAAGGGACTGATGGAAACTGTGATCAGATGCGGGGGGTGGGGGGTGGGGCAAAGGGAAAGAGAAAGGGCTTTGGTGGGCAGATCAGTGATGACATAAAGCCAGAGGCTGCCTTTCAGTGCCACAACCCAAGGTCTTCTGGACAAGGGCCACCCAAGGTACAGGACACTAGCTCTGCTGCAACCTGGGTTACAAGTTGGTGGCTCTTGACAAAGGTTCCATGCTCTGTGTATCCCGGGCTCCTTTCCAGGGACAAGTTCCTCCCTGTGGTCAGGCTGCCCACCTAGCCACGTGTAACACTTACCTGAGGATGTGATAATGTCCAGTGTGCTGGCCATACCCCAACACCTCCCAGCTGAGGGCTGTAGACTACAAGTCATGGACTTGGAGCCATTAGACTCCACTAAAGAAGGCCTAAAGGGGCCGAGGAAGCTGGACCCACATGCACAGAAAGCCCCACTCAGCTCCTCTTGGAGGGTCCCATGTTGGCTCTCTTAGGTACAAACTTTTTTTCTGTTTTATGAAGTAAACAGCTTTAGGACAATATGGTAGCTCTGAGTGCTCTCAGGATTGCAGATGAGAACAAGACGCTCTCTGAGGGGCTGACTCTGCCTTGATACGCGGTCAGTGGAGGCAGCCAAGTGGCCAGAGGTAGGGAAGTCCTGGCGGTCCCCTTGTGTACTCCCACCAGCAGCAGCATGCATGGAGCCATGGGCACCATGTGAACTTGCATGCTGCCTACTGCACACAACTGTAAGGAAAGGCGGCAACCAGCCAAACCCACCCTGTCCTCCAGATGAACCACGGAAACCTCAGGGACAGCTGGGGCATCTGAACCCCCACCCCACCCATTCTGGTCTCTAGTAGGAGGCAACAAGTTAAACACAGGGCACTGAGGTCTCTTGGTGTTTGGAGCTTGTCCCAAACCTCACAGGCTGAAGAGTTGGGGAGCAGGAAGACTTGATCTTTTTCAAGTGATACCTTCAGCATCAGCTCTGTGCATGGGTACCAAGGTACCAAGGCCCCACCCCACCTTGACCCTTTCCACACATTCCAGGCAGTAAACATCAGCCCTATTCTGCCATGGTCCATGTGAGGCCTCTGTGAATATTGGAAGTCCCTGATGCATTTCACACAATCTAGCACTTACCCTGAGAGCTGTTACAGACCTAAGACCTGACCTCATGCTCTGTATGACCCCCAGCCTCTCCTCTCCTCCCCTCCCTTCCCTAAATGACTGTGTCCAACCATGCTGAATGATCACCCTGGGACATCTCTATGGATCCTCCCCACGACCCAAGAGGCTTACTAGGTCATGCCTGTCCTGAGGTCACTACAAGGTCATCATAACTTCACCATCTCTACCTAAATGGTAAAACCTTCACCCTCTTCTTCCCTTGAGGCTCTGGATATTGTCCCTGGCCTTGGGTTATAGGCCATTCTCCCAAATGTGCTGGTCCAAAGGGGCTCATGACCCTCTGGAAGCCTGACATGCTGTGGAGCTGGCCCCACCTATAGAGTGCCCCTGGATCAGGGGGCAGCTCATGCAGTGGGGGCAGACAGATATCCATTGCCACCAGCCCCTGCTCTCCCACAGCAGGAGTACACAATCCCTTACCTCCCAGGACTGGGCTCCTACCTGTTGGGCCATGTCCAGAGAGCAGCCGTTCCTCTGGCTGTGCATGGGGACGGCCCCGCCAACTCGGAGGCAGCTGTGCCCGCAGGCCTTCCAGTGCAGTTTGCAGCTCGTCGTTGTGGTCCTGCAGGTCCTACAGAGCAGAGCCAGACACCCCCTGCAGCCAATATGGCCACCTGAGGAGTGGTGAGGAGCACAGCAGTATGGAGCTGGCCCCCCCAGGGAGCAGCCAGGTGTCAGGCCCTGACTTCCAGCACACAACACTTAAACTGTATTCTAGCTTCCTAATGACAGGTGAGCCTAACGAAGGCAGGGGCCACTTCCTGACTTTCTTATGCTCTGCACCACTTTCAACCACTGGATACATGGGAGGGGCTAAGAAAAAAAAAAGACTGGAGTGGAAATTGAGGAGTAATGTAGAAAATACAGAGAACCATTAATATTTGAAACTCTAGTGGTTTAAGACCATAATGATGTTGTGACATGGGTGTGAGACAGCACTGTCTGGGATGTGTCCTGGGATTCTTTCCTTTCCTGTTGTTGAATTTCCAAGGGTTCTTTCTACAGCTACTGAGAAAAGAGGATACCAGGTGTTTCAGACCAAGGGCCACAAAGAAAAATGACTGTGTCAAACAGAAAGGATGGTGGGTGAGCATGCACATAGGTGGATGTGAGGGGATTTGAGGAGGAAGGGTCATGAAAGCTTCAGAGCAAGGGTCTCATTTATAACCAGCATAATTTTGTCCACACTTGAATGAAACACATCTCAACAAGCACACCCTGTCATCTGACTTTTAAAGGGCTAGAAAGGGTAGAGTTTATAGCTGCCTTCCTAGATGGTCCCACAGCTGCATGTGTTACCACATCCACTCATGACTCTGGATCTAAGTCCTCCTTCCCTGGAACCCCGGTGGGCCTGTGACTGACTAACCTGGAGGATAGCACAAGTGATGCTGTGTCTTCCAAGGATGCAGCTTTCAGCCATCTTCTTCTTTTGGGACACTCCCAAAAGTGCATCCAAGGCCACATGGAGAGGATTCAGGGCCCAGCCCATGGCATACCTCTCACAAGGCTCCACACATCCCTCCTTTGTCTTGTCTTTTTTTTTTTTTTTAATTTTATTTTGTTTTATTTTATTTTTATTTTATTTTTTAAATATGAAATTTATTGTCAGATTGGTTTCCATACAACGCCCAGTGTTCATCCCAACAGGTGCCCTCCTCAATACCCATCACCCACCCTCCCCTCCCTCCCACCCCCATCAACCCTCAGTTTGTTCTCAGTTTTTAAGAGTCTCTTATGTTTTGGCTCCCTCCCTCTCTAACCTCTCTTTTTTTTTTCCTTCCCCTCCCCCATGGTTTTCTGTTAAGTTTCTCAGAATCCACATAGGAGTGAAAACATGGTATCTGTCTTTCCTTGTATGACTTATTTCACTTAGCATAACACTCTCCAGTTCCATCCATGTTGCTACAAAAGGCCATATTTCATTCTTTCTCATTGCCGTGTAGTATTCCATTGTGTATATAAACCACAACTTCTTTATCCATTCATCAGTTGATGGACATTTAGGATCTTTCCATAATTTGGCTATTGTTAAGAGTGCTGCTATAAACACTAGGGTACAAGTGCCCCTATGCATCAGCACTCCTGTATCTCTTGGGTAATTCCTAGCAGTGCTATTGCTGGGTCATAGGGTAGATCTAGTTTTAATTTTTTGAGGAACCTCCACACTGTTTTCCATAGTGGCTGCACCAGTTTGCATTCCCACCAACAGTGCAAGAGGGTTCCTGCTTCTCCACATCCTCACGAGCATCTGTAGTCTCCTGATTTGTTCATTTTAGCCACTCTGACTGGTGTGAGGTGGTATCTGAGTGTGGTTTTGATTTGTATTTCCCTGAGGAGGAGCGACATTGAGCATCTTTTCATGTGCCTGTTGGCCATCTGGATGTCTTCTTTAGAGAAGTGTCTATTCATGTTTTCTGCCCATTTCTTCACTGGATTATTTGTTTTTTGGGTATGGAGTTTGGTGTGTTCTTTATAGATTTTGGATACTAGCCCTTTGTCCGATATGTCATTTGCAAATATCTTTTCCCATTCTGTTGGTTGCCTTTTAGTTTTGTTCCTCTCTGTTTTCTGAACGCTATTTGAGTTTCCTCTCCAAGCAGCTCTCACTGAATAAACCTAACCTTCATAAAACTGGTCCTATCAGCCATCGCCTGGTCTGTAACTGCATCTCCCCTGGAGAAGAATCCTCTTATTGGCAATTCTAGGCAGCAGGAGAAGGGACAGGCTCTGCATAGATGCTGTAAGACCCTTCACAAAGGGTCACTGTACCTCATGCAGAACCTCCTGGGCAAATATAAGAGTTTCCCGACGGAAAGAGCAACTCTGGGGGGAAAAGGGTGGGGCTAGCAAGTTAGAGCTTTGGTGCAAGTCTGCAGAGCAGAGCATGTACACAGCCTGGTTGCTGACACAGCCTGTGATCACTGCTGCTCTAGCTTTGGCATATCTAAGATGGCAGTGCTCACCACACAGGCCACCAAGCAGCTCAGGTATGGTCAGTCTGAACCAACATGGCTGTAGCCTAAAATCTACACTGAATTTCAAAGACTGGATTCCAAAAACAGGATGTAAAATATCTCATTAAAAATTTGCTTATATTGGGGCACCTGGGTGGCTCTGTCGGTTAAGTGTCCAACTCTTGATTTTGGCTCAGGTCATGATATCACAGTTTCATGAGTTCAAGCTCCACATCTTGCTCTGCACTGACTGTGGAGCCTGCTTGGGATTCTCTCCTCTCCCCCTCTCTCTGCCCCTCCCCCCACTCATGCTCTGTCTCTGTCAAAATAAATAAATAAACTTAAAAAATTGCTTATATTGATTATATGTTGAAATGATAATTGTGTGGATATAATGGATTAAATGTTACTAAAATTATTTCTTTTTATATTTTTCAGTATGCCTACAGAAAAACTTAAAATTACATGTGTACCTTGTATTGAGTATTCTGAGAATATACACACATCCCATAAATTCAGCAGTACCAGAAAACAGGTTCTCTTAGGTGCTATGCTAGCCATAGACTTCTTTGCTCTCAAGACAGAGCAGGGATGTGCTCAGTTCTAACTGATGAGGGTGACATGTGCCATCCTAGGCACCAGCCATGGGCTTCAGCTCTATACAGTGGGTGTCTGGTGGGGCTGGGGAACCAGGTGCCTGTTTATTTTCACATAGAATCACATTTACTGGGTGTGCCTATGGGTGCCAAAGACAGTTATAGGGCATTATTGCACCAGCCAGGAAAGGCAACAAGGCCATTGCCTGATATGACAGCATGAAGGGTGCAAGGGGAGGGTGGGATTTCAACAGCAGCACTGGAAAGTGCCAGAGAGGAAGATGGTGCCAGCAGGTTGGCTGGGACTACAAGCTGGGCCTGAGTATGCATATATATAAGTGGGGGAAGGAGGGGGGGCAGATAAAAAACCACCTAAGATGGGCAATAGTGGGGACATCTGTTAGGGGTTGTTGTGTGTCTCAATCCATTCGGGCTTCTATAACAAATTTCCACAGACAGGGTTCATAAGTAACAGAAATTTAGTTCTCATAGTTCTGAAACTAGAAGTCCATAATCAAGGTGCTGACAGATATAGTGTCTGGTGAGGGCTTCCTTGTTGGTAGTTGGTGGTCTTTTCCTGTCCCATGGTGGAACAGATGGGGGAGTTCTCTGGGGTTCCTTATACAAATCACTAATACCTTTCACTGGGCTCCACCCTCATGACCTAATCGTCCCCAAAGGCCCTACCTCCTAACATTGTCACACTGGGAGCACAAGCTACAACATAAGAACTTGAGGAAACACAAGCATTCCATCTGTAACAGTGTGGAAATGAGGGAAGGGAAAATCTGCCTTTGGGGTGTCTGACCAAGGACACACTCCTCCATTATAGTGTCCACCCAAAGCAACAGCAGAAACATGAAATCACAGAGAACACTGATTAACATTCACACTCCCCTTTAATCAAAGGCAGCCTCGCCAACAAAATTAAGATTGAGAAAGACATAACAAAAAGCTAAAATGACAGTTAAATAGGGAGAGGATTTGGCAACAAGGGAAAGCACAGTCTCACTGCTAACAAATATCCTGGTTACAAAGTACAGGGAAACACAGAGCAGTGACTTTGGAAAGGTTGGGTGACACACCGCGGGGAAGGTTGAAAGTTGCCTCTACCTCTGGAGACTGACTCTAAAAACACCATTAGCCAGGGGGGCTCCTGGGTGGCTCAGTTGGTTAAGTGTCCCAACTTCGGCTCAGGTTATGATCTCACTGCTCACGAGTTCGAGCCCCGCATCAGGCTCTGTGCTGACAGCTTGGAGCCTGCTTTGAATTCTGTCTCCATCTCCCTGCCCCTCTCCTGCTCATGCTTTCTGTCTCTCTAATATAAAATAAAACATAAAAAATTAAAAATAAATAAAAATAAAACACCATTAGCCAGAGGCAGTGACCCTCCAGTAGCAAAGAGCAGAGGAACAGGACGCCTATGGCTTATAGGAGAACACCAAGGGCCAACTGATAGATGCAGAATGGGTACTGGGCTTGGGAAATCATTATTTTGCAGCCATCATGGTAAAGACTGGATACTATCCAATTGGATATTAAATCCAGGGAAAATTTTGATGAAGAACAGGATGTTTATGTCATTTTTAAGTGTCTCCCTACTGATTGCTTATTAGTTGCATGGGAGAAAAAAAACAGTAACTATACAATGGGGAAATTAGGCAACACCTTAACATCACCTATGCTGTCTGGCTGAGAACACATAATCTTAATTTAATACAAAAGAAATATCAGAACAACACGAAATAAGAATGTTTAAAAATCTCTCTTTAAAAATATCCATGTCAGAGACAAAGAAAAGGCTGTGGGAATGTGCTGGAAACTGTTAGGATTTAACACCCAAGGTGATGGTTTTGGAGGCCGGGACTTTGGGAGGTGATAGGATCATGAGGTCTACTAGAACCCTTGGGTCATGAGGGATTAGTGCCCTGTTGTTCGAGATCCCAGAGAAATCCCTTGGAGGCAGCCTTTCCATCTGTACCAGGAAGAGAGCTCTCACCCAATACCAAACCACAAGCCTGACTCCGAGCTAAGGGAATTTCTAGTAGAAGCTTCTGCCTGTCTTACCTTTTAGGAACTAAATTCCTAGAGGCTTCTGCCTAGCTGTCAATCTCACCTTTTATTTTATTTTATTTTACTTTATTTTTTATTTTTTTAATGCTTATTTTTGAGAGACAGAGACAGAGAGAGAGAGAGGGAGACACAGAATCTGAAGCAGGCTCCAGGCTCCAAGCTGTCAGCACAGAGCCCCACATGCGGGGCTCAAACTCACAAACTGTGCAATCATGACCTGAGCCGAAGTCAGATGCTTAACTGACTGAGTGTCTGACTCTTGTTTTCGGCTCAGGTCATGATCTCACAGTTTTGTGGGTTCAAGCCCGCATCGGGCTCTGTGCTGACAGCACAGAACCTGCTTAGAATTCTCTGCCTCCTTCTCTCTCTGCCCCTCTCCCTCCCATTGGCGCCTGAGGTCTCCATCTCTCTCAAAATAAACTTTAAAAAAATTTTAAAAACAAACTAACAAACTGCTAGAAAAAGAAACACTGGGATGCCTGGGTGGCCCAGTCAGTTATGTATCCCACTTGATTTCAGCTCAGGTCATGAACTCACCGTTTATGAGATCAAGCCCCATGTTGGGCTCTGCACTAACAGTGTAGAGCCTGGTTGAGATTCTGTCTCTCCCTCTCTGCCCTTCCCGGGCTCATCCTCACAATCAGTCAATCAATCAATCAGAAAAAAACAAAAACAAAAAACAAAACTTGAGGAGGCCAGAGTGCAGACAGCAGCACTTTCAACAATAGCCAAATTATGGAAAGAGCCTAAATGTCCATCAACTGACGAATGGATAAAGAAGATGTGGTTTATATATACAATGGAATACTACTTGGCAATGAGAAAGAATGAAATCTGGCCATTTGCAGCAACATGGATGGAACTAGAAGATATCATGCAAAGTGAAATAAGTCAGTCAGAGAAAGATAGATACCATGTTTTCACTCATAAGTGCATCTTGAGAAACTTAACAGAAGACCATGGGGGAGGGGAAAGGGAAAATAAAAGTTACAGAGAGGGTGGGAGGCAAACCATAAGAGACTCTTGTATACTGAGAACAAACTGAGGGTTGATGGGGGGTGGGAGAGAGGGGAAAGTGTGTGATGGGCATGGAGGAGGGCACTTGTTGGGATGAGCACTGGGTGCTGTATGGCAACCAGTTTGTCAATAAATTATATTTAAAAAAAAAGTGGACAGTTACCTCAGCCTCATTATAATGTGAAAATCCCTCTCTGAATATTGATCCCGAGCCCCAGTAAAAGGAGCCTGCTGCTTTCCCTTGTTTGGCTGTTTTAATTGCTCCCCATTATCTCCCTATTCCTACAAATAAAGCAAGCTTGTGAGGCAGCTCCACTGGCGTAGTCTCTGTCTGCATCTCACCAAAGGAGCAGGCCCACTTGAGTTCAGTACACCACCTCCAGAACTGTGGGAACTAAATCTGGTTTATAATTTCCCCATCTATGACGTTTTTGTTGTAGCAGCCCAAACAGCCTAAGACATAATGTTTCAGACTGAAGGACCTTACACAGACAACTAAAGGCAACATCTGACCCTACAATGGATCCTGTAGGTTAACTAACAAAACTGAAATACAACCAGTAGGTTAAGGTATTGTATCTGTGGGAATCATGAAGTTAGTAAGTGTGTCACAGTTAGGTGGAATGGGAAGCTGGGTCTTCTGGAAGAAAAGCCCAGATTTCTGGCTTTTGCACATTTCTGTGGTGTAAATAACTCTCACAAGAGCTGATTTCAAGCTATCAAAGGTTTATCAAGAAGCTGGCAAAACTCCTGAACACTGAACAATCAACTCTGTGCACATGCACACCACTGCAAGGAAGCAGGACTAAGCCTGTTCTTCGGAAATGTGTACTGAGTGTAGAGGGGTGGAGTGGCCCCGTGATGCATGTCACTCACCCTGAGATGTTCAGAAAATAACTGTGTATACATATTCATATCCATACACAGCACACAAGTGAGCAAACATGCAACGAGCACATGGAGTAAAATGTAAACAACAGGTGAATATGGGCAAAAGGTATCCAGATGTCCCTGCCACTGTTTTCACTTTTGTAACTTCATGTATTAGAAATTAATTTCCAATGAAAAGTTTTCTTAATGCTCTAAATGTTACTGTGAAACAATCAAAAATATTTTTAAAAATGGAAAAAGCAAATATCTGAATAAATAAACACTAATATGTTCAATATTTCTGATGTTTCAAGAAGTCAAATTTTAAGAACCAAAAGTGAAATTAGTAACAGAGTCCCATGAAAGAAAGATGGATTTATGGGTGTTTGAAAGATTCAGTGGACTAAAGTAACGTATTAACTGATGGTTAGTTACAGGCTCTAAGTCCAGGCAACAAGCTTAAAGGGAGGGAGGAAACACAACATGTGACTGCAATCCCACCTGCACAACAGACCCTAACACATGCCAGCAGGAGGTTCAGGAGGAGGGTGACACAGCTGACAAACACAGGATTTCAGTAGGGTACCCTGGCTTCGGGTTTGGAGCAGAGGAAAAGAGCACAGGGCAGGAAACAGTGGGTCATGTCACACTCCAGAACAGCATGGGCTCACCTTTATCCTCTGGTGTTGCCAAAGCAATGTATAGCAGGAACAAAGTCAATTCTGACTTTAATTTGGAGGGAGATCATTAAGAAGTGAATTGATCATAGACCCTTAATAACAAACAATAATGTTTTATCTGTTGGGGTCCTGGATCATTTTAAGAGTGTGACAGGGGTGTGATACGTTTCAGCACCACTGACCTATTGTTCACCACCTATGCCTTGCTCTGCGGTGTCTCTAACTAATGCATGGTCCTTGGTAGGTTTGGCTACCTGCATGGTGCCTGGAAACACTGAGGGGGGCTTCAGAACTGGTGCCAGTCTATCAGCCTTGGCCAGCCTGTGGGGGGCTCAGCATGGGCACCACACAGGCAAGTTGGGTCACCTCTCCTTGAAGAACATGAAACTTGGGAGGATCCATTAGTAGAACACAGGCTGAGATCACAGGCTCCACTTGCTCTGCTCATACACGGATGCTCCTGCTGACCCATACTGGACTATCCTTCATGTGGAGGTCAGGAATGTGGGCCACTATGAATGACAGGCCACTCCCAGGCAGGAGGGTGAAGTATGAGGCCTACACACCACCACCCAGGTGTGAACCAGTCAGACCCTGATAACTTGCACCATCCACCCATCTCATGGGCTCTAACACCCCACTCTTAGCAAGCACGGCCAGGTGAAGGCTGCGCAGCCTTCTGGCACCAGATCTCTGGAGGGCCAAGCTCTCAGAACCTTCCCCAGCACCATTGCCCTTGCTGTAAAGTGGGCTGGATGGTTCAGGGCAGGGGTGCATGAAGACCCCATGCACCAAAGACAAAAGCAATGTCCCAGTGCAAGACAAAGTAAATGTGATGGCTTGGGATGGCAAAGGGGGCCAGGTGGGGCACATACCCGGCACTTGAGCTCGTATTCCTTTAGGACCTCTACAAACCGCTCCTCCTGGGCCAGGAGCTCTGTACTCTGTGGCTCCAGCTGAAAGTCAGACCCACACAGAAAAATGATAGGACCTCAGACCAGGTAGAATGTGTGCTGTCACCCCATCATGCTCCTCCCACTAGGCTCAGCATCTCCAGGTACAGCCTTCCATCCCTCCTCCTCCTCCCTCCCTTCATTTAAAATATCTCAAGGCAGAAGGATGCTCTGAATTTATGGAAGGTGGTCATACTCTCAACTGGAGTCTGGGGTGCATTCCTACCTCAGCTGCCTGGGATGCCCCCTGCCTGGACCTCTCCATGCAGCACCTCCACTCCCCTCCTTCTCCCAAAGTGATGGGCAGGGCCAGATGGAGGGCCTCATGGTAGGCATGGAGCTCTCTTCTGTGCCCCCCACCACTGAGAACCTATCACTGGGGTCTGTACACATGGTGCTGGCGAGCCCTGGCTCTGTCACTAAAAGATCAGCACCCCTGCACTGCAACGGAGAGGAAGAAAACAGAAGGAAGGTCAATCTGCTGATTTTTCTCTCCATTCTGGAATTTAAGTAAGAAAAAACAATTCAGTCACCTATGGATTCAAGTCCCTGACACTTTTTACCCAGTAACCAGAGACTCAGAATCAGCAAAAGGACTTGCCTTGTCCTTCAACACAAATTCCAGGTCATTCTGCAATTTCAAGACCAGCTTCTCTGATTCCGAAAGCTTTTCCACAACTTCAATAATCTCCTTCTGTAATCGACTGTTTTCCTACAAGACAAAACCAGCAGTTTACCGGGCTTTGGGAGTGGAGGACAGAGCTATCAGCAGCTTATCTCCCCTCTGCATCAAAAACTTATTTCTAGCAGTACTCCCAATCAGGGAAGAAACCTGCAAATGCAGGTGTCTGCTGCTCACTGATTGCAGGAGAGGAGGCTGTGCTGGGGAACCAACCCCACAGAACCCCTCACCAGTGCTCGTCGCTTTCCTCACTGCTCTTACTTCTCCCACCCCCAGTGCTCAAGAAGGCTATGAGTAACACAAGAGGCTGGGGGCAATCCTTTCTGAGCTGTTTTCTGAATGAGGGATTTGAAACTACACACTTATAGTTCAGATGTCCAGCAGGGGAGGAAGGCAGTGCCCACAGACATGGAAAATCATGGAGAAGAGCAGTAAGGACACGGTGTGGGCAAGGGCCCAGCTTCTCCCCCAGGCAGACAGAGACCAGGCAGATGTGGAAAGAATCTGCAGGCTCTGAGTTAGGAAAAGAAGAGGAAGGCAGGAGCAGAGGATGGACCAGGGAACACCTCACTGGATGGAATTAAATCCTGGGTGGCTGTGGATCACAGGACACTCACCAAAGCCCAGAAAACTCCCTCTGCTTCAGACCACACACCCAGGACTCCCAAAGAGTGGGCTTTAGGTTTTGGTCTTTGGCTGACCCCACAGATGCTCTGGTTTCCAGGGGGTGCAGCAAAGTTGGCCGCCGCCACTGACCCTCCATGACCATCATCCCCCTGACCCAGAGCAGAGAGTAAGAGCCCCACAGGTCTCAACCTGTCCTGGTGCCCCCACAACCAGAGAGAAGGAAGGGGTAATGCGTCTTGTGGAAAAGCCAGGACCCTTCTTGCTTTGGCTGAGAAATGTCCTATCTTTGTGGCTGCAGCAAATGTTCCTTAGTTGGAAATCGCAGGCATTTCCCTCCCACAGAAATGTAATAAGGTCACTAGGAGGTATTCAGTCCCTGACCAGGAAAATGTGGGATGTGGGAGGATGGACCCTCAGGCAACCTCATGTCTTTCCATGCAGGATGTCCTAGGGAGACACAGCTCCCCACCTACCTTCAGGGCCAGAGTCAGCTTCCCACGTAGGTTGGCCTCCTCGCCCCGCAGACGCTCCAGGTCCTTCTCCAGCACAGCTGTCTGTCTGCAGGTCTGCTCCCAGAGCAGCTCACGTTCCCTCTCCACCTCAGACCGCAGGAGGCTCAGCCTTTCCTGGTACCCCTGCTCCAGGTGTCTGCATGGTACACAAGGAATATGTCATGTTGGGTCCCAAGGGGCACCGCCTAGGCCCATACTGACCCCCGTCTCTCCAGGGACATCTCCCAAGCAACATGGCCTTTCTTCCTTGGAACCTTCCAGCCCACAGCACTTGGCCACACTGTCTGGTACTCCATTGTTCCTGCTTGACAGAAGGGGTCACTGAACCTCAGCTAAGCTGCAGATGTTGTAAGGGCAGGGGCCCTGCTTTAAATCCCGCCCTACCCTGGGTCTGGTGGTGGATGCCCCACTCAGGGCTGGGGAAGGTGACAAGGGATGCAAGCAGGTCCCTGGACCCTCTGGAGTGAGCTAGCGAATGCTTTCTGGGAGTACACCTCTCTAATGCCCTCTGCCTTTCAGCCGCCTTCCACACCACAGCAGCCATCAAATGCCTTGGATAACCAAATGCGCACAAACGTAAGCCTCTAGTGCAGGACTCAGGCAACATAAAACCTGGGGACAGTGAATCCCAAAGCAATCAGAGGACAAGGTAGGAGGCATTTTTTTTCACCTCAGTTTCTGCCTTACTCTTTTTAAAGAACCAGTTCTATCAGCAGAAAAAAGTGCCAAATCTTAGTTTTATCACTGAAACAACCACTTAGCAGGATCTCTCAAACCAAGTCTCTCTAGACTGAAGATGAGCAAAACTCGTACTTCAGCAGAGAGCTTGGCAACATTAATAATTAAGAAGAGAACACTGAGGGACACCTGGGTGGCTCAGTCGGTTGAGCGTCCAACTTCAGCTCAGGTCAGGATCTCGCAGTTTGTGGGTTCGAGCCCCGTGTCGGGCTCTGTGCTGACAGCTCAGAGCCTGGAGCCTGTTTCAGGTTCTGTGTCTCCCTCTCTCTGCCCTTTCCCACTCATGCTCTGTCTCTCTCTATGTCCCTCAAAAATGAATAAATGTTAAAAAAAATTAAAAAAAAATAAGAAGAAGAGAACACTGGGGGCTTGTCCTCCAGCCCCTCCAGACAGTCTGGACTTTCATTCTCATCCCAAAACTTTAAGGAAAGAAATGGAGGGAAAGGAAATGGAGAAAGGGCAGCTGTTACTTAGGGGAAAATAGTAAGATGAATCTAGCTAAGTAACACTCCACAAACTTTTGGGGTAATTTTTTAAAAATACTTATTTGACCATACCACTCCACTCTTTAAAAACTTGTGAAATATCCAGCAAAAGGAAAATGGATAAATAAGATATGGTAGACCCACATAACAGGATGCTCTGTGGCCATCACAAAAGCATATGTGATATAATACCATTTTGTAAATAATTAGGTACATGGGAAAAAAAAGTGAATGACATAAAAAATGCCAGGAGTGATAATTTCTGGGTGAAACTTCTGCTTTTATTTTTACTTTTACCTGCATTTTCTATAGTGAATGTGTATCATTTATTACTTTTGCAGTTAAGAAAAACCAAATACAGCCATAAAAGCCTCTTCTAGAAATTCCTGATAATGCTCCAGTACTCATGGGGCAAAATGCAAACTCATGGGGCCTTCACGTGTCCCTTCACCAGATTCTCAGACCGAGATAAAGTTTTTGAGTTTGTGATTCTTTGACCCCAGGAAGGACATCATAAAATTATTCCCATATGGTTGGGAGAGAATCAAGCCTAGCACACTGTGACTGAAGCAAATCAGTTTTCCGTTACTCAAACTGATCATCTCAAATCAATTTACATTTAGCTCTTGGACACAATTCTTGAAAAAGGAGTTTTCTCCCGTGAATAATATTAACCAAGGGCTGGGAGGTTGCAGTACAGGCTGTCAGCAGAGGAAGGTTGTGTGGGAGTCAGACTGCTCCAGAGTCTAGAGAGGTCCCTGTGGGCCCCTCTCACCCAGGGTCCCAGTGAGGCTTCAACTCAAGGTCTCAGTGGTGCCAGATCAGTCCCACTCCTGCTCAGGTGGGATCCCAAGTCTCCAAGTCAGTAGTGAGTCTAACAACACACTGTTAGAAGAGCCATGAGGAGGAAAGGGGAAGTACTGAGAAAGGAAAAAAGCTCTGTTGGCTTCTTCCAAGGTTCCTTCAGCTCCTAATTTGCAGTAATAGTCTCACTCTGTGGAAACCCATGCTGACCTCATCTCCTATTTTGTGAAGTCAGGGAACTAAGGAGGCTATGACAGGTGAGCAAAATCATACATCTGTAGCTACAAGAACCAACACTCTGAACGTTCTTTTTTTTTTTTTTTTTTTTAACGTTTATTTATTATTGAGAGACAGAGAGACACAGAGTGTGAGCAGGGGAGGGGGCAGACACAGAATACAAAGCAGGTTCCAGGCTCTGAGCTGTCAACACAGAGCCCGATGCGGGGCTTGAACTCACAAACTGTGTGATCATGACCTGAGCCAAAGTCGGTCACCCAACCAACTGAGCCACCCAGGCACCCACACTCTGAACATTCTAATTTCACCTGCGGGAACGCGCTCAGCAAGAAGGGGTGAGCAGGGCGGCTTGCGGCTGGATGCCACAAGGGAATCAGCTAAACAGAGACAGTCAATTGCTGACAAGAGACAAACTGCAGTTATTTCCTAACTAAACGCTCCTTTGTGATAAACACCACCCATGCTCCACACTGAGATAAGGGAGGCTCAGCAAGGCCACAGTCAGCACATCCACACAGAAGTCAAGGTGTCCATTGCCGGTCTCCCCACCCTGGGCTCCTCGGCCTTACTGACACCTCCTTATAAAACCATGTTTATTTATTTTTCTCAGGTTTGATTGGAAGTATTTTTGAAAATTTGGTGAAAGGATCCTTAATGTTTGGGTTTCCTGAACATTCCCATTATCTTGGGAGAGTCTTTTGTGCAGGAGTGTTGGAAGTGAGTATGCATGTGTGCACACTTGTACACACACACGTGTACTCTCTCACACTCATGCCCCTTGACACCATCTCTTGCATACTCCTTCTCCACACCAGGCAGAAGTAGGTGTGGACATCCAATGGTGAGCAGACGAGGATCTCAGCCTGTTGCATTCAGCCTTCCCCAGCCACCCCCAGGAAGGAAAGGCCGATTCTAGAGTCCCACAGACTCAGATGTGTGGCTCTGCTCCATGCAGAGCCTGCTCCCCCACAGACTAGGAGTAACAGCCACAACTCTCCCTTGGATCCCTGAGTACAAGGATCCTGTGGGAAGGTGAGCTGATGGGGTTCATGTGCTAACTCAGGTTGGCAATATGTGACTCCAGGTGACCCCAGCCTGGGAAGGTGATGAGCTCTCTACCCTGCAGTGCTCCTCCTGCATAATGGTCTGTTCTCACACTTCTAATACATGGCAAGCCAGGGCCTCACACTCTCTTATCTTGGGGACAGTACAGGACAAAGAGAGAGGAGACCTGGCTTCAAATTTTGGGCCACACTTGTTGCATGATTACAGGCAAGCTACTGCACTGCTGCAAGCCTCAGTTTCTTTAGCTGAAAAATGGGGCTAAAATGGCCTGTTTGGGGTAACTATGGCTGGTAACTCAGGTGACACTTGGCATACAACAGGAGCACCACAACAGTAACAGTAGTTTCACAGGCCAGAAGCTCCTTCCTGGAGGGCCGATCGGCTCCTCAACCCCGAGATCTCTGGCTGCACAGTGGAGGCACACTGTGTCTCTGGTGAAGATGAACTGGAATGGGCTCTTGGGCTTCAACCCCACTGTTTAGTTGGACTGGCCCCATGTGGTCATGAAAGCCCCCATCTGCTGTGGCCACCTAGCAGACCTGCAGAGCCCCAGGAAAGCTGGCTGCACCCCAGGATACCTCCAATCCCTCCCAGTGTGAGCCATGAGGCCCTGGGGTAAGGACTTTGTAACTGACTGTGATAGTCCCCAGGCATGACAGGAGCAAGCCTTCCTAGGGATGGTGCTCAGAAGCCTGCAGTAAGGCAGGTGGGAGCAGGTAAATGTCCCTGTGAAGGCTATTATGCTGCCCAGCCAGGGCCATGTAAAAGGGGCTTCATGTACATCACGCTACAAGACCCACACACACTGCCAATAGGGCTGGTGTAAGAAAAGTGTTACCTTCAAATGCTACAACCACACAAGACAGGGAGAGGCAACATCCCAGAGGCACAGGAATGAGATGGCTTGTCACAAGCTCTCAGACATCTGCTTGCTGAAACCATACATGCCACGTGAGTTATTACTTCTCTTTCTCATACATTTCGCAGAGGCCCACTCTCCACTAACCCATAGGCATGAGATGCGCCCGGTGGCTGCATGCACCAGGACCTGTTAAGAGCTCAAAAACACTGACCTGTGCCCTCCTGTGCAGAGGATGGTCTTTCACCATTCCCATTTCACAGATGAGGAACCTCAAGGACTCTGTCCACCCAGGATCACAGCAAGGGCTGTTGAGGGAGAATGAGGAGGGGAGGCTGGCAGCCCTCCTGTGCCCCCACCACTAGCACTGCCAAAAGCTGAGTGTACCACACTGGTTTTTCCACAGCACACACCCTTTGCTATACTTGAGGAGACACCTTCAAGTGACAAAAGCTTTGAGAAAGTAAATAACCAGCTAAGCTCTGCCAGGGATGCCTAGCATAGACTGTACACCAGAGTGGGGTGAAAATCTCCTCTTTGCCTGCTCCAGCCTGGGAGATCCTCAGGGGCTGGATTTCTTCACATTTTGGCTAATAAACCAGAGAATGGGTTTTGTGTCCATAAAAAAAAGATCAGAAATCCTTTCCTCTGATCTGCCCAGCCACCAGCGTGACTGATGGAGCAAACCGCTCACCAGGGATCTGTTTAACTCATCATAACTTACAATACCTGAAGTCACGTTTTGGGCTCTGGGCTTCTACCATATTAACCTCCTTTCAACAGGTTCTAAAACCATTCACCAGCCCTCTCTCAAAACATTCATCCATGTCACTAGCCACAGGTACACACAGAAGACACAGTTTGGGTGGGACAGACCCCATAAGTAAAGCGGAGGATAGGAATTTTCCCTGCAGCCCACAGGCACACATAGCTGGATGCCCCTGCACCATGAGCTCACATCATAAAGAGCAAGGCTACTATTTTAAATGCACACCTCTTATTTCAAGGAAGGACATCCCCAGAGGTGCACCTTCTAGATTTCTCCTGGCTCAGGTGAGGAGGGCCTCAGCTCCACCATGTTCATGACCATGGCCTCAGCTAGTGGCAGACCCACATCCACCACCCACCCTTGGCCAGAGCCGGGGAATCATGGCCCAGCTGCTGAGAAGCCATGGCTCTGCACTTGGGTATGACTGCGAGACCTACTGGATCTTCTTCTCCGTGAGATGCTCTAGGGCAGAGTGACAGTCATCCATCTCTTGAACAAACTCCAGGTTCCTCTTCTCAGCTTTCTCCAGGTCCTGCCTCGCCTTGTCTCGCTCCCTTGCCATCTGCTCCACTTGTCCCCTGCCACAGGAAGGAGACAGTGTCAGAGGGGGGATACCTGCTCTGGGCCCAACAACCCCTGTGTCTCCATGAATGATAGAAAGGGCTGCCTTAACTGGGTGCTGAGCATGGGCAGTGCTGTGCTCTGACCTCACTGCTACTACTAACCATTTCCTAAAAGTGGTTTCCAGAATTACTATGCCTGTTTTGCAGATGAGAGAGAGGCTAAATGACTTGTCAAGGAAGGTTTCTGGAAGGTTTCTGAATCAAGGAAGTCTGAACGTAGAGCCTTATGTTGTGTGACACCTCCAGATGGCCCAGAACAGGTAATAATTTATCCATGTCTCCCTCTTGTCCCCTCTCCCAGGGATCCCCAGCACCTAATCCAGGACTGGACACATGATGAAGAGAAGGCTGGCACCCATCACCCTGCCTGGTCACACCCTGTCACCTGCAGCCAGGTATCTGGATGAGTCACTTAGAGCAGAATGTGATTTGTGTGTGTAGCTCTCACTCTTTCCATTTACCCCAGTCCCCACATGAGGTTATGCACTAACCCTTGGCACTTGCTATTCTGGTGACTGTTTATCCCCCTGAAGGAACACAGAGCTTTTCTCCCTCCACCCTCCCAAGGCATAGTCTCTGGTCCTATTCTGAGAGTGCCTGAGGTCAGAAAGCTCATCTGTCAGCATCTAATTGAATGCAAAATCCTGAGGATGGAAATCATGATTTCTTCCCTGCAGCTTTGAAACATCAATAAACACAAAAACAATCTTTATGCCAATTTGCTGAGCATATGGATGGCCTGAATACTCAGCTAATTGAAACCTGAACCCAACTAAAATGGAATGCATTCTCAGGCCCCCTGTCATTGTGCACTGGGTGACCATGTTGAGGAACACTTCGTTCTACTGTCCTGCCAGCTGCCCCAGCCCAGGACCCTCTGCCTGTTCTTGGAACACATCCCTGCCAACTGTAAGATTTCTGTCTCTGCACCCGAGAGCTCCAGTGTCAGCAGGATGAGTGTCAGGTTCAAATTCCCCCTTTGGAATGTTGCTAAAAGGAACTAAGGGAGGACCTCAACATCAGTTTCTAGGCTTCTTACCAAGTGTGAAAGCAGACTGGTGACTCAGAAATTCTGTGGCCGTTAAAGCCCTAGCAGCAGCTACCACACAGGCCACTGGGTCCTCAGGCCCCTCTGAGACCACACAGGAGGATGCCACTCAAGGCACAGGTAGCCCTCTTCTGCACTCACAACTCAGCTCTTTCCCTGTCCCACCAAGAGTGCCCACTAAAGGACAGCCAGTGGGAAAGGTGGTGTCAAGTCCCTTGTCCCCTGGGACTGGCTTGGGGTAGACAAGGGCAGACTGCCCATTTCCCTCCAGGCAACGCAGCCAGCTATACCTCCACAACCTCCCCAACCTCCCCAACCACACTGGGCTCTTACTGGCGGAAGCTCAGCTCCTGGCGGTAGCAGGCCAAGGCCGCCTGTTGAGTGGCACCACCGACCATCATGAGCTCATTCTCAAGGGCCCAGGTCAGCTCCAAAAGATTCACCTTCTCATCCACACTGAAGCCAAGACTCTGGAAATAGCAAAGCCCATTGGGCGGGAAAGGATGTGTGACTTCTCCAAATACTTCCTGGCTTTCCTAAGAATAGGCCAGGCCCAGATCCACACTGTCCTGGTGGCAGCACCTGCCAACTCTTCTGTCTGTAAAGTCTCTGCCCTTCCCCCACCCATGTTACTCTGGTCTCCCCTCCCCCATAGTCCCTGTCAAAGCCAAGTTCTCCCCTCACCCCTCATCAGGGAGTATACGACCCAGGCTGGACAAAGACCTTCTTCCTGAAAAGGTAACTGACACAGAAGCAGAGGACGTCATGGGGACTGATAAGAGGCCGGCGGAGAGGCCATTTTCTGTGAAATAAGTTGCTGTATGAACCCTGCTAGCCTTGGGAGCTGTGTGAAGAGAACTGACCTGAGCCCAACACCACCAAGAAGCAAGCAGAGGATAGATGTAAAAGAGCCCTGACGACACCTCTGGGCACCTTCTCCCAAGTGCCTGCTCACGTGAGCCCGTAATATCCTCTCTCCTTAAGACATTTTGAATTGAGTTTTTATCATTTCAAACTAATAGAATCTCCATGAAGTATTATGTATGGGTGGGTAGTTTTGTTGGTAGGAAAACGATCTAACAGAGAGATGAGCCATGGCCTAGTGGAGTGGAGCATTCTTTCCCTCAAGATTTTGAAAATAAGAGAATAAAACCGTTTACATTAAATGTATTGTACCACAATAATAATAATAATAAACCATACCCATATACCCCTCTGCTCAACTGACAATAACTAACACTTGCTACATTTGCTTTTTTAGTGTTGAGTATTCTTGACCTCTGCTCCTTCTATGATGTCAAAAAATTACAGTTACACCCACATCTAGAGGCAGGCACCATGTCAGGGACTGGAGAGAAGGGGCCACAGCATTCTCAGTCACACAAGGAAATGAGGCATGCTCCCTTTTTTTAAAAAAATTTTTTTTAATGTTTGTTTATTTTTGAGACAGAGAGAGACAGAGCGTGAACAGGGGAGGGGCAGAGAGAGAGGGAGACACAGAATCTGAAACAGGCTCCAGGCTCCGAGCTGTCAGCACAGAGCCTGACGCGGGGCTCGAACTCACAGACCGTGAGATCATGACCTGAGCTGAAGTCAGACGCTTAACTGACTGAGCCACCCAGGCGCCCCCCTTTTTTAACTTATAAAATGGAGACCAGGCTTTCCACTGCTCCCCCACTTCCCAGAGCGCTTCTGAAGAGAAGTGACATCAGGGTAAAGCATATGGAATAACTGGGAAGCTCAAGCTGTTATTCCACAAGTAAAGACGTCCCAGCCATCATGTCACCAGACAGAGGGCACAGACATGATTGGTCACAGCAGCAACTTCCTGACCAAGAAGAAAGGAGTCATCAAAAACCACATGGCAAGGGTGTAAGCCAGCCTCCAAGACAGCCCCGTGTCTCTCACCTCCTGGCACCCATACCCAGGTATTCCCCTCTCACACACAACAGGGCCAACCTGTGTCACACACAGGACACTGAGGAAGTGACAGTGTATGACTTCCAAGGTTGGGGCTTGGAAGACACATAGCCTCCTCCTCACTCTCTCTTAGATGGCATTCCCAGGAAGTCACTGCCTAGTTGTGAGGAAGCTCAAGCAGCCCTAGGAAGGGGCCATGTGCAAGGAATGAAGGCCTCGTGCTACAGCAAGTATCAATCTGCCAACTTGGGAGCAGCGGTCCAGCCCCAGTCAGTCATTCACAAGACTGAGTACTGGCTGACATCTGATCAACCTCAGGGGAGACCCTGAGCTAGAGCCACCCACTACATAGCTCCCAAATTCCGGACCCACAAAAACTGCTCAAGACAAGAAGAGTTATTGTGTTTCAAGGTGTAATTTAGTGGTAATTTGTCGAGGAAGGACAAATAACCATTCCCAGGCCTCCTCCTAGAGCACTCTCAAGGGCCTGGATAAGAAGCTCCCTGAAATGGCCAGGGGTTTTGAGAAGCTGGGTATGTGATGTCAGCACATCCACACTAAGGGCTCACCCAGCTGATGCTTCCTTCTCAAGAGAAAGGCCTTTCTTTTTCAGACATGGTGTGCTTGGTTGTCTTGGTAGGACCAGCAGCCTGTGGTCTTCACCACCAGCATCACAGGTAAGCAGTTTCTGAGAGCGTCGAAGGCAGGAAGGGCCCGACCTGACATACCAGGATACCCAGAAGGCCTGCCCCACTCACTGCTGCTCCTGCCCTGGCTATGTGGGCTCAGGCAGCGACCTCATCTGTCATGTGAGACAGAAACAACTACACTGAGTGAAGAGTAAACAATGTCACAAACTTCACAGGTCCTTGCTTGGTGCCAAGTGCTGAGAGTTCAGTAAACACCTCTGCCCTTCAACAAAATGGAAGCAAATCCTCAATGCAACTAGTAAATTACAAATTGCTAAGGAAATGGAAATATTCTCTGACAGGAGGAAAGCAATAAAAAGGGTAAGTTATGAAGTGTCAGAGGCAAATTTGAGACTCACCACGCTCTAAAGGCAGCCAGCCCACCTCCAAATGACAGGGAATCAGGAATACAGTTTCAGGGAGAATCTCAAAACTGTGAATCCCTTTGCTCTTTGCCCTCCCAGGGGGCCAATCTAGTGACTAGGGCTCAGCCTCCAGCTCTCCCAAGGGCCAGGTTCCCAGTTCTGGCCTTACTGTCCAGTCTCTGCCCAGGCTGCTGGGTGGCCACACTCAGCAATGGCTAGGCCCAAAAGGGCCTCGCCCAAGGTGTCAGGAGGACTATCTTAAAGGTTGTCATTGAGCTCCTCTGTGAACTGTTAGTTTGTGCTAATAAGGACATTTTCAGAGGCAATATAAAAAAGCCTACCAAGAGTTAAAATGTGTAACTTCAGAAATCTAGCCTACCAAGAAACACCAGCATAGGAACAGGAGGATATATAATCTAAACAAAATTTAGAACAGAAAAAAAATCTACATGTCCAATGATAAGAAAAAGGTAACAAATTAACAAGATATACAGTATACCAATTTTGCAAAAAAAATTTTTAAAGCTGGAATATCCAAATATATATTTCTTTTCTGTGCTGGGGAAAAGCTCTGCAAAAACTCCCACTGAGCCGTGAGGTGTTGCTACTCCTACAGAATGGGAGCAAAAGGGGGCAGGCTTTATTACTTTATGATTTTGTGTACAGTTGACACTTAAAAAAATTTTTTTTTAATGTTTATTTTTGAGAGAGACAGAGTGCGAGCAGGCGGGGGTCAGAGAGAGAGGGAGACACAGAATCTGAAGCAGGCTCCAGGCTCTGAGCTGTCAGCACAGAGCCCGATGTGGGGCTCAAACTCACGAACTATGAGATCATGACCTGAGCCAAAGTCAGACGCTTAACCAACTGAGCCACCCAGGCTCCCCCAGTTGACATTTTTTTTTTTTTTTTTACAACACAAAGTGAAATTTGGAAATGAAGATCAGCAGTCCAGCTTACACACACACTTTTCCCCAGTATTCTTTTCTTACCCTTGTTCAGCCCCTGTGCACAACTGACTTGACTGCCCCAGAGCAAGCTCCCTTCAAACCCCAGGGGTCTGGCCCTGTGTCCCTAGGGGAGGTTGGACTGGCCCCCAGAAGAGGCCTGACCCCATCTGAAGACAGTCTTATGGGCCAACCCCCCGAAGAGCATGCAGGAACTCGGGAGGAGGCAGCAGGGCAGTGTACCTCCACAGCCAACACGGTGGAGGAGGGGGTCCGGGCAAGCAAATGAGGGGAGAAGAGCTTGGCCAGCCAGGCAGCAGCTCTGGGCAGAATTCGGGTTCACTATGGAGCTCATCTTCCACAAAATGGAAACACTCAGACTACTGGGACAGTGACATCCAGTAAGATGTCTCTACCACAAGGTAGGAAATTTTCTCCCCTCGTCTGGGATGGACCTCCATTGTCCAGGTAAGCAAAACATCTCCAAGGCTAACAATGTACTGAGGGAAATGTCTAAGATACCAAAACCTACCTTCAAGTGGATTTGTTTCAGATTTGTTTTCTCTGCTTATTTATTATCTCTTAAAGTTAAAATTTCTTATATTTTAATGGCAAAAAAAATAAAGAGGAAAATGATTCTAACAGGCCTTCCCTACATGGGGTTCCCCCAGAGAGTGCAGGCCCTGTGTGTCTGTGGGATTCTCTGTCCAGCCTCCTCTGAGAGCAAAGGGCCCTGAGGTCCCCCGCTGGCCCCATGCTGCCTGCATGCTCCCTCCAGGGCAGCTGTGAGTGACCAGTTCCAGACCTGCAAGATTTCTCTGCTGTTCCGAATCCCCTCCTGGGCCCACAGGGTGATGAGCTGCTCAGGAAAGGCAAAGCCGGTGCCATCATCAATACTGCACAAGAGGCGCAGGCCTGAGCACACGGACACCAGGGATGATGTTGTGGCAGTCTGGCAGCTGCCCTCCTCCAGGACCTGTGTGTAGAGAAAGTGGAAGTGCCTCTTGTTTATTTTTAGTATTTTCCAACTTCAGTAGCCTGTGCTCAACCTTTCACTGTCTCATTGAGGTCTGTCAAGAACAGCTCACACAGTGACCATTAGCTCTGTCTCCCAGACTAGTAAACAAAGGCATGACACCATCTCACAGTGTGCCCAAGACTGCACGGCTCTGCAGGTAGCAAAGTGGGGATTTGAACCCAGAGATCTGGGCACCCAGCCTATTGCCTTCTCTAAGACACTGGTGCCTGCTTTCCTACTGTCTACCCGAGGCTTGGCCCAAGGAACACATTCCAACACCCGTGTGGCCTCACATGTCAGCAAGAGCTTCTTAGTGGGAGGCATGAAGGGGTTTTAACCTCTCTCTCCCAAATCAGTACTGGTGTGCACCCAGCCTCAAAAAGCTAGAGAAGGCACATGCCAATGCTCAGAAATCCAGCCTGTGGAAAGAAACCCAGGACAGGCTTAAAAGAAGAGGCCCAAACAAAGTCACCCATCTGCTCAGGCCTCAGAAACACATCTCATAGCTGACAGAATTGGAGAGTTTTAAGAGGAAGGGGAAAAAAAATCTCTTGGCCAGAAAGCTGACCTGTTAGGCTTAAGGGCTATGAGAATCCATCAAGCAAGACTGCTTTCTGCCCCAGGCTGGCATTCTCTTCAGAACCAGCATTTGCTATCTGGGGCTATAAGAATGAGGAAAAACAGTCCCTTCCTTCTGGCCACTGGGGTTTCCGGCCCCCCCACCGCCCCTAGGGAACCCTTTCCTTGTTGGCCTCCTCTCAACTCCCCTCAAAGGAGTCTCTGCTATTCCTAAACATTCCAGGCTTTTCTCATTGCCTGAAACACTTCCCCCCAATGCTTCCATGGCTGGGCACTTTCCAGGGCTCCACTCTGACACCCCCTCCCATCCCAGCACCTCTCTCCTGGCACTCACCACCTCAGCAGGTACTCACAGGCCCATATGCTCTCATCTGTTCTCAGCCATATCCCTATCTCTTCATAAACACTTAGGAATTGGGTGCTTACTAAAGCTGTGCTAGGTATAGCCCTACAAAGTAGGCATGTGACTCCATTTACAAAAGGGGAGAGGACAGACAGCTCAAGAATGGTCAGAAACATGCCATGGCCACAGTGGAGAAGCTCAGATAGCCAAATGCACCTGGACCACCCTTGTCTCCCTCCCACCTGCTTCCTTTGTGAGGACCGTGAACTTGGGGACAGGCATGTCATGGTGTAGCGGTGGGGGGGGGTGCTGGGCCACATACTTGGGGGCCCAGCACCACCATGCCACGCAAGAGTCCACACACACAGGATACAACACCCTCCACCTACAGCTGTGTTAGCTCAGGGCACTTCCTGGGTAGTCAGGTGTTCCTTGGGCACCTGTATCTGACTAGAGGTGGGTCCTGCCTGGTCTCATTCCTGCGCCCCATGGCTCAGAGTCCTGTCCAGCTGTGCTTCCTCATTGGGACACAGGAACAAGGGCAGCTCCACCACAGAGGAGGCACCCTCCCTCCACTGGCTCCAAGCATGACTTGGTGGGACTTCATGGCCTCTGACCTTACATGGCCTGACACTTTCCTTTAACACTCCTAGTTTCTTCTCTCTCCATTCTCATCAGGTTCAGATTCAGAAATGGGACTCTCAGATTACACCTAGTGCAGCAGAAAACAACATTACTCATCTTGTACCGCCACCTACAAACTACAGGATCAGCCACATCAGCAGAGAAGCATTGGCAAGACTCCCCCAGAGAACCTTGCCCTTTGGTGGAAGAGGGAGGTTCTCCTCTCCTGGGATGGAGAAAAACCAAATGCTAAGCCAATGGTCAGCAAATGAGATCACAATTTAAATAACCGCCTAAAATCTGCTCTTCTCCATCTGCAGAGACCTGGTATTTGAATGAGAGATAAAATTCAGGAACACAACACAGGGAGAGTACAAGGAAAGGAGTACCTGGAGAGCTACTCCTAGGGAAGGTACAGAGTGCTCTCACTGCACCACAATGGGGAGGAGAGAAGAAGCTCTTCTAATAGAAGGTACACTGGGATAGTGTACCTTCTTGAGGAGAAAATCGAGGAACTGCCATGTAATCCTCATAAAACCCCTATGAGGTAGACACCATTTTACAGATGAAGAGCCTGAAGCTCAGAGAAGGCAAATAACTCATTCAGGGATACACAGTTAGGGAGGGGCAATGCCAGATCAGCAGAAGACCTGTGTGATTCTAGAATCTAAATCACATGGCCTCCCACTCACATACGTATGTGTACATACCCCCACCAACTCCCAGGTCTGTGAAGATGATGAAGGCCAGAGTGACAGCAGTTGCTGCTGTGGTTCAAAGCTTAATCATCCCATTTTACCTGGTGATGAGACCAGGACATGCTCGGTTTGATGGGAGTGGAAGACTCTGGAAGTGAAGTGGGCCCGTGATTGAATAGGCCAAGCTGGAATTCCTCAAGACTCACTCTGCCGTCTCCATCTTGATCCAGTTTGTTAAACAGGTCCTCCAGTTCCTAGACAAAAGCCGCCACACCTGTGCTGAGGCCCCACGCACAAGCAGCTGCATGCCAGTCACCACCACCCAGGCCTTCCCTGGGCAGTCTGCTTGTCCTTACCAAACTCACCTAATGTCCCCTGACTCTGTCTTGTGACATCTACATACCTGGTCAGTTTCCACCCTGCTGTGAAGGGGTGCCACGTGCACTTCCTAATTCCATAAATACCCATTCAGAGTAACTTGCTGGATGGCAGGAAGAAGACATACATATGGAGGGGGTCCTGGGCCCCAGCAATTCAGAGAACAGCAAGGACAGCAGGACTAAGGGGAACTTTAGTAAGGAGGCACTTCCCCATCACATCACCACTGCCCACCCCCCTCCCCTTGGCCCCTGCAAGGGAGTGCAGCCTGCCTCAGAGGGCATAACATCTGGGTTGGGCGGTAGAACTAGGCAATGCAGGAAGGGGAAAGGGCACTCCAGGCAGAGAAAGGGTCATAAGTGCAGGTGCTCAGAAGCTGGTGAGGCAGGCCATACATGACCTGTGTGGGCGCAGACCTCAGCAGAAGCACTGGGAGTTACCAGAGGACTTTAGACCATAAAGTAGTACAACCACATCAGTGTCTGGAGGGTGAAGGGACTCTCCAGATGCAACAGCAACCTGACCACCACAAAGAACCTGTCCTTGAGTGTGGTCTGCCTCAGACCCTCTCACCTCCTTCTCCAGTGCCTGGAGCCCGATGCTTTGGCAGACCACAGCCAGCTCCTGCTCGCTGAGGTGGCCGCTACTGCCAACACCTA
This sequence comes from Panthera leo, assembly GCF_018350215.1. Taxonomy (NCBI): domain Eukaryota; kingdom Metazoa; phylum Chordata; class Mammalia; order Carnivora; family Felidae; genus Panthera; species Panthera leo. The sequence goes on from NC_056681.1 coordinate 50,027,278, forward strand.
GCTTTTCCCAGATGCCACGAACCCGGCTCTCAGGGGTGTCCAGGGGGAGGCTGCAGGGCTTCTGGAGGCATCTGAAGACCTCAGAACCCCAAGCTGGCAGCTGGCCTGAAGCAGGAAGAGTGACAGGTAAACCTGATGTCCAGGTAGAAGCACTTAGGGGAAATATACCAATGCTGGCAACTGACTCTGAAATCAGATGGATGGGCAGGTGGACACACTTGAGTAGTGAAGCATCAAAGGTGGAATCTAGGTGATGAGTACATGGCTGTTCACAATACGATTCTTTCATCTTCATTCTGTGTTTCCAAATTTTCATAATAAAATGTAGGTGAGGGTGGGAGGAACCTCTGGTCCATGTGGGGAAAGCTTTTTCTCATAAAGTCAGACCACTGGAAGCATATAAAAGAGGGCTGCATTATTTGTATTTACAAAAAACAAAACAAAAAAAACCCCTAGTTTTTAAAAAAATAAATTTCAGAAACTAGTGTTTCTGAGCTTTGCCAGAGAAACAACTTGTGGAATGGACAGACATTGGGGGTGCCCGTGAGAAGCCATCATGGATGAGCCATGCTTCAAGCCAGACATTCCCTCTACAGTCGGTCCACGCCACCCAGCCTGACACAGAGAGGCAGCTCAGACTCCACATGACTGAAGTTCCCCATCAGCAGCTTGGGTAATGGGCTACTTTGACATTAATTACTTTGATAGCCCAACTAAGAACAAGAAAGTCACTTTTCCTGAGGAAAGCCAGGCCTGTGTGCTCATGAACAACACTGTGTTGGGTTGAGGAAAATGCCTTAAAAAATTTTTTTTAATGTTTACTTTTGAGGGAGGGGAAGGGAAAAGAGACAGGGAGACATAGAATCTTGAAGCAGGCTCCAGGATCTGAGCTGTCAAGCAGGGCTTGAACTCACAAACTGAGAGATCATGACCTGAGCTGAAGTCAGATGTTTAACCGACTAAGCCACTCACGCACCCTGGAAAATGCCTTTTTTGAGATCTCTTCCAGCATAAAGTGTCTGAAATTTCTAAGTAAAAGCATAAAAGCACCTCTGATACTAGGGTCTATTTCTCAGGAATGGCAAAGGAGATAAATAAATCCTCTGAGGTCTGATGTGAGTTTCATGCACACTGTCAGTTCTAACCCAGTGAAAAGGTTTCTGTTCGAGGCTAGGAAGAACCCAACCTGCTCTGCAGGCAGAGAGACCCAAAATTGCACTGTGCACAACCTTCCTTTCCTGCCCTAGATTTAGAATTTGAAACCAAGACGGTTAAGATGTGATCACTTGGCTGCTCTTCCTTATCTATGTGCTTTGTCCAGCAGCTGAGGTGGGTGCTCAGGTCAGTTCCCCTGACATCCACTAAGTTAAACACTGAACAATGGCTCTCATCCTTGAGGATCACAATCTAGATCATGCTCAGTTCCAACTGCTGATTTTTTACTGCAGCAGAAATTCAAAAGGTCAACTGTGGTCTCCCTCTCCAAGTAAAGTTTCTGCACTTTCTCCTCTGTGTGGGAGGTATGTTTAAAGCATCCCCAGACACACATGTGGGCACACTGCTATCTTATGTACCCCTGCTTTTGCCTTCCAGTTGCCCCTGCAAGGCTCCTGAGGGCCAGGACCACATCTGCTATTTTATCTGGAGCACAGACACAGAGCCACTGGAGGTTGCCAAGACTGCTTGCACACAGCCAGGAAGACGATGTGCCCAGGCCTGGCACATTAAGAAGGGAGTGCAAGAGGCCTGGGACCTCAGGCCATGCCTGCCACCTGGAGTCATGCTGGTCCTCACAGATTGCGAGATGTGGCCCAACCATACTGCCCCCTTGGCCAGGGGCCTCTGTCCAAGGATCTGACCTCAGGGGATGCTGAGCACCAAGTGACTACTTCCCAGCTGGGACCACTTCTGAAGAAGGGGCCCACCAGATACAGCACCCACTCTGCATGCTTCCCAGGAAATTACACATGGCTGGCTCACCAACCAACAAGCCAGCTCCTTGAACTTCAAAGCACTGATCAAAGATAGGGAGCACCAACCATGAGTCTGTGGCTTTACCTTGTGCTTCAAACAACTCATTCTGAGGTTCTTTAGCACTTTCAGCTTCTTCATCTGACTTGAGACTCTGTAGAAAAACGAAAAGAAGGATATATTTTGGAGCTAGGTAGGGACTGAGGAAGAGGACAAACAGCTGGTGAGATGCAGCTCCTCGGGCAAAACCCCCCACCTACAGATGGCCTTTGCACCAAGCCATGAGGCACAGGCACAGAACAGCTCCTTCTCACAGACCAAGCACTACAATGTAGACACAGAGACACATGAGGCTCCTCAACATAAACCAAGTCATCAGTACTTAACACTAAAAACATAATCAAGCACTTGTACCCAAACAGGAATGAAAAATGCTCCCCAAACCAACACCTCCTTGTGGTGCTGGCTTCGGACACCAACACTGGAGAGGAATGGCCAGGGAGTATGGTCAACCTTCCACTGCATGACATTATCTTGCTCAAGCTTGATGGTCCTCACTTCTCTGTACCCTGTCCCTTATCATCCAGATCAGTTCAGCAAACAGTTGGAGGGAGAGTAGTTCTCCCTGTCCCTCCAGGAGCTCCAGGGACAGCATGATACATAGCAAGCACTGACTCCTCAGTGCCCTTTGCAAGCTGTACCCTGAAGGGGGCAGGCCATCAAGAAACACTTGACTGTGGGGCGCCTGGGTGACTCAGTTGGTTAAGCGTCCAACTTTGGCTCAGGTCATGATCTCACAGTTCGTGAGTTTGAGCCCCACGTCAGGCTCCGTGCTGACAGCTCAGAGCCTGGAACCTGCTTCAGATTCTGTCTCCCTCTCTCTCTGCCCCACCCCCGCTCATGCTTTGTCTGTCTTAAAAAAAAAAAAAAAAAAATTAAAGAAACACTTGACTCAGGTAAAAACCTCATGTTTTTGTGGCCAAGTTGGCTGACTACAAAGTCAAAGTCTGCTTCTGACAGGTGCTATGCATCCCACATCTGATTCTGGAAGGAATGCCAAGTTGGCCAAGACTCAGCACTCCTCAGAGCCAGCATTGAAGTGAGAGTGGAATCTGGGAGCAGGTGGTATGTCCCATTTTTCTAATGCATTCAGCCCAACTGACAACCCTAAAAACAGCATTCCTCCATGTTCTAGTTCCAGGGATCAAAGATGGTTTTAAAAAGCAGAACAGGGGGCGCCTGGGTGGCTCAGTCGGTTGAGCGGCCGACTTCGGCTCAGGTCATGATCTCACGGTCCGTGAGTTCGAGCCCCGTGTCGGGCTCTGTGCTGACCGCTCAGAGCCTGGAGCCTGTTTCAGATTCTGTGTCTCCCTTTCTCTCTGACCCTCCCCCATTCATGCTCTGTCTCTGTCTCAAAAATAAATAAACGTTAAAAAAAAATTAAAATAAAAATAAAATAAAAAGCAGAACAGCATAATGGAGATAGAGCAGACTCCTTAGACCTCTATCCCTGCAGACCAAAGTTAAAAACGATAAAAAAGTGAATGCCTGGGATTTGTTGGTATTGCCCAGGCATAGCATGTCCCTGAGCAAAGAAACTCTAGGATTTAAATAGATATGCTTGCCTCAACAAATGCTGAACATATAATCAAATTAATGTGAGGGTCTTATTGAAGATAAGTCCCCATAAAGCCCCACCTGACAAAATGGACATCACAGAGAGTAGGAACCAGGAACCTTCTGGAATTCTTGAAAATAAGTCTAAGGACTCCACAGTTAACTTGAAAGTTATGGATCTGTCCCATGGGTATTTCCTGACATGAAGGCTGTAAGGCTCCAGCAGACCATCTTCTGCAGTATCTCGGCAGCAGTGAACAATTTAGAGACATGGGAGGATAGAATCAACCCTCAGAGCCCTGGGAGGTCTCAGCACATGTTTGCCAAATTGTAAGTGGTATATTCTTGGCATATTCCAAGTGTTCAAGGCAGGTGGGACCATGGGCCTATTGGTACTTCCAAGTTCCTAACCTTACAAGGGCACCAGAAAGGCATCTTTCTTTCTTTTCTCACTCTTATGAAACCATAAAAAACAGCCTTCTCACAATGGTGGGGGGAAAGTTGGTGGTGATAAGCAGGAGAGGGAAAGAAACAAGTGATTTTAGCACAAATTCTCCACTGCCCTAATGTCTGAAGAAGTACACTCTGGCCAGAATTCCCTGCAGACAGACCCAGAGACACTTTAACAATTCTTTTTTTTTTTTTTAAGTTTATTTATTTATTTTGAGAGAGAGACAGAGAGAATGAGGGGGGGAGGGGCAGAGAGAGAGAGACAAGGAGAGAACCTCAAGCAGACTCCACACCTAGCATGCAGCCCAACATGGGGCTAGATCTCATGAACCATGAGATCATGACCTGAGCCAAAATCAAGAGTCAGTCATTTAACCAATTAGGTCACTCAGGCACCCCAGACTTTAGAATGAAATGTCATTCCCCAAACTGCACCCTTGTTTCTGGCAACTTGAGATGCCCAGAAATGCCCACCTGCCCCTCACATCCTCTTATAGTCATGTCACAATGACTAAATGAGATGGTGGCCTAGGGTGGGGAAAGGAGGAACTCGGACCCACCTCCACACTTTCCAGAGATGCAGAGCGGCGGAGCTGGCCTCTCCCAGTGGCCCTCGCCTGCTGTTCTGGTAAACATTTGGCTCCTGTTGCAGAGCCACATGGCTCAGGCTCAGGGCAGCTCCAGCGACCATACCATTTAGAGCCACTCACATACTTTGGCGGGACAGCACGCGAGGCAGCTGGAAAGAAAATATGAGGTTTGGTGGAGGGGGTGGGGAGGGACAGGGAGCGGATGGTCTGTGCACACTGCAGCAACACATTTCAAGATACGGAGTGTAGCTCTCACAGAGGCACACAGAAAATGTCTGGAAGAACACAGACAGCAGTTAACAGTGGTCAATCTATTCCTCAGGCAGGGAACTGAGAAACCCAGGCTGGGAGATGGAGACTTTCTACTCTAAACTCTATGTGCTATTTAAAGTTTTCTGAGCATACTGCTTTTATGTAGTAAAAGACTACTACTAATACAAAAAGACTTTTTGTTTACATAATAAGAGACTAATACTAATAGCTTTTTATACAAAGAAAAAAAAACCCTCCAATATTCCAGCAACATACTGTTCTAGAGACCAGAAGGTCACTTCCTACCCTGCTTACTTCAGGACCCCATCTGGACAGGACTGTCAGGGAGCTGTGGGCATGGACCTCACACACAGCCAAGGGAGGCTCAAACTCTGCAGGTCTGAAGTCTGGGGCAAAGGCAGGCATGAGTTTTAGTCTGGGATTCATGAGAATCTCTTAAACCCTAATAACCCTTTGCATTTCCTTCTTCCCTCCTTACCTGTTCACATTTGTACACAATGTGACCTCTCAGGCAGAGAAGAAATGATACTGACTCTGTGAGGAATTTGGGTGAGTAAGAAACAGACTTGGAGAGGGTATCATGGGCAGCAGCCAGGACACGACATAGGTTCAGAGGGAAGCAGCCAGCATGGGCCAGTTGGAAAGAAAAGCATAGGATCCAATGAAGTAATTCCAGGCCAGGAAAACAGAATTTCACTGAAAGGTGTCATGCTTCTTTAAGTCAAGTACCACATCATTCCTTTCTTCCATTCCCCCTGACCTTGACCCCTGACTCCTGACCTTGAGACCACATCAGAGGAAGGGGCTGGGTCCAGCCTGGCCAACTGAAAGTACAGTGATGCCAGTGACAGACAGACACTGGGGATGAGGGAGGAGTTTTAGGGAGGAAGATGCCAAGTTCCATGTGGGATGTGCAGACTATGAAGTGACAGCATGACATTTAAGACAGCTGACAATATGCAGGGTGACTATAGCATGTCTCACCTCACTGGGACACTTGAAGGTAATCGTAAATTATACCAATCAGTCTGGGACAACAGGCATGTGATGTACTGAAGAGGAGGGCAAAGTTTCCAAGCCAGCAGAGAGAAAAAAGGAGGGAGCAACCCAGCAGTGTTCAGAAGGGGCAAACTATAAATATGGAGAAAGGCTCCTAACAGAGAGCTGCCAAAAGGGTAAGTGAAAGTCAGTGAATTTGGGCTCTTGCATATGAGCATCGTTTCTGGTTACAGAGAGGCTGTGGGCTGGCTGATGTGGGTGGGAGAAGAATCCTCCTTCCACCTTGAGGGGGTATAAGAAGAAGGAAAGTCGTATCAGGCAGGAAATGGGAAGCTGGGGCACAGTTGGGAAACCAAGTGCAGAAAAATCAGAGGGGCTCTGATGTCCCCTTGATCTGCCATGAAGGAAAGGAGTCTCAGGCCACACATATGACCATTTAATTGAGGACAGCTTTGAGATCTGAAAGAAAGGAAAAAGGCAAAGAAAACAAAAGAATTGAAAGAAGAGGGGGGAAAAACCACAAGTCCTAGAATACTTTCTTATCTCTTTGGAGAAACTGAGTGCATGCCAGAGATCTAGTTTTAAGTTTAGAAGCTCCACACATTCTCTAGCATGGGAGGAGCATATATAGTGTCAGGGACCCTGGGCATTGCCCTTCCATTCCTATCCACGATCACATGCCACATTCCCAAATCTTGTGTTAGTAAAGGCCTGTGGCATTCTTCACCTCTTTCAGAAGAACAGTGTCAGACAAAGTGACCAGCGAATGCCCCAGGGGTCATGCAGGGTTCTCTACACTATACCCAGGTGCCGTGTAGCCTTTAGCAGCCAGCTGAAGGAGCGGGTTCTGGCTACACTTGTATACAAGGGCCCAGTGCTTACAACAGGAAAACCGGAACTCAAATCTTGGCCACAGTTCCAAGATCTATGTGGGATCTTGGACAAATCCCTTCACACATCAGCCCTCAGTTCCTCATCTGAATAATGGGTATGATAATGCCACAGGATTCTGTGAGCCTGGCACACTGAAGACAACTGATGTGAGGTATCATCCTTTCCACTCCCCATTCCCCTGTCCCAAGCTCTCGCACTATTATCCCTGTTATCTGGTCATGCACCTGCTCTAGACCAAGGGTCTACTGTGGGAGGAGCCTGCTGCGGACCAGAAGGAAAAGAGCTCCCTCCTCGATCTCATCAATACCATACCTCCAACCTCAAACACAATTGCCCCATGCCCTATTTCACTCACTGCCCAATACTCACCACAGGTAGCCAAGATGGGTCTGAAGCACATCAAGTGGCTGTCATTCACAGCCCAAAGTCCAATGGAACAGGCACCGAGAATGTCCATCACCATCTTCTGACCCTCAACCCACAATCTACATGCCCCTGAGTGGACCTCTTTCCAAGCCCTCCCTCCACCTCCTGACCATTACCAAAGCCAGGGGGCATTCCTCCTCAGGATGTCCCTTCCATTTGGAAATTCTATCTTTGTCCCTCCAGCCCCATTCCCATGACAGGCATGTCAGCACAGCACAACACTACTGCCTGACATAAGATACATCTGCAAATGACTGCTGGTCATGTAATGGCTCCCACCCCTGGTCAGATCTTCCCAAGGCTGGTGGCATCCTATCTGTTCTGCCAACCTCAGTGGTCTAGATATACCTTATGTCTGCACTGAGCTTTCAAATCTTGAAACTTCAACTGCTCCACAGTTGAAGATATAAAGTTCTACTTTATCTTGTCAACACTTCATGCTGTAAGGAGAGCACGCAGTATTATTTGACACCTGTGATACTGTGATTTATAATAAATATATATTTGGTCTTCACCCTATCCCTGGCAACCAAACCTGAGTTTATGTTAATGAGGTGACCCCTAGAATGCCCTTCAGAATGGGGGCTGGTTGCCTGGACACCCAACCATGTGATTAGAGGGTTAGAACTTTCAGCCCCACACCTGACCCCCAGGGAAGTGGGAGGGGCTGGAGGTTGCATTCAGTCATAAATAGCCAGTGGTTTGATCAATCATGCCTATGTAATGAAGCCTGCATAAAAACTCAACAGGATGGGGTTCAGAGAGCTTTTGGAGTGAACACACAGAGATTGGGGTAGAGTGGTGTGTGGTGAGAGGGCATGAGCTCTCCATCCTTTCCCCACACCTTGCCCTGTGCCCCTCCCTCTTCCATCTGGCTGTTCCCAAGTTCTATCCTTTTATAATAAAGTGGTGATTTAGTAAGTAAACTGTTGCTCTGATTTCTATTAGCTGCTCTTGCAAATGAATTGAACCTAAGGAAGGGGCTGTGGGAATCTCTGACTTACAACCAATCAGAAAGAGAGGCAACAAGCTGGACTTGTAACTGGCATCTGAAGTGGGGGCCATCTTGTAGGACTAAGGCTACAAGGCTATCTCCAGGGAGGTAATGTCAGGGTTGAGTTGCAATGTAGGACACCTAGATGGTGCTGGGGAATTGCCTGGTGTGGGACAAACTACCACACATTTGGTGACCAGAAGTGCCAGAAGTATTCAGAGTGCTATGTGTAAAGGAAAGCAATAGAGCTTTTCCTCTCCAACACTATGGACAAATAAGGAAACAGAAGAAGAAAATCCAATGTCTCATCCCAGTCCACACAGCTTGGCAGTCAGACAGTGGAGTTAGGATTTAATTCTCAGACCTACCAATATCCTTCAGTCTGAATACCACACTCCTGAAGGTAACAGATAAATAATGAAAAAAACTTGGGGCGCCTGGGTGGCTCAGTCGGTTAAGCGTCCGACTTCGGCTCAGGTCATGATCTCACGGTCTGTGAGTTCGAGCCCCGCGTCAGGCTCTGTGCTGACAGCTCAGAGCCTGGAGCCTGTTTCGGATTCTGTGTCTCCCTCTCTCTCTGCCCCTCCCCTGTTCACGCTCTGTCTCTCTCTGTCTCAAAAATAAATAAACGTTAAAAAAAAAAAAAAAAAAAAAAAAGAAAAAAACTTAAGGTGAGTGGAGAAAGTCCTCTTACTAGATTCCAAGGAACTACTGTCTTCATCCGAGGGGGCAGCACCAGCATTTGATGACAACACTGCCACAAAACCTTCCTTAAATTCCTCAAAGTTAACCTGGTAAATGTAAGAAAACAGAGGTCAGTGTTACAACAGATCACATATGTAATACCTTAGCCTTTTGTTTATATTCTCACATGGAACATATTGCTGCCTTTAGCACTGAGAGCATTCATTTCATTTTTTCTAATATTCACTTAAGATTTTTAAAAATTTTATTTTGAGACCGTGTGTGCACACCAATGGAGGAGGGGTAGAGAGAAAGAATCCCAAGTGGGCTCTGTGCTGATGTGGGGCTTCAACAATCACAAACTGTGAGATCATGACCTCAGGCCAAGTCAAGACTCGAACACTTAACCAACTGAGCTACTCACACACCTCAATATTTTTTTTAAGTAGACTCCACACCCAGCACAGAACCCAATTTGGGGCTTGAATTCACAATCCTGAGATCAAGACCCTAGCCAAGATCAAGAGTCAGATGCTTAACTGACTGAGCCACTCAGGCACTCCTAAAAATTTTTTTAAATAGAAGAATAAGGAAAGCAAGCCAAAAACTGATCACCAACAAAACCCAATTACAAATTTTAATAAGTACATCAAACAACATAATTAGAAAATTGAACCAAAAAGGGGTATCTGATGATCATAAAACATTAATATACATAAAGAAAATATTCAGGCTATCACCACCCCATCAAGAAATGGAATATTGCCAGCATCCCAGAGGGGCCTCCACCATGGCTCCTTTTGATTAAATCACCCGCCCCCCTACTCTGACTTTTATAGTAATAACATCTTTGCTTTTATACATTTGTATGCATCCCTGAGCAATATGGCTTAGCTTTGCTTCCTTTCAAATTTGATCTAAATGGAATTATATGCATATATTCTTTTATCCCCTGCTTCTTAAAACTCAATATTACTTCTGTAATACTCATTCAAGCTGCCATGCATAATTCTTTTTTGCTGCTATATAGCATTCCATTGTTTAACGGTGTATTTACTAACTATTCTCCTGCTGATGGATATTCCCATTGTTTCCAGTGTCTGATTATTTACAAAAAAAACCAAAACTGCTTTAAACATTATTGCACATTTGTCCTTAGGAGTTTCTCTAGTGTATATGCAGAAGAATGGGATTGTGGGGTCATAGAATATGCATTTGAATCTTCTTGGTGAACTGAATCTTTTATCACTATAAAATGCTAACCCTCTTTAGTTCGGAAATGTTATTTACCATAAAGACTAGCTTTCTTCTGATTAGTATTTACATGCTATACCTTTCCATCAAATTTTAATAATGTTAGTTTTTTATATCCTTATATTTCTGATGTTTGTGAAAGCTTTATCTTTTAACTACTTAGTCTATTTACATTTAACATAATTACTGATATAGTTGGATTTAAATCTACTATTCTACAGTGTGCTTTCAATCTGCTTCTGCTTGTGTTTTCTCCCTTGTTTCCTCTCTTTGGATTTACTGACCTTTTTTTTAGGACTTCATTTTTCCTTTACTAAGTTATAGGTTATGCACTCTATTTCCATTCTCTTTTCCTTCATTCTAAAAATTACAATGTGCATCCCCAGCTTATCAAAGTTTACTGTTAGTCAATACTTTTACCCTCTTCCACGGCAATACAAAACCTATGTAACAATTTAATTTCATTTACTACACTCCTGACTTCCATGCCTTTGTTATCAATTGTTATACATTTTAACTCACTCTATTTTAACCTCCCACAAAATATTATTTTTGCTTTATATAATCAATGTTCATTAAGAATTATACAAATATTTACTGCTTTGTTTTTCGTTTATTTTTGTGTTTCTGACCTTCTGTCTAGGATAATTTTCCATCTATTTGAGGTACATCCTTTAGAATTTCATTTTTCTTAAGTATGCTGGTGCTAAGCTCTTTTTAGTTTGATTGTCTGAAATGTTTTTATTTAACTTTCAGTAAACTTTTTTTAAGTAGAAAAAATTTATTAAAAGAATAGTGGAAATGACCCAGATATCCATAAATAGAATGGGTAAATAAATTATGATATAGTCAGACAATGAAATATGATGATGGAAAAAAAAAAACACTGACAGAGATATGATACTGAGTAAAAAAAACCCAGAGAGGATGTACTGAGCATGTACTGTGTATTTCCATTATATAAAGTTCAGAAACAGACAAAGCAAATCCATGGTGCTAGCATCAGGACAGCTGGTAGCCTTAGTGAAAGAGGGACTGCAAGGGACATGAGGAGGGATTCAGGATGCTGGTTACCCAGGTGCACTCAGCATGGGATATTCATTGAGTATATACTTCTGATATGTGCTCTTTTCTCTATGGATGATTTAATAAAAGTCACACAGAAAGAAATCAACAGATGAGATTAGATAGGTCAAGAGGTCACCAGTAAATGCTGAAAAAGCAGGTTTGGGCTGTAGGTGCAAGCATGCTTCCCAAGTCTGGCACAGAACTTGAATGAGCAAAACTCTGTTGCTGCTGCTGAGCACTAAATGCAGCTGTCTGCTGAGGATACATGTGTTATTATGACCTGACATTGGATTATTTGTGCATTTGTTTATTTTTGTCTCTAGCATGTGATGCCACTTCTGGCAAATAGTTTATGGGATATGTTTGCCTCTGTATCTTTTCCTAACTGAGCAGAATTCGTCTTTTCACTGATGCGTTCTTTCACCTTTACTCTTAAAGGACCTTGCTGAGTATGGAACTCAGGTTGCCAGCTGATTTCTACTAGCACACTGGAGATACCTTTCCACTGGTTTCCAGCTTCTGCTGTTATCTTTCAGAAGGCAGCTGTCAATCTAACTATGGCTCATTTTCAAGATACATCTATTTTTCCCAGACTTCTTTTCAAAAAAAATGATTAAACTTTTCATTTTGAGAGAATTATACATTCACATGCAGTTATAGGAAAAAATACAGAGATCCTGTATACCCATCTCTGGCTGCTTTTATGATGATTTCTCTGTTTACTTTCAGTTTTACAATAATATGGCTAGGTGTGGATTTCTTTGCATTTATGCTACTTGGAATTCAGTGGATTTGGGGAATCCCAAACCTGTTCTGGAAATTTGTTTTTTTAGCTATTATATGTTCACATTATGCCCCACCTCATTCACTCCTCTCTCCTGGGATTCCAAATAAAGGGATGTTGGAAGGTAGGATCTTCTCACTCTACCTTTACCTTCTCTTCTGTTTCTATCTTCATGCTATATTCTTGATTCCAGTTAATGAATGCTCTCCTCAGCTGTGTCTAATCTACATTGGTTTTAATTTTGGCCTGTGATCACACTTTTCGGTTCTAAAAATTGTATTTGGTTCTGTGTTCAGATTTGTTATATCATTTTTTAGAGTTTCCTCTTTCCTATAGGTATTTTCAAGCTTTTTAAAAAAAAATCTCTTCTCACACAGTAACCACAGTTGTTTGATATTTTGTTCGCAGTAATTCCAGTACCTCACATGCTGTGCACCTGCTTCTGTTGCCTTTATTTCCCCTGGTTCTTGCTCATCCTGCCTTATTTGTGTGTTGGCTATCCTTGATTATATGCTGGTTGTATTTGACTATTACTTAGGAATAATTACAGATCTTGAATGATGGCACTTTGTCAAGAGAGGTCTTTTATTTGCTATTGCCAGATGCCTGAGGGCACCACCTGGACAGGACCACCTTCAGATAAGTGAGGTTATCTAGACCACTGAGGGGACTACAAGTCCAGACAGCAAAAGACACAATGGCTGATTCAGATCCTCCCTTAAATTGGGGGCTGGTTTATCAGATTCTCTACCTTGGGTGAACCTGGGTTTTGACATATCTCCCTGGTCCTCTGAGGTCCCAAAGGCCACATCAATTTCACAGTTTCTCAACACTAATGGGGTTTTGTGTGATGAGCTTAACATCTTTCAGTATATGACTTATTAGAGATTTTTAGGTAATTCCTCACTGACTTATTTGCTCTCTTTTTTTTTTTATAGTTTATTTATTTTGAGAGAGAGAGAGAAAGAGAGATCTGGGAGGGACAGAGAGAGAGAATCCCAAGCAGGATCCACACTGCCAGCGTGGAGCCTGTTGTGGGGCTCAAACTCATGAACTGCGAAATCATGACCTGGGCCAAAATCTAGAATTGGACACTTAACCAACTGAGCCACCCAGGTGCCCATGACTTGCTTGCTCTTTACCATTTTCAAGATATTTGTTTTTATGATTTTGTTCAGCAGTTTTTAGTAGCCCATACAGGAAGCTGGCCTGAGTTTGCTAACCTGCCACTACCAGAATGTTTGAAGCCTGTTCATACTTTTTTTTTTTTAGGACTACATACATTCCATCATATGGATCTATCTTAATCAATCTCATATTAAAAAGGCTGTTTCCAATGTTTTGCTATTTGAATTACTGCTAGAATGAATATCTTGCATATATGTCACTTCATATGAAGATAGACATTGTATTTCTGTCATTATCACATCCCTAGCTTCTGCATGTTGCCTAGCACATATTAAGTGCTCAGAAATACTTGTTGAATACACGGAAGTAGAACGAAATGACAATTTTGCTTGATCTAATCTCTGATTTCTATTGTGTCTTTGATAACACTCATCAGATGACTTTCTTCTAACGATCAAATAGTAGTGAGATCTGATTGCCAAGTGTATTGCCATTTTATCTGATACTATTCTAACTGTGCTTATATGTGTTTCTGTGTCTTTTTCCTTCAATAAAGTGGGAAGAGCAACCCCATGGCACTAAGGTGCTTCACAGAATAGGACATACCATCATCTCCGTATAATCTCAGACTCACTCATCACAATGAAGAGGCTGGACAGTGTGATCAAGAATCACTTTCAACTTTAAAATTATTTTCAGTAATACAATGTCAAGAATTGTTTTTCTAAGTATATGCACCCCTATGTTTATTGCAATAAACATAGCAAAGATATGGAAGCAGCCCAAGTGTCCATCAATAGATGGATGGATAAGGAAAATGTGGTATAGATAATAAAAAAGGAATACTGCTCAGTCATAAGAAAGGATGAGATCTTGCCATCTGTGACAACATGGATGGACCTAGAGGGTATTATGTTAAGTGAAGTAAGTCAACAGAAAGCAAATGCCATCTGATTTCACTTGGGATCTAAAAAATAGAATCTAAAAAATAAAACAAATGAATGAACAAACAAAAAGGCAAAAACAGACCCATAAATACAGAAAACATGGTTGCCAGAGGGGAGGGTAGTGGGAGTACTGGCAAAATGAATGCAAGGAAGTGGGAGATATAAGCTTCCAGTTAAGGAATGAATAAGTCACGAGGATAAAAGGAACAGCATAGGGAATATAATCAATGACACTGTAATGGCATTGTATGGTGGCAGATGGCAGCTACACTTGTGGTGAGCATGAGATAACATATAGACTTATCCAATCTCTATGTTGTACAACTAAAACTAATATAACACTGTATGTCAACTATATTTCAATTAAAAAAATAATTATTTTTTTGTGAGTAAAATTCTCTTTCTGCACAAGTTTAAAATATTCAATGTAAGGTCCTCACTACTAACAAAGAAAAAAGAGAACCTAACATAAAATGCACATGGAAATTCCCCACACTCCAAGGGAATCAGATCAGATTAATTTCTGGCTTGAAACCAGACCTTGATAATGTTTCCTTCACAGGAAATAGGAATTAAAAATGAGCATAACCTCAGTGCATTAAAAGATTACCTTGTTAATTAAAATTAATGTTGTTTATAATATTGTTATTCATTTTTATAACTGGATTACTGTATCAATGACTAACATTTACAAGATGTCATATATTAGTTACTACAAGGAAACTGGATATGTGATATTTCAACTAAAAAGACAATCAATTCTTGTGGATAAAGGATTTATCTTGATTTTCTTTGAAATATCCTGAAATCTTCACCATTTGGTTTCTATCATGGTAAGTGGTTGACAACTATCTGGACATTTCTGGCTTGACACCAGCTTCCTCTAAAACCTCTACAGAATCCACCTAAATGCTGGCTGTGTAAGCTATGCCCCATGTGTGGGATGAAGCAGAGGAGCAGTAAAAGCTCTGAAAGCAGAAATAATCCACCATGACTATACAATCACAGAGGAGGTGGTACACAGTGTGGGGTGGGGTGGGGTGGAGGGAGACAAATGCAGGGCCCCTAGAGGCATTGGCTGGTGTGGACACTACTCTTGAAATGTTAGAGAGGGAAGGAGGGACAACTTCAGATGAGACTCAAGAGCACTAAGGGCAGCAGAAATCTTCACCATAAGAGAGAGGAGTTGGGACAAACAGAAAGATGGATGAACACACACACAGAGCTTTATTAAGAGACGATGTTAATCAGAAAAGGTCAGGCTCCTGTCAATGCCTGTGAGTGTCTGTGTCTCCTTCTAACATACCTCCCCATAAAAGTGTGAGGAAAAACATCCAGCCTCCTGGAAGGAGTTATAGCTCATAGGAACTCTTTTCCAGGATACAGGTGATGTGGGAGAAACCAGAAATCTCAAACAACCCAAGCTGATTTTTCTCTTAACTGATGCTCCAATACTAATACTTTTTTTTTCCCTATCATAATTTGATGTTTCTAAATCTTGTACCATTTCTGCACATACAAAGGATAAAGTGGGGGAAAGCTCTGGAATGATGTGATTGTTCAATCAGCAGAATCTGTCATCTGAATGTCAAGTTCTTCTTTTGGCTTTTAATTTTCCAAACTGCCAAAAATAATCAAGAAACTCAGATCATCTGTTTATACTGCTTGAATAACCAGAGTGATTTTCACAAATGTGCCTTTTGCTCCCAAATACAATTCCAGGTGATATCAAGAGGGGCTAGAACATTATCACAATTACACCTAATTCTTAAGTCCATAAAAAAAATCAGGAATAGAATGAAGAGAGACAGAGAAAGAGTGTGGTCAGATTAATTGAGCCAGAGCTCCCTAAGAGGGAGTAACAGTATCCTACTGGCAGGCATTGGCAATATGGGGCAGTGGGTGCTTTGGGGAAGTAACAAGAGGTACATTTCATCTGGACTCTCTCCCTATGCTGGCAGTGAGGGATTTTTTTCTTGTTTTTCTGCATTTGTTTTTGTCCAAGAGCCCATTCAGGAAAATCTGCAGGCTGGATTTTTTTTTTTATCATTCAAAATAAAAATGGTTTCATTGATTTGTCTGGAAAAAATGTTCTTCCTTCAAAGATGACCAACGAGATAACAGGCACTGTTTTTAACACTAAAACATTAACATCTGGACACATTTAAGAAGTAGGGACAAAGTAGGAGGTACTTTTCAGTGTTTCTGTCAGTAAAGCAAATTGTAGTCTAGATTCTAGATCACCATTCTAGATGACCTTGAATTTCCTAGCAAAAACAACTTGAGTTCATACTTTCGATCTGGCCTAGATGAAATTACAGGACACCTCTCAACATACGTATCTATGTTTTGTTTTGTAACAGTGGTGTGCAGTTGCTTTGTTCATCTGCTATAATGAATTTCAAGCTGTGTAATTTTACTAGACAGTCTGCCTTCAAGGTAGTTTGAAGTTACCTTTCTCTCAATGATAGTATGTCAGCTGCCCACAGATCCTTGTGTTTGTTTGTGAACCACATACCATTTACCCATACCAACCTTCCATCCCATCCCCCGCCCCCAATAAATCACTCAAACACCTTTCTGGAAAAACAAACCAAACCTCTGGAAGTTACTATGCTTTAAAAAAATAATCTTAGGGGAACCTGGGTGGCTAAGTCAGTTGAGCGTCCAACTTTGACTCAGGTCATGATCTCATGGTTCATGGGTCTGAGCCCTGCATGGGGCTCACAGCTGTCAGTGCAGAGCCTACTTCTCATCCCCTGTCCCCCTCTCTCTCAGCCCCTCCCCTACTCATGCTTTCTCTCAAAAATTAATAAACATTAAAAAAAAAGTAATCTTAAGGAAACTCTTGCTACAATGTAGAAGTGCAGCAGAAGGAAAAGCAGCTTTCCAGTTCCTAGTAACTCTCCTTTGGTCTGTCTCTTTAGTCAACTGATATTTCTCAAATGCCTACAGCTAACTATAGTATTCTGTGCTTTTCCTCATGAGAATGAAGTCAAATACCCACCCTGGCAAAGTGGTCATTTCCAAGAAGTGTTTGCAGAAGGATGGGCAGCTCCTTTTCCAGATGAAGCTTAAGGCAGAGCTGGGTCAGCTCTTCCCGGTCCAGAAAGCCTGTCCCTGTGGTGTCACAGCTGCTGTAGACTTCTTTGAGCTGTGAAACATAGTGGTTCTCTTCTTCTTCACCCATCCCATAGCAGGCTGGACATGCCAGGGGGAAAAGAGAAACAAGAGTACACTCTTATTGCCACATGCCACATTTTTTTCACTGCTACAATGAGCCTGGTATGGTGGCATCCAGGGTGCTCCTGTGAGACCTCTACAGGAAAGACCAGAAACATGTGAATAGGAAGCCAGTCCTTGTTCAAAAGAACCAGAATTTCTTTGTTCTGTAAGAAAATATCTATTATAGAATAATCAGGAAAAAGAGATAGGTATAGAGAACTTAAAATCATCCAAAATTTCACCACCTAAAAATATCATTACTAATATTTTGACAAACATACATTCTAATTTTTCTCTCTATATATACAAGTATGGTATTTTTTTCCTTACTGGTATTTAATATACCAAATTACTAAATTTTACTAAATAAAATTATTTACAATAAAAAATGGAAACTCCAATAAAATATATAGAGGATGTTACTTAATCACAAAAGAAAAAGTATATGGATAATAACCATATAAAATGTTCAAATTAAAACAAAGATACTCTTTGCCACTGTCAAATATCAAGAATAAAAACCCCAATGCTAACTGAGGCTATCATCAAAGGGGCCTCTCACATATTTCTGGAGAAAGTGACAATTAAATGCCTTCTGAAATATACTTTGTATACCAAGAAATTTTTAAATAATTGTATTATCTGACCTAGTTATTTCACATACACAATATCTTACAGAAATTCCTTGTACTTCAGGACAGACAAAAACGTAAAAGAAAAAATAAAATGTCCAACAAAAGAAAATAGATTGCTAAGTTACAGAACAATTATATGGCAGAATAGCCAACAGGCTTAAAAAACACATTTCTGAAAAATATTAAACAGCATAGGAAGTGCAGTTGATAAAATACCAAGCCAGGATAAAAACTTTATAATAATAATAGCTGGCATACGTACTGGTCAGTTCACATACAGAATTCACTTATGTCTGGAACAAATCTATCAAGAGACTTCTGCAATTCTTGGGGGGAAATATAGTAAAAAAAAATACACCAAAATGGTAACAGATGATTTTATGATATTCTACATTTCCATTTTCTATTCTCAACATTTTTATGTTTCTCAAAAAATTCTATAAAAAGCGAAACACTTTATAACTAGAAAGATGTTGCTAAGCCGTGTAAAACACTGAAGTCCTAAAGATACTAGGATGAACCATATGATATTGCCAATACTGGAGTTTTCTGACCAACAACAATGGTGACTTCACGTTGGTCAGCATATTATACAGACACAGGACTGTGGACAATTCTGAAAAGAGATGTGATAAGTAAACAAACATGGAAAACTGATCAAGCTCATTAATCATCAAACAATTCATAAACACAAAACAACAAAGTAACATCTCTTACTAATTAAGAAACAGCACACAGGGCGTCTGGGTGGCTCAGTCGGTTAAGCGTCCGACTCCGGCTCAGGTCATGATCTCGCGGTCCGTGAGTTCAAGCCCCGCATCAGGCTCTGTGCTGACTGCTCAGAGCCTGGAGCCTGTTTCAGATTGTGTCTTCCTCTCTCTCTGACCCTCCCCCATTCATGCTCTGTCTCTCTCTGTCTCAAAAATAAATAAATGTTAAAAAAAAATTAAAAAAAAAAAGAAACAGCACAATAAATGCCAATTCTATAAAGATATGATTTTTAATGTCAATGGTATTTGCCCATGCATCATCCACGAGGGGTAGGGAGGTCTGCATCAGCACAAAACCTGTATGAAGGATTGAAATCTGTTCATATCAATCCCCTCCTCCCTCCACCAAGAGTATCGTCTTACTCAGGGAAACAGTAAAATCAGTGACGTAAAAAAACTGACTTTGAATAGAATCTCCATTATGATCTTATAAGGTGAACTGCCTTCCCTGAGCTCCTGATTAAACACCTGCTGATCAGGTATAAAGACTGCCAGCATCTCAGCCTCAGGTGTGATGCAGGAGTGAAAGGATGACAGGCCTGTTCTATCCACTCATCAAATTATGCGTGCATTCCTAGAAAGAAGCTTGGGGAAGTGATGAAAGGGCATGGATAGGTGGAGCTCTGAACACCTGCCTCATCCCGGACAGTTTTGACTGCAGAAACAACATGGAGTAATATAGATATACATGTAAAAACATCAAGGATAAATCAGAAAACTAAATACCTTTACTAACTCAACATCTGTCACACTTCTCATCCGAGGTCAGTCCCCCACCTAAGCTGGGAGCTCTGTCCTTTTGTAGACAACAGCCACCTGTGGTGAGCTGCATACAACTACTGATATTTGCCAATGCTTATTTTTGATAAGCCAGAAGTAAATGGACAGGAGAACATAATGGTAAGAAAGACAAGTGGCAAAATTCAGTATGTGAAAGAGAGTCAAGGAATTAGGGTGAGGATGGTGAGCAGTGACTAGGAGACCCTGACTGCAGAACCTACCACACACCCACACTTCCCCAGGCAGATGTTCCCCCCACCAGACGCTCTCCCTGTTGCCTTGACTACTAACTATCCTCCCAGCCCCCATCCACCACCACCTGGCCATGCCTCCACAAATCATGAACACACCTATTGTGAAAAATCCTCCAGTTTTTCTATTTTACTTTTAGTCGTAACCAATTCAAGCAATTAAAAGTATATAAACAAAAACAAAACAAAACAAAGCAAAACAAAAGCCCAACTCCACTCCCAGAGGTAAGCACTGCTTAGAGTGTAGGCTTTCAAATTATTCCCAAGTCTACGAGGTAGATGAACACACAGACCTATATAAATAGATAACACACATAGATATGCATGTTTTTATATAAGTGTAACACCATACATGTTATTTTGCAACTTTTTTTTTAATTTTGAAGAAAGAGAAAGTGTGCATAAGTGCATAAGGAGGAGAGGGACAAATGGGAGAGAAAGAGAGAGAGAGAGACAGAATATCTCATGCAGGCTCCAGGCTTAGCTCAGAGGCCTACTCAGGGCTTGGTCCCAAGGCCCTGGGATCATGATCTCAGCGGAGTCAGACATTCAACCAACAACTGAGCCACCCAGGCACCCCTATTTTTCAACTTTTAAAAAATATAGGATATCTGAAAGATCTTTCCATGCCTTCTCCATTTAAAAATTTTTTTAAATGTTTATTTATTTTTGAGACACAGAGAGACAGAGGCAGAGAGAAAGCGAGCATGAGCCGGGGAGGGGCAGAGAGAGAGAGAGAGAGGGAGACACAGAATCTGAAGCAGGCTCCAGGCTCTGAGCTGTCAGCACAGAGCCTGAAGTGGGGCTCAAACCCATGAACGGTGAAATCATGACCTGAGCCAAAGTCAGACGCTTAACTGACTGAGCCACCCAGGTGCCCCTCTAAGGATTGTCTTAGAGATGAGGGGCATCTCCAGGGTTTTTTCTTACAAAACCTTCCTCCGGCCCTCAACACCCCAGGAGGACTCTTCATGAGTCCTGAAGGGGCAAACCAAACCATGTCCTGCAGAGTGTGCCCTTGGTTGGTGCAGGAGTGTCCCTGGAGAAGGCGGGCTTGGCTGAGCAAGAAGAGAAGAACCATCTTCCTCTCCCAGCCTTAGGCAAGTCCTGCATCAACACCATCCTGGGGGGCCACACACTCCCTCCACCACATGTTATTTTTGTTGCCACAGGGACTTAAGGTCCCTGTTGAGATGTAGCTTTCCCTTTCTACACAGTTTCAAACTGGGGCCTGAGGCACCCTGGCTGTCCATGAAGGTGCAGTCTGTATGCAGAGGGCCCACTGGTGGCGAGTCTCCCCTGGTGAGAGCGGGGTCCACAGCCTGCCACAACCCAAAGCCTTGCTGAAATAAGGAGAGGTGCAAAGAAATAAGTACTGAGACTACAGACACCAGAGAAGCAACAAGACTTAGAAAGAAGAGTAGCAGCTCCTTCTTCATCACCCACAAGAGCTGCGTTCACAGTTCATCTTCAAATGTCACCAGGCTCCACCAAGTCTGGGGCTGTCTCTGGAGGCCTAGGATGCTCCTACCTCATTTCCTCTGGGACCACAGAATCACATTTTTGAGGCCTGGCTGGGATTTCTAGAAAACAGAAGGAACTTCCCATCTGACTAAACAGACCACAGAAGGGACAGGCCAGCAGGGCCCGGTTTTGAAGAGAGCAGCACTAACTCTTTGAACAGCCCCTGCTCCCACAGGACCTAGTACAGCATCCCCCTCAGGCCCCTGTTTTCATTGGCTCACAGCAGAACATCCAGTATACCCAAAATGAGTCTATGAGGCAAAACTGCAAAGGAAACCTGACCTCAGTAAAATGCAAACAGATTCAGGTTCTGAAAACATATTTAGCCTCTTCATAAGAGGCTGAGTGCCAGAAGCACATTTCAGTTAAGTAGAACAGCCACTCTGTCTACAGGGAGGCAGGTCCAGAGTACCCAGAACTCCTTCTAGGGTCTCCCCCACACGCCAGGTTATGATAAAGTCTCTAGAGAACCTCTTCTGAGAGGCTACATGTTTTCCTGAGAGGGGACACCCATCAGTAACAGGGTACACAATCAGTGAGTGCAAAGCAAACCTTGGGGGTGGGAGGAAAATCAAGAAAATGTAAATGGGAAACAGGCCAAATCCTCAGGCCACCAGGCTGCCATCCAATGACCCAACACCAGGAGGGTGTGACTGGCATAGTTCTCCCAAGCTCCACACCCCACCTGCCCTCTGGGCCACAAGGCAGACAGGAACTGAGGAAGGGCTTCCTCCAATCCCAGAGCTGACCTCAGTGCAGGTCTGTGGTGCATTTTGTCAAATGCTTCAAATGCCCGAAATGTTTTGGGTTTTACATTTTTATGCTGGACATTCTATAATGAGCCCAGAGCAATACATGATGCTGTAATTTAGCTATTTTAAAGGGAAGGTCACCAGCATTATAGACCCATTTAATATCAGAGTTGCTGCATCCCAGACCTTCCCAGGACAGGTCAGGTCTAGGCTGGGGTGGGCCAAGAAGGGGAAGAGTGGGGAGCACACTCTAGGGCATTCACCCAGGAGAGGGGGGCATTCCCAGTGGGGCAGGTAAGCTGAAAAGCCTTCCCGATACCTGCACTGTCAAAGAGGATATATCAAGAAAATCAAGGTCAGCAAACCCTCACATGTTCCCACATCACACTGGACCTGCCAGAGGTGGAACATACCTGCAGGAACTCCTACCCCATGATTCCAGAACTGGGCAGAACTCAGGTGTGGGAGCTGGAGGTTAAAGGGCTCCGGAGGGCCCTCCCAGGAGCAATGAGAAGCCAGCCCTCTTCTTGAGAGAACTTACTTGTCTGCCTACATACCTCCATGAAAGGGTTAACACAGGGCAAGGACCCAAACACTCAACCCCACATCGCCTAGGTTATACCTAGTTTTGCTCAATACACAGTTGAATTCCTGGCAATTCAGAAACACTCCTTTCCTCTCCTTTCCCTCATCATGTGAATCTAAGACATTGCCCCCAAGAGAGCAGATATTTCATCTACCAGCCATGCAGATACAGGCAAGAGAGGTAATTCAGGTCAGCAGTACTACAAGTCAGGCAAAAAAAGATATGCTAACACATTTCCTAACCCCCACCCAAAGCAATGTCCAGCCATGTTTTCAAAATAAAGGGAAAAAGGAGGCACTGCCTCTACTCATGTATGCCCTATGGACACTTCCCAGGATGTGGGAAGGGTCTTTCTGTAGCTTCTGGAATGCCACATAACAAACCTCAGTGGTGAAATAGTTCGCTATACTGCCAAGAAGGCTTGGAAGAACTCCAAGGCTTCCTTCACCTGGAAAGCATGGTCTGGGTACAGGTCTAGTCCACCAGTACAGAGGAGCCATGTAGACCTCCATGGCTTCCTCTGCATTCAGGAGTCTCAGAAAAGGGCTTGAGTGACAAAACTAGACACTGTAAACATCACAGAATTATGGAAAGTCTCAGAAATAGCGGGGAAGCATGAAAAGGGGCTTCAAAATTCTGATGTTCACACACACACACCCCATTTGCTGGAATGTGGAGGTAGTGATTTGGGAGGTGGTACATGCAGAAGGGGAGACCCAAGACATACACACAGGCACTGTCCTGCCCCACCCCACAAAGAAAAACTAATATCCACAGAGAGAAAAAGGAAAATCATTAAAGTCATCACAGACAATAGACTATTAAACAAAGGTATGATTAAGACATCAAGGGAGGTTTCTTGGACATTGACATATTACAGTTGCAACAAAAAAATTCAATAGCAAGACTGGAAACTACAAACAAGGAAATCTTCCATGAAGTGCATCTAAATGATGGGGCGCCTGGGTGGCTCAGTTGGTTAAGCATCCGACTTTGGTCATGATCCAGTCATGATCTTGCGGTTTGTGAGTTCGAGCCCCGCGTCAGGCTCTGTGCTGACAGCTCAGAGCCTGGAGCCTGCTTCTGATTCTGTGTCTCCTCCTCTATCTGCCCCTCCCATGCTCATGCTCTGTCTCTCTCTGTCTCTCACAAATAAACATTAAAAAAATTTTTTTAAGAAAAGTAGATTTAAAGTGTGTCTAAATGAGATAAGATTACATGATGAGGAAAAGACAGTCCCTTCAATAAATTCTGTTGCAGGGTGCCTGGGTGGCACGGTGGGTTAAGCGCCTGACTTCCGCTCAGGTCATGATCTCATGGTTCATGAGTCTGAGTTCCACATCAGGCTGTCTGCTGTCAGCAGAGTCCATTTCAGATCCTCTGTCTCCCTCTCTCTCTGCCCCTCCCCCCCCTCAAAAATAAACATTAAAAAATATATAAATAAATGGTGTTGCAAAATTGAAGAAAGAATAAAGAATGAAGTTTGACCTTACCTCATACCATACACAAAAAACTAACTCACAATGGATTCCAGTTCTAAATTAAAATCTAAACCTATAAAACTTTTAAAAGAAAACACAGAGGAAAAGTTTCATGATGTTAGATTTGGTAACAGTTTCTTACATATGATACTAAAGCACAGGCAACAAAAGCAAAAACAGGCAAATGGTATTATATCAAATTTAAGAACTTCTACACATCAAAGAAAAAAAGAGTGAAAAGGCAACCTATGTACTGACTGGGACAAAATAATTGTTAACCATATCTGATAAAAGGTTAATAACCAGAACATATCAAGAACCCTTACAACTCAATAACAAAAGACAGGTGATCCCATTTAAAAAATGGGCAATGGATTTGGAGAGACATTTCTCCAAAGAAGATATAAAATGGCTGACAAATGGCCAAACATATAACAAAGGTGCTCAACACCTCTCATCATTCTCACACGCATTAGGATGGCCACTATAAAAAACAAAACAGAAAACAGGTGTTGGTGAAAACGTGGAAAAACTGGAACAATACACAGCACTGTTGGTGAAAAATGATGCAGCCACTATGGAAAATCGTATGAAGGGTCCTCAAAAATCTAAAAATAGAAACTATATGATCCAGCAATTCTACTTCCATGTATATAGCCATAGGAATTGAAAGCAAGATCTCAGAGATATTTGCACACCCATGTTCACTGCATCATTATTCACAATCACCAAGAGGTAGAAGCAACCCAAATGTCCATCGACAAATGAGAAAAGAAACTGTGGTATATCCACACAGTGGAATGTTATTCAGCCTTAAAAAGAAAGAAACCCTGTCACATACTACAACACAGCTGAATCCTGCAGGTGTTCAGTTTATGCCAGTCACAAAAGAACAAATACTGTGTGATTCCTCTTGCATAGATGTTTAGTCAAATCATGGAAACAGTGGTGGTTGCCAGGGGCCGGGGGGAGGAAGGAGCTGTTCCGTGGGTATAGAGTTTCAGTGTCACAAGATGAAAAAGTTATTGAGATCTGTTACACAACAATGTGAATACTGAACTGTACATTTAAAAATGATTAATTGGGTAACTTTTATATTATGTATTTTTTATAATTAACATTAAAAATAAAAAGTTTTTACAAAGAAAAATAATTCACAATTTGATGGCTTACTTTCTGAAATTGTCTGGCTTACTTTCTGAAATTGTTCTATGGTACTGTTATCTAGATTTTCTCTTTCCTTAGCAACAACAACAAAATAACAATCCCAAAGGTCCAGGCATCCTCTCAAAGTCCAGGAAAGGGAACCAGTTGAAGGGAAGGGGGATTATTGGAATAATACAAGACTTTTCCTTTTTTTTTTTTCTTTCAAATTTCTGTTTAAATTCTACTTAGTTAACATACAGTGCAATATTGGTTTCTGGAGTAGAATTCAGTGATTCATCACTTACATACAACACCTAGTGCTCATCATAACAAGCACCCTCCTTAGTATCCACCATCTATCTAGCCCATTGCCCCATCCATATCCCTCCATCAACCCTCAGTTTGTTCTCTATTGTCAAGAGTCTCTTGTGGTTTGTTTTCCTCTCTCTCTTTTCCTCCCCTCCCCCCACCTCCCATATGTTCATCTGTTTTGTTTCTTAAATTCCACATATGAGTGGGGTGCCTGGCTGGCTCAGTCAGTTAAGTGTCCAGCTTTTGGTTTCGGCTCAGGTCATGGTCTCATGGTTTGTGGGTCTGAGTCCCTCATTGGGCTCCATTCTGGCAGTGTGGGGCTTACTTGGGATTCTCAATCTCTCTGCCCCACCCTGATTGCTCTCAAAATAAATAAACAAACTTTATTTTTAAAAATTCCACATGAGTGAAATCATATGGTATTTGTCTTTCTCTGACTTATTTCGCTTAGCATAATATACTCCAGCTCCATCCACGTTGTTGCAAATGGCAAGATTTCATTCTTTTTGATCACCAAGTACTATTCCATTACACGCACACATGCACGCGTGCGCGCGCGCGCGCACACACACACACACACACACACACACACACACACACACACACACACATTCTTTATCCATTCATCAGTCAGTGGACATTAATATAGGAGTTTTCCAAGTAGACAGATGGCAAAGTCTCTCACATGGGACAACAAATAAAAAATATCCACACCTGGCTCAGTCAGTTAAGTATCCAACTCTTGGTTTTGGCTCAGATCATAATCTCATGGTTTGTGAGTTTAAGCCCCACATTGGGCTGTATACTGACAGTATGGAGCCTATTTGGAATTCTCTCTCTCTCCCTCTCTTCCTGCTCCTCCTTCACTTGCTCTCTCTCCCTCTCAAAATTAATAAACTTAAAAAAATAATAAAACTGCCCACACCTAGTAAATAAAACCACCCACACCACCTTATGAAACTTCTGAACAAGCAAACAAACAAATCCTCACAGCATCCAGAGAAGGAAGAGTACTCACAGAACCAGGCAGTAGAATTAGCGTGGGCTGTTGGCATCAAGACTAAGAGCCCTCATGAAACCAGGTCCTGACATCCCGAGTGAAGATCACTTTCAGCCTCATCTGGAAGCTACCAGACATGTACTTCAGCAAAATGAGGAATTAACCAAGAAAGAGGGAGATGCGGGATCTAGAATCTGGGTCCCATGCAAGTGGTGGAAACCATTCTGGGAGGGCAGCCCTGGGGCTGTGCCAGAGGACAACCCACACAAACCAACAACAGAAGGAACCCATAGGTTCTGTGTGCCTGTGACCATCTAGAAAACAATGTGGATGGGTAGAGTATGTGGGAAAAAATAAGGATAAGTTCATTAAAAAGTAAAAACCAAAAAAACATTAACCTCTCTATAAAGCCATGCTTGGAACAAGAATGGAAATGTAATCAGGCCCCAGCTGCATGTCAGTGTGGCAGTCAGGCAGGGCCACCCTCTGTGGGAGTGACAGGGAAGCCTCGAGGTGGAATGTTCCTTAAAGTCCCCATTCTGAGGTAGAATAACCAGAGACAGTTGGCTCTAGTTATCATAGTCATTGACCCAGGAAATGAATGAGAGAGAAGTCCCCACACACAGTCACACAGGGACTCCAACCTGCCACCCAGTGCCTTAGAGTTGCAGTTTTGTTCCTTATTCATTATGGAACTATTTGGGCAACTCTGGGAGGTGATCGGGCCCCCTTTCTGCCTCTTTGGGGCAGGTCTACCAAAACAAACCAAGGTTCTGATGGGTGGCACTCCCTGAGCTGATTCCTGGGCCTCACGGGTTCCACTGCGCACACACAGGGTCCTCACCCTGGTGTGCTGAGAGGGGCTGGTCTCCTATGTATCAAGTGGCCTGCTGGAACCAGGTGAGGTTGCTTCTCCTGGTGCTCCAAGGTCATACCCCGGTGGCAAAGGAGGTGGAAACACAACGTCTCCAAATCCCAGACGAGCCCCCAAGAGATGAAGCAGGATTCTCACACAGAGAGTTCTGACACCAAGGCTTTTCTTTCCAGGAAGCAACTTTATTCATGCCAACATGGGCTCAGAGGGTTTGTACCCAAAAAAACTAAGCCTCAAACGCCACATGGTATAGGCTTTTATGCATTTTCTACTTGTCTCCCATAATGGGTAACATATAGACACACAGTCTGATTGTGTGGTCTCATGTTACAGGGTCATGAGGGATGTCACATTTGCACATAGCCAGGTTGCCTTCCCTTATCTTGAGGGCTTTTCTTACCACATTCCTTAGGGAGGGGGCTCTACCATGGGATCAGGGGCTGGGGTTATCTGAGTGAAAGACACCCTGACTCGAGACACTGGTGACTGGCCTGCACTTGAGTGAGCTCTGGCTCATCCCAACGCTACAGTATCAACAAAGATAAACGTGTCACCATCCACAACAGGAGTAAAGAGCAGGCAGGTCAGTGTGGCTTTCCCTCATCACTGGTCCTCTAAGTGGGGTGACTGCTATGATTGCTAGTTAAGGCAACTTTGGGTTTTCATCTTCTAAGAGAACAAGATAAACCCTGTGGAGTACCTCCACCCCATGTGTGCTCTTGCCTTATGACATCCTGAAAAGATCTCATTCCAGCAGAGCTGATGACCCCCCAAAAACAGCAGGTCTGCTATGCCCGGTTTGAGTATCTACTGCTGCTGATTTCCTGATCACAGAGACTTACGTCTTGTAAAAATGCTACAAGGCATATTTTTATTTTCCCCACAAAATGATTTACATCAAAATTTGATTTCTGAGTTCTCTTAGTTCATCCAAGCTTCCTCTGGATGTGGACCTGGTGTAGACAGTAAACAACACACAGGGTGTCCCCAGCAGATGGTCATCTTCCTTGGCTCATCTACCTGGCTGGCCAAGTAGATGGCCACAGTGCTGGGCAGAGATAGGGTGCTGCAGGCTCACACACGATGGGGTGGTGGAGCACATCAGCCTGCTCCTGCACAATCCCTTCACACTGGTTTTCAATATTTGACCATACAGTGTGAACTATGCCTTTTGGTGTCTGGTAGGTACTTAATACAAGTTATCAAAATGAACACTGAAATAGACTGGATTGGGGTCAATTCCCTTAAGAGAAGGCTGAAGCCCCATAATCAGAACCTCTGAGCCTCCAAGCATCTGACTTCTCTTGAAACCCCGCTGTCTGCATATTAACAAGGTCAGCTACAACAGCATAGGGTAAGGAAGGAGTTCAGAGAAAGGCCATCTTCCTCCTGCCATGGTAAATAGAGAGGGCCAAGGATTCTGTGCAAACTTTGAAGCATCAGAACCTTTCTGACCCATGTAGACAACCCTAAATGACCCAAGACATTGCCAACACTGTCTTCACAGCTAAGGTGACCCAGTGCCCTTTCCTTGTACTCACTGCAAGGCTGCAGGACCTCCAAAGCAGCCCAACTCTGGGCAAGTCCCAGCTTCTATCAAAAACTGGGTCTAAAATACCTCCTTTGCTGGGCTGCTGAGGGGCTAGTTACAGAAAATGCCAGATGCTAGGGGCACCTGGGTGACTCAGTCCGTTGAGCATCAGACTCTTGATTTCAGCTCAGGTCATGATCCCAGGGTCGTGGGATCAAGCCCTACACCAGGCTCCACACTGAGTGTGGAGCCTGCTTGAGGTTCTCCCTCTCTTCCCCCTGCCCGCCTCCTTCCCTACTCATGCACTCTCTCTCTAAAATAAAAAACAAAACAAAAGATAATGCCAGGTGCTAGATACCCAGGCGACTTATCCTTCATGTTCATTATACCACCACTAACAGCACTGGAATTACTGTTCCCACACATAGGTTCAGAGTTTTCATGCTGCTCAAATCCTATTTGTAGAATTGCCTGACTGCATACTGCCTCTTCTGTCCTTCCCTCCCTCCCCAGAAAGCCACAAAACACTGAGAAGTGGCCTTAACCCCACCCTCCACCCAACAGGGACCCTACAGCACCTTAGCTGTGGGAATCTTCTGTTTACACTCCCCAAAGCCTATGTGTGAGGGCAGAAGCCAGAACCCCCTTCCCCTGTAATCCTTCCACAGACCCACTGGAAGGAGGAAGGAAACACAGGGAGAGCCTTCTCTGCACCCTCAAGCAGGGCCTGGCCTGGTCCCACAGTGACCCATCTGTCAGCACTGCCAACCACCCCCCCCCGCCCCCCCCCCTTGCTCCCAGGTGGCCCCCAGGCCTACTTACATGTAAAGTACAGGCCTCACAGTAGAGTGGTTGTTATAAATAATAAACACTCCCCAGGGTTCAATGGCTTCTTCAGTTTCCTCTTCATCCAAACTGAATTAATCTCCCTTTGCATTCCACATATGCATAAAATGTTTGCACAGCAAGCCACCTGAAAACCTGGCCCCATTCAGCAGCTGACTGCTGAACTGGGGACAATATTCCAGATAAAGAAGAACACTTGATTTCTTAAGGTTTTATATAAAATTCTGAAATCCAAATCAGTAGAATCTCAATAATTCTAATGCTATAAAGTTTAATTTAAAATCACATACACTTTGCTATCAGGTGAAACAAAACCCTGTTTTCACCTCAAGGAGAAAAACCTGCCCCCAAACAAACTGGATATTGGGCCTGAGACAGATGATGTAGGTGGGCAATCCGCATGACCATGCAGCCCTCTGGAGGCAAACAGAGCAAGGTGTTGGTTTGCATTTAATTGACACACAATGATGAGAGAACTTAATCTGTGCCCTGAGAAACTCCTTCAGTATTGAGGAAAGAGAAGAGAAAGGTGGTCTCTCAGAAGCAGCTATGGTGTTTGATGTTTGGGGGCCTAGAGTATTGTATTGCAAAGGGGAAATAATTCCAAACAAGGCCCTCCATAAAAACCTGCTCACCTAGAAAGAATGGAACCAAGGGCAGCCATTCTAGATTGGTTCATTCTTTATCTGGAAAGATGTTACAATCCTGATAAAATATTAAAGCCCGTCCTTGGGTTCCAGTGGAGCAGACCTCAGTGCCACTTTAAAAATAGCCTTGCAGTTTTTAATGAACCTTCATACTTTGGCAGTTCTGAGTTTTTAGGATTAATTTCAGCATTAACTTTTCTTGTTTTTCAAAATTTATACTGTGTATTTACTTTGCCTACATGGGTCCTAAATATCTCAGCAATAAGGCTTGAGTAGCTATCATTTTTATCAACGGGATTTTTCAGTGCCAACAATGTAAAAATAAGCTGATAGGGGCGCCTGGGTGGCTTGGTCGGTTGAGCGTCCGACTTCGGCTCAGGTCATGATCTCACGGTCCGTGAGTTCGAGCCCCGCATCAGGCTCTGTGCTGACAGCTCAGAGCCTGGAGCCTGTTTCAGATTCTGTGTCTCCCTCTCTCTCTGCTCCTCCCCTGTTCATGCTCTGTCTCTCTCTGTCTGAAAAATGAATAAACGTTAAAAAAATAAAAATAAAAAAAAATAAAAATAAAAAATAAGCTGATAACTTCATTTAATCAGCAATTACTATACTATGTCCTTTTCCTACAAAGCAGACAGACTAAAAACTTTAAGGATATCAAATTCTGGAACTGTCCTAATACAACCATTTTTCTGGGGTCTTATAAAGAAGACATTGTGGCACACAGTGATGGCAGACCCTAGTGTCAGTCTCCAGTTTTACTATGGGCACTTTCCACCTCTGTGACCTTGAACAAGTTATTTCACCTCTCTGTGCCTCAGTACCTAATTAAGAGACTGTGAGAATTAGTCATTGTTAAGCTTGTTAACATGTCAATATTGAGACCAGTGTTGCACACAGTTGGTACTGAATAAACACTGGCATCTCCTCTGGCACATAGGCACAAGTGCCTGGGGCACCACACACACCTGTAATATCTACAAACCAGATAGGTGTCCACAGCTTTCAAAATAAATTATATATAGAAAATCTTGTAAATTCCTATTACATGCCAATATATGTAAATAAAGATTTATTTTTAATAAAACTATACATAAAATTATATATATAAAAGAATATAACATGATAATTTGATACACATATACAGTGAAACAATTGCTACAGTCAAGCTAATTAAGATACCTTCTCCTCAGAGTTACCATTTTTTGTGTGTGTGATGTGAGTCCCTAAAATCTACTCTCTTAGCAAATTTCCACTATTCAAAACAGTATTATTACAACTATAATCATCATGGTATATATTTGGTCTCCAGACCTACTCATCTTATATAACAACTTTGTACCCTTTGAGCAGTATCTTCCCAGTTCCAAAGATTTTTATAGCCATGAGTACTTTTATTTGTGCCAAGACTACAGCTATAGACCCCAAATTTATATGTCTACCCATGTGATTATAAACTATCTAAACAATATACACACATGAAGTTATCCACATATTGTTCTATGCACGTAAAATGAGCTTACTCTGTGTTAATCCAATGCAATCACATGTGTCCTCAGAGACAGGCAGAGGAGTTTTGAAAGAGAAGAGGAGGCAATGTGACCACAGAAGCAGAGACTGGGGTGATGCAGTCTTAAGCCATGGAATACCTACAGCCACCAGAAGCTAAAACAGGGAAGGATCAAATTCTCCCCTGGAATCTGCAGAGTGACCCTGTCAACACCTTTTGGACTTCTGGGCTCTATAAGTATAAGAGAATAAATTTCTGTTGTACAGTTCATGGTCATTTGTTACAGCAGCCCTAGGAAACTAACACAACATTTTTTAACTTTTTTTTTTTAATGTTTATTTTTGAGAGAGGGACGGAGGGAGGGAGAGAGAGAGAAACAGAGAGAGAGAGAAAGAGAGAGCGCAAGCAGGGGAGGGACAGAGAAAGACAGAGACAGAATCTGAACCAGGCTCCAGGCTCTGAGCTGTCAGCACAGAGCCTGACATGGGCTCGAATCACTAATTGTGAGATCATGACCTGAGCTGAAGTCGGAAGCTCAACCGACTGAGCCACCCAGGTGCCCCACAACATCCCATGTCTTAATATTGTTAATATGGCAATACCCCTAAACTGGTCTACAGACTCAATGCAACTCCTACCAAAATTCCAGCTGGCTTCTTTAAAGAAATTGACCAGCAGATCTTAAAAAATTTATATGGAAATAAAAGGGACCCAGAATTGCCAAAACAATCTTAGAAAAGAATGAAAAACGTGGAGGACTCTCACTTCCCAATTTGAAAGCTTATCACAAAGGTACAGTAGCCAAGATGGTATGGTTCTGGCATATAAACAGACAAGCACACCAACAGAATAATATTCAGAGTCTGGAAATAGAATCTCACATGTACAGTAAATTGATTTCAACAAAGAAGCCAAAACAATTCAGTGGGGAAAAACAAGTCTTTTCATCATATGGTACTGAGACAACTGGATAGCCACATGCAAAAGAATCAAGTGGAACCTCTACCTCACATCATATATAAAAACTAACCTTAAATGGATCAAAAACCCAAATGTAAGAGCTAAAACTATAAAATGCTTAGGAGAAAACATAGGAGTAAATCTTCTAAAGAAGTAAAATGACCTTTATTTAGGCAACGTTGTATCTTTGATTAGATAGAACACCAAAAGCACAAGTAATCAAAGGAAAATAAAAAAGATAAGCTGGACTTCATCAAAATTAAAATTTGTTGTACTGCAAATGACATAATCATAAAATGAAGAGACAGAAAACATTTGCAGATTCTGTATCTGAAAAGGGACTTGGGTTTAGAATATATAAAGAATTCTTGCAGCTCTATAATAAAAGCACAAATAACCCAATTAAAAAATGGGGAAAGGATCTGAATAGATATTTCTTCAAAGAAGACACAAATGACCAAAGATGCTCTACCTCTTTAGCCATCAGAGAAATGCATATCAATACCACAATGAAATAGCACTTAGAGTATCTAGGCTGACTGTAACAAACAAGATGTGTAATAATAAGTACTAGTAAGGATATGGAGAGATCAGAAAGCGAAAATCCTGAAAGCAGCAAGGGATTCTCAATGACATTAAAAGCTGACTCCTCCTCAGGAACCATGGACCAAAAGGCAGGAAGGTGACATATTTGAAGTAGTGAGACAAAAAGGATGTCACCCAAGAATTCTATATCCGGTAAACTCATCCTTAAAAATGAAGGATATATAATGCCAAAGGCATGATTTATGAAAGAAATAACTGATCAGTTGGACTTTACTAAAATAAAAAACTTCTGCTCCACGAAGGACACCATTAAAGGAAAGAAAAACAAGCCACAGACTGGGAGAAAACATTTGCTGAAGACATGTCTGATATCCTTGTTATCCAACATATACAAAGAACTCTTAAAACTCAAAAATAAGAAAATGAATATACAAAAGGTAAACAGGCATATGAAAAGATGCTCAACATTATATGCAACTAGGGAGTTGCAAATAAAACAAGTCACACCATTACACACCTTTTTGAATGGTCCAAACCCAGAACACTAAGAAAATCAAATGCTGGCCAAAATATGGAGGAAAAAAAAACCCAAAACCTCTCAATCACTGCTCATGGGAATGAAAAATGGTACAATTACTTTGGGAAACAGTTTGGTAACTTAAAAAAAAATTTTTTAATGTTTATTTATTTTTGAGAGAGAGAGAGAGAGAGAGAGAGAGAGAGAGAGAACGAACACGCACAGGTAAGGGGCAGGGAGAGAGAGACAATCCCAAGCAGGCTCTGTGCTGTCAACACAGAGTCCAATGTCTGAACCAAAATTAAGAGTCAGATGCTTAATTGAATGAGATACCCAGGCACCCCTAGTAACTTCTTATAAAACTAAACATACTCTTACTTCTGTAAGTGTCTACCCACAGATGAATGGATAAAAAAGGGGTGGTATATATACACAATGGACTATTACTCAGCCATAAAAAAAAGAATGAGATCTTGCCACTTTTGACAATATGGATAGACCCAGAGGGCATCATGCTAAGTAAAATAAGTCAGACAAAGAAATACCACATGATTTCATTTACATATGGAATCTAAAAAACAAATGAACAAATAACCAAAACAGACATTAATACAAAGAACAAACATGGTTGCAAGGTGGGGGGTGGGGAGTGGTAAGAATAAGCAAAATAGCTGAAGTGGATTAAGACATACAAACTTCCAGTTATAATGTAAGTAAGTCACAGAGATAAAAAGTACACCATAGGGAATATGACTAGTACTGTAATAACATTGTATGGTGACAGACAGTGATTACACTTATCATGGTGAGCACTGAGTAATGTACTGAATTGCTACTGAATTGTTTCTGAATCACTGTTGTACACCTGAGACTAAACTAACATTGTATGTCAACTATACTTTAATAATAAACTAACTGACTGACATATTCTTACAAAATGATCCAGCAAGTATTTACTCAAATGAGGTGAAAACTTATGTCTACACAAAAACTTTCATACGGATGTTTATAGCTACTTTATTCATAACTGATAGTACCTGGAAGCAACCAAGATGCCCTTCAGTGGTGAATGGGTAAATGTTACAGACTGCATGTTTTTGGCCTCCTAAAAGTCATATTGAAATCCTAACCCCAATGCAATGGTATTAGGAGGTGGGGCCTCTAGGAGGTGATTAGGTCATAAGGCTAGACCCCTTATCAATGGGACTAGTGCCCTTATATAAGAGACCTCAGAGAGCTCCCCCACCCCTTCCACCATGTGAGGACACAGCAACAAGGCAGCCATCTATAAATCAGAAAGCAGGCCATCCCCAGACACAGAATCTGCCAGCACCCTGATCTTGGGACTTCCCAGCCTCCAGAGCTGTGAGAAATGTGTTTGTTGTTCAAGTCACCCCATCTGTGGTACTTTTATTACAGCTCTCAGGCTGTAGCCACATCAGTCCCTTCTGCTGCCACATCTGTGAGATCTCAGCCTAGCTCAGCCACAATTCTGCCACGTCACTCCCTCCTCAGAGGCACCTATTGCCCCATTTTACAATTGTGTGATAATTCATTTGATCAGCCCCCTGTCAATGGACACTTACATTGTTTCTGATCTTCTGCTACTATAAACAATGCTGCGGTGAACCACCTCTGAAGAAAAAATTCCTAGAACTGGAACCTCTGGGTCATGAACATGTCTTTGTTTAATTCTGACAGATTGCTAAACTGACATACACAGAAGTGACACCAACTTAGTCCTATGAGTAATGAGTAAATGAGTAATGAGTCCTATGAGTAATGAGTAAAGTGCCTGTTCCTCCATCCCTAGGCAATACAACATGTTATCAATTTTTTTTCCAATGTGATGGGGGGTGGGAATGGCATCATATTATAGGTTTTGTTGATAAAAAGCTTTTTGAAGGAATAAGCAATTACTCAATAGCCACTCTATGGAAATCCTAGACAATCCAGTGGAATACAAAGAGATATAAAAGAAATGTTCTCTGCTCTCAAGTGTGGAATCAGGTGTGATGGATGGAATATACACATGCCCTCATTTAAGAATACAAACCAACCACCCTGTCTGAGGCAGCAGCATAGTCTAGTCAAAAGGGCCAAGCACCTCAGCCTGACTGTTACTAGCTGTCTGGGCCTCAGTTCCTCTGGTGTAAAATAAGGACATAAAATCAGATGATCTCAAAGACTGCTTCAACTTTGGAAATTCTATATTGAAGAGAAATCAGTTAACTCAAATTCACCTTAATGAGAAAAAATGAAATATGGCCTTTTGTAGCAACATGGATGGAACTGGAGAGTGTGATGCTAAGTGAAATAAGCCATACAGAGAAAGACAAATACCATATGGTTTCACTCTTATGTGGATCCTGAGAAACATAACAGAAACCCATGGGGGAGGGGAAGGAAAAAAAAAAAAAAAAAAAAAAAAAAGAGGTTAGAGTGGGAGAGAGCCAAAGCATAAGAGACTGTTAAAAAACTGAGAACAAACTGAGGGTTGATGGGGGGTGGAAGGGAGGGCAGGGTGGGAGGGAGGGCAGGGTGGGTGATGGGTATTGAGGAGGGCACCTTTTGGGATGAGCACTGGGTGTTGTATGGAAACCAATTTGACAGTAAATTTCATATATTAAAAAAAAAAAATTCACTTTAAAAGTGAATGCAGTATTCTTTACATATAACCAGAGTCAATCAGTACAGCACAGTGTCATAATGGTAGTATGCCCTCACCATCCTGACACCTGGAGCAGGGGTGTGAATGGTGGTGCCCTTGCTCTACCTGCAAGCATGCTCTCTGCTCTGTGCTGAGACCAGACCTTAGGATTCTTAAAAGAGTACCCCAGGCAGCAACCTCTGGCTGGCATGGAAGATGTAAGAGGAAACCCTGTCTGGCAGTGGGAACAAAGCCACACTCATCTATCTCACAAGACACTCTCACCTCTGTTTGCTGACCAGCATGATTTCTCATACAGAATTTGAACAGGAAAACAGTGATGCTAAGTTGTCCTGGCAGAGACACCTGGGTGGCTCAGTCGGTTAAGCATCTGACTTCGGCTCAGGTCATGATCTCACAGTTCGTGAGTTCGAGCCCCGCATCGGGCTCTGTGCTGACAGCTTAGAGCCTGGAGCCTGCTTCAAATTCTATGTCTCCCTCTCTGCTCCTCCACTGCTCATGCTCTGTCTCTCTCTCCTTCAAAAATAAATAAGTTGCCCTGGCAAACCAGCACTCTGGCCTCACCAGCATCCACATAAGACCATGAAGTTTGGACACAGGGCTAATGGTCCACAGTCTAATCTATTTATTTTCAGACTGTACATCATGAAGCACAGGATTGTATCTTTCATTAGTTTCACTCTATATCTACTATTCTTCAAGGAATTTAATTCCAATGAAATAACAAGATACAGAGATTAAAAAGTTGCGTGATTTGACTTTACTGAAAGGCTGCCCTGGCATAAACAATTTCAGTTAGTAGAAACATGGTTTATCTGGAAGCTTCAGGAACCACCTCAATACCAAGGCCAAGGTCTTTGGCTGAGGTGTATGGTCCTTAGGAGAAGTTTCCCTGTTCTGAATCACACACGCTGGAGTTTTTACTTTTTATACTAGAATTCCTAAACTTAGTTCTCTACTTCTACCCAAATATTAAACAGCATTTGCATGAAATAAGCAGTGACAGTTTTTCTTCCTAAAGGAACCAAGGTGAACACAGTTGAAGGGCATTTGCTAAAACAGATTTCTTATTCCCAAGCGCTCCCCAAAAGAATTTATATTCAGTCTAAACATCCTTGCCCAATCTTCCTTGACACAATGAACTTTTAAATAAACAGACCTGTCTTCAAGCTGCATTTTTTAAAACTGTAGATGGCTATTTAACCAAGGTGATGAGTAACAGAGCTCATTATCTCAGTAAGTATAAACTTGAATTTTTAACCTTGAGCAGGTCTGGCACAAAGATTCTCTATCTTTTCCTGCATATGGACTCTTACTGAATGTTTCACAAGTGATTTCTCTAACTTTGTTATTCAATCCAAATTTTCCCTGGAAAAATTGTTTTCTTACTTTGCCTGTGATCCTCAGTCTGAGGACAATGTTCAGGATATCAGAGTCAGAAGGAGGTCCCAGAGAGTACAACTCAATCAACCCATTTTACAGATGAGGAACCTCCCAGTAGGCTGAAGAGCATGGGTGGAGCATACAAGGGCCCTATTTCTAAGGCACCACCTTCCCTGCCATTCAAAGCATGTGTGGCAGTTTCCCTGTCTTGGCCTCCAACTGAGATCCTATATTCACTGTAAATCCTTGCTGATACTTTGAACTATATGCTCAATGACCAACATTTTATTTCCCACTATCCTCTCCTGTCTTAGACTTTGATGGCTGTCAAAAGGCATCAAATGGCTATAATCAGGTGGCTGTCGCTGCTCATACCAACTGGTGAAAGCTCATTATGCACACTTCTGTCCGATTCTGTCTCAAGGATATCATGTTGGTAGCTTAAAATCGGCTCTGGTGGGAGTATTTACACCACAATAGTTGGCAAGTGCTACCACCTAGGACTTCTAGGAGAGGGGCAGTTGTTAAAACTTTATCAGCATACCAACCACTGGTTAAAATATAAAAGACTGATCACATCACATGCTGGTAATGACATGGAGCAACTGCAATGCTTCGTTCTTGTTAATGGGGGTATATATGGCACAAAATTTTTAAAAAACCTGTTCAGTGTTACCTACCAAACCTAAAAACATACATACATCCTATGACATGAATATCTAACTCCCTAGGTATATACTCAACAGAAATGCATGGATTTATGCACCAAATGACATGCTTTCTTAGGCAGCATTATTCATAGTAGCCAAAAACTAGAAGCAACCCAAATATTCATCAACTGGGTTACACTTCAGCCCTCAACAAGTACAAAAAAGTGGAGATCATACCATGCATATTTTCAGATCACAACACTATGAAACTTGAAGTTAACCACAAAAAAAAAAATTTGGAAAGACCACAAATACATTGACCTTAAAGAACATCCTACTAAAGAATGAATGGGCTAAAAGGAAATTAAAGATGAAATTAAAAAAGTACATGGAAGCAAATGAAAATGAACACACGACAGTTCAAATGAAACCTTTGGGATACAGCAAAGGCATTCCTAAAATGGAAGTATATTGCAATACAGGCCTACCTCAAGAGGCAAGAAAGGTCTCAAATAAACAACCTAATCTTGTACCTAAAGGAGCTAGAAAAGGAACAAATAAAGCCTAAAGCCAGAAGAAAAGGGAAATAATGAAGACTAGAGCAGAAATAAATGATACAGAAACAAAAAATCCCAGTAGGATAGATCAACAAAACTAAGAGCTAGTTCTTCAAAAGAATTAATGAAATTGATAACCCCCTAGCCAGACTGATCAAAAAGAAAAGAGAAAGGACCCAAATAGATAACATGAAGAATGAAAAAGGAGAGATCACAACGAACACTACAGAAATACAACAATTAGGGGAGCCTGGGTGGCTCATTGGTTAAGCAGCCGACTTCAGCTCAGGTTATGATCTCGCGGTTTGTGGGTTCAAGCCCCACGTTCGGCTCTGTGCCAACAGCTCAGAGCCTGGAGCCTGCTTTGGATTCTGTGTCTCCCTCTCTTTCTCTGCCCCTCCCCCACTCAAGCTCTGTCTCTTTCTGTCTCAAAAATAAATAAACCGTAACAAAATTTTTTTAAAGAAATACAACAATTATGAGAATACTATGAAAAATTACATGCCGACAAACTAAGTAATCTGGAAAAAATGGACAAATTATTAGAAACTCACAAACTACCAAAACTGAAACAGGGAGAAATAGAAAAATTTGAACAGACCCATCACCAGCAAAGAAATTCAATCAGTTATCAAAAATCTCCCAACAGGGGTGCCTGGGTGGCTC
Source organism: Panthera leo (assembly GCF_018350215.1). NCBI lineage: Eukaryota > Metazoa > Chordata > Mammalia > Carnivora > Felidae > Panthera > Panthera leo. The sequence continues at coordinate 50,067,174 of NC_056681.1, forward strand.
AGTTGGTTAAGTGTCTGACTCTTGATTTCCGCTCAGGCCATGATCTCAGAGTTCGTGAGTTCAAGCCCAAGTGCTCTGCACTGACAGCAGAGCCTGCTTGAGATTCTCTCTCTACCTCTATCTCTGCCCCCCCCCAAAATAAATAAATAAAATCAACTCAAAGAAAAAAAAAAAAAGAAGAAGAAGAAGGTGCACCTGGGTGGCTCAATTGGTTAAGTGTCCGACTCTTGATTTCAGCTCAGGTCATGAATTCATGGATCATGGTATCGAGCCCCATGTCAGGCTCTGTACTGACAGTGAAGTCTGCTTGAGATTCTCTCTTTCCCTCTCTCTCTGCCCCTGCCCTGCTCATACATGAAACACCTTTATCTCATTCTCTTCTCTCAAAATAGATAAACTTAAAAAAAAAAAAAAGGAGTTAATACCTATTCTCACATTATTTCAAAAAAATAGAAATACAAGGAAACTTTCCAAATTCATTCTATGAAACCATAATTATCTTGATTCCAAAACCAGAAAAAGACCCCACTAAAAAGAAGAATTACAGGCCAATATCCCTGATGAACGTGGATATAAAAATTCTCAACAAGATACTAGCAAATTGAATTCAAAAGTATATTAAAAGAATTATTCACCTATTCCCCATGATCAAGTGGGATTTATTCCTGGGCTGCAGGGTTGGTTCAATATTTGCAAAACAATCAATGTGATACACCACATTTAATAAAGGAAAGGATAAGAATCATATGATCCTGTAAATACCTGCAGAAAAAGCATTTGACAAAATACAGCATCCTTTCTTGATAAAAACCCTCAACAAAGTAGGGATAGATGGAACATACCGCAACATTATAAAGGCCATATATGAAAGACCCACAGCTAATATCATCCTCAATGGAGAAAACTGCGAGCCTTTCCCCTACAGTCAGGAAAAAGACAAGGATGTCCACTCTCACCATTACTATTTACCATAGTACTGGAAGTCTTAGTCTCAGCAATAAGACAACAACAACAACAACAACAACAACAACAAAAAAAAAAAAAAGAAAAGAAAAGAAAAGAAAAGAAAAGAAAGAAAATAAAAGCCATCCAAATCAGCAAGAAAGAAGTCAAACTTTCACTATCTGCAGATGACATGATACTTCATGTAGAAAACCTGAAAAACTCCACCAAAAAATTGCTAGAATTAATACATGAATTCAGCAAAGTTACAGGAGATAAAATCAATGTATAGAAATTGGTTGCATTTCTACACACCAATAACAAAGCAGCAGAAAAAGAAATCAAGGAATCAATCCCATTTGCAAATGCATCAAAAACAATTAGATACCAGGAATAAACCTAACTAAAGAAGTAAAAGATCAATACTCTGAAAACTACAGAACACTTATGAAAGAAACTGAAGAGGATACAAAGAAATGGAAAAGCATTTCATGCTTGTGCATTGGAATAACACTGTTAAAATGTCTACACTACCCAAAGCAATCTACACATTTAATGCAATCCCTATCAAAATACCACCACCATTTTTCACAGAGCTAGAACAAAACAATCCTAAAATTTGTATGGAACCACAAAAGACCCTGAATAGCCAAAGCAATTCTGAAAAAGAAAAATATAACTGGAGGCATCACAATTCCAGATTTCAAGCTATATTACAAAGCTATAGTCATCCAGACAGTATGGTACTGGCATAAAAACAAACATGCAGATCAGTGGAAAAGGATACAGAACCCAGAAACAAACCTGCAACTATATGATCAACTCATCTTCAACAAAGCAGGAAGTAATATCCAATGGAAAAAAGACAGTCTCTTGGGACAGAAACTGTTCCCAACAGAACGAATGCTGTTGGGAAAACTGGACAGCAACATGCAGAAGAATGAAACTAGACCATTTTCTTCTACCGGACATAAAAATAAATTCAAAATGGATGAAAGACCTAAATATGAGATAGTAAACCATCAAAATCCTAGAGGAGAACACAGGCAACAACCTATTTGACCTAGGCCATAGCAGCTTCTTCCTAGACATGTCTCTAGAGGCAAACATGAACTATTAGGACCTCATCAAGATAAAAAGCTTCTGCACAGTGAAGGAAACAATCAACAAACCTAAAAGGCAACCGACAGAATGGGGAAAGATATTTGCAAATGACATATCGGATAAAGAGTTAGTATCCAAAACCTATAAGGAACTTATCAAACTCAACACCCAAAAAACAAATAACCTAGTTAAGAAATGGGCAGAAGATATGAATAGACACGTTCCAAAGGAGACATCCAGATGGCTAACAGATACATGAAAAGATGCTCAACATCACTCATTATCAGGAAAATACAAATCAAAACCACCAGGAGATAGCACCTCACACCTGTCAAAATGGCTAAAATTAACACAAGAAAAAACAGGTGTTGGTGAGGATGAGTAGAATGAGGAAGCTTCTTGCACTAATGGTGGGAATGCAAACTGGGGCAGCCACTCGGGAGAGCAGTATGGAAGTTCCTCAAGAAACTAAAAATAGAACTACCCTATGATCCAGCAATTTCACTTTTAAGTATTTACCCAAAGAACACAAAAATACAGATTTGAAGGGCTCCACATAGCCTATGTTTATAGCAGCTTTATCAACAATAGCCAGACTATGGAGAGAGCCCAAATGTCCATCAACTAATGAATAGATAAACATGATGATAATGATGGTGATGGTGATGATGATGATGATGGTGGTGTGTGTGTGTGTGTGTGTGTGTGTGTGTGTGTGTGTGTGTGATGGAATATTACTCAGCCATCAAAAAGAATGGAATCTTGCCATATGCAATGATTTGGATGGAGCTAGAATGTACTATGCTAAGTGAAATAACTCAAACAGAGAAAGACAAATACTGTATGATTCCACCCATATGTAGAATTTAAGAAACAAACAGATGAACATATAGAAAGGTGGGGGGAAGAGAAGAGACGGAAACAAACTACAAGAGACTCTTACTGGTAGAGCACAAACTATGGGTTGACAGAGGGAGGTGGGTGGGAGATGGGCTAGATGGGTGATGGGTATGAGGAGGACACTTATGATGAGCACTGGGTGTTGTGTATAAGTGATGGATCACTGAATTCTACTCCTGAAACCAATATTGCACTGTATGTAAACTAAAATTTAAATAGAAAAAAAAGGAAAAAAAACACTATAAAATATCTATCAAAGGTAAAAATAAATACTTTGTGATCTATTCTGGAAAACTATAAAACAATGGTAAAGAATGAACTGCATGGCAATGACAACAACCTGTTTGTGAATCTCACAAACATAATGAAAAGAAGCCAGACATATTGCATGATTCCATTTACATTAAATTCAAAAGCAGGAAAAATTACTCTGTGGTGTTAAAAGTTAAGATAGAGGACAGTAGAAAGGAAAAAATAAATAGGACAACATATAAGGAGGTAGTCAGTGATATTCTATTCTTTTTACTGGGATGGTGGTTATACATGTACGTTAACTCTGTGACAATTCATTATTATCTGTGCACTTTTGTTATGTAATGTTATACTTCAAGTTCAGTTAAGAGGAAAATGTTAAATGCTGGTCTGAATCCTGGCATGGCAAGTACCTGCTTTGTGGTGAATTCCCTCTTGGTGTGACAGGGCTTGAAGAAACACACTCCCCAAAAGAGTAAATAAAATAAATGGCCTAAATAAGAAATGAGAAGCCCCAGAAAGCATTTAGGAAAACAAAAGAAACCCACAAACTTTCCCCAAAGCCACTTCTACTCCCCTTCCCCAAGACAATCTCTAAAATTATACATCCAGCAGCTATGGGTCCTTTACATCCCCCAGAGTGTTTTACCTTCAGAATAGGACATGTAAGCCCCAATAACTTCATGCTGGACAAACACACTCACACCTAATTCAGCCTAAATTTGCTTCTTAAAAACACTACAGAGTAGGACACTATCCAATTAAGTGGGATAAAAGACATTTAACAAATCATGTAAAATCAAATCAGAAGCTGGTCCAGTTGGAAGAGCATGTGACTCCTGATCTTGGGGTTGTAGAGTTCATGCCCCACCTTGAGTCCCCACCTTGAGTGTAGAGATTACTCAAAAACAAACAAACTTTAAATCAAATCAAACCATATTTTAGCAGCAATCTTCATGGAGAAATAAAAAGAATAAAAATGACTGAATTGGAAATACTCTAAACTCAACAGAATGCTCTGGGCTTGTCCTTAAGCTTCCAAAAAGCTCTTCAGGAAACTGTAATAGTTGGGGATATTAAGAAGCCTGCACGTGAGGAACAGTGTATTTGGGGATCGCATCTATCAGTCCAGTCAGGCTGTTCTATCAAAATACCACAGACTAGGTAGCTTATAAACAACAAAAAACTTCTGACTTACAGTCCTGCAGGGTGGCAAGTCCAAGACCAAGGTACCAGCAGGGTCAGGTGTTGGTGAGGGCCCACTTGCTTGTTCATAGGCTGGCGCCTTCTTGCTGTGTCCTCACATGGTGGAAGGAACATGGGAGCTCTCTGGGGCCTCTTTCACATGGGCACTAATTCCATTCATGGGCTCCACCCTCATGACCTAAGCACCTCCCAAAGGCCCCACTTCCTAATACCATCAAACGTGGGAGTTAGGATTTCAACATATGAATTTGGGGAGGATACAAACATTCAGGCCACAGTAGTACCTTCCAAGCTCAACTTTAGAACTTCCCAGAGATTCCAGATAATTTCTTAAGCCATCACCATAATGCGAATTTGACTATTTTTATTAAAAAAACAAAAACAAAACTTACAACATAAAGTGGCCAAGATATTACTATGGATTGAATGTTTGTATCCCCCCCCCCCCAAATTTATATATTAAAGCCTTAACCACCAGTGTGACGTATTTGGAGATGGGGCTTCTAAAAAAGTAATTAAGGTAAAATGGGCTCATACGGGTGAAGCACTGATCTGACAGGATTAATGTCCTTAAAAGAGACACTAGAGAGCTTGCTCTCTCCCTACAAGCATGCAAAGACAAGCCATGTGAGCACAGGGCAACAAGGAAGCTATCTGCATCCCAAGGGGAGAGGTCTCACTAGAAACCAATCCTACTGACACCTTGATCTCAGACTTCCAGTCTCCAAAACAGTGAGAAAATAAACTTGTTTGTTTGTAGTCTGTAGTACTTTGTTATGGCAGCCCAAGCAGAACTGTACAGATTTAATAGTTTTTTAAGAATGAATTTCATCTTTTATGTATGGAAGAGAATGAAGTCAAAGATTTTATTAAGAAGGATTTATGCAACAAACATTTCCTAAGTTCCTTCTATATGTCAGGTTCTAGATGCTGCTCTCTTGAAACCAGTATTTTAGTAGCAAGATTTTGCTGCCAAGATTCCAAGGCAGAAATAAATGTAAATGAGGAGAGTGCTGAAATGCAATTTGACTTAACAAGGGCCTGGGGCACAGATGGCATTGCCAGCAGAGGGAGCATCTAGCCATGTTGGGGCAGGGGACCTGATTGGGATAACACAGATGTGGACCTTGTGGTCTCATCCAGAGACATCCAGTCTGTGCTACAGGTGAGAGAGACTGGTTGGGCATGAAAATATAGCCAATCAAGAGAAAACCTGACTTGTCAACTGGTAAGATGCTTGACTTAATCCAGGTGAATCATCATTTTAAGAAATCCAAGAAGATCTACACAGGAAAACCACCAGATAGGCAGAAACTGCTAACAGTAATGGATATCTGCAAAAATAAGACAAAGTTGTATTCACAAGTATTTGGGGCTTTTTCTTTCACATGGAGCCTGTTTTTGAAATGTGTGCCTTTTACATATACCTGCCATGATGGGACTGAGTTCCAGAAATGGGTGAGTGTAACACTGCTGGGCCAGTGTCTTCTGCAGAGGCCTACACTGGAGCCGGCTGGGGTGGCAATCTGTTAGCACCACACACACCTTCGCATTATCTGTGATAGAAAGAACTTCATATAATACCACCATACCAAAATGTCGATTGTCTACCTCAGGAATTGGAGGGACAATGCAGATGACATGGAGGACAAAGGCTCCCCAGTGACCCCAGCCTTGGCAGAGCACTGATTTCTTCTTAAATTTCTGGTAGTCTTCATAATCTGACAAGGGCCAACACTCATTGCTACATTTGTCACAAGCATTTTTTTTAAAGATTCAAATTTATTAGCAAATGCTTTATAATCAGAATGAAAGCTATTCACTAATCTGCCTGGGTATAAAACTAATAACAAAAAAGTTAATAGCCTTTATTCCTATAGTCAGATAATAATCAGTTAATATAATGAAGAAAAAATCTATTTATGTTACAATAAATACACAAAAATAATCTAAAGAAATGTATTAGATCTGGACCTGGAGAGAAACAATTATCAGAAAAATCCAGAGTTGATATAGGTTAGTCAGAGTATAAAGGAGAACTGGGTCCCAACTGATCCATTAAAAATATACGAACCTGAATGCCCACCTCAGCACTCATTAGAAGGAGTGACAAGCAGGGCATCACTGGGCTGAGGATGAAACCCCTGAGTGCTCTCAGAAGACAGATAATGCAGATCAAGTTTATCCTCATTACTCATTTACCTTAGACTATTCCCAATAATGTAAGCCCCTAAGTATATACATTATCATGGGTAAAACAAGAAAAATAACACATTAAAAGAAACAAAAGTCTGATCCTAAAGTTTATGGGCTTAGAATAGACACATGAAATAAAGAGAATAAGTAGAAGAAAAGAAAAGCCATTTACAGGAACCCAGGTACTACTTTGCATCAAATAACTATGTTACTTTGGAGAAAATGAAATTTGATGAAATCTATTTTCCTCATCTTTATAATAATTTTCACATTTGTGATACTTTATGAATGATGTCATTTTGTCTGATGTATAATTATATATTCTTTATCATAAAATAAAATTGTCTTTTATTTCATTATTACATTAAAACATAATTTTCCTCAATAGTTACAAACAGAGAGGGAGGAAGGCAAACCATAAGAGAGTCTTAAATACAGAGAACTAACTGAGGGTTGATGCGGGGAGGGAGGTGGAGAGTGGGGAAATGGGTGGTAGGCATTGAGGAGGGCACTTGTTTGGATGAGCACTGAGTGTTATATGTAAGCGATGAATCACAGGAATCTATCCCCCAAACCAAGAGCACACTGTATTTAGCCAACTTGACACAAATTATATTTAAAAAAATAATAATCTTCCTCAAAAAAAAAAAAAAGAAATCTGTAAAACCTGCATCAGTAAATTCCTGACAAAAGACGTTAACAAATGGAAAGGCACACCATGTTATTGCATAAGGAGGCTGACTATTTAGTATCTAGTCTCCTTCATCTACACATTTAATGTTTACCCAATAAAAATACCAATGGGGGTATTTTGGGGATATAAACAAGTTAATTCTGAGGTTCATATATACGAGCAGAATAGCCACGATATTTCTGAAAAGGAAGAAGAGTAAGAGAGGACTAGCCTTATGAAATATTAAAACAGTTATAAAGCTGTAGTAATTTAAACAAGGTAATACTAGTGAAAGTCTAGAGAAAAAGAGTCACTGAACAAAAATAGAACAGAAAATGCCTAAAAAATAGTTCAAAATATATACAGCATATCTAGCATATGATAAAAGTGATATTGTATATCAAAGGACAAAACAATTTATCAAGAAAGTGCTGTCAAAAAAACTGATTAGCTGTATATAAGAAAATAAATTTGGATACTTATCTCATTCTTTTTAGCAAAGTAAATTCCAGAAGAACCAGAAATTTAAACCAAGAAAAACTCAATCTGTAAAAGAACTAGAATAAAATATAAATTCTGCATCATTCTTATAAGAGTGGGAAGTTTGACTACATGAAAGTTAAAATTTCTAAGAGGCAAAGAATGAAGAGTCAAAAGAGGAGCGCCTGGGTAGCTCAGTTGGTTAAGCATGCAACTCTTGATTTCACAACTCACGGTTATGAGATACAGCTCCATGTTGGGCTCTGTGTGCAGCCTGCTTGGGATTCTCTCTCCACTCTCTCTCTACCCCTCCCCCTGATCACATGCATATGTTCTCTCTCTCAAAATAAATAAACATTTAAAATAAAAAAGAATAAAGTCAGAAGATAAATGGCAAACTAAAACAATTTTAATGCAAATAACAGACAAAAGGCTAATTTTCTTGGAGCCTAGGTGGGGTTCAGTGCATTGGGCTCCACACTAATTGGGCTCCACACTAACAGTTGGGGGCCTACTTGGGATTCTCTCCCACTCTCTGCCCTTCCCCTGCTCACTCGCACAGGCTCTCTGTCTCTCAAAATAAATAAACTTAAAAAAAAAGGGCTTATTTACTAAATAAAGAGCTCCTAAAATCAATAATGAACAAGATTTATACCCTAAGTAACCTAGCAAAGGATCTAGATTACTTACAAATACAACAAACAGTTAGGAGATACTTAACAGTATTTACCAAAAGAGACAAGGAGACATGACTTTTCACTTATCAGATTGTATATTACTTTGTATATTACCACAGACTAAGTGCCTTAAGACAAATGAAATTTAGGGGCACCTGGGTTGCTCAGTCAGTTAAGCGGCCGACTTCAGCTCAGGTCATGATCTCACGGTTTGTGGGTTCGAGCCCCGCGTCGGGCTTTGTGCTGACAGCTCAGAGCCTGGAGCCTGCTTTGGATTCTGTGTCTCCCTCTCTCTCTGCCCTTCCCCAGCTCACACTCTGTCTCTGTCTCTCTCAAATAAAACAAAAAAACATTTAAAAAAATAAAAAATAAATGAAATTTATTTTCCCACAGTTCTGGAGGCTACACATCCAAGCTCAAGATAACAGCAGGGTTGGTTCCTTCTAAGGACTCTCTCTTTGGGACTTGCAGATAGCCTTCTTCTCCCTGTATTCTAATATGGTCTTCCCTCTATGTGTGTCTGTGTCCTTAACTCCTTTTCTTGTAAGGACACTAGTCATACTGTCTTAGAGCCCAATACATGACCTTATTTTAACTTCATTAGTTCAGTGGGGCTTCAACATATGAATTGGCACACTGTTGAAAATAGAACTCTAGGCTTTGCTGATGGAAATATAAATTGGGCCAGCCTCTACAGACAGAAGTTTATCAGTATAAAATTTAACATATATTTATTTCATCAAAGAAGATACATGAATGGACAAAAAGCACATGAAAAGATGCTCAAGTCAAGATCTTTAGTCATTATGGAAATGAAAATGAAAATGACACTGAGATATAATAACCACTTTCTACCCACCAGAATGCCTACACTCACAAAGACAGAAAATAAGCACTGGAGAGGATGTGCAGAAATTGGATCCCTCATACATTGCTAAGAGGTATCTAAAATGGAGCAGCTACTTTGGAAGATCATTTGGCAATCCTGCAGAAGGTTAAACATAGAGTTACTATACGACTCAGCAATTCTACTCCTAGATACATACACAAGAGAAATGAAAACATACATCTAGACAAAAACTTGCACATGAATGTTCACAGCAGCATTATTCCTAAGAGCAAACTGATGGAACTAACCCAAGTGTTGAATCATCAACTGATGGATGATAAACAAAACAAAGTACACCCACCAGCAGAATTCATCAGCAGTCAAAAAGAATGAAGTCCTGATACATGCTACAACAAAATGAACCTCAAAATCATTATGCTAAGTGAAAAAGCCAGATCCAAAAGACCACAGATTATATAATTCATTCAGATAAAATGTCCAGAATAAGTAATTCTATGGGGAAAGAAAGAAGACTAGTCTAGGCCTATAGGACGTAAGGAGTGGGTATGAGGAGAATGGGGAATTACTGTTAGAGACACAGGGTTTATTTTTGGGGTGATGTAAATGTTTTAAAATTTGATTATGACAATAATTGTGCAATCCCATAAAGAATACACTTTAAATGAGTGAACCTTACGGAATTCTCTAACAATAAAGCTGTGGAAAATTTAAAATAACAGGCAAATATCTCATAAAATATACAGAACCAGAAAGGAAATGCTAATATTCTTATTTTATAAAGAGTGTTTACAAACCACTACATTTTAAAAACAGGCAAAGGATGACAACTTATTTTAAAAAGAATACAAGTTATGGGGCACCTGGGTGGCTCAGTCGGTTAAACCTCTGACCAGCTCAGGTCATGATCTCACTGTTGTGAGTTCAAGCCCTGCATCGGGCTCTGTGCTGACAGCTCAGAGCCTGGAGCCTGCTTTTGATTCCGTGTCTCCCTCTCTCTCTGCCCCTTCCCTGCTTGAGCTCTGTCTCTCTCTCTCTCTCTGCCTCAAAAATAAAGAAACATTAAAAAAAATTTTTTTCAATATATGAAATTTATTGTCAAATTGGTTTCCATACAACACCCAGTGCTCATCCCAAAAGGTGCCCTCCTCAATACCCATCACCCACCCTCCCCTCCCTCCCACCCCCCATCAACCCTCAGTTTGTTCTCAGTTTTTAAAGTTTCTTATGCTTTGGCTCTCTCCCACTCTAACCTCTTTTTTTTTTTTCCTTCCCCTCCCCCATGGGTTTCTGTTAAGTTTCTCAGGATCCACATAAGAGTGAAAACATATGGTATCTGTCTTTCTCTCTAAGGCTTATTTCACTTAGCATCACACTCTCCAGTTCCATCCACGTTGCTACAAAGGGCCATATTTCGTTCTTTCTCATTGCCATGTAGTACTCCATTGTGTATATAAACCACAATTTCTTTATCCATTCATCAGTTGATGGACATTTAGGCTCTTTCCACAATTTGGCTATTGTTGAGAGTGCTGCTATAAACATTGGGGTACAAGTGCCCCTATGCATCAGTACTCCTGTATCCCTTGGGTAAATTCCTAGCAGTGCTATTGCTGGGTTATAGGGTAGGTCTATTTCTAATTTTCTGAGGAACCTCCACACTGTTTTCCAGAGTGGCTGCACCAATTTGCATTCCCACCAACAGTGCAAGAGGGTATCCGTTTCTCCACATCCTCTCCAGCATCTATAGTCTCCTGATTTGGTCATTTTGGCCACTCTGACTGGCGTGAGGTGATATCTGAGTGTGGTTTTGATTTGTATTTCCCTGATAAGGAGCGACATTGAGCATCTTTTCATGTGCCTGTTGGCCATCCGGATGTCTTCCTTAGAGAAGTGTCTACTCATGTTTTCTGCCCATTTCTTCACTGGGTTATTTGTTTTTCGGGTGTGGAGTTTGGTGAGCTCTCTATAGATTTTGGATACTAGCCCTTTGTCCGATATGTCATTTGCAAATATCTTTTCCCATTCTGTTGGTTGCCTTTTAGTTTTGTTGGTTGTTTCCTTTGCTGTGCAGAAGCTTTTTATCTTCATAAGGTCCCAGTAGTTCATTTTTGCTTTTAATTCCCTTGCCTTTGGAGATGTGTCGAGTAAGAGATTGCTACGGCTGAGGTCAGAGAGGTCTTTTCCTGCTTTCTCCTCTAGGGTTTTGATGGTTTCCTGTCTCACATTCAGGTCCTTTATCCATTTTGAGTTTCTTTTTGTGAATGGTGTGAGAAAGTGGTCTAATTTCAACCTTCTGCATGTTGCTGTCCAATTCTCCCAGCACCATTTGCTAAAGAGACTGTCTTTTTTCCATTGGATGTTCTTTCCTGCTTTGTCAAAGATGAGTTGGCCATACGTTTGTGGGTCTAGTTCTGGGGTTTCTATTCTATTCCATTGGTCTATGTGTCTGTTTTTGTGCCAATACCATGCTGTCTTGATGATTACAGCTTTGGAGTAGAGGCTGAAGTCTGGGATTGTGATGCCTCCTGCTTTGGTCTTCTTCAAAATCACTTTGGCTATTCGGGGACTTTTGTGGTTCCATATGAATTTTAGGATTGCTTGTTCTAGCTTCGAGAAGAATGCTGGTACAATTTTGATTGGGATTGCATTGAATGTGTAGATAGCTTTGGGTAGTATTGACATTTTGACAATATTTATTCTTCCAATCCATGAGCACGGAATGTTTTTCCATTTCTTTATATCTTCTTCAATTTCCTTCATAAGCTTTCTATAGTTTTCAGCATACAGATCTTTTACATCTTTGGTTAGATTTATTCCTAGGTATTTTATGCTTCTTGGTGCAATTGTGAATGGGATCAGTTTCTTTATTTGTCTTTCTGTTGCTTCATTATTAGTGTATAAGAATGCAACTGATTTCTGTACATTGATTTTGTATCCTGCAACTTTGCTGAATTCATGTATCAGTTCTAGTAGACTTTTGGTGGAGTCTATCGGATTTTCCATGTATAGTATCATGTCATCTGTAAAAAGTGAAAGCTTGACTTCATTTTGCCAATTTTGATGCCTTTGATTTCCTTTTGTTGTCTGATTGCTGATTCTAGAACTTCTAACACTATGTTAAACAACAGCGGTGAGAGTGGGCATCCCTGTCGTGTTCCTGATCTCAGGGAAAAAGTTCTCAGTTTTTCCCCATTGAGGATGATGTTAGCTGTGGGCTTTTCATAAATGGCTTTTATGATCTTTAAGTATGTTCCTTCTATCCCGACTTTCTCAAGGTTTTTATTAAGAAAGGTGCTGAATTTTGTCAAAGGCCTTTTCTGCATCGACTGACAGGATCATATGGTTCTTATCTTTTCTTTTATTAATGTGATGTATCACGTTGATTGATTTGCGAATGTTGAACCAGCCCTGCAGCCCAGGAATGAATCCCACTTGGTCATGGTGAATAATTCTTTTTATATGCTGTTGAATTCGATTTGCTAGTATCTTGTTGAGAATTTTTGCAACCATATTCATCAGGGATATTGGCCTGTAGTTCTCTTTTTTTACTGGGTCTCTGTCTGGTTTAGGAATCAAAGTAATACTGGCTTCATAGAATGAGTCTGGAAGTTTTCCTTTCCTTTCTATTTTTTGGAATAGCTTGAGAAGGACAGGTATTATTTCTGCTTTAAACGTCTGGTAGAACTTCCCTGGGAAGCCATCTGGTCCTGGACTCTTATTTGTTGGGAGATTTTTGATAACCGATTCAATTTCTCCACTGGTTATGGGTCTGTTCAAGCTTTCTATTTCCTCCTGATTGAGTTTTGGAAGAGTGTGGGTGTTTAGGAATTTGTCCATTTCTTCCAGGTTGTCCAATTTGTTGGCATATAATTTTTCATAGTATTCCCTGATCATTGTTTGTATCTCTGAGGGATTGGTTGTAATAATTCCATTTTCATTCATGATTTTATCTATTTGGGTCATCTCCCTTTTCTTTTTGAGAAGCCTGGCTAGAGGTTTATCAATTCTGTTTATCTTTTCAAAAAACCAACTCTTGGGTTCGTTGATCTGCTCTACAGTTTTTTTAGATTCTATATTGTTTATTTCTGCTCTGATCTTTATTATTTCTCTTCTTCTGCTGGGTTTAGGCTGTCTTTGCTGTTCTGCTTCTATTTCCTTTAGGTGTGCTGTTAGATTTTGTATTTGGGATTTTTCTTGTTTCTTGAGATAGGCCTGGATTGCAATGTATTTTCCTCTCAGGACTGCCTTCGCTGCGTCCCAGAGCGTTTGGATTGTTGTATTTTCATTTTCGTTTGTTTCCATATATTTTTAAATTTCTTCTCTAATTGCCTGGTTGACCCATTCATTCTTTAGTAGGGTGTTCTTTAACCTCCATGCTTTTGGAGGTTTTCCAGACTTTTCCTGTGGTTGATTTCAAGCTTCATAGCATTGTGGTCTGAAAGTATGCATGGTATAATTTCAATTCTTGTAAACTTAAGAAGGGCTGTTTTGTGACCCAGTATGTGATCTATCTTGGAGAATGTTCCATGTGCACTCGAGAACAAAGTATATTCTGTTGCTTTGCGATGCAGAGTTCTAAATATATCTGTCAAGTCCATCTGATCCAATGTATCATTCAGGGCCCTTGTTTCTTTATTGACCGTGTGTCTGGATGATCTATCCATTTCTGTAAGTGGAGTGTTAAAGTCCCCTGCAATTACCACATTCTTATCAATAAGGTTGTTTATGTTTATGAGTAATTGTTTTATATTTTTGGGGGCTCCTGTATTCGGCGCATAGACATAACTGTTAGCTCTTCCTGATGGATAGACCCTGTAATTATTATATAATGCCCTTCTTCATCTCTTGTTACAGCCTTTAATTTAAAGTCTAGTTTGTCTGATAGAAGTATGGCTACTCCAGCTTTCTTTTGGCTTCCAGTAGCATGATAAATAGTTCTCCATCCCCTCACTCTCAATCTAAAGGTGTCCTCAGGTCTAAAATGAATCTCTTGTAGACAGCAAATAGATGGGTCTTTTTTTTTTATCCATTCTGATACCCTATGTCTTTGGGTTGGTGCATTTAGTCATTTACATTCAGTGTTATTATAGAAAGATATGGGTTTAGAGTCATTGTGATGTCTGTATGTTTTATGCTTGTAGCATAAAAGTACCATGTCTCTGGTACTTTGTCTCACAGGATCCCCCTTAGGATCTCTTGTAGGGCTGGTTTAGTGGTGACAAATTCCTTCAGTTTTTGTTTATTTGGGAAGACCTTTATCTCTCTTTCTATTCTAAATGACAGACTTGCTGGATAAAGGATTCTCGGCTGCATATTTTACTGTTCATCACATTGAAGATCTCCTGCCATGCCTTTCTGGCCTGCCAAGTTTCAAAAGAGAGATCAGTCACGAGTCTTATAGGTCTCCCTTTATATGTTAGGGCATGTTTATCCCTTGCTGCTTTCAGAATTTTCTCTTATCCTTGTATTTTGCCAGTTTCACTATGATATGTCATGCAGAAGATCGATTCAAGTTACGTCTGAAGGGAGTTCTCTGTGCCTCTTGGATTTCAATGCCTTTTTCCTTCCCCAGTTCAGGGAAGTTCTCAGCTATTATTTTTTCAAGTACACCTTCAGCACCTTTCCCTCTCTCTTCCTCCTCTGGGATACCAATTATGCATATATTATTTCTTTTTAGTGTATCACTTAGTTCTCTAATTTTCCCCTCATACTCCTGGATTTTTTTATCTCTCTTTTTCTCAGCTTCCTCTTTTTCCATAATTTTATCTTCTAGTTCACCTATTCTCTCCTCTGCCTCTTCAATCCAAGCCGTGGCCATTTCCATTTTATTTTGCATGTCGTTTAAAGCGTTTTTCAGCTCCTCCTGACTGTTCCTTAGTCCCTTGATCTCTGTGGCAAGAGATTCTCTGCTGTCCTGTATACTGTTTTCAAGCCCAGTGATTAATTTTATGACTATTATTCTAAATTCAATTTCTGTTATATTATTTAAATCCTTTTTGATCAGTTCATTAACTGTTGTTATTTCCTGGAGATTCTTTTGAGGGGAATTCTTCCGTTTGGTCATTTTGGATAGTCCCTGGAGTGGTGTGGACCTGCAGGGCACTTCCCCTGTGCTGTGGTGTATAACTGGAGTTGGTGGGTGGGGCCACAGTCAGACCTGATGTCTGCCCCCAGCCCACCGCTGGGGCCACAGTCAGACTGGTGTGTGCCTTCTCTTCCCCTCTCCTAGGGGCAGGATTCACTGTGGGGTGGCTGGGCCCGTCTGGGCTACTTGCACACTGCCAGGCTTGTGGTGCTGGGGATCTGGCGTATTAGCTGGGGTGGGTAGGCAAGGTGCACGGGGGCAGGAGGGGCAGGCTTAGCTCGCTTCTCCTTAGGTGATCCACTTCAGGAGGGGCCCTGTGGCAGCGGGAGGGAGTCAGACCCGCTGCCAGAGGGGTGGCTCCGCAGAAGCACAGCGCTGGGTGTTAAGCAAGTTCCCTGGCAGGAACTGGTTCCCTTTGGGATTTTGGCTGGGGGATGGGCAAGGGAGATGGTGCTGGCGAGCGCCTTTGTTCCCCGCCAAACTGAGCTCTTGTCGTCCCGGGGCTCAGCAACTCTCCCTCCCTTTGTCCTCCAGCCTTCCCGCTTTCCGAGCTGAGCTGTTAACTTATGACCTCCCAGATGCTAAGTCCCGCTTGCTGTTGGAACACACTCCAACTGGCCCCTCTGCTTTTGCAAGCCAGACTCGGGGCTCTGCTTGGCCAGTGGGCCGCCCCTGAGCCCCGGGTCCCTCCCACCAGTCCGTGGAGTGCACACCACCTCACAGCCCTTCCTACTCTCTTCCGTGGGCCTCTTGTCTGCGCTTGGCTCCGGAGACAACGTTCTGCTAATCCTCTGGCGGTTTTCTGGGTTATTTAGGCAGGTGTAGGTGGAATCTTTTATTTATTTATTTATTTATTTATTTATTTATTTATTTATTTATTTATTTATTTTTGGGACAGAGACAGAGCATGAACGGGGGAGGGGCAGAGAGAGAGGGAGACACAGAATCGGAAACAGGCTCCAGGCTCCGAGCCATCAGCCCAGAGCCTGACGCGGGGCTCGAACTCACGGACCGCGAGATCGTGACCTGGCTGAAGTTGGACGCTTAACCGACTGCGCCACCCAGGCGCCCCGGTGTAGGTGGAATCTAAGTGATCAGCAGGACGCGCGGTGAGCCCAGCATCCTCCTATGCCGCCATCTTCCCAAAATTCCCTAAAAAAATTTTTTAAATACAAGTAATAAACATCCTTAAAATGTCTATACTACCCAAAGCAATCCACACATTTAATGCAATTTCTATCAAAAATTTTCACAGACCATTTTTCACAGAGCAAGAACAAACAATCATAAAATTTGTATGGAACCACAAAAGACTCTGAATATCCAAAGCAATCCTGAAAAATAAAAACAAACTGGAAGCATCAAGATTCCAGATTTCAAGCTATATTACAAAGCTGTAGTCATCAAGATAGTATGGTACTGGCACAAAAACAGACATACATCAATGGAACAAAACAGAAAGGCCAGAAATGAACCCACAACTATATGGTCAACTCATCTTCAGCAAAACAGGAAAGAATATCTGATGGAAAAAAGACAGTCTCTTTAACAAATGGTGTTGGGAAACTGGATGGCAACATGCAAAAGAATGAACCTGGGCCACTTTCTTACACCAGACACAAAAAATAAACTCAAAATGGATGAAAGACCTAGATGTGAGACAGGAAACCAGCAAAGTCTTAGAGAAGAACACAGGCAGCAACCTCTTTGACCTCGGACAGAGCAACTTCTTATGAGACATGTCGCCAGAGGCAAGGGAAACAAAAGAAAAAATGAACTACTGAGATCTCATCAAGATAAAAAGCTTCTGCACAGTGAAGGAAACCATCAACAGAACTCAAAGGCATGGGAATAGGAGAAGATATTTGCAAATGACATACCTGAAAAAGGTATCCAAAATCTATAAAGAACTTATCAAACTCAACACCCAAAAAACAAATAACCTAAAGAAATGGGCAGAAGATATGAATAGACACTTTTCCAAAGAAGATGTCCAGATGACTAATAGACACATGAAAAGATGCTCAACATCACTCATCATCAGGGAAATGCATATCAAAACCATGAGGAGATAGCAACACACATCTGTCAGAATGGCTAAAATGAACAACACAAGAAACAATAGGTATTGGCGAAGATGTGGAGAAAGGGTAACCCTCTTGCACTATTGGTGAGAATGTAAACTGGTACAGCCACTCTGGAGAACAGTATGGAGGTTCCTCAAGAAACTAAAAATAGAACTACCCTAAGATCCAGCAATAACACTATAAGGTATGCACCCAAAGGATACAAAAATACAGATTTGAAGGGGTATAGTCACCCTAATGTTTATAGCAGCATTATCAACAATAGCCAGACTATGGAGACAGACCAAATGTCCACTGACTAATGAATGCATAAAGAAGATACGGTGTGTGTGTGTGTGTGTGTGTGTGTGTGTGTGTGTGTGTAATGGAATATTACTCAGCCATCAAAAAAAGAATGAAATCTTGGGGTGCCTGGGTGGCTCAGTCAGTTAAGTGTCACGTCATGATTTCACAGCTCATGAGTTTGAGCCCCACATCAGGCTCTGTGCTGACAGCTCAGAGGCTGAAGGCTGCTTCAGATTCTGTGTCTCCATCTCTCTCTGCCCCTTCCCTGCTCTCTTTCTCTCTCTCTCAAAAATAAACGTTACAAAAAAAAATTTTTTTAAAGAATGAAATCTTGCCATTTGCAACAATGTGGATGGAGCTAGAGTATACCATGCTAAGCGAAATAAGTCAGAGAAAGACAAAAACCATATGATTTCACTCATATATGGAATTTAAGAAACAAAACAGATGAACATATGGGAAGAGGGGAAAAGAGACAGAGAGGGAAACAAACCGTAAGAGTCTTAAAGAGAGAGAACAAATTGAATGTTGATGGAGGGAGGTGGGTGGGGGATAGGCTAGGTGGGTGATGGGTACTTAAGGATGGTACTTGTGTGATGAGCTTTGGGTGTTGTATGTAAGTGATGAATCACTACATTCTACTCCTGAAGCCAATATTGTACTGCATGTTAACAACTAGAATTTGAATAAAAATTTGAGAAGAACAAAAAGAAAAAACAAACAAAACAAAATAAAATAAAATGGATACAAGTACCCAAAACAGGAAAATAATGCTCATCACTAATAATCAGTGTTACTTCCCCATGATGTCCTCATTGACCCCTTGGAGCAAAAATCTGCTCCTTGTTCTGTGATCCCATAGCACTGCATACACCACTGTGATGGAAAACTACATGTTTATGCATCTCTCTCCCTGGTCTGTGTACCCTTCTCAGGGAAAGCAATGACCATATCTTGTTCATTTGTACACTTTCAGTTCAGCTGCCAAACCCTGTGTTTTGTAAATATCCATGAACACATGTATGCAAACTCCTTTTACATTCTTAAACTGAAAAGTGATGTAAGGTTTTAAGAGGGTGCTTTAAACAGTCATCAATATTTCCATGTGATCGCAGCCTCTCCTTTTTTTAAAAAATATTTTTTAATGTTTATTCATTTGAGAGAGAGAGAGAGAGAGAGAGAGAGAGAGAGATGGAGTATAAGCAGGTGAGGGGCAGAGAGAGGGAGACAAAGAATCCAAAGCAGGCTCCAAGCTGTCAGCATAAAGCCTGATGTGGGCTCGAATCATGAGATCATGACCTGAGCCAAAGTTGGACACTTAGCCGACTGAGCCACCCAGGCGCCTTTTCACTTAACGTTTTCACCAGTCTTGGATTCCATCTTGACTCAAATTGTCTCCTTTCTGCCAACCTCCATAGAGAGAGGGAGGTGGGGAAAAACCTGTGAGTGATTCTTTGATAAGTGTCCCTCTATATTTCAGAAGACTCCTAAGGGTGGAAGTACACCTGCCCCTGGCCTCCCCTGCTGGGCTCCTCTCTCTGACAGGAGCAACTCTCAAGGGTACACTGGCACTATTTCCATCTGGATCCACTCCTGAAGCAGAAACACCCTTCTCTTTTCCCACAGCATTCCTACTTCCTCTCTTCTTAGCTCCTGGCTGACTCTGCCTGCCCCAACCTGGGAGCCGGTTGCCCATATAGCTTTCCTCCTTCTCTTGAGACAAACATCTCAGTCCTCCTTTGGGATCACATCCCACCCAGCTAGAGGGCACCTGACCTTGCATGGCCATAGTGCACCCCACAAGCAGGGTATGCTCAGGGACAGCCTTGAGATTCATGCCAGCCCAGAGTGACTTGGACTCAGGAGTTTTGCTACAACTTCTGGGATGGCCAGGCTGGTAGGTCTTGTCATGAAGCAGCTGTGTGGCCTCAGTCAAGGTACTTAAGGTCTCTGGGCCTGGGTTTTCTGAGATCCCAAACAAGGAGGCCAAACTTCATGGCCAAAGGCACCTGCATGCTCTGAAATTCTGGTTCTCTTAGGCTTATTAGCACAATGCCTTCTGGGATCCACTTACCATTGAGTTTCAGAAGAGTCTGGAGAGTGAGGTCATTGGGATGCCAGGCAGTCTGGTTCTAGATGCAACACCACTGGAGGTGATGATCACCCCAAGTCTGTGGGACCATGGTTGATACCAGACATCTAGGAACACATCTTCCACACCCAGAATCAGGCTTTGCCACAGACACTGCCTGTCTGTCTATCTCTGGCCTTGGTCAGCTTGTGCCTGTCTCTAACTAGATTCTCAATCAATGTCTGCAGAGTCACACTTTCTCTCTCCCGCTCCTGCTTGTTGCTGGGAAAACATTTTTCTTTTACAACCACACAAAGATTGGCAGAAACTCATGCACCATTAGAAGCAAATTAATCATGTAACCAGAGGTACTGGAGGATAGTGTGTGGTGGCTAAAGAGGCCCCATCTTAAATGTCATTGGGAAAAACCCACTAATTCTTTGGAGCTCCACAATAGACATTTCCATTCAACTCAGTTTGTGTCATTCTTTCCAAACACACTGATCTATTTTTAAATTTATCTACATAGGAAAAGTCAAAATTTAGGTCAAATTCAGAACTCAAAAGATAATATTTACAAGGTTATATACCTCAGCTTGTG
This sequence comes from Panthera leo, assembly GCF_018350215.1. Classification (NCBI taxonomy): domain Eukaryota; kingdom Metazoa; phylum Chordata; class Mammalia; order Carnivora; family Felidae; genus Panthera; species Panthera leo. The sequence continues at coordinate 50,087,583 of NC_056681.1, forward strand.
ATACACTCACCATATGCAAATATACTTCTGAAAAAGGAAAAATTTTTAGAGCCAAAGATTGCAATAAAGTGGGTTACAAACGAATTGAAGCTTACAGAACAGTGAAAAAGAACATATAAAACATTCAATATAAAAAAAAAAAAACAAAACAAAAACATTCAATATAAACCTAACTGCATTCTTGTCTCTCTTCCAAATCCTTTGGCTCACATCACATTTACTTAAAGAAAAAAGGAAACTGTCCCTAACAGGTATAGAAAAGCAAATGTAGGAAGCTATCTCCCTCAAGCCTTTTCTCCTTTCCTCTACTCATGTTAAAAATCTACTGAAAGAGGGGCGCTTGGGTGGCCCAGTCGGTTAAGCAACCGATTTTTGATTTCAGCTCAGGTTATGATCTCATGGGTCTTGAGACAGAGCCCCACATTGGGCTTGTGTTGACAGCACAGAGCCTGCTTGGGACTCTCTTTCTCCTCTCTTTCTGCCCTGCCACACTCATGTCCCTGTGCTCACACCCCCGTTCACGCTCTCTTTCTCAAAATAAACAAATAAACTTAAAAAAGAAAGTCTACTGAGAGGTGCCTACATGGCTTAGTCAGTTAAGCACCTGACTCTTGCTCTCGGCTCAGGTCATGATCTTATGGTTTGTGGGGTCGGCCCCTGCATTGGGCTCTGCACTGACAATGCAGAGCCTACTTGGAATTCTCTCTCTCTCCCTCCCTCTCTCTCTGCCCCTCCACTGCTCATGCCCCCTCTCTCTCTTTCAAGTCAATAAATAAATTTTTAAAATCTACTGAAAGAAATATGATACATAAGCCTCTGGGTCTAACAAGCCAACTGTACCTTTATCCTATCAATCAAACACTGAGGTGGATTCCATGGCTTTTGTTCCAAGCCAGACTGGCACAATACAGACATATTGTTCCCACCATCTTCTGTGAGAATTATGGAGCAGCTATGAGGACATTATGTTTGGCAGACGCCTTCAGATTGGAGTAAACTCAGCCAGGTCTAGAAAAAACCCCTAGGGAGGCTGGGCAGCTCTTATTATGGGTAAGATGCCTCCCTGGAAAGATCCATACTCCAGGCTCTGCCCAGGAGAGAGAAGCCAGAGAGGGAAGAAGCTGATTATAAGAAAAGAAAGGAGACACAGAAGAGGAGTTCAGATGAGTTATCAGGTCTGTTCTCAAAGCTTTGATGACAGATTTGGGGAGGGCCCATCTTATCACCATGCCATTCTGGTACACTATTCACACAAAAGAACACAGTAATGAGTGACTTAACCTCTAAAGAGAGCCCACCCTGAACCAGCCACTTTCCCTACATAGCCTCATAGCAGTCCCATGCCAACTCATCCTCTCATGTCTGCAGGTGAGGACAAGGGCCTGGGGGATCTTGCTCATGGGCCTTTCCATCCCAGACCCTGCACTCTTTCCACTACCGCACTATGCCCAAAAGTTACCTCCCATCCTTGTTTTATACAAGAATCCTAACCAGCCTCAGAAGCATTCTGGGAAAAGAAGCATGTGATCTAAGGTAAAGGTTGGAGAAATGGTATTTTAAACAGAACTGCACACCGAAACAGCTGTTGGTATTCCAACTTCTCCTAGCATCTGTGGCCCTAACCAATGGCTTGTGGGCAGTTTCTGGAAAGACATTTTCTGATCTCCCTTACTGTTAAAGATAATTTTGAGGAAAAGAATCATCATTCCCATAGCAAAAATATTTTTCTCTGATGTTCAACCGAGGTACAAATTGGCCTAAAATAAATACAGCTAGGTTATGTCACAAGCAAAAGTCCAGATAAAAATCTCATTCTTTTAAAGAAAAATACACAGTATTGTACCCCTGGTTATGTGAGCCTGTATGGAGAGATTATCCTTCATCTATGTCTTTCCCCACAGGAAAGACAATGAAGAAGGAAAGAAGACCACAGTGTGACATCACACACAGGCAAAGGTATGGGACTCTGAAAGAATGACCAATGTCACTACCACTCAGGGAGCAGGACGATATTCTATACTTACTCCCTCAAGGAAGAAAGGACAGAGTGGAACAAGACAGAGAGATTTTCCCTGGTGTTTTGCAGTTCACACCTAGCTCCCATAAAGCAACCCAAAACTACAAATAATGTAAGAGTAAAACCTCCAACCTAAGCAGTAAAGGTGGAGCCTGGAAGCAGGTATAGGGTGGGGCAACATGAAAGACCATCTGCAGGGAGGTCTGAGTGAGAATTCACTCTTTGACACAGAGTTCAGGGAAGGGTAGGAGCCCATCAGAAGTGTGTCCAAGCAGTGAGTTGTGTCCAGGTAGCATGCAGGAGAGGTGAGCTCAGGAGAGTACTGGGCTCAAGAAGGAGGGCTGTGTGCCAGGGACCCCACATGAATTAAAGCCCCAAAAGAGAAACAAAAGATGACCATCTGGCTGTTGCCAGGGTGGACAGAATACACCCATGCCTCAGTAACATGTAATCCTCTGGGAAGTTAAGACCCAACAGGGTGACCTCTGAACAGATTAAGATGAAATTTCTGCCACCTACCAGAATATGGGCTCATGAAAGATACCATGGTGTATCACAGACAAAAATAACATTCTTTGTACACCTGAATTCAAGGTTTGCAGTTACAAAACATGAGGTCAATTCTTCAGCAGCATGGGAGGGGCACACATGAGGGAGAGCATGAAGATATACTCATAACCCTCTAGGTGGCATGTGGGGGGAGGAGGTGTTCTTCCTCATTTACAAGTAGACTCAATGGCATGCAGTATTAAAGTTTCAGGTCACAATAGTGCTAAACTTTAAAATGCTAAGTACTCAAGCAACCCTATTGTGCTCTGTGGGTAAGAAACCACATGAAATTTGAAGATGTATATTTTTTAAATATTTATTTATGAGAGAATGCATGCACGTGCACAAGAATGAGCAGGGGAGGGGCAGAGAGATAAAAGGACAGAATCCCAAGCAGGCTCTGCACTGTCAGTACAGAGCCCCACTCGAGGCTCAATCTCACAAACTGTGAGATCATGATTTGAGCCAAAACCAAGAGTCAGAACCTTAAACGACTGAGCCACCTAGGTGCCCATGAAGTTGTATATTATCTTTTTGAACCTCAGAAGACTTACTAAAAATCCATAACTTGGGGTATTTTGATAACTTTGGAAAATCCTCAGCCAAGGTCACTCCAACTATTGCTCCTGCCTGAGTGTCTCTTATGTCCTTCCAAGGCTCCAATTACAGGACTCTTAGGTCTCCTCATGGCATCTCTATGCCTCTAAGACTCTACTCTTTTCCAAATTTTCCCTCATTTTTTCTCTCCATGCTTCTTTCTGGAAGTTTTCTGCCAGTACCTAATATTTCCTTCATTTGTAACCATTCTACTGTCAGCTATCTCCACTGAGTTACTGTTACTATATTTTTAAATTTCTATATGTTCGTAAGTTACTATGCACTTTTTTATATTTTATCTTTTTTTGTTTTTTAAGTTTTTAAAGTTCATTTATTTTGGAGACACAGAGAGAGAGAGACTGGGGAAGGGGCAGAGAGAGAAGGAGACAGGCTTTCTGAAGCAGACTCCACCCTCCGAGCTGTCAGCACAGAGCCTGACTCAGGGCTTGAACTCATGAACTGCAAAATCATGACCTGAGCCAAAGTCAGATGCTTAACTGACTGAGCTACCCTGGAGGCCCTTTTTATTTTTTAATCTGTAATTTATTGTCAAATTGGTTTCCATACAACACCCAGTGCTTATCCCAACAGATGACCTCCTGAATACACATCAACCGCTCCCTCCCACCCCCCATCAACCCTCAGTTTGTTCTCAGTTTTCAAGAGTCTCTTATGTTTTGGCTCCCTCCATCTCTAACCTTTCTTTTTTTTTCCCTTCCACTCCCCTATGGTCTTCTGTTAAGTTTCTCAGGATCCACATAAGAGTGAAAACATATGGTATCCGACTTTCTCTGTATGCCTTATTTCACTTACCATAACACTCTCCAGTTCCATCCATGTTGCTACAAAAGGCCAGATTTCATTCTTTCTCATTGCCATGTTGTACTCCATTGTGTATATAAACCACAATGTCTTTATCCATTCATCAGTTGATGGACATTTAGGATCTTTCCACAATTTGGCTATTGTTGAAAGTGCTGCTATAAACATTGGGGTACAAGTGCCCCTATGCATCAGTACTCCTGTATCCCTAGGGTAAATTCCTAGCAGTGCTATTTCTAGGTCATAGGGTAGATCTAGTTTTAATCTTTTGAGGAACCTCCACACTGTTTTCCAGAGCGGCTTCACCAGTTTGCATTCCCACCAATAATGCAAAAGGGTTCCCGTTTCTGTACATCCTCACCAGCATCTATAGTCTCCTGATTTGTTCACTTTAGCCACCCTAACTGGCATGAGGTGGTATCTGAGTATGATTTTGATTTCTATTTCCCTGATGAGGAGTGACGTGGAGCATCTTTTTATGTGCCTATTGGCCATCTGGATGTCTTCTTTAGAGAAGCATCTATTCATGTCTTCTGCCCATTTCTTCACTGGATTATTGTGGAGTTTGGTGAGCTCTTTATAGATTTGGATACTAGCCCTTTGTCCGATATGTCATTTACAAATATCTTTTCCCATTCCGTTGGTTGCCTTTTAGTTTTGTTGGTTGTTTCCTTTGCAGTGCAGAAGCTTTTTATCTTCATGATGTCCCAATAGTTCATTTTTGCTTTTAATTCCCTTGCCTTTGGAGATGTGTCAAGTAAGAAATTGCTGCAGCTGAGGTCAGAGGGGTTTTTTCCTGCATTCTCCTCTAGGGTTTGATGGTTTCCTGTCTCACATTCAGGTCCTTTATCCGTTTTGAGTTTATTTTTGTGAATGGTGTAGGAAAGTGGTTTAGTTTCATCCTTCTGCATGTCGCTGTCCAGTTCTACCAGCACCATTAAAGAGACTGTCTATTTTCCATTGAATATTCTTTCCTCCTTCGTCAAAGATTAGTTGGCCATATATCTGTGGGTCCAATTCTGGGGCCTGTATTCTATTCCATTGGTCTATGTGTCTGTTTTTGTGCCAATACCATGCTGTCTTGATGATTACAGCTTTGGAGTAGAGGCTAAAGTCTAGGGTTGTGATGCCTCCCGTTTTGGTCTTCTTCAAAATTACTTTGGGTATTAGGGGTCTTTTGTGGTTCCATACAAATTTTAGGATTGCTTGTTCTAGCTTTGAGAAGAATGCTGGTGCAAGTTTGATTGGGATTGCATTGAATGTGGAGCTTGCTTTGGGTAGTATTGACATTTTGACAATATTTGTTCTTCCAATCCATGAGCATGGAATGTTTTTCCATTTCTTTGTATCTTTTTCAATTTCCTTCATAAGCTTTCTACAGTTTCTATCATACAGATCTTTTACATCTTTGGTTAGGTTTATTCCCAGGTACTTTATGCTTCTTGGTGCAATTGTGAATGGGATCAGTTCCTTTATTTGTCTTTCTGTTGCTTCATTATTGGTGTTTAAAAATGCAACTGATTTCTGTACACTGATTTTGTATCCTGCAACTTTGCTGAATTCATGTATCAGTTCTAGCAGACTTTTGGCCGAGTCTGTTGGGTTTTCCATGTAGAGTATCATGTCATCTGCAAAACGTGAAGGTTTGACTTCCTCTTTGCCAATTTTGATGGCTTTGCTTTCATTTTGTTGTCTGATTGTTGATGCTAGGCCTTCCAACACTATGTTAAACAACAGTGGTGTGGACATCCCTGTCGTATTCCTGATCTCAGGGGGAAAAAGCTCTCAGTTTTTCCCCATTAAGGATGACATTAGCTGTGGGCTTTTCACAAATGGTTTATGATGTTTAAGTATGTTCCTTCTATCCTGCCTTTCTTGAGGGTTTTTATTAAGAAAGGATGTTGTATTTTGTCAAATGCTTTTTCTGCATCTATTGAAAGGATCATATCTTTTCTTTTATTAATGTGATGTATCACATTGATTGATTTGTGAATATTGAACCAGCCCTGCCATCCGGGAATGAATCCCACTTGATCATGGTGAATAATTCTTTTTACATGCTGTTGAATTCGATTTGCTAGTATCTTATTGAGAATTTTTGCATCCATATTCATCAGGGACATTGGCCTGTAGTTCTCTTTTTTTTTGCTGGGCCTTTGTCTGGTTGGGAATCAAAGTAATGCTGGCTTCATAGTACAAGTCTGGAAGTTTTCCTTCCCTTTCTATTTTTTGGAACAGCTTGAGAAGGATAGGTATTATCTCTGCTTTAAACATCTGGTAGAACTCCCCTGGGAAGTCCCCTGGGACTCTTATTTTGGGAGATTTTTGATGACCGATTCAATTTCTTCGCTGGTTATGGGTCTGTTCAAGCTTTCTATTTCCTCCTGATTGGGTTTTGGAAGCGTGTGGGTGTTTAGGAATTTGTCCATTTCTTCCAGGTTGTCCAGTTTGTTGGCATATAATTTTTCATGGTATTCCCTGATAATTGCTTGTATCTCTGAGGGATTGGTTGTAATAATTCCATTTTCATTCACGATTTTATCTATTTGGGTCATCTCCCTTTTCTTTTTGAGAAGCCTGGCTAGAGGTTTCTCAATTCTGTTTATTTTTTCAAAAAACCAACTCTTGGGTTCGTTGATCTGCTCTACAGTTTTTTTTAGATTCTATATTGTTTATTTCTGCTCTGATCTTTATTATTTCTCTTCTTCTGCTGGATTTAGGCTGTCTTTGCTGTTCTGCTTCTATTTCCTTTAGGTGTGCTGTTAGATTTTGTATTTGGGATTTTTCTTGTTTCTTGAGATAGGCCTGGATTGCAATGTATTTTCCTCTCAGGACTGCCTTCGCTGCGTCCCAAAGCATTTGGATTGTTGTATTTTCATTTTCGTTTGTTTCCATATATTTTTAAATTTCTTCTCTAATTGCCTGGTTGACCCATTCATTCTTTAGTAGGGTGTTCTTTAACCTCCATGCTTTTGGAGGTTTTCCAGACTTTTTCCTGTGGTTGATTTCAAGCTTCATAGCATTGTGGTCTGAAAGTATGCATGGTATGATTTCAATTCTTGTATACTCATGCAGGGCTGTTTTGTGACCCAGTATGTGATCTATCTTGGAGAATGTTCCATGTGCACTCGAGAACAAAGTATATTCTGTTGCTTTGGGATGCAGAGTTCTAAATATATCTGTCAAGTCCATGTGGCCCAATGTATCATTCAGGGCCATTGTTTCTTTTCTGATTCTCTGTCTAAAGGATCTTTCTATTGTTGTAAGTGATGTATTAACATCCTCTGCAATTACCACATTCTAATCAATAAGACTACTTGTGTTTGTGATTAATTTTTATATATTTGGGTGCTCCTGAATTCGGTGCATAGACATTTACAATTGTTAGCTCTTCCTGATGTATAGACCCTGAAATTATTATATAATGCCTTTCTTCATCTCTTGTTAAAGCCTTTAATTGAAAGTCTAGTTTGTCTGATATAAGTACGGCTACTCCAGCTTTCTTTTGACTTCCAGTAGCATGATAGATAGTTCTCCCTCCCCTCACTTTCAATCTGAAGGTGTCGTCTGGTCTAAAATGAGTCTCTTGTAGACAGCAAATAGATGGGTCTTGTTTTTTTATCCATTCTGATACCCTATGTCTTTTGGTTGGAGCATTTAGTCCATTTACATTCAGTGTTATTATTGAAAGATATGGGTTTAGAGTCGTGATATCTGTAGGTTTCATGCTTGTAGTGATGTCTCTGGTACTTTGTGGTCCTTGCAACATTTCACTCACAGATTCCCCCTTAGGATCTCTTGTAGGGCTGGCTTAGTGGTGATGAATTCCTTCAGTGTTTGTTTGTTTGGGAAGACCTTTATCTCTCCTTCTATTCTGAATGACAGACTTGCTGGATAAAGGATTCTCAGCTGCATATTTTTCTCTTCATCACATTGAAGATTTCCTACCATTGCTTTCTGACCTGCCAAGTTTCAGTAGATAGATCCATCACTAGCCTTAAGGGTCTCCCTTTATATGTTAGAGCATGTTTATGCCTAGCTGCTTTCAGAATTTTCTCTTTATCCTTGTATTTTGCCCGTTTCACTATGATATGTCTTGCAGAAGATTGATTCAAGTTACGTCTGAAGGGAGTTTTCTGTGCCTCTTGGATTTCAATGCCTTTTTTCCTCCCCAGTTCAGGGAAGTTCTCAGCTATGATTTGTTCAACTATACCTTCAGCCCATTCTCTCTCAGTCTTCCTCTTCTGGAATTCCCATTATATGGATATTGTTGCATTTGATCGCATGACTTAGTTCTCTAATCTTCCCCTCATAGTCCTGGATTTTTTCATCTTTTTCTCAGCTTCCTCTTTTTCCATAGTTTTGTCTTCTAATTCACCTATTCTCTCCTCTGCCTCTTCAATCCAAGCTGTGGTTGCCTCCATTTTATTTTGCACCTCATTTATAGCATTTTCTAGCTCCTCTGACTATTTCTTAGTCTCTTGATCTCTGTAGCAATAGATTCCCTGTTGTCCTCTATACTTTTTTTCAAGCCCAGCAATTAATTTTATAACTATTATTCTAAATTTTTGTTTCGTTACATTGCTTAAATCGTTTTTGATCGATTCGTTAGCTGTCGCTACTTCCTGGAGTTTCTTTTGAGGAGAATTCTTCCGTTTTGTCATTTTGGTAGTCCCTACAGTGGCTCCAAACTGCAGGGCACTTCTGTGCAGTTTGGAGTAACTTGTGTTGGTGGGCAGGGCCACAGTCAGACCTGATGTCCGTCCCCAGTCCACTGCTGGGGCCACAGTCAGACTGGTGTGTACCTTATCTTCCCCTCTTCCAGGGGCAGGACTCACTGTGGCATGGTGTGGCCCCTGTCTGGGCCACTTGCACACTGCCATGCTTGTGGTACTGCTCTATGGGATCTGGCATATTAGCTGGGGTGGATCCGCAAGGTGCACAGGGGCCAGAAGGGCAGGCTCAGTTCGCTTTGCAGTCAGTGGTCCTCTGTGGGAGGGGCCCTGTAGCATCAGCAGGGCAGCTGACCCGTAGAGGGATGGATCCACAGAAGCACAGCGTTGGGTATTTGTGCGGTGCAAGCAGGTTCGGTGAACTGGTTCCCTTTGGGGTTTCGGCTGGGGGATGGGATAGGGAGATGGCGCTGGCGGTGCCTTTGCTCCGCACCGAGCTGAGCTCTGTCTTCCAGGGTTCAACACCTCTCTCTCCCGGTGTCCTCTTGCCCTCCCACTCTCGAGCAGAGCTGTTGACTTATAACATTCCAGATGTTAAGTCCCGCTGGCTGTCAGAACTCATGCAGTCTGGCTCCTCCGCTTTTGCAAGCCAGACTCAAGGATTCCACCTTGCTGGGTGGGCTGCCCCTCCACTGCCCTGCCTCCCTCCTGCCAGTCCGTGTAGCTTGCACCGCCTCTCCACCCTTCCTACCCTTTTCCGTGGGCCTCTTGTCTATGCTTGGCTCTGGAGAGTCCGTTCTGCTAGTCTTCTGGAGGTTTTCTGCGTTATTTAGGCAGGTGTGGGAGGAATGTAAGTGATCAACAGGACGAGGTGAACCCAGCGTCCTCCTATGCTGCCATCTTCTCCTAGCTCTCCCCTTTTTAATTTTTATTTTTATATGTTCATTATTTTTGAGAGAGAGAGAGACAAAGTACTATGCCCTTTTTGAAAGTTTACCATTTTCTGTAGAAACCCTCAATCTTGCCCTTAATTTCCTTTAGCACAGTAAGTTCAAGGAGTCTGAGCCCAGTGTCTACTAGCTCAAGCATCAGGAGTCCCAAAGGCTCTGCCCCCACTACTGGTCACCCATGTTTTCCATGCACATTATCATAGTTCCTATGGGCCTACTTTGATTGTGTGCCAATATATTTGAAAAACATGAGCCCTAGAGGTTTTTTTTTTTTCTTCTAAGAATTTACATTTGTTTCTGGCAAATACCTATGGCATCAACACTCTGATAACATCCTAAGTCAAGATCATGGGTTGAGGTGAATAAAAACTGGGTCTGGTACAAACGTATGGCCCACTAATCTTTGACAAAGCAGGAAAGAGTATCCAATGGAAGAAAGACAGTCTCCAGCTGGAAGAACTGGACAGCAACATGCAGAAGAATGAATCTGGACCACTTTCTTACACCATACACAAAACTAAACTCAAAATAAATGAAAGACCTAAATGTGAGACAGGAAACCATCAAAACCATACAGGAGAAAACAGGCAACAACCACTTTGACCACAGCCACAGCAATTTCTTGCTTGACACGTCTCCAAAGGCAAGGGAGATAAAAGCAAAAAATGAACTACTCAAGATCTCATCAAGATAAAAAGCTACTGCACTACTGCAAAGGAAACAATCAACAAAGCTAAAAGGCAATCAAGGGAATGGGAAAAGATATGTGCAAATGACATTGGATAAAGGGTTCGTATCCAAAATCTATAGAGAACTTACCAAATTCAACACCCGAGAAGGACACAATTTTATTTAAATCTGTAGGGGCCAATAAGGTCCTACCATATCAACCCTTCTCCAGCTAACAGTTATAAACTCTGGACAAGTACAAAAACAACTATGGAAGAAAGACATTTGGGAGCAACCAAGAGCAGGCAATTGGAAGGGAGCAATGGGCACAGGGTGCATTTCCCTTTGCACAGCTTCTTGGCAGAGGGAAGCACCACTCACCATGAGTGGCAGCTAAAAGTTCCCTAGAAAAAAACTGTTTTGACAGCCTGCAGTTTGGGTAATCACAGCAACTGCAAAATGAGCAAGGAATCCTAAAAATACATGTACCAGAGAATGAAAGCTCTCAAATTCTTTGAATAAATGTTACCCAAATATTCAGATATGTGTGGAGCAGCCTCTGAGCAGCTCAGTCAAGAATAAAAGAATGAGATTTGAACCTGTGAAAGATGAAATAAAATGAGTCACTTACATCAGAGGGTTTTTAAATCCAAGTCCTCAGAGTGGAACCATGAACTTTTGAACTGGGCCAAAAAGCAAATATTCCAAGGACTTTCCAGGAACACCTGAAAATTGCTATGGTAGCAGACTTTTGCTTTAGCAACATATCATGTTCAACCAAGATTACTTTTTCCATGAATATCAGTCATAATCCTTTGTAAATAATGTACACAAATACTCCCTTTTGTCTTTAAAATCCCTGCCTTTTCAGGCCTCAGGGATCAGTCCATAGTGGAGGTGGGTCCAGACTACACCAAGCCATGCCCCTTCACACTGGGTAACTGCATATCTACTGGAGCTGGACAGACCCTGAGGACAGCTCCAGACCAGTGCTGCAGCATTGCCTGGATTAACTCTAGGTCAATTCTCTATATATAGATATATTCTCCACCGCCCCACCAGTTTCTCCTCATCTCTTCCCTCCTCTAAGCTGATTACTCTGGTTCTGGTTTGTCTAAACAGACATATTTAATCCATTCTCTTGATACATGGTCTACACCTCCTTTACATTCCTTTCTCTCTCTCTGCAGTAATCAAGCCATATAGTTTCTCTGGGTAATGTTATCATCGTTTCTTTCTCTCCTCCTCCTTCTTTATTTTCTGTTCTCTCTCTCTGGATTAAGACTTTTAGTCTCTGTGCCTAGTCAGTGTTATTTTTCTTCCCACCCCTCCCCACCCCCGCCCCTCCTCCTGTCATTTATCTCTTTGTATGTGCTCTTCCATCAGCACCAACTACACCCTGTTCTTTACTTGTAGTCAGTGTTTTTCTGGTTTTGTTGTTTTTTGTTTTTCTTTATCTGTTTGTTTGTGTTATTTGTGTGTTTGCATGTTTTTGTCTTCTGTTGTCTATTTGTTTTCCTTTATAGGGCTACTCCAAGGAACAAATCAAAGTACACCTGGTGGAGGGTCCAAAATATCACTATGAGTAAAGTAATAAAAGAAGCAAAGTCACAACAACAGAGAACAAGTAACAATCTCCAAAAAAACACCTCCTGAAGGGCCGGGCCCTGGAGAGTGTATGACTCCCCTCCCTTTAATACAGCAGTGCTCGCAGGTGCAGAGCACACAACGAACTTTTAAAATGCATAAGGGACAGAAAACTAGTCAAATGATGAAACAGAAGAATTCTCCTCAAAAGAAATTCCAGGAAGTAGCGACAGCTAATGAATTGATCAAAACCGATTTAAGCAATATAACTGAAAAAGAATATAGAATACTAGTGATAAAATTATTGCTGGGCTTGAAAAAGGCATAGAGGACAGCAGAGAATCTATTGCTACAGAGATCAAGGGACTAAAAAATAGCTATGATTAATTAAAAAATGGTACAAATGAGGTGCAAAATAAAATGGAGGTGCCCACAGCACAGATTTAAGAGACAGAGGGGAGAATAGGTATTATAAGATAAAATTATGGAAAAAAGGAAGCTGACAAAAAGAGAGATAAGAAAAATCCAGGAGTATGAGGGGAGAATTAGAGAACTAAGTCATGCAATCAAATGGAACAATATCTGTGTCATAGGAATTCCAGAAGAAGAAGAGAGAAAGAAAGGGGATGAAGGTGTACTTGAACAAATCATACCTGAGAACTTCCCCTATCTGGGGAAGAAAACAGGCATTGACATCCAAGAGGCACAGAGAACTCCCTTCAGACGTACTTGAATAGATCTTCTGCATGGCATATCACAGTGAAACTGGCAAAATACAAGGAAAAACAGAGAATTCTGAAAGCAGCTAGGGATAAACGGGTCTTAGCAGACAAGATATGTAGACATAAGGGTAGGAGCAGACCTATCTACTGAAACTTGGCAGGTCAGAAAGCAATGGCAGGAAATCTTCACTATGATGAACAGGAAAAATATGCAGCCAAGAATCCTTTATCCAGCAAGTCTCATTTAGAATAGAAGGAAAGATAAAGGTCTTCCCAAACAAACACTGAAGGAATTCATCACCACTAAGCCAGCCCTACAAGAGATCCTAAGAGGGGCTCTGTGATGTTGGATCACAAAGTACCAGAGACATCACTACAAGCATGAAACCTACAGATATCACGACTCTAAACCCATACCTTTCTATAATAACACCGAATGTAAATGGACTAAATGCGCCAACCAAAAGACATAGGGTATCAGAATGGATTAAAAAAATAAGACCCATATATTTGCTGTCTACAAGAGACTCATTTTAGACCAGAGGACACCTTCAGATTGAGAGTGAGGGGATGGAGAACTATTTATCATGCCACTGGAAGTCAAAAGAAAGCTGGAGTAGCCATACTTATATCAGACAAACTAGACTTTCAATTAAAGCCTGTAACAAGAGATGAAGAAGGGCATTATATAATCATTACAGGGTCTATCCATCAGGAAGAGCTAACAATTATGTCTATCCGCCATTTACGGGAGCCCCCAAATATATAAAACAATTACTCACAAACATAAGAAACCTTATTGATAAGAATGTGGTAATTGCAGGGGACTTTAACACTCCACTTACAGAAATGGATAGATCATCTAGACACACGGTCAATAAAGAAACAAGGGCCCTGAATGATACATTGGATCAGATGGACTTGACAGATATATTTAGAACTCTGCATCCCAAAGCAACAGAATATACTTTGTTCTCGAGTGCACATGGAAAATTCTCCAAGATAGATCACATACTGGGTCACAAAACAGCCCTGCATGAGTATACAAGAATTGAAATCATACCATGCATACTTTCAGACCACAATGCTATGAAGCTTGAAATCAACCACAGGAAAAAGTCTGGAAAACCTCCAAAAGCATGGAGGTTAAAGAACACCCTACTAAAGAATGAATGGGTCAACCAGGCAATTAGAGAAGAAATTTAAAAATATATGGAAACAAACGAAAATGAAAATACAACAATCCAAATGCTTTGGGACGCAGCGAAGGCAGTCCTGAGAGGAAAATACATTGCAATCCAGGCCTATCTCAAGAAACAAGAAAAATCCCAAATACAAAATCTAACAGCACACCTAAAGGAAATAGAAGCAGAACAGCAAAGACAGCCTAAATCCAGCAGAAGAAGAGAAATAATAAAGATCAGAGCAGAAATAAACAATATAGAATCTAAAAAAACTGTAGAGCAGATCAACGAACCCAAGAGTTGGTTTTTTGAAAAAATAAACAGAATTGAGAAACCTCTAGCCAGGCTTCTCAAAAAGAAAAGGGAGATGACCCAAATAGATAAAATCGTGAATGAAAATGGAATTATTACAACCAATCCCTCAGAGATACAAGCAATTATCAGGGAATACCATGAAAAATTATATGCCAACAAACTGGACAACCTGGAAGAAATGGACAAATTCCTAAACACCCACACGCTTCCAAAACCCAATCAGGAGGAAATAGAAAGCTTGAACAGACCCATAACCAGCGAAGAAATTGAATCGGTCATCAAAAATCTCCCAAAATAAGAGTCCAGGACCAGATGGCTTCCCAGTGGAGTTCTACCAGACGTTTAAAGCAGAGATAATACCTATCCTTCTCAAGCTGTTCCAAAAAATAGAAAGGGAAGGAAAACTTCCAGACTCATTCTATGAAGCCAGTATTACTTTGATTCCTACACTAGACAGAGACCCAGTAAAAAAAGAGAACTACAGGCCAATATCCCTAATGAATATGGATGCAAAAATTCTCAATAAGATACTAGCAAATCGAATTCAACAGCATATAAAAAGAATTATTCACCATGATCAAGTGGGATTCATTCCTGGGATGCAGGGCTGGTTCAACATTCACAAATCAATCAACGTGATACATCACATTAATAAAAGAAAAGATAAAAACCATATGATCCTGTCAATCGATGCAGAAAAGGCCTTTGACAAAATTCAGCAACCTTTCTTAATAAAAACCCTCGAGAAAGTCGGGATAGAAGGAACATACTTGAACATCATAAAGCCATTTATGAAAAGCCCACAGCTAACATCATCCTCAATGGGGAAAAACTGAGAGCTTTTTCCCTGAGATCAGGAACACGACAGGGATGTCCACTCTCACCGCTGTTGTTTAACACAGTGTTGGAAGTTCTAGCATCAGCAATCAGACAACAAAAGGAAATCAAAGGCATCAAAATTGGCAAAGATGAAGTCAAGCTTTCACTTTTTGCAGATGACATGATATTATACGTGGAAAATCCGACAGACTCCACCAAAAGTCTCCTAGAACTGATACATGAATTTAGCAAAGTTGCAGGATACAAAATCAATGTACAGAAATCAGTTGCATTCTTATACACTAATAATGAAGCAACAGAAAGACTAATAAAGAAACTGATCCCATTCACAATTGCACCAAGAAGCATAAAATACCTAGGAATAAATCTAACCAAAGATGTAAAAGATCTGTATGCTGAAAACTATAGAAAGCTTATGAAGGAAATTGAAGAAGATATAAAGAAATGGAAAAACATTCCGTGCTCATGGATTGGAAGAATAAATATTGTCAAAATGTCAATACTACCCAAAGCTATCTACACATTCAATGCAATCCCAATCAAAATTGCACCAGCATTCTTCTTGAAACTAGAACAAGCAATCCTAAAATTCATATGGAACCACAAAAGGCCTTGAATAGCCAAAGTAAGTTTGAAGAAGAAGACCAAAGCAGGAGGCATCACAATCCCAGACTTTAGTCTCTACTACAAAGCTGTAATCATCAAGACAGCATGGTATTGGCACAAAAACAGACATATAGACCAATGGAATAGAATAGAAACCCCAGAACTAGACCCACAAACGTATGGCCAACTAATCTTTGACAAAGCAGGAAAGAACATCCAATGGAAAAAAGACAGTCTCTTTAACAAATAGTGCTGGGAGAACTGGACAGCAACATGCAGAAGATTGAAACTAGACCACTTTATTACACCATTCACAAAAATAAACTCAAAATGGATAAAGGACCTGAATGTGAGACAGGAAACCATCAAAACTCTAGAGGAGAAAGCAGGAAAAGACCTCTCTGACCTCAGCTGCATGTGGCAGGCTGCCTTTCTTAAAAATAATGAATAAATACTTCCAAAAACCAAATCAGCCACCCCAGATGGCTTTACTAGCATATTATATCAAAAATTTAAATTAGAGGGGACCCTGGGTGGGTCAGTTGGTTAAGCGTCCCACTTGGGCTCAGGTCATGTGTCTCTTACTTGACACATCCCCAAAGGCAAGGGAATTAAAAGCAAAAATGAACTACTGGGACCTTATGAAGATAAAAAGCTAGTATCCAAAGGGCTAGTATCCAAAATCTATAAAGAGCTCACCAAACTCCACACCTGAAAAACAAGTAACCCAGTGAAGAAATGGGCAGAAAACATGAATAGACACTTCTCTAAAGAAGACATCCAAATGGCCAACAGGCACATGAAAAGATGCTCAATGTCGCTCCTCATCAGGGAAATACAAATCAAAACCACACTCAGATATCACCTCACGCCAGTCAGAGTGGCCAAAATGAACAACTCAGGAGACTATAGATGCAGGAGAGGATGTGGAGAAACGGGAACCCTCTTGCACTGTTGGTGGGAATGCAAATTGGTGAAGCCACTCTGGAAAACAGTGTGGAGGTTCCTCAAAAAATTAAAAATAGACCTACCCTATGACCCAGCAATAGCACTGCTAGGAATTTACCCTAGGGATACAGGAGTGCTGATGCATAGGGGCACTTGTACCCTAGTGTTTATAGCAGCACTCTCAACAATAGCCAAATTGTGGAAAGAGCCTAAATGTCCATCAACTGATGAATGGATAAAGAAATTGTGGTTTATATACACAATGGAGTACTACATGGCAATGAGAAAGAATGAAATATGGCCTTTGTAGCAACATGGATGGAACCGGAGAGTGTTATGCTGAGTGAAATAAGCCATACAGAGAAAGACAGATATCACATATTTTCACTCTTATGTGGATCCTGAGAAACTTAACAGAAACCCATGGGGGAGGGGAAGAAAAAAAAAAAAAAAAAAGAAGGTTAGAGTGGGAGAGAGCCAAAGCATAAGAGACTCTTAAAAACTGAGAACAAACTGAGGGTTGATGGGGGGTGGGAGGGAGGGGAGGGTGGGTGATGGGTATTGAGGAGGGCACCTTTTGGGATGAGCACTGGGTGTTGTATGGAAACCAATTTGACAATAAATTTCATATATTGAAAATAAATAAATAAATAAATAAATACATAAATAAAAAATAAAAGGATTAATAAAGCAAGCCTTTGAACACCTCTACACAAAGAAATTAATCAACTTAGATGAATTGAACCAATTCCTTAAAAATCATGAAGTATAACAAGTTCTCCAATATCAAATTGATAATAATAACCCTATAACTATCAAAAAACCCCCTTGAATCTGTATTTTAAAAACTTCCAAAAGGTGTAAGGGTAATCTGGTTGCATTATCTGTCACTCTACTGATCACCAGGGTTGATTCAGCTGATCTGACTTGGCTGGCTGGGTGGATCCCCTTCCTCCCTTGCTGCTCCATGTGCACCCTCCCCACGCTGCACGTGCAATCAAAGAGGACCACCTTCCCCACTAGAGAAGAGCCATTCCTCAGTCAAGGGTATACAAATGGCTGTACTGGAACCTCCAAACAAGCTCTTGAGGTCCATGTGCAGCACAGTACAGGGCAGTCAAATTTCCAGGACTCCAGACAATTCCAAATGAGATGCTGCATGTGGCAGGCTGCCTTTCTTAAAAATAATAAATAAATACTTCCAAAAACCAAATCAGCCACCCCAGATGGCTTTACTAGCATATTCTATCAAAAATTTAAATTAGAGGGGACCCTGGGTGGGTCAGTTGGTTAAGCATCCCACTTGGGCTCAGGTCATGATAATTGCGGTTTGTTGAGTTCCAGCCCCGCGTCAGGCTCTGTGCTGACAGCTCAGAGCCTGGAGCCTGCTTCAGATTCTGTTCCTTCCCCTCTGTCTGCCCCTCCCATACTCATGCTTTGTCTCTCTCTGTCTCTCAATAATAAATAAACGTTAAAAAAACTTTAAAATTTTTTTTAAATTAGAAATAACACCAATTCTACACAGTACCATCCAGAAAATAAAAGAGGAGACAACCCTTCCCAACTCATTTATGAGGCCAGCATTACACTAATAACAAAACCAGCCAGTGACAATATAAGACAAAAACACTAAGATCAATATCCCTCAAGAATATAGATGCAAACTTCCTCAACAAAATATTAGCAAATCAAATATAACAATATATAAGAATAATACGCTATGAGGTAGGTTTAGGCCAATTCAATGTAAGGCCGATTCAACATTCAAAAATCAATCAATGATTGATCATAACAACAGACTAGAGAAGAAAGACTACAAGATCACAACAATGGATGAAGAAAAAGCATGTCAAAACTTCAACATCCCAGGGAAGTAGGTGGGGGCATAAGTGAAATAGGTGAAAGGGGTTAAGAATACACCTATGATGATGAGCACTGAGTAATGTATAGAATTGTCGAATCACTATATTGTACCCCTGAAATTAATGTAACACCGTATATTAACGCTGTTAATAAGACTGGAATTAAAAAAAAATAAAATAAACTGGGCACTTGGGTGGCTCAGTTGGTTAAGCGTCCAACTTCGGTTCAAGTCATGATCTCATAGTTCATAAGTTCGAGCCCTGCATCAGGCTCTCTGCTGTCAGCACAGAGCCTGCTTTGGATCTTCTGTCACCCTTTCTCTCTGATTCTCTCTCTCAAAAATAACTAAACTTAATAAATAAATAAATAAATAGCCACAAAACCAACCAAAAAAACAGTACACTTATCTTCATGAGCACTGAGAAATGTATAAAATTATTGAATAATTATATTGTACACCTAAAATTAATAAAGCACTGTGTACTGATCATACTTGAATAAAGAAAGTTCATGCCAAAAATTAAAAAAAAAATTTAACATCTATTCTTGATAAAAACTCCCAGCAAACTGAATAGAAGGGAACTTCCTTAAGCTGATAAAGAGCATCTACAAGCCTACAGCCAACATTGTACTTAATAGCGCCAACACTGAATGTTTTCTCTGAAAGACTGGGAACAAAGCAAGGATGTCCAGTCTCATCCCATCTGTTCGGCATCATACTGGAAGTCCTAGTCAGTGCAATGAAGAAAAAGGCAACAAATGGCACACAGACTGGAAAGGAAGAAATAAAACGTCCTATTCACAGATGACATGTCTATGCAAAAAATATCCCAAGACATCTACGTTAAAAATCTCCTCAAACTAGGGGCATCTGGGTAGCTCAGTCAGTTAAGTGTCCAACTCTTGATTTCAGCTCAGGTCATGCTCTCACAGTTCGTGAGTTCAAGCCCCACATTCGGCTCCGTGTGCTTCACAGCACAGAGCCTGCCTGGGTTTCTCTCTCTCACTCTCTCTGCCCCTCCTCTGCTCTCTCTCTCTCTCAAAATAAATAAACATTACAAAAAAAAAAAAACCTCCTCAAACTTATAAATGAGTTTGGCAAAATCAAAGAATACAAGGTCAACATAAAAAAATCAATCATATTTCTGTGGACTTAAAACTGAAATTTATAAAACAATATTATTTATTTTTCTGCAAAAAAAGTGGCTACTTAAATATAATCCTAACAAAATCTGCAGATTTGCATGCTGAAAACTACAAAACGTAAATGAAAGAAATCAAAGAAAATCTAAATAAATGGAGACACATACTGTTTTTATGAATTAGAAAACTCAATATAATTGTCAATTCTCCTCAAACTGAGCCACAGATTTAACCTAATTCCAACAGAAATCTCAGCAGAATTGATATAGACAAGTGAGTTTTAAAATGCATACAGAAAGGCAGGGGCACCTTTGTGGCTCAGTCTGTTAAGCATCTGACTTCGGCTCAGGTCATGATCTCAATCAGGTCATGAGATCGAGCCCTGCATTGGGCTCTGTGCTGACAGCTCAGAGCCTGAAGCCTGCTTTGGATTCTTGTCTCCCTCTCTCTATGCCCCACCCCTGCTTGTGCTCTGTCACTCTCTTCTCTCAAAAATGAATAAACGTTAAAAAAAATTTTTTTTAATAAAACACATACAGAAAGGCAAAGGAACTAGAATACCCAAGAGTATTTCAACAAAAAAAGAATGAAGCTGGAGGATTCATATTACCTACTTCTAAGACTTGGTTTAAAGCTCTCATATCAAGGCAGTGTGGTTTGGTGAATGGATAAACAAATACATATCGTCAGTGGAAGAGAATCCAAAGAATCCACTATCAGATTCACAAATACAGCCATTTGATCTTTGACAAAGTTGCAAAAGAATTCAATAGAGTAAGAATAGTCTCTGCAACAAATGGTACTGGAACACTCAAACATCCACATGCAAAGAGGAAAAAAAAACCTCAGCATAAACCTTATACCTAGTACCAAACTTAACTCAAAATTTATCACCACTCTAAACATAAAATGTAAAAGGATAGCACTTTTGGAAGAAAACACAGCAGGATATCTTTATGCCTGGAGTGAGGTGACTTTTTAAATAAGACACTAAAAGTAAAATCTATACAAGATACATCGATAAATTGGATTTCAACAAAATTAAAACTTTTTGCTGTATCAAAGGCACTGCACAGAGAATGAAAAGACAAGCCACAAACTGTGAGGAAATCGTTGCCAACCACATATCCCACAAAAAGTCTGCATAGATGATATATAAAGAGCTATTAAAAACTGAACAGTTAGAGACAAGGCCTGCATGGTGGCTGAGAGCCCTGGAATGGATAATGAGACACCGAATGTTTCCTTTTGACTCTTCCCTTTCAACTCTGGAATGAGAGACTTTTAATACCCAGATTAATGGGGGACATGCAGATTTAGGGTCCTGGGGAGCCTTTTCCCCGTCTCCCAACGCATGCCAAGGGCAGCCTTCTTGGGGCCCTTGTGGCCAGCCAAGATGGTTGTCCCCCCAGGTGAAGTCTGTGTGAGGGTGGTCCTGGAGTTGCACATATGGAGTGCATCCTGGGGCTTCCAGCGCTAACCCAAGTGAGGTGAAGCCACTCTGGTCCTGAATACAGGGATCCACAGATCAACATGTATCAAAGCTGACCCAGCAACAAAAACAAGCTCTGTGTAGGAAGACCCAATGATCCGTAAATTCACCAACATGATGATGAAAGGCGGAAACGAAGTACTGGCCAGACCCCTCATGATGCACACTCTGGAAACTGTGAAAAGGAAGCAGTTTGAGAAGTACCATGCTGCTTCTGCAGAGGAACCGGCAACCATCAAACATAACCCTTATGCCATCTTCCACCAAGCACTGAAAAAACTGAGCCTGGATGGGCTGGTGATTGAGCTGGTATCCATCCTCAGAGGTGGCCATTTCTACTAGGTCCCTTTGCTAGTAGCCGACAGGTGTCGTTGCTTCCTGGCCACGAAGTAGATGATTCCGGAGTGCAGGGAGGAGCAGCACTGGCAGATGCTGATGCCAGAGAAGTTGTCACATGAGCTGCTGGAAGCTTTTCACAACCAGGACCCTGTGATCAAGAAGAAGCATGACAGGGCGCCTGGGTGGCGCAGTCGGTTAAGCGTCCGACTTCAGCCAGGTCACGATCTCGCGGTCCGTGAGTTCGAGCCCCGCGTCAGGCTCTGGGCTGATGGCTCGGAGCCTGGAGCCTGTTTCCGATTCTGTGTCTCCCTCTCTCTCTGCCCCTCCCCCGTTCATGCTATGTCTCTCTCTGTCCCAAAAATAAATAAAAAGTTGAAAAAAAAATTAAAAAAAAAAAAAAAAAAAAAAAGAAGCATGACATGCACAAGATGGCTGAGGCCAGCCGAGCCCTGGCTCACTACCACTGGTGACAGAGGGAAGATGGAGGCTCTAGGAGGAGCCCAGAGCTCTCTGCTGCAAGAAATAATGGGACCACTGTCATGGTGAAAAACAGTTGTGGGTTAAGAATGTAGTTCCTTTTTAAAGGCAGGCAGTCCTCATAAGGATGAAACAACATATTTATATTGCCTGTTAGTCCTTTCTTTGGGAGCTAGAACTTGCTCTTCCTGTCCCATCTCCTTACAAAAAGGGAACATGTCAATTTCGATTTCCCTCAGGAACTCTAGGGCCCATCCAACCTCCCTTCCCTCAATTCAGGGTACAACTTAGGATGATACCAAAGGAAGCAGTTTTATTATTAGAAAAGGCTTATTCGAAAATTCTCACCCTGGACTGGTATAATAGCATGTGATGCAGTACCCCCATTTACTAAAATTGACTGGAAATATAAAAAATAAATAATAAAATAATAAAATAAAATAAAATAAAATATAAAACCCAATTTAAAAAAAAAAACCTTGCACAACACTAGAACTGACCACACTTCCAAAGAAAATATACAAATGGAAATAAGCTTATGAAAAGATGTTCACCATCATTCACCAATAAGGAAATGAATATTAAAACTGTAATGAGATACCACTACATGTCTATTAGGATAGCTGACATTAAAATTTTTAAGAAATTCCAATACCAAGAACTGGCAAGGAAAACAAATTAAATTCTCATACAGTACTGCTGGAAATGCAAAATGGCAAAATCACTCTGGAAAAAAAGCAGTTCCAAATTAAACAAATACTCAGCAACCCCGCACACTATTATTTACCCTAGGAAAAGTGAAAACACATTCACACAATTCTGTATACAAATGCCTGTAGCAGCTGCATTCACAACTGTCAAAAACTGGAAACTACCCTAATGTCCTCCAACTGTTTAATGGATTGACATCCATCCTCACCTGGAATGCTACTCATCAATAAAAGGAAGAAATTGTTAATACAAACAACAACACAGATAAATACTGAGAGAAGGAAGAGTCCATTGATATTACATTCTGGAGAAGGTAAAATTACAAGGTCAGCAAACAGGTAGGCAGGAGTTAGGACTTACAACTGGGCAGCAAGAGTATTTTTTGGATAATGCAACTATTCTGTATTCTTACTGTTGTTACAATTACAAATCTATATGTGTGTTCAAAGTCTCAGAACTGTACACACACACACACACACACACACACACACACACACACACACGTCAATTTTAGCATATGCATTTTTTTTTAAAAAGGGAGGGAGGTCATTTTCCAGAAACTTCCACCTTTAGCCCTGTAACAGAAACCTCTCTGAAGGCAAGGGAACACCAAGGTTGGGCTGCTGTCTTAGAATGGAAAAAACAGAATAAAACATGTATTGAATTTCAGTTACTTATTCTGCTGCAGACTTATAAATTCTAGGGCATTTATACCTAGTTTTATTGAACAAAATAATTTCAGGTTACCTTTGAGGGCCTGGGGTCATTCACTTCTCAAAGGGTCTCAACCTCACTCCCATCTGAGCAGCAACAGTGTGGAATGCTGGTGTGAGAAGCTGGAATCTCCCTCCCATCCCACAGCAGCAGCTTACACCTCCACCAAATGGAGGTAGGTGAGTCACCTCCTCCTGGGAGGCCACCAGAAGAAGAGGGGAGATGTGGGTGCAGACAGATCTCAAGAGAGATAAACAGGCACCGAGGACTAGTAACCTAGATTTCTCTTTGAAGTAAAAGGTGAGTGCTTGGCACTAGAGCAAGCAGGGAGGCTTGCCGAGCAGACTCTTTCCTGAATGTTGTTGGGCAACTCACATCCGGGAATGTGAGCTCACACCTTTATCATTTGAGAAATGTTATCACTAGCCACAGAACCACTCAGAGCTTTATCAGTTAGCCAGGTGGAGCATCTGATTCTCCACCAAATGCTAGAAATTCCAGAAGAGAATTCACATGAACACTCTTTTTTTTTTTTCTAAAATGTCTGAGAACCTGAGATAGCGGATGTTACTTGCATGTTACTGTGAAAGCACCATGTTCATGCATTATTAGCAAGGACAGACTGGGAGGTCAGCAGAAGGCACATGCTGCTGCTTGCTTCAGCATTCTCACTCCAGCAAGAACAATGTCCTCAAGAGACCCAGGGAAGGAAGCTGATGACCTAAGAGCAGAATCTTGCTTTTCATTTAAAAAAAATAAGCAAACGTTTAATACGCACAGAAACCCAAATTAAAACAATTTAAGAGTTTTTCACACCAGGGGGCACGTGACAGGATTCCATGTGTCTGGCACACTGCTGTCAAGGCCTGACTCTCTGGCACCACCTCTCCCCTGCTCTCCCTGCACTGAGGAGCCAGTAAGGAAGTTCTGCTCAGAGATCCCATTGCACACTCATCCCAACCAGCAATGTGACTAGACAGTGGTAATCATTGGCCGGTTTTGAGAATGAAGGGAGGTGCACACATTTTATATGCACAGAGAAGAAAACAGGAAGACTGAAATTCTTCATAGAATGCTACTTATAAGTCTCTAAATGCTCAGAACAAAATCAAAAGCCTAACAAAAGGGAAACACCTCAGCACACCATGGAATATATCAACAGACAAGCTTGGGAACTCCATCAACACACAAACACTTGTCCATTAAAAACATCCTGAAGCAGTACTACCAACAATAGCCCAAGTATGGAAAGAGCCCAATGTCCATCGATGGATGAATGGATAAAGCAGATGTGGTATATATATACAATGGAGTATTACTTGGGAATCAAAAAGAATGAAATCTTGCCATTTGCAACTATGTGGATGGAACTAGAGGGTATTATGCTAAGTGAAATTAGTCAGAGAAAGACAAAAATCATATGACTTCACTCATATGAGGGCTTTAAGAGACAAAACAGATGAACATAAAGGAAAGGAAACAAAAACAATATAAAAACAGGGAGGGGGACAAAACAAAAGACTCATAAATATGGAGAACAAACTGAGGGTTACTGGAAGGGTTGTGGGAGGGGGGATGGGCTAAATGGGTAAGGGGCACTAAGGAATCTACTCCTGAAATCATTGTTGCACTATATGCTAATTAATTTGGATGTAAATTTTAAACAATAAAAAATAAAATTTAAAAAACACCCTGAAATTATTGCAGTGATGACATCCCAATCAAGCATGTGTTACTTCTCTAAAGAAGACATCCGGATGGCCAACAGGCACATGAAAAGATGCTCAATGTCACTCCTCATCAGGGAAATACAAACCAAAACCACACTCAGATATCACCTCACGCCAGTCAGAGTGGCCAAAATGAACAAATCAGGAGACTATAGATGCTGGAGAGGATGTGGAGAAACGGATACCCTCTTGCACTCTTGATGGGAATGCAAATTGGTGAAGCCACTCTGGAAAACAGTGTGGAGGTTCCTCAGAAAATTAAAAATAGACCTACCCTATGACCCAGCAATAGCACTGCTAGGAATTTACCCAAGGGATACAGGAGTACTGATGCATAGGGGCACTTGTACCCCAATGTTTATAGCAGCACTCTCAACAATAGCCAAATTATGGAAAGAGCCTACATGTCCATCAACTGATGAATGGATAAAGAAATTGTGGTTTATATACACAATGGAGTACTACGTGGCAATGAGAAAGAATGAAATATGGCCCTTTGTAGCAACGTGGATGGAACTGGAGAGTGTGATGCTAAGTGAAATAAGCCATACAGAGAAAGACAGATACCATATGGTTTCACTCTTATGTGGATCCTGAGAAACTTAACAGAAACCCATGGGGGAGGGGAAGGAAAAAAAAAAAAGGAGGTTAGAGTGGGAGAGAGCCAAAGCATAAGAGACTCTTAAAAACTGAGAACAAACTGAGGGTTGATGGGGGGTGGGAGGGAGGGGAGGGTGAGTGATGGGTATTGAGGAGGGCACCTTTTGGGATGAGCACTGGGTGTTGTATGGAAACCAATTTGACAATAAATTTCATATATTGAAAAAAAAAAAGCATGTGTTAGATTGCAGACACCAGTGATGGGGGGTTGGGGGTGGGGTGGGGAGGATTGCTGAAATTAGCAGAACAAAGCAGAAGTCTAGCACACATTCATGTTTCAACTCTGCAAAACATACACTGCATACAGAACCTGGAGAGTAATAAGGTCTTGGTTAATGCATGCATTTCCTTTAAGTACCTAATTTATTATTTTTTGAAGTGTGTGCACATTTTGCCATTATGATGTCTCTTTTTTTGAGACAATTGTTGCTATTTATTTTTATTTCGGTCAAGTGACCTTAAAGGTTGAGGGAAAAAAATAAAAATAAAAAAGGGCACTAGGAGATTTTCCTAACACTCTACTTCCAGGTGTGAAAGTCCTGGTGTCTACTCTTTGCACAGAGCCATTGGAAAGAGGTCTCTACTTCTGACCCCTCAGTAGGGTCCTCACTTTTGCTACATAATCTTTTGATAATAGAAAACTAGTATTTCTTGAGTTCACCACATAATGGGCACATTCCTAAGCACCTGGGAATTTTTAGCCTTGGGAGGGAGGCACCATTGTCATCCCCATATTAAAGGTGATGATATCTAGGCACAGAGAGGTGAAGTAATTTGTCCAAAGTCACAGAGCTGGTAACTGAACACACACTGAGGTCTAACTCCAGTTAGAACTACCAACCTTTACATTTTGCCTCATGCCTATTAATAATATCCAAACACACAAAATAATTTTAATATTTAAAAGAAAGTTTTTCCATGTCCAGAATATTTGGGGAAATGTCTCCTCCAGCTCTAAACCAAACCAGAAAGTCCTAATGTTATACAAAAATTTTATATTACTAAACCTAATTACAAGGAAAGAACATTAACTTGAATAGTCCCCCAAATTACAAAGCAATACTTCAACCAAACATTCCATGTCCCAATTCATTTTTATTCATCTGCTATGAAACAGTGAGACACCTTCTCTTCACCAGAACCAGGGTATAACCTTTGTTTCATGTTGGCTAAATAGAAAATAAGAGAGGGGTGCCTGAATGGCTCAGTCGGTTAAGTATCCAACTCTTGATTTCAGCTCAGGTCATGATCTCAGGGTTCGTGAGATTGAGCCCAGTGTCAGGCTCCACAATGAGTGTGGAGCCTGCTTAAGATTCTTCTCTCTCCATCCCTCCCATGAATACGCATGTGCATTTCTCTTGCTTTCTCTCAAAATAAACAAACAAAAAAAGAGAATAAAATAACACAGCTGATAACATTTATTTCAAAAACCATAACAGTCCCCCAACTCATTATTGTCCTAACTTTCACATCTGAAATTCCAGCATGCAATTAAGAGCTAAAGGCACATGTTGATCCTCTCTGTTCTTTACACATATTTAAAAGTCCACAGAATCTGACAGTGGATTGAATATTTTTGGTTTCTACTTCCAAGAAATCAGCCTGCTGTGAAGGTCAGTGTCAATATCAAGAACTCAGTGACCATAAAAGCAGATTCAGAATTGCTAAGAAACTCATCTTTAATGAAGATGAAACACAGCAGTCCAAGAAACCAGGTCATGGAGAAATCACCGTTATTTTGCTATTCCAGTTGCTTGAAGTTCATGCCAAACAAAATAAACTAAAATAAAATGTTATAATCCTGGGCTGATGCAACCAGCCAGCCTTGGGATGGAACCATTTCCAAGTCTGACACACATGGGGCTCAAGAGCTAATGAAACTTGATGTACTGACACGGAGGTTTCCAACACTGCAGGGACCAGTGGCCCCAGTGCAGAGAGGAGCTTGGGAGCACCAGGCCACTACAAGTTCTATGAAACGTGCCTGTGCCTGGTGGTCTCTGTGAGCACCAAGTGTAAAAATCAATCCCACCCTGTCTCCCCCCAGAACTGGACCCAGAACAGGAAAGAAATCCGGGAGCAAGTGCTAGGAGTCAAGAAGCAGGAGCCCAGCCACAAGCCTGGCCTTCACTGACACATGAGCTCAGGGTCATCTGCTTAACAGGAATCAGCTATTTGAATGATTCTAGTATAAAAGTCTTATCAAAAAGCTCTCTCATTTTAAGTCACAGAATTTTGGAGTTTTATGGTACTTTAAGTTGCCTTGTCTATTATCTTAGCAGACTTGGGAAAGCCATTCTCACTTAAAAAAAAAAATGGGGAAAATAAGGCACAGACATTTGGAGCCCAAAGACACTTCAAGAAATGGGCAGCACTAAAACTAGTATCCATCCTGAGGTAAGACTAGGTAAGGGCCTCACATCAACCTATCTCACTCATGCAAAGGGAACAGTTCCCTATGCTCTTCCCACGGGGTCATTCCAGGGCCATCACTGTCTCAAAATTATGTTTCTGCTCCCTGAAACAGGAAACAAAGGAAGAGCAGTTTAAAGTGGTAGAGGTGAAGACAGACATTCAGCCTGGAATGTGCTGAGTTTGAAATATCAATGAGGCGTGGAGGGGAAATGAGCAAAGATACCTGGATGTCTGGCCTAGTGTGAAGCATGAGGGAATGGAAAGCTGTCACACGAAACCACTAGAAGGACTGTCTTCTTTTTCCCACCTCTTCAGACAATAAAGCCAGAGAAAATACCACAGTTCATCAAATCCAAGATGCCACTGATTCTAAGACCAATGACTAAAAAAGAAAAACTGCTATCCAATCTGACACAATGCTAAGACAGTGTTGACTTCAAAAGGCATCCCAAATTCAGAGACATTGTAACATGAAAAATTAAAGTGAGGTATTTAGATTGCAGTATATACAGGGTAGACATCTGTTTTTGTACCTTTCTATTCTGATATAATATCAACTTTATAGAAAAATAACAAGAACAGTACATACAATTCCCAAATACCCTTTATGCCTGGAGCTTCACCGATAAACTGTTTTCACTTTGCCCCATTTATCACACCCACTGTATCATTTGCTCTCTCCAACTCTGTCTCTCCTTCCTCAGATTATTTCATACTGCACTTACTAAACTGAAGGACATAGTGATAAGTACAAGGATCAAATTCAGGAAACGTATCACATCACTAACATTTAAATTTTGTCTATTGTCCCAATAATGTCCTTTACAGCTCTCCTGCCCACTTCCTGACTCCAATCAAGTAGTGTACACAGGTGTCAGGTCCTTTTAGTCCTCTTTCAACTAGTATGGTTCCTCAGTCTTTATGTTTTTTTTTTTACCTTAAAATAACTAAAGACTATAGAAGTCAGTTATTTACTCTGTAGAACATCACACAAATGGAGTTTGTCTGATGTCTCCACACAGAGACTCAGGTTATGGCGGGAATACCCCCAGGGTGAGGTGGGCGAGGTAGCATCCTTCTCAGTACCTCTCATCAGGAGGCACACACTGTCTCTTTACAGGTTATCTTTAATTTTCATCACTTAGCTAGGACAGCATCCAAAGCAGGCCAGCTACCTTTTATAAGAAGTTGATTCATAATGCGGCGCCTGGGTGGCTCAGTTGGTTGAGTATCCAACTCTTGATTTCGGCTCAGGTCATGATCTCAGGGTTCCTGAGGTCATGTGCATGCTCTCGCTCTCCCTCTCTCCCAAAATAAATAAATAAACATTAAAAAAAAAAAGAATTTGAATTATGAGAATTTTAATAAAATCTACATCAAAGTCTTTATGTGTACAAGTTGAAATAATAAAAATACAAAAATAATTTAAAATGTGTCAAGAACTGCTTATTTATTTTTTTAAAATTTTTTTTTTTAATGTTTATTTATTTTTGAGACAGAGAGAGAGAGACAGAGCATGAACGGGGGAGGGTCAGAGAGAGGGAGACACAGAATCTGAAACAGGCTCCAGGCTCCTAGCTGTCAGCACAGAGCCCGACGCGGGTCTCAAACTCACGGACTGTGAGATTGTGACCTGAGCCGAAGTCGGCCGCTTAACCAACTGGGCCACCCAGGCGCCCCAAGAACTGCTTAATTTTAAAGCCACACTTTTGCTACAAAGCAGGACTGGCTAAATTTGAATTAGGAAGGACCCCTGCAAACATCCTGTTTGAAGCAGTTTTCTGAGAAGTGCTACTGGCACTTCGGTTCTTATGAGCAGGCCACTAATGTAGATCGTGGAGTTTAGAAATTGGGCATCTATGTTTCTAGCCAAGTCAAGAGGCAAACTCACCATTACTTCCCTTCGTTTAGGTCCTTGGGGAGTGGTGACCGCACTGAAGTCTGACCACAAAAGCAGTCACCTGAACCCAAGGAGCTAACTGGCTGAGCTGCAGCTGGCCCTTAGGAATCAGCTTCCTTCAGGCAGAAGGTACTACCCTCCCTGTTATCATGGGGACAATGAGCTCTCAGTTTTATTCCCCATCCACATGGGGACATGCATACCCTGACTATGTCAGGAGGAGGCTCTTCTGTTCTGTAGTTTCTCCCCAGCCGAGGACCTGGTGGTGCTGCCTACTCTTGCCCACTTTTGTCCATGTTCATGAACACAGCCAGAAGCCTGGAGTCCACATGCACTGGCAGTCCTAACCCCTCCCTCCTCAGGCCACCTGTGTATAGCCAGGGCAGGTAAATACATTCTGGATACCTTGAGCTCTCCCTGGGCTGTGGCAACCTGTTGTTAAAGTCTAACAGAGCAGACTACCCTTTTGATTTTTAAGTAATGTATAACTATTTACAAAATTCCTGTGCCCTTAAATTAAACTCTAAATCAGTGAATGCTTCATTATATTACTTCATGTTGGTTCTTGTGTTTATGGCTTTATGCCATCTGTGACCCTGAAGGAGACTCCACAGGCCCCTGGCACTCCTAGGAAGTTGCCCTGGCAGGACCACACGGTGGCTACACTCCCAATCCTAACATCAGACTCATCTTTTTAAATTTATTTCCATGAGCATGCACACACATGGTGCCCACCAATGCAAAGCACAACTCTTGCTTACAAATGGAATTTGACTTGCTAATTCCCTTACCTCCCCCTCACTTCACATATCTAGACAGATTGTGGAAGTCATCTGTGACCCCGAAGGAGACTCCACAGGCCCCTGGTGTGAACGGCACTCCTAGGAAGTTGCCCTGGCAGGACCACACGGTGGCTACACTCCCAATCCTAACATCAGACTCATCTTTTTAAATTTATTTCCATGAGCATGCACACACATGGTGCCCACCAATGCAAAGCACAACTCTTGCTTACAAATGGAATTTGACTTGCTAATTCCCTTACCTCCCCCTCACCTCACATATCTAGACAGACTGTGGAAGTCAGTTTTTTATCAGCACTGAAAACTCCTGACTTTCTTTTTCATGTACAGAATGATCTCGCTGCTTAGGCAGTGACATATGGTGGAAATCTCACAGGCTAGAAGGCATGGAATCTGCAGAGAACCTGTCTAGATCCCTGTGCACCCTTCAATGCCATGTGATTCTGAACATAGCAGGTAGCAAGCCTCTGTCTTCTAGATGGGGACAAGAGCATGTCCCAGCTCAGAAGACTGCTGTGAGCACTACACGGAAGAATTTACCAAAAGCAGACAACAGAGCCTGGCACACAATAAGAGCTCAATTTAAAATCAAATCACCAAGAGACCAGCGATCCATTTCTGACATCAGCAGGACCAATGCACAAGCCATGCAGAGGGCCCAGAGGACATACTCTACCTGTGCAGTGAGTTACACTAGCTCTCCAGTGATTAGGTACCCACAGAATGCCCTCCCACAGCTCCCATGCACCCTGCCTCCTTGGAGTAGCAACAGGGAAGTATGAGGCCTGTCACAGACCAAGGTGAGCCCCCTTACAGCTGATGACTGGTTCCATGGTCCAGAAGGCTACTGAATGTGTTACTCCTTATTCTTGAAGAGACACAGAAACCAACCTCCCTCTTCCTTCAGATGTAAAACAGCCACCACCAACATGTGTGAAAGAGGAGCAACCTAGGCCCCCAGTTGCTGATTCAGCCACTGGAACAACTCATCCTGAAGTCCTATACTTTCCTTCCAGGACTTCCCTACTTGTTTAAGCCAAGACTGAGTTGGGTTTTCTTTTCTTTTTCTTTCTTTTTTTTTTTTTTTTTTAACTAATTTATTGTCAAGTTAGCTAACATACAGGGTATACAGTGTAATCTTGGCTTTGGGAGTAGATTCCCATGATTCATCACTTACAACACCCAGTGCTCATCCTCCCCTACCCTCCGATCAACCCTTGGTTTGTTCTCTGTATTTAAGGGTCTCTTATGATTTGCCTCCCTCTCTGTAACTTATTTTTCCTTCCCTTCCCCTATGGTCTTCTGTTAAGTTTCTCAAATTCCACATATGAGTGAAAACATGATATCTTTTTCTGACTGACTTATTTCACTTAGCATAATACCCTCCAGTTCCATCCACATGAGTTGGGTTTTCCATCACTGGTACCTAAAAACATCTCAATTGATACGCATCCACAAATGTAAAAGTTTTCACTTCAGTGAAAAAACTAGACATTATCAAGAGAGATTTTCCTTCAGATCTTTAACAATAACAATAAACAACCACTTTGAGAAGTTCCAATATCAAAATATTAACTTATTAAACAAAGAAGATCCCTAAATAAGATAACTGGGTTATAAGAGCCGCTGTCACATCATAAAAGGTTCTGCTACTTTCCTCTCATGAAATACAAAGCAAGTCAATGCACAAAAGCTGGTATATACCAGTGCCTCTCAAACTTGAGTGTATTAGAATTACCTGGAGGATGTTTATTTGAGAAACCAAAGATTCCAACTCAAGGGAGACTATGTACCCGTCTTTGAGAAACAAGAAGCCATTATCTCTTAAAGTTTAAGGAAGGGTTAAAGAGGGTTCAGAGAACCCAGTGTTCAGAGAAACAGATGAGTACAACTAGGCAGAAGCAGGTGCATGCTCTAACTTTCATCAAGATGTTAAAAACACAAAACGCCACCCAAAAGACTCCTGGGTTCACAAAAACAAACAAAATACAACATTTAGAATCCTTCAGTGGAGAAGTCTCACCAGGAGGCTCAAGGTTAACCCAAGGATGGGGAATGGAAAGCCTTCTGCTACTGCTGCCCTCCAAATAGCTCCAGGTAGAGTCTGACCCAAAGTTTTGGCCTCCTGCTTGTGATTAACCAAATATCTGGCCTTGAGCCTGAATTCTTAATTTGTACTTGAAGCCAAGGACTGAGCTAAGCCCAAATCTAAAGTTCAGTTACAGCCACAGCCACTGCCACTCAACCTGTTACAGAATGACCATGGAATCAAGAGCAAAGTGGATGTGGCCTTAGTGTTGCCCTTCTAAGTCAGAGGGCACTGTTCCCCTTCTAGTCAGGAGCCACACAATTCCCCCTGACTACCCCTCTGAAACTTCTAGTTCAAAATGTGAGGCCAGGAAACTGTTTTTGCCTCCTTATTATAGACCTTTCTTGAGCCAGGGAGGGAGAGAGATACCTAGCAGCGACCTGTTCATAGTAAAATCCAAAGGTAAGTGTCCAAGGTAGAAAGAATATGGTTAGAGGGATCTCTCCTCTCACATGCCCAAATCTCAAATGCCACATGTTCCATCTTCCACCCCCACACACAAAATGACCCTCCACAACCAGCACTTAAAGTCACTCACCATAAAAGGGTGAATACTCTGAATACTTTGAATATTTAGTTAGAATTTTGCAACTCTACTATTACTCTTTTTCACCACCAAATGTTCATAAGGACTAAGGAGCAGAACAAAAGACACACTAACACTAAGGGATTTCAACATACTGTTGGCAAATGACTGTGTCAGTTAAGTCACCTCTGAGCAGCCCTGCAAATCACAATGTAAAGAGATAAATAGGACTTAAAGAAAAGCGGTTTTCCAGCAAAGATTATATGAAGTCCACAACTTAAAAAATGTTGAAACCCTAACTTTTCCTTTGTGATATGTTCTTTTTCTAATATGATGGTGTTAAATGTTACATGAAGTTCAGGTTCTTCGGAGAAGGCTTGTTATTTTCTCATTCTGCAAAAATGATTATCCTCTATTTTTTATTGAATCTGAATTATAAATATATATATCTATATATATATAGATACACACACACACACACACACACACACACACATATGTAAGCACAGAAGACCCACTTCTATTTGCCAGTACAGGCTAGTTCAATCTGTAACAGTTTAAACCACCAACAGA
The DNA here is from genome assembly GCF_018350215.1 of Panthera leo. NCBI lineage: Eukaryota > Metazoa > Chordata > Mammalia > Carnivora > Felidae > Panthera > Panthera leo. The sequence goes on from NC_056681.1 coordinate 50,121,497, forward strand.
TGATATGTATGTAAGCCAAACAAAAGGCACAGCAAGCACAGTGATACACTGCTTCTTTGCCTTAGCATTTTTCTTTTAGGATACATACTCTTGCACACAGTTCATAAAACTGTGGGGCTGCTTAGCGTCTTATTTAACAAATTTTAACTTAACTTTTTTTTTTTAATTTCTGCTTTGAAAAGTATTTCGAAGTCCAATGTGGAAAACGTGGTAAAGGCCTTTAAGAAAAACTCATGGTCACCCATAATTCCTCCCACCTATTGACAGTGCTGGCGGTGAAACCTTGAGCAACACTTGACCCTCTCCAAGCCCTCCAGCTCCACAGTTCTTTCTTTGGACCCCATTCCCACCCCCCACTGTAGGACGGCTTGGCCTAAGTCTCCAGGGCATGATTTATGAGTGTGAAACACCAGAAGAGATTGGACAGACTCCTACTGAGATTTGTGACTGAGCCCACCAATGGGAGGAAAAGGACGATCCTGCCAAACAATTGGTAGGACACATAAAATTTCCAACAGACTTTATAGTCCCTGACAATGGCGTGTTTCAAACCGTTTTCCCAAGCGCAAACTCGCGATACAACAAAAGAAAGGTACACCCTAAAAACTTCCTATATAGAAGGATGCAATCTTATCTACAGGAGATCGTTCTGTGGAGAACGTGGCCTGCTCAGAGGAACCAGGCCTCGAGCTCTGCAGGTGATGGGAGAGGCTGAGGGACACGGCGGCGCTGTGGGCGTTCCAGGGGCCAGGGCACCCGGCAGCTGCGCGTCGGGGAAGGAAAAGTCAGCGCCGCAGTTGCGGCCGCGGCTTTCGCTACACCGTTTAACCTCGGCATCATCAGTGAGGGCCACTGCCCTCTCCCCGATGCCGGACTGCTCACCAGAAGGTTAGCGTCCACTTCAGCCGAGGGGCCAAATAGCTGCAAAACTCGTTCCGAGGACCACGCAAACTGCAGGAACGGAAACGACTGTAGAACCTAGTTTTCAAAGGTTTGGCGGAACAGCGGGATTCCCGCGGATACGTTCTTTTAAAGTGACCCCTGCACCAGCCCTCCAAAGTGACGGAAAAAGGAGGCTAGCATGTCAGACTTACCCAACCTGGGGCCCCTTACCCAGAGGGGAAGGGAGGACCCGGACCCCGCGAAGGAGCCGGTTCTGGGCGCTGAGGCGAGGGCGGAGGGGTACCGTAGGGTTCTCCCTACGACCTCGCCCCGCTCAGAGTCGCAGGGCCCCGGCCCCGCTAGTTCCCACAAGCCCGTTGCCTGGGGCGCAGCCCGCGAGACGCTGGCTTCTCTCCGCGGCCCCAACCAGGGTGCTCGCAGCCGGGCGGGCCGCACGAGCGGCGGAGGCGCGGGCCCCACAGCCCCGCCCCAGCCAAGCTCACCTGGGCAGTGGGTGCCTCTGGTCTCCCCCGCGCTTGGGACACAGTGGAGCGGGCCAAGGGCGCTGGCGCGCGCACTGCATGCACCCTGCGTCCTGCCAGCAGCTCTTTGTGTCTGGAGGCCCCGACGCCGTGTTCCCGCAGCCTCTAGGCACCGCCCCCTAGGCCTCCTAGCGCCGGGCGCGGCGGGCCCCATCCGAGCAGGCGGAGCGGGCGGGCCTGGGTGGGGGCCGAATGGGCGGGGCGTGCGGGCGTCGGGGCGGGGCGAAGCGGGTGGGCGGGTTTGGGTGCGGCGAGTGAGGGTTCCTCCACCGCCTCCAGGCGCAGCTCACCTTCAGCGAAGTGTTTGCTGTGGGGTTTGGCTGTTCGAAGTCCTTGCTCCAGCATCCTCTTCTGGGAACAACCCGAGGAGGCAGGCCAGGTAGTAGTTAATACTCCAAATTCGTAGTTGAGGAAACTGTAAGACATAAAACTAATGGTTCCTGTCTTTCCATCATATATCAAGTGAAATCTTTCTTGAGCATGTACTAGTAGTGCCAGGCGTAGTCCCATGGAGCAGTAACCATGTGGGGAGAATTGGGAAAAAAAAGTCCCTGCCCCTCATGGAGTTTACATGCCAGAATACAACTTAAAAGCTTAACTGAAATATACAAGAGATGATCTAAGGAGTGCAGGAAGTTGGCCAGGGAAGGTCAGAGAGACAGTGACATTTTAAGTGAAGGCCAGAAAGGAGTGAGGGAAACAGGCAGCAGTCCCAGGGAACAGCTGGCCAGGCCTTGAGTCTAGAGGATGAGTCTACAGGGTGAGTTTCTTTGTGGCTGGGAAGAGTGGTATGGGAGGAGTGTGGTGTGTGAGGCGAGAAAGAAGTGAGAGATAGGTGAGAGGTATAGGGCCTTGCTGCCCCTTGTAAGGACTTTGCTCCTACTCTGAGACTGTTTAGTAGAGGGAACTTGTGGTCTGACTTAAAATCACTCTGGTCACTGGGTTAGAGCAAGGGCAGGGGTGAGAGCAAAGGTTGAAGTAAGGAGACCATTAAGAAGTGATGGCAGTAATTAGGCTGAGAGTTGAGGGTGGCTTGGACCAGGGTGGAGGGGATGAGGAGTGGTCAGATACAGAATACGTGGTATTTGGGGTGGTCCAGCAGACAGAAAGTGCCTACAGATTGGAGGTGGGTTGTGAGAGAGAAAGGGTGACTCCAAGACTTTGGCCTATGCAACGACAGTTACTCATTTTATGCTGGGTTCTTTCTATGCACAACCTCATTTTAATTCTCACAATGATCCCAGGACACAGTTAAAACATTGTCATTTTACAGAGTAGGGGAAATAAAGCTTAAGTGGTTAAATAGCATGCTGGGATCCATATAGCTTCCAGGTCCCAAAATCTGATCCCAGAACTTGCACATGCTCTGACCAGCAGGTGCTGCTGAGCTAAGACCTGGGGCTGCATCCCCCTTCTCCCTCCTCCCTGCAGTGCTCTCAATGTCCCAACTATCCTTCCAGTCATCACATCAACAGGATCGTCTTCATTTCTTATCTTTGTGGCTTCAGGGCACGAGCCAGCTGCCTTCTGGGCCCCTGACACAGCCATCCTACTTGTCCATTGGCTTCTCTATTCCTTCCCAATGCTCCCTTGTGGTCTTCCTTTCCTCATCCCTAAATATTTTCATTCGTAAGGTCCTAGACTTGGCTCCCTGCTCTCTTTGCCTAGTTTCTGGGTGCTTCCCCCTGTCCTCTCTTAAGTATGATTGAATAGTAGTCCTTAGTATTTCTACCCTGCTCTCACTCTGGTCCTCACTCTCTTTCTCTCTTAAAACCCCAAACATCAAACTACCAACTGGATATTACACTTCCATATCCCACAAGCAGTTCAAATCCAACCAGTCAACAAGTCTCAAACTGAAATATTTATTTTTCTCCTGTGATATGTTTCTTCTTGTGGATTCCCCATGTTGGTGAAGGTCACAGCCCTTCCATCTCCTCACATTGTCTCAGTTGCAAGTCCTATAGATTTCTGTGTATCTCCTCTCTCTCTCTCTCTCTCTCTCTCTCTCTCTCTCTCTCTCTCACACACACACACACACACACACACACACACACACACACATACACACACACACACAGTCAAATCCCAGCCACACCTTCTCCTTGGGTCAGGCCCTCCAGATGCCTCCTGAGGATTGCTAAAGCCCTAAAGACCACTGTCTGCATTTTGTACTTGTCAACTCTGTACAGCAGCCAGATGTGCTTTGCAAAACGTATGCCTGTGTTGTCCCTTTTCTGCCTAAAGCCCTTCCAGGTCTTCTGCTGAAATTATTTAACAGATCCTTCCTTCTAGACCTAGCCCTGCCACTTTTCCAGCCCCCTGCCCCCACCCCTAGTCCATTCTCATCTAGTCTTCAGGTCAGCAGGGCCACCTAGTTCTCTGAAAATGAAACAGACCACAGGCTGTCTTTTTTCCAAAGCTTTGCAAACCCCCTGGTTACCTGTCAGTCAGCTTCAGCTCTCAACACAGAAACTCCTCCGACCATGTGTTTGCTTCCTTTCCTCTGTCATCCTAGGACACTCATATTCACTTCTATCCAATCTTGTATCACTCTTTACTTTGATAATCTCTACTGATGTTCTCTTCTGCTAATTTTTTAGCTCCTGTGAGCAAGGATTATCTTTTTTCTTTACCTCACCCCCATGCCTAGAATCCAGCAAACGTTGTTTGTGCTGGCTAAAGGATAGAGTGGGCTATGCTGGACCTGGACTCTCTCCCTCTTTGACCTTTGTTAATGATGCTTCTCCACACCTCAACTCCATCCTTTCACCCCTGATGCAGAAGGGGAAGTCTTACCAGCACAACAATATATCAAAATGATTAAATGAGCTGCACTGTGATCTAGCATGAGGAAGGTCTACACCTGTGTTTTGTAGGGACTTCACTTTAAAGAATGTGAGGACCTGGGGCAACATGACTGATGGGGAAGAGGCAGGATAAAAGTGAGGCTCTAGGGGAACAAGGTAGGAAAAGGAGGGGGGCACCAAGGATGAGTGAAAATTACAACTGCCTGCAAGTGGCAAACTCCACACAGAGTGAAAGGCAACCAGAGGAGACTGGTGAGTGGAGCTCATGCCATGCTCTGGATTATGAGGTTTTCCAGACCTGCTCTGAGTGAGGCTGGAGGCCTTCTGATGTGCTGGGGACCCTCCTCAGCCAGCAGAGGGCACAGTGGCAGGCCATACCATGCAGAAGTGTTCTAGCTACAGGATACATAGCCAAGGTCCTGACAGATTCCAGTTTATGATACTAAGTTCCCAGGGGAGCCTGCTGGGAAGATAATTATCTTTAATCAGAGTGACCATGTGCCCAGGTAAATATTCTTTAACCCTAAGGAGAAAAAAAGTGAATAACTGGGGTCAACTAGCAATCTTCACCACAATTGTATAAAAATATTCAGGTATCCTATTTTAAGCCTCACAGCCATTAAAATTATTTTCCTTAGATTGTTTAAAGAAGGCTGTTAAGCATGCCCCTCTCCTTCTTTTGTCTACTGTCCTGGACCAACTGCACAGCTCCAACCACCTGTAGTGCTGAGTCTTCTTCTCTAAATGTGGTAACCGTCACCACCCACTTTCTAAGCATAAGAAATAGTCTACACACATCAGAAGATCTATTAAGTGAGAGAAAAATGGGAGGACCCAACCCAGGGTTGGGTGACTGGGGTCAGATAAGACAAGTAAAAAAGATAGAGCAGAAAATGGTGGGTTCACGATGACGGCTCTAAACTCAGCTAGAAAAAACAGGCAGGAAGTGACCTGATATTTTAGCTGGGAAAGTGGCTAAAGGAGCAGATATGGCTGGAATATAAGAAGAAGTTACAAACTACTTGGAGTTAGAGGCAAAGAGAAATGAAAACCAGAAGTCTCTCCAAAGTATCTTGCTTAAGTGGAAGGTGAAATTGCATTGTTGCCAATACCTCAGTGAGACATTAAGTGCTTTCTCCTCACCATGACTTACTAAGGAAACAATTGAAATTGTCTTATAAACTGAGTATTGTGTAAAATTAACCAGAGATGGGGCTCAGAGGTAACTTCCAGTACTCTCATTTAGAAGCATATCATCTTGTCCATAGTCTGTGTTTAAAAGAAAAACAAACAGCAATAGGTCAGTAACTGAAGCTGGAAAAATCCTATTGCATAGTTTGTCTTATCCTATAATCTCTCATCATGTCTAGTCACTTTGTCTCCAGAGCATGCTTGACATCTTGAGAGACTAAGGATGCAAGAGAAAGAAGAAACATTACTGATTCAAGACACAGGGGGACCAATGTGACCACCTTGAGACATGAGAGAGAAAATCCATGGCTCCAGAGTTCCGAAGACTACTCATAACATGTGTCTTATCATGTGAAACCTACAGCCCCTGCCTTCCAAATTTTTCTCTTTTCATGTCTCTTCTATGTTATGATAGAATGACCTTAATCTTTCCCCAAACTGCTTTAACATGTATTCCTTTCCTCAAGGCCTTTGATGATTCCATCTTCACTAGGTGGTGGAACCCAGATTCACTGACCCACATCCAAAATCCTTCACTGACATCCTAGTTCACCTTTCCAACTTCTCCTATCACTTGCCCCATGAACCCCTGGCTCCAACAAAGCCATGTATGAGCTGCCTCTTAAGAGTGCTCTTTGCACTCTTGCCTTTATGTTTTTGACATACCTCCCCTCCTTTCTATCTACTCAAGTCTATCTATTCATCAAGGTTGTGCTCAAAACTGGCCACTTCTGAGAAGACCCCCACAGTGCCCACTGTCTATCCCACCCATTGAGTAAACAGTCCTATTCTGTTTTGTGCCATTCATTCTCATGTCCTGATCTGTTCTTTAAGTCTTGTGTCACAATCTGAAGTTCCTCTGGTAGGTCCTTCTTGTTTGAGTCCTAACTAGATTGAAAGCTCCCACAATCAGACATGATTTTTATGCATTTATATCCCCCATAACAGAGAGATGGGATGGGAAGGGATGTTGTAGAAAGCCTGGTAAATGTAAGGGTTCATTATTTTATTGAATTCTAGTGTCGATTTTATGTTTCTGATGATTGTTTCAATTAATGTGGAGTGGAAATGCATAGTTTTTGTCTGTGATATAGACATCCTAATTTTTCTTAAATAGCCTATCATGAGATTGTCATCTGTGAACTCTAGTGTGGTATAGGGAGTTGAGAGATGTCAGCACACCCTCAGATGGCTGGGCTTTGACAGATGGCCACAGAATACTGCATTTGTTTTATGGTGTTGTTAGTTTACATTCATTTTACATGGTTATTTCAATTAACAATGACAACAATAGCAATCACATGATTTAACAGAGAACTTTATTTTATAATGTACTTTTATCCTTAATGGAAAATTTTGCCACTTTCAGGTTCTTAGAACATTCCCTGGGAGTCATGGCTAAGTGCTGACCTCAGTACATTTAGAAAATACTTTCACTTGTGGATGTTGTTGCTTCATTACCCTTTGATAACTGTTGACAATCCACATACGCCCAGTTTAACTCAGTCTGAATATATCTGACCCTTTCAGTAAATTCTACTTTTCTTCTTTTAATAAGAATTTATTATTTGAGGATAATTTTAAATTTATAGGATAGTTGCAAAGATAATACAGATTTCCCGTATACCTCTCACCCATTTCCCTTAATGTTAAGATCTCACACAACCATGGTTCAAAGATTGGAATCAGGTGATTAGCTGCTGACACTACTGTTAGCTAAATTCCACACTTCACTTGGACTTCAGGAGTATTTCCACTGTTGTCCTTTTTCTCTTCCAAGATCCCAATCAGAATCTCAAATGGCATTTAGTCATCAGGTCTCCTCAGTCTCTTCCAGTCTGTGACAGTTTCTCAGACTTTCCCTGTTTTTCATGACCCTGACAGTTGTGAGGAGCACTGATCAGATATTTCATAGAATGTCCCTCAGCTTGATGTTTTCTAATGATTTTGACTGGTGTTATTGGTCTTGGAAAAAAATACACAGAGGTGAAATGCACTTCTCTTAGATCATATCAAGGGATACCTGACATTCCCTGAACATTATTGGTGATGTTAATCTTGATTATTTGGTTCAGATGGTGTCTGCCAGATCTCTCCAAAGTTAAAATTTTCTCTTTCCATACTCTGATCTTTGGAAGAAAGTTACTAAATTTGGTCTACACTTACGAAGGAGAGGTTTAAGTTCTACCTCCTAGAGAGGGGAGGATCTACATGTGTTATTTCTTTATTCATTCATTTATTTATATCAGTGTGGACTCATGTATATTTATTTTATACTCTCAGTTATAATCTAGTGGTGCTTATTTATTTTGTTGTTCAAATTTTCCCAGCTTTGGCCATTGGAGCTCTTTCAGATTGGCTTCTGTGTCTCTTTCACATGCCTTAGATGTTCCAGGCTCAGCTAATACTTTCTCTGCCTCAGCCCTAGTATCAGTCATGTTTCCAAGGAGCCCTGGGTCGTTTCACTAGAGAATGGTATTTAGAAACCAAGATCTGGATGAAAGTGTGCTTGTTGCTACTGGGGATGTCACTGCTTCTTGGCACCCATAGCATAGCTTTAGGAAATGTATATAAATATACTGACCCATGTATAAACACATAATTACAAAATCTCTATATATATATCATCTATCATCTATATATCTATCTCTGTCTACATATTAAATTGATCATGAGTCTGTACTGATGTCTCCAGCTTAAATCCAACACCACAAGCTTCATACTAGCATTTTACCCTGCTTCTTTGTAACTTCTTTCTTTGATGGTAAGAAATATGGCTCCTATTATCTACTACTTATTTACTTATTTGGTCACCTCTATTATAGATGTAAATTACTTTCAGAATTATTAACCCATACACTTGTGAGAAACAATTTACAAGATAGAATATGGTGTTTACGTACAGTTCTTTGGACTTACAGTTTCCAGTCAAAATACTAGTTTTCAAAGTTACTTGGGCCACCTTTTTTTTTTCCTTATCCCCTTCAGTGAGGTTATATCACACATTTGCAATACAGTTAGATTCATCTGTTACAGTCTGCTTTTCATGTTGGTTCCTCCACATCCTAGTTAATTTCTCTTTTTTAAGTTTATATTTTATTAATTTTGAGAGAAAGAGAGAGTGCACAGGAGGGGTGGAGAGAGAGGGAGAAGGAGAGAATCCCAAGCAGGCTCTGCATCATCAGCAGGGAGCCTGATGTGGGGCTCAAACTCACAAATCATGAGATCATGAGCTGAGCCAAAATCAAGAGTAGAACACTTAACAAACTGAGCCACCTGCTCAGGCACTCCGCTAGTTGATTATTTTTTAATTTGCATACAGTAAAACTCATGCTTTACAAAATTAACAAATGTATCTTATACATCTACCACTCCAGTACCATACATAACAGTTACATCACCCTAAAAGTTCCTCCATGTGGCCTCTTGGCAGTTGACTGCTCCCCTCTTCCCCAATCTTTGGCAACTATTGATCTGTTTTCTATCCCTACAGTTTTTCTTTTACCAAAATATCATATGAATGAAATCATATAACATGTAAGCTTTGGGGTTGGCTTCTGCAAAATGAGTCTAAGATTCATCATCCATGTTGTTGCAGATATCAGTAGCTCATTCCTTTTAATTGTTAAATAGTATTCCATTGAATGAATTTTCCAGTTTCTTTATCCATTTACCTGTTAAAGGACACCTTGGTTACTTCCAGTTTTTGGTGATTATGGATAGAGCCACTATAAACATTTCCATACAAATTTGTTGTTGTTATTTGAGCATAAGTTTTCTATTTACTTTGATAGATAACTATGAGTGGGGTTGCTGGGTTGTATGGTAAGTCTCTGTTTAACTGTATACAGTGTTGCCAAACTACTTTCTAAAATGGCTATTCCATTTTTCATTCCCCACCAGCAATAAATATGTTTCTGTTCCTCTGCATCCCTGTCAACAGTTGGTGCTGTTAATTTTATTTTAGCCATTATAATAGTGTCTATTTTCTTTTTGAGGGCAGACTGGTTTTGGTAAAAATATTAGGTGTCATTAAATTCAGCTAGCTAAGAGAAGTCAAATGAGGGTTTTTATAGTGTTAAATTAATTAAACCAGGAGGCCATTAGATTGAAGTGTTTCTCATGCCCTAACAGTCTACATGAACAATCCAAAACCTAAGCCTATAAATGCCTCAAGTTTAAGAAACCAAAATGTAAGGACAACTATGGTAGGGTACCTTCCCTAAGGAGAAAGGAAAAAAAAAAAGGGAGAGAAAACTCTCTCCCTGGCTATGTGCCTATGTGACAACATCCCTCATGACCTTGTAAACTGAGACTACTTAATCAGACTGCATGTTTATGTGTGTTACCATATATGGGAGACAAAGAAATAGAAAAATATATTTAAAAAACTATGTCATGTGACATTTGGGTGCTCAGTCTTTGGGTACAAACCCAGCTGAGCAGTGCAACTAGGAATAAAGTTGCTTCTGAAAGAAAAGCCTTGGTGTCACAACTCTCTGTGTGAGAATCCTGCTACATTACTTGAAAGCTTTCCTCTGGGATTCAAGAGATGGTGCGTTTCCACCTCCTTTGCCACCAGGGATGTAAACCTTGGGGTGCCAGGAGAGGCAGCCTTGCCTGGCTCCAGCAGACCACTTAATCCACAGGAGACTAGCCCTCCCGGCCTGCCAGGGCAAGGACCCCCTGGGTGCCAACGGAACCGTGAGGCCCAGGAACCAGCTCAGGGAGCACCCGTCAGACTGGTAAGAAGCTGGATTCATTTTGGCAGACCTGCCCCCAAGAGGCAGAAGGGGAGCCTAATCACCTCCCAGAACTGCACTAGTAATTCCACAAGGGACGAGGAATGAAGCTGCAACTCTAAGGCATTGGGTGCTGGGTGCTGGGCGGCAGGTTGGAGTCACCATGTGACTGTGTTTGGGGACTTGTCTCTCCTTAATTCCCTGGGTCAATGGCTATGATAATTAGTGCCAACTGTCTCTGGTTATTCTACCTGAGAACAGGGACTTTAAGGAATATTTCCAAGCAGCTGCTGAAACTCCTTTGTTTCAGGGAAATTTCCCTGTTTTCTCCAGACTGACATGGACTGCCTAATTCCACTAGGGGAAAACAAAACAAAACAAAACAAAACAAAACAAAAACCTGGAGTCTGCTCCTCTGTCTGAGCTGACAAGATTTCAAACTGGGAATTCTCTTTCTCTGTCTTCTGTTGGCACCTCTCCTTTTCTGCCTTCCCTCTCCCCCTCTTTTTCTGCACCACCTGGGGTGCAGCCTGCATAATGCATCAGGCACCATCAGCTCCTCCTCCCACCCTAGATTTAGAGGAAGAAGAAACCATTTCAGATTTTCCCCCTAACATTCCAGGTAAAATTAACCATGAGGAACAAATTGTCTTAGTGGACCCAAGTAAAACATATTCAGTGTTTAAGCTAATTTAAGTTTGTTGGTTTGAGATAAGACGTTTATCAACATTAAAAAAACAAAAACAAAAACAAACTTTTATTCTACCTAGATTTGCTGAAGGTCAAATAAGCTCATGTTATCTCTGTTCCAATGTTAACAAAAGGATGAAATTAAAGTGATGGTTAATTTTGTCTGTCTCAAAGTTTTCATGGGTAATTGTTAAGATAGCTTTCAAAGTCTTTGGTAACCTAAAACATTAAAGTTTTGCTTGCATGATAAATTGAGATTGAATTCATTGGATATCTAACAAGAGGCTAAAGCACTAATTACTAGATGTAGATTTTGTTATGCCCAGAATTCATGATCCCCAAAGGCCACCAGGGAGCCGAGTCCGATGCAAAAGCAAAAGAGCCTTTATTCAAGCTAGCTCGAGCTCAATCCCCTACCTGCACCGACGACGCAGCGGTGAGACACCGGGGAGAGAGAGCGAGTTTCAAAAGGACAAAGGTTTTATTGGGGCCTAGGGGCAGTTGGTGAGGTAATGACTATGGCCTCAGCCGATTGGCTGGGGAAGGGTCCGAGTCCTGTTAGGCAGGTGAGGGGGGGGTTACTCAAAGGGAGGAGGTGTGGTCAAGATGAAGGACACAGAACAAGATGGAGTCGGCCTGCGTAGGCCCGCCCTTTCATTCCCCCCTTGTCATGTAGCTTAGGGACCCAATCATGGGACCGGCTGCATTTATGGTGACAAGGGGAACAGAGTTTGGAGGTTTACGCAAAGTTCTGGGAAGCAAGTGTCCCTGGGGTGGCTCTGGGAGGTCTGATTAAGTATTGTCCCTGAGCTAGTGTCTATGATCTGCCAGGTGATGTTTTGGGGGGCGTGGGGACTCCCGGCAGCATGAGCAATGACAAGCAGAATTAACAGAGTTACCAATATTAGGTGGGTCGAATGCACTGTAGCTTGAGCTTGAGCGGGTTGTGTTGGTCCCGACTGATGGCCCATCGCATGACGAAGTCCTTCCGGATCGAGGAGGGGTCCGCTGGCCGAACGTGGGTGTGAGGGACCCAGGCCGCAATGCCGTCTACCTTGAGAGAGGTGGGGGTTGTCAACACCACGATGTAGGGTCCCTTCCAGTGCGGCTCGAGAGTCTCTCGGTGGTGCCTCTTGACGTAGACCCAGTCTCCTGGCCTGTACTGATGAGGTGTCGGGATCAGGCCAGCCTCGTAGATGGCATGGAGGTGCGGCCGAATGTCCTCGTGCACCCTCTGGAGCCCTGTCAAGGAAAGAAAAAGTTCTTGATCTTTAAACTCAGCAATAAGTTCAGCTCGAAGGCTGGGAATAACAGGGGGTGGCCTGCCAAACATGATCTCGTAGGGAGTAAAACCCAGAGTGTAAGGAGTGTTTCTAACCCGGTAAAGGGCGTATGGTAGGAGAGTCACCCAGTCCCCGCCAGTCTCCATGGTTAATTTGGTAAGGGTCTTTTTTAGGGTTCTATTCATTCTTTCTACCTGTCCTGAGCTCTGGGGCCTATAAGCACAATGTAATTTCCAGTTTGCCCCCACCGCCTTGGCTACTGCCTGTGTTACCTGCGAGATAAAAGCTGGTCCGTTGTCTGATCCTACCATGGCAGGAAAACCATACCTGGGTAAGATGTCTTCTAGTAGCTTCTTAGCCACCGTCTGAGCTGTTTCATGCTTGGTTGGGTATGCCTCCACCCAGCCAGAGAAGGTGTCTGTAAATACTAAAAGATATTTATAACCATACTTTCCTGGTTTGACTTCAGTGAAGTCGACTTCCCATTGGGCTCCCGGTCTGGTGTCTGAGCCTGGTTCCTTTTTTATTTGATGTGGCCCTCGCATTGGTGAGTTGGCAGGTCTTGCAGGCAGATACAACTTGCTCTATTTTGGTGTCCTGTTGGTGAATCTTGATTCCGGCATGTCGGATTAAGTCTTTTAATTTTCGGGCCCCCATGTGAGTAGACCAATGCATGTGCTCTAATATTGAGACTCCGAGCTGGTCTGGCAGCACGAGCTCCTTTTTAGGTGTATACCACCATCCCTTTATCTCCTGGGCCATGGGGAGTTTCTTGATCCGCTGTAACTCCTCCTGGGAGTATTTGGGCTGGTCTGGTAAAACTGGGTCTCCCGGGTCCGGTAGTTGTATGGTCATGGTGGAGACTGGAGTAAGGGCTACTGCCTTGGCTGCCTGGTCAGCCTTTCGATTACCTCTAGCTACTGGGTTATCAGCTTTTTGGTGCCCTTGGCAGTGGATAATGGCTAGCTTGGCAGGAAGCCATAAGGCCGTAAGCAGGTTAAGTATCTCCGGCTTATTTTTCATAGTCCGTCCTTCTGCCGTCAGTAACCCCTTCTCCTGATAAATTGCCACATGAATATGAGCTGTGGCAAATGCATAACAGCTATCTGTGTAGATGTTAAGCCGTTTTCCAGCTCCCAGCATCAGCGCCTTGGTGAGGGCTATGAGCTCTGCTCGCTGGGCTGACGTTCCGGAGGGTAGAGCCTCCACCCATACGGTGTCCGTTTCGGTGACCACCGCTGCACCCGCATACCTGTGTCCGTCTCACACAAAGCTGCTGCCATCGGTGAACCAAGTAGCCTCGGCATCAGGGAGGGGCCGGTCGGTCAGGTCCGTCCGGAATCCATGTACTTGTTCCAGGATTCCCGCACAGTCATGTACTGGAGCACCTAGGTCAGGGTCGGGCAGCAGGGTTGCAGGATTGAGGGCTGCACTGGGGTGGAACCGCACTCATGGAGGGTTGAGTAGGAGGCTCTGGTAATGAGTCATACGTGTTGCTCATCCATCTATCAGGAGGCTGTTTCAGGACCCCTTCAATGGCATGTGGGGTCATGATCCAGATCTCCTGTCCTAGGGTCAGTTTGTCTGCATCCTTAACTAGGAGTGCTGTCGCCGCAATAATTCTTAGGCATGGTGGCCAGCCAGCAGCCACTGGGTCTAGTTTCTTAGACAGGTAAGCCACTGGGCAGTTCCAGGGGCCTAAGGCTTGAGTTAGAACCCCTTTTGTTATTCCCTTATGTTCGTCTACAAAGAGGTGGAAGGGCTTCGTAATGTCTGGTAGTCCCAGGGCTGGGGCACTTAGGAGGGCCTTTTTTAACTGATTAAAGGCAGTTTCTTCTTTTTCAGCCCATTTAAATGTTTTCCCCTCTTTGGTAGCTTCATATAGGGGCCTGGTGATCTCAGCAAAACCTGGAACCCAGAGACAGCAGTAGCTGGCTGATCCTAGGAATTCCCTCACTTCTATTCGGGAGGTGGGAGTAGGGATCTTTAGGACAGTTTCTTTTCTGGCATCTGATAACCGCTGCTGTCCACCCTCCAGGATATATCCCAGGTAACTTACCCTCTCCCTGCATATCTGAGCCTTCTTCGCGGATGCCCGGTACCCTAAGGCCCCCAGGGTAGCCAGCAGGTCCTGGGTCCCTCGCTCACAGTCTTTGGCCATGTCGGCAGCAATCAGGATGTCATCTACGTACTGTAGAAGGGTGAGGCCAGGGTGCTCCCTTCTGTACTCACCCAGGTCCTCGTGTAGTGCCTTGTCGAAGATGGTGGGTGAATTTTTGAATCCCTGAGGTAGCCGTGTCCAGGTGAGTTGCCCACTGTAGCCCTCCTCTGGATCATGCCACTCGAAGGCGAACAAGGGTTGGCTCTGGGGTGCCAGCGGCAGACTGAAGAAGGCATCCTTTAAATCTAGTACAGTATACCAGACCCTGGAGGGCGCCAAGGATCTCAAGAGAGTATATGGGTTGGGAACAGTTGGGTGTATGTCCGCGACCCTCTTATTTACTTCCCGGAGGTCTTGTACCGGTCGGTAGTCATTTGTGTGAGGTTTTTTGACCGGCAGTAGGGGGGTGTTCCAGGCAGGCTGGCAAGGAACTAGTACCCCTAGGCTTCGTAGTCTCCGGATGTGTGGCTGGATCCCCTTCCGGGCCTCCTGAGACACGGGATATTGTTTGATCCTTACCGGACTCTCTCCTGGCTTGAGCTCTACCAGGACTGGGGTCCTGTGAGCGGCTAGTCCCATCCCCCCCATCTCTGCCCAAACCGAGGGGAATTCTTGTAGTCATCTGTCTATATTATTCTCTCTTGGGAGCGCCTCCTGGTGGAGGAGGTATTCATCCTCCAGTTTCGTGGTCAGGACCTGGATGGGGTGGCCCTTGCCATCGGTGACCTGAGGCCCCCCTTGTCTGAAAGTTATCTGAGCTCCAATCTTGGTCAGTAAGTCCCGTCCTAACAGCGGGTAGGGGCATTCTGGTATTACCATAAAGGAGTGGGATACCCGGCCTGTTCCCAAATCTACCGTGCTTCGGGTAGTCCATGAATACTGGTTCATACCAGTTGCCCCTTGTACCCAGGACTTCTTGCTGGCTAGTTTTCCTTCTGGGGTGTGGAGGACCGAATGTTGTGCTCCGGTGTCGACAAGGAAGTCCACAGGGGTCCCCTCCACTTTAAGAGTTACCCTGGGTTTGGGGAGAGGGTCCGAACCCCGACTCCCCTAATCACTTAGTTCATCTAGCTCTAGGACTTTTACTCGATCAGTCTTGCTTCCCTTCCCGCCGGCCCTTTTTGGACAATCTCGGGCCCAATGCCCTATCTCCTTGGAGTATGGGCACTGATCCTTCTGCAGCCTCTGCTTCCCCCCCTTGGTGGTTCTTTTACCTTTTCTTGCGTCGTCTGCCAGCTGCTGGAGACGATGGTCTCGTTCCTCGGGGAAGTCAGCAGTGGTAGCTAGTAGTATTCTGGCCAGGTCTCGAGTCTGCTTACTGCTGGCAGCCACCATGGCGCGAGCCTGCTTGTCCTCAGGAGGCTCCCAGTTATTATATACCTTTTCAGCTACCACCAGTAAGTCCTTCAGACTTTTTTCTCCTAGTCTATCTATTTTCTGTAATTTTCTCCTAATGTCTATGGCCGATTGGTTTACAAAGGCCATGATAACAGCTGCCTTGCTTTCCGGAGCCTCTGGATCCATGGGGGTATAGGTACGGAATGCCTCCATGATCTGTTCTAAAAAGGCAGCTGGAGATTCATCTTTTCCCTGTTGTACATTTCCTACCTTGGCCAAATTGGTTGGCTTTCTAGCAGCCATTTGGAGACCCCCCCATTAGAGTCTGGCGGTAGACCTGGAGCCTCTCCTTACCTTCTGCCATGTTGAAATCCCACTGGGGCCGAGTTAAGGGGAAGGAGGCATCTATCTGAGCCTGGTTGGTGGTGGGATTCCCGTCTGCGCCCGGAACTAGTTTTCGGGCCCCATTGAGGATTCTTTCTCTTTCTTCAGTCGTGAACAGGACCTGCAAAAGCTGCTGGCAATCGTCCCACGTGGGCTGATGGGTAAAAAAAACAGAGTCTAATAAATCAATAAGCCCTGCCGGTTTCTCAGAAAACTTAGGATTCTGAGCTTTCCAATTGTAGAGGTCACTAGTGGCGAAAGGCCAATAGTGATGGGGCTGATTCCCCTCTGCATCTGGGGGTCCGGTGGCTCACAGGGGCAGAATAGTGGAGTCGGCGGCGGAGGCGGATTGCTTCCTCTGAGCCCTTTGTCTGGTAAAGGGCGGGCTTCCCACTGGAGCGTTTCCGCCTCCCGCTCTCGGAACAGCGTCTGCCTCCCCCGGAGGGGGAGGATGGTGTTCTTCCAGCATCCTAGAGGGGTTATATGGGGGAGGAAAAATTAATTCTTCAGTACCCCCCTGTAGGACAGGGTAGAGGGGTGCTGAAGGCTGGGTAAGACTTTTCTTCTTCTTTGTCCCCTGCAAAGCAAGAATGGGTTTTGGCTCCAGAGAGAGCGGGGCTAGGAAGGGCTTAAGCCAAGAGGGTGGGTCTTCTACAAGGTTCTGCCAAGTGATAATGTAAGGGAGCTGATCAAGATGGCCCGTCTTAGGCCGAGAGATGATACTCCTGACTCAGTGGATGGTAGGGAGGTCGAAGGTCCCCTCTGGTGGCCATCCGACATTGAAAGTTGGCCACTCGCTAGAACAAAAAAACTGCCACCGACCCTTTCGGACTTCCACACTGAGGTTGTTAGCTCTTCCCCTCACATCCTTAAAGTGATCAATCATAATACTTAGAGGAGTAGTCTGAGTCTGTCCCATAACGTCGGTCCAGTAAGTCCACAGAACAAAACAGAGAAACACAAAAACAGACAAACAGAGGGCCCCTAGAAAGTCTTCCAACTCCATGGAAGCAAAACTGAAAGCTAGCTTAGACCTTTGAGGGGATTCCACGTCCCTCCAAAGACGACGGCCTCACGCCGACCAGCAGGAGCGACCCGCCTCGTCTCAGACCTTTGAGGGGATTCCACGTCCCTCCAGAAGGGAGAATCGGAACGTCTTCCAAAACTCCCTGCCCGTGGTCCTCCAGTGCATCCACTTAGACCGCGTCGGGCACTACCAGAATTCCAGAAATGAGCTCACACAGAAAAGACAGACCAAACAGACAGACACTAACCATGGCCAGTCAGACTCTCCGGGTCGGGGGTCCCTCGGGGGTCTTGGGGATCCCGGACAAGCCCCCAAATGTTATGCCCAGAATTCGTGATCCCCAAAGACCACCAGGGAGCCAAGTCCAATGCAAAAGCAAAAGAGCCTTTATTCGAGCTAGCTCGAGCTCAATCCCCTACCTGCACCAACACAGTGGTGAGATACTGGGGAGAGAGAGCGAGTTTCAAAAGGACAAAGGTTTTATTGGGGCCTAGGGGTAGTTGGTGAGGTAATGGCTATGGCCTCAGCCGATTGGCTGGGAAAGGGTCCGAGTACTGTTAGGCAGGTGGGGGGGGGGTTACTCAAAGGGAGGAGGTGTGGTCAAGGTGAAGGACACAGAACAAGATGGAGTCGGCCTGCGTAGGCCCGCCCTTTCAGATTTGTGCTTCTGACTTGTTGCAAAAAACTAAGGATATTTGGAACTGTTGAAAAACATGTTTTGTGCTTAATGGATTCATAAGTTTGCCATCTCAAAAAAAATTTTTCTGATGTAATAGAGTTCACAATTGGTTACTGTTAGGATGTCCTTGGAACCACAGTAGAGGGGACGGCCATCTTGCCAGCGCAACCCAATGAAAAGCCCCTAGTAGCGTGCCAGAACGAATTGAAGGTCAACCAATCACCGAACGACATCACGACCTGATGCGAAAAAAGCCCACCTGGACCTAAACCCGGAACTGCTGCAGCTTAAAAACCCCACCCCACCACACCTGGTGCGACTTCCCTGACTCCTCTCTCTCTCTCCCTGAGTCACGGAACCTCACCCAAGACCTTAGTTCCCAAGTAAAGCCTTTGACTGCTAAAATTTTTTAGCCTCTGGCTCCTATCTTTACCCTGCCTTACGCCTGACCCTAAAAGTTACTACTTAGTTTTCACTGGAGACTAAGGTTTCTAAGAGTTAAAATTCTGCAAAATATAGTTAAAACTGATAAAAGAAAAGCAACTCTGTAGGTAGAGAAGTAGGAGATATGAAAGAAAGATATAAGAAATGGAAATATATTTTTGTTGAAGGTAAAAGAAAGTAATTTCGTCCTAAATGACCTAATGAGACTGGTTATTTGGAGAGAAATGGCTTGGGACAAAATCTAAATGCAAAGAAAAGCTGTAGAAGATTCATGAAGGAAAATCTTTAAAAAATTTTTATGTGTGGTCAGGACAGACTAAGGTTAGAATAAATGGATTTTAAAAGTACACAGGGTTAAGGGGCACCTGGGTGGCTCAGTCGGTTAAGTGACCAACTTTGACTCAGGTCATGATCTCACGGTTCATGGGTTTGAGCCCCATGTCAGGCTCTGTGCTGCACACTTGTTCGGAGCCTGGAGCCTGCTTCAGATTCTGTGTCTCCTCTCTCTCCCCTCCCCCGCTTGTGCTCTATCTCACTCTGTCTCTCAAAAATAAATAAATATTTAAAAAAATAAATAAAAAACTATACAGGGTTAAGATCAAAATTCCTCCTTTGATCCAAAGGCTGGGGAAATGATGGCAATACCCTTGGTGCTGGCCTCCAAATCCTCCACATTTGTGTTGTTTTTGTTTAGCAGAGGAATGGATGCCTGTGCCATATGAGGGATGGATGATATATGAAGAGCTTTTACTAAAATACATGGGAGCCATTTTACCACATTTAACCCATTGTATGCCAAAAATGGATATCCACATGGCTAAAACATAATTATGTAGGCATTGTTGAAAAAGGCAGAGGAATAGACCGTGACTTTGGCCCTTTAACCCCCTCCCTCAATGACCAATGATCAATATGTAAGTTACTGTTGGACCAAAATAAAATTACTACATCTTATGACATCCAGGAAAGTCCTGCTTGGTCACAGTTCATATCCCCAAGGTCCTACAGGTGGGAAATAGAGGGGCAAACAACAGCAACAACAACAATAACAACAACAACAACAACAAAACACACACACACACACACACACACACACACACACACACACACACATACACACACATACACACAGCAAAAGACCTGGTCAGCTCTCTCAGGTAGGGTCAAGCCTGGGTAAAAATGACTACTCCCAGCGCCTCAGGGCTTTTGGCTGCCAGTCGCATAGCCAGCCAAAACTCAGAGCCAGGAGATGAGGTTTCTCCTAGAAAGCTATAGGAAATTGAGATAAGGGACAACTTTCTTCCTTTTTCCTATAGATGGGAAATTTCCCAACCAAGGCCATTACTCCATTGGAATACATTATGATTCATTTTCTTTTGCCCAAAGGCTTGGCCCCAATACAAATTAGAGGAGAGAATCTGGCCTCCAGAGGGAAATATCAATGACAATACTATCCTACAATTGGACTTGTTTTGCAAATGTGAAGGGAAATGGGGAGAATTTCCCTAAGTTCATTGTTTTTGGGCCTTAAAAAAAATCAAGATATATGTAAGCAATGTAAAGTAGATCCTAATTTAATGACAACCCTTTCTAAAGTCCAGCAATCAGTAAGGGAAACAATTAAGGGCCCTTGTATCCAAAACAGACCTAGAGAAGGAGGAAGGGAAATCTTCCACTTCAACCTCCTCCTCCTAGGGTCCTCAATCTATATATACAAAAAATTACAATTTTGCTCCCTGCTACCCACCTTATCCAGGCCCTCCCTGTAATGTAAGGGACATGTTTCCCTTACAAGAAGCTAGAATTCCAGAAAAAAACCCTTTACATTACAAGGATTAAGACAGATAAAAGGGTTAAAATATAGGTAAATTTTCTGATCGGATAAGTATGTAAAGGCTTTTCAGAATATTACGTATGTTTTTGAGTTGACCTGGAAAGACACAATGCTTTTGTTAAATCAGACTCTTAATGAGACAGATGTTTTAAAAAATTAAGGAAATCTAAGATTTAGCCCTTAAATTATGCTAAATTAGCCACCATTTTACAAACACAAAATGGGAACCAAGTGGCCTTCCTGGAGAGGTTGAGGGAAGCTCTTATTAAATATATGGCTAACCCCCTGAAACTCCTAAGGCTGAGATGATTTCAAAGGACAAATTTGTCACTCAATCAGCCCTAGATATTCAAAGAAAATGCAAAAATTGGCTGTTGACCTTGAAGGGACCCTGGAGGAGCTCTTATGAGCTGCCAATTGGGCATATTACAAACAAGATCAAGAGAAGAAAGAAAAAAAACACACAAAACAGAAAAGGAGGCTTTAAAATAAAAAAATCTGATACCTTAGTTGTGGTCTTACATACTATGTCAGATCGGACTTCCCGAGGTCCTGGCACCAAGTCCCATTTATATGGCCGTTCAAGAGCATGAAAATGAGAATGTCCTCAGAGGGGACATCCAAAATTAAAACCCCATAAGGCATGCCCCTTGTGTGGAGACAATCACTGGAGATCTGAATGCCTTCGGGGACCTATATCTGTGAGGACTCAAATAACCAATGTCCCTGGAAGGGACTAACCGGCACCTGGGGCTCTTCATGGTAGCTCCCCTAAACCAACTGTCTGTCAGAAACCCAGAGCCTCAAGTAACTCTAAATATAGAAGGAAAACTGGTTGATATCCTTCTTAACACCAGAGCTATCTTTTCGTCCTCCTTTCCACTCCAGGCCAACTATCCAAATGCAGCATGACGATTAGAGGGATCTCCAGAAAACTTCTAACTAAATTTTTCTCTCAGCCCCTGGGATGTATATGGGAAAACCTAATTTTTTCTCATCCTTTCTGGATAATGCCAGAGAGCCTTACTCCCTAGCTAGAAAGGGACATTATAAGTAAATTAGAGACTACGGTGCTACTAACTCCAGGACAGATAAATTATGTGAGTTTTTGAAAATTACTGGATATTGTAGACTATAGATACCAGGGTTCAGGAAACTAGATTGCTAGTGTATCAATTATTAAAGGAGACTCAATCCCACCTACTCTCCCTCCCCCCCAAAATAAAGCGGGGTCTGACTCCTAAACATGGTCTCCAGACCTTGAAATGGTTACAAACAGAGCAGGGCAATTACTATTACCAAACCCACAGAGCTAAAAGATCATTAAAACACAACATCAGGCCTTTCATTTAGGGAGGGACAAAATTTATCAAATAGCCCAAAGGATGTTTACTGGAAAAAAAAATTGTCAAGGACAGTTCTGCATGTAGTATCAGCCTGTGAAGTATGTCTTAGAAACAATCCTTTCAATCAGAAACTTGCTCTCCGACAATCAAGGAACTGGAGACTATCCAGGAAAGATTAACAATTACGTTTCACTCATGCGAAGATCAAAAAAAAATTCCAACATCTGTTGGTATGGGTTAATACTTTTACTAATTGGGTAAAGGCCTTCCCCTACAAGACAGAAAAGGCACAAAAAATAATAAAAATTCTGCTCATAAAAATAATACCCAGGTTTGGCTTATCTGAACATTTACAAATTAATAATGGTAAATGATTGCCTTGCCTCTTTCTCTAATGGAACTCCTGGCTCTTGAAAAAGTTTTACACCTCAAAATAAAGCAGACTGTCTGCTTATACTCAGCAAAACTCTAAATAACACCTCACAAGCATTAGATGCTTAAAAAAATTTTTTTTTAATTAAGTTAGGGCCAAACTCTTGGAAATAGAGCCACCATTGATTACTTACTGCTCCTGCTTCTATATCACCTGGGTTATGAGAGATTCCCTGACATATATTGTTTACAAAGTCAAGGTCTCTCTTAGATTATTTGACAGGTTTGGAAACTGTAGACATTATCTTAAGATGCCATCTTGTTGGTTAGTATAATCTTTACTTTGTGTTTTTCTCTTTGTGTCTGCTAAAGTTTATGCCACCTCATGCCTGCCAGCCTTCCTGTAAAACTATACTGTGGGCCACTCTACCAACCCTTGGGTAGACTCTAACCACTATACCCCTATACCATCCCTTATCAGCTTGAAGAAGCCAGAACTGTCATTGTCTCTGTTTCCTAACAGCAGTTATAGGTCCTATTCCAGGAGAGAAATAAATAGGAAAAAGTTTAACATTAGGCAGGGGGAGATAAGGGACCTTCAGGGAAACAGACTGCAGCTGCAAATGGGAGTTTAAAAGAAGCAGATGGGGTTCTCCCTTTATAAAATCCTTTATGGGTACCCTCCCCCCATTATCAAGGGCATAAGGAGGGGATCTAAATGAGATAATCAGTCTAACCCTAAGACAACAGATGGGGCCCTTGGCTTTACCCTAACCACCTTACACCACTGGGTCAAGGAACGATTACCTGTGAATCTGACCACAGACACTCACCCCTTTAAACCAGGAGATGAAATATGGATAAAGGAGTGAAATGTCTAACCCCTAAAGCCCCTCTGGAGGGGCCCATTCACTGTCATTTTGCCCACCCTTAGTAAAGGTACCTTAGTAAAGGTAGCTAAAGTGGGTCCCTGGAATCAGAGTGAAGCCTACATCTTGAAACTGGGAGTGCATTCCTGATCCACTAATGCTGTGCAAGCTGACTGTATGGAAGAAGCAATCTGCAACTCCAGAGGCTCCAGGAGACTGCAGCCCTGCTTTAGTCACTCCAGAAGTTGACTAATCTACACACAGCAAAAGCTTGAGGTATCAACAGTCTGATGAAACAAAAGACTGTCCTTATTTTCTATATGTTTCCTTACTGTGATGCACTGTCACACCTTGTTTCTCACTATTATTATGATTCTTGCTCTACTCTTTGCCATAGGATTGGCCGAGGCCACCCTGGCCAGCTGGAAACGTGAGAGGTTTCTGTTAACACTCACCTTCCTTGTGTGGATAGGATACCTCGTTGGTACCAACATGGGGGTAAAATGGCCACAAGAGACTAAAAAAATTAGATCCCCACAAACCTTATAGTAGAACAAAATACCCCAGTCCTACTATCAGGGTTTGGCTTCTCAAAATCTCAATTATTGGAAAAAACTGTCTTGCCTAGTGGGGAAAAACTTCATTGTCATCTCTGTTAAAAACTTAACATGGCTAAGCCAAAGATTTTATAACCCATCTGCCCAAAAAACCCAATGGTGGGGGACCCCAGACAACCTTGAGCCAGAGCCCCACCCCTTGTCTAACTTGTCTCATCTCTGCCAGCCCTGAGACAATGTCAACGCAGCCATCAAATGGCAGGGCCCAGGTGGACTGTACTAGATATGTGGAAGGACAGCCTGTATAGTACTCCTTTCAGTCTGGTCAGGGTCATATGTGCTGGAAACTATTCATCCATCTTTCTTCCTGCTCCCACTTGCCAGAGGGAAATATTTGAGAGTCCAAGTGTATGGGGACAGGGAGACTCAAAGGAAGCAAAGTGCCTTACAAATTGGCAATTAAAAAGATAATAAATGGCCTCCCAAGTGTATAATCCAATATTATGGCCCTGCCACCTGGGCAGAGGTTGGGTACTGGGGCTACTGCACTCCCATTTACATGCTAAATTGCATAATTAGACTGCAAGCAGTTGTAGAAATTATAACCAATGAAACTGCCAGAGCTCTTAACTTACTAGCTAAGCAGCAAACCAAAATGCACAATGCCATCTATCAAAATTGCTTGATCTTAGATTACATGCTTGCTTCTGAGGGAGGTGTTTATGGAAAACACCTGAGCAACAGCTGCCTACAGATAGATGATGAGGGAAAAATCATAGAGGAAATCACAGATCAAATGAGAAAGGTTGCTCATGTCCCAGTCCAGACCTGGAAAGGTTGGAACCCTGGGCAGTTATTTGGAGGTTGGTTTTCAACTCTTGAGGGATTCAAATACCTCATGGGAATTATCCTCCTAATTTTGGGAGGGTGCTTGATCTTACCCTGCTTATCTCCCTTGATTATAAGGTCTATCTCCAGTCTCATTGAGGGTATGGTTGAGAGAAAGACAGTCACTCATGTAATGATGTCATAAAAATATAAACCTCTAAACCAAGATGATGTTCTTTGACCCAAAATAGAGGGGTCCGAGCATCAAAGTGGGGAGAGTGGCATCATCCCCTCCCTAAGGAGAGAGAAAAAAAGGGAGAGAAAACTTCAAGGTAACCTGGCTATATGCCTATGTGATGACATCCCTCATGACCTTGTAAACTGAGACTACTTAATCAGACTGCATGTTTATGTGTGTTACCATATATGGGAGACAAAGAAATAGAAAATGTATTTTTAAAAAATTATGCCATGTGACATTTGGTGCTCAGTCTTTGGGTACAAACCCAACTGAGCGGTGCCAGCAGGAATAAAGTTCCTTCCTGGAAAGAAAAGCCTCAGTGTCATGACTCTGTGCGGGATTCTGCTACACAACCAATCACGAAAAAACCAACTAGATTTTCCCAGATAAGGCAACTACCTAAGCTATAGCCAATCAAATTATTTCTTTGCTTTGCTTTCAAATATTCTTTTTTTTTTAATTTTTTTTAACGTTTATTTATTTTTGACACAGAGAGAGACAGAGCATGAATGGGGGAGGGTCAGAGAGAGGGAGACACAGAATTGAAACAGGCTCCAGGCTCTGAGCTGTCAGCACAGAGCCCGATGCGGGGCTCGAACTCACAGAGTGCGAGATCATGACCCGAGCTGAAGTCGGCCACTTAACCGACTGAGCCACCCAGGCGCCCCTCAAATATTCTTAATAAAAGTCCTTCCCTTAGCTCCTAAACACTTTCAGTTTGGTACTGTCCAATCTGAACCAATTTTTGCTCAAATGAACTCTCAAACTTTTTTTTTTTTTTTTTTTTATTTTTGGGACAGAGAGAGACAGAGCATGAACGGGGGAGGGGCAGAGAGAGAGGGAGACACAGAATCGGAAACAGGCTCCAGGCTCCGAGCCATCAGCCCAGAGCCTGACGCGGGGCTCGAACTCACGGACCGCGAGATCGTGACCTGGCTGAAGTCGGACGCTTAACCGACTGCGCCACCCAGGCGCCCCTGAACTCTCAAACTTTTAAATATGCCTCAGTTTATCTTTTAAAAACAGTAAGTCAAAGTATAGATCACCCTTATCATCTTGAATCAAAATACTATTGACAGAAGGAAATTAGTTTTACAAATTACTCCAATTTGAAGGTAAACTAGGCCCAAGATGGTGTTGCCCATGCTAACTCCCACATTAGCAAACCAAAACTTAACTGAGTTTCTACGCTCAGCTGTCCCAGAAAAGGACAGCCATATCAACCAGTCGATGTTTGCCTGTTCAGCACAAATTACCTGACTGAGCTCCAAGAATTCCTTTGCCCCATATGAGGAAAGTAACCCTATTTTAACCAACAAACAAGTGCCTTATAACTTCCTTGTTCCTGCTTACTTTGGTCTATAAAAATCTTTCACTTCTGGGGTTCCTGGTGGCTCAGTCAGTTAAGTATCCAACTCTTGATTTTGGCACAGGTCATGATCTCATGGTTTGTGGGATTGAGCCCTGTGTTGGGCTCTGTGCTAACAGCACAGAGCCTACCTAGGATTCTCTCTCCCTCTCTCTCTGCCCCTCCCTCACTTGAAGGAGTATGTGGGTTTTCTCTCTCTCAAAATAAATAAACATTTATTAAAGAGTCTTTCACTTTGTGCAGCTCTTCAAAGCTCTTCTCTATCTGCTAGATTGGAAGCTACCTGACTCATGTATCACTGAACAAAGCCAATCTTTAAAATTTACTCAATTGAATTTTCTTCTTTAGCAGTTTTGGCAATCAGAATGAGAACCAAAGGAGGCTATTGATGGCTTTGGGAACAATGAGAAACACAGGTGTTGGTGCCATTGAACCCTTTGAGTTCTCTGTCTTTCTCAATGTTTCCAAAAGACATGGTAAGTTCCTCTCATATCTGAGCTCTGACTTCTTCTTATGTTTGAGTTTCTGACCTAATTGACTTTTCTAGTCCAGGGTTTAACAGATCAGCCTGAGCTAGCAGATGGTTCCACTAAAGCCTGTAGACCATAGTCCATTATTAGTTCACAGTCCTGATTTATTGGGTGTTGTTCCTTCAGTTTATAGTTCCACTATGGGACCTGCTAGTTTTGTTTGTGTGCACCTAAGGTAGTATAAACTGTTTTTAGGCAACAGACTTGAGCAATGGAAACCTGAGAAAGGTAAAAGGGCCCACAGAGACCACTGAGCTGAAGTAAACAGGCTCATTAAGTGACCCACCTCGAAATAACCACAGGCTCAAACCGACCAATTATAACAAGGCATAGTTCCTAAGATTACCAAAAAAGGGAGAATTCCACATATCTCCAAACTCTCTCACTCTGCTCTAAAAACTGGCTTCTCACCACTGTCTGATAGCTCAGAGCCTGCTTAGCATTCTTTCTCTGCCCCTCCCCTTCCCTCGAAATAAATAAACATTAAAAACAAAAAAAGAATTCTTACCAGAATCAGCTCTCCTAGATTTCTGTCTGTAGTGCAGGGTCAAGAGAAGAAGGTAAAATTTCACATCCCCTTCGTTTTAAAATTCAGACACTTGTGAATCTGGTTTTGGGGTACATATTGTTTATTGATCCTCTCTCTCCCAGATACAGCTATTGCTTTTTTATTTGTCTCATTTTGTGTTCTGAGAACTTGGCTTGGCTTTCTTGCCTTCCTGGGGAAGGCAGATTGTCAGTTTTTCATGTGTAGGCAATTCAGCCATCAGTTTAGGGACCCCAAGAATATGGCCAGACAAAACTGTGGGTTGTACTCTCTGGCTAGGTCCAATGCACTTTTGCCAGCTCTCAGGGCAATTGTCTAAATTTTTCTCTTGGTTATCTTTGGGAGTGGTTCTGGATCTTGGGAAGGCTTTTGCACCTTTTGCACCCTCTTTGGTGATGTTTGTTGCATCCAAGGGTAAGTCATAAAAGACTTACTGGTTTGTGTTGAGTCACTTGATAGGTATACCTTTGGTTTAAAAGAAGTAAAAAACAAACAAACAAACAAACAAAAAAAAAAACCAACAGGTGGTGGGAGAGTTCAATACTGCCAGGTATATTTACTCTTTGTCCTATCTGAATACAGCCTGAAAATGCATTTGAAAGAATTTTTTTAAGAAGGTCTATAGTCAGAAGTTGGCCAAATTAGAGCTGACATTCAGAGTCCGTAAAGACCATTTTTTTTTAAAGCCCTCTCCTTTAAACTAAAATGAAACTATGAAACAGAGGGAAAGAAAAGCATTCTGAAGCCATTGTGGAAGAATTTGCTAAAATGTTCCAAAGACCAAAACTATAAGTCTAAAATGTAGGAATCTTTTGATTTCCAACTTAGCTGAAAATATTCTCCTTGGTATAAAGAAGCAGATTGAAGATAATGTGGTTGGATGGGTGTGTCAGTCTCTTGATATCATTCAGGCTTAAAAACAACTTAATTTATGAAAACAATTTAAAAACAACTATCCTTGTCTTAACAATTGAATCTTTACAAAAACAAAAATGCAGCTCTACAAGCAACTCAAAGCTTACTTGTCCTATTTATCAATGCTAAAACCTCCCCTATTCATCTCAGAAGGCACGTAGATACTGTAAAAGATCTGGACTTTGGGAACAAAGGTCCTTCTTAGAGAAATTTACATTCTTTCTCTGTGCCTATGATATATAAATATTCCTGGTCTTCCCCAGGAACCAGGGCCTATATCTTTCAAATGCAAACTTGAAGGAGGTAATTCTAATCAGAAGGACAAAACAAAGTTATTTGGAAACTAAGCCTATGAAAAATCTTAAAAGTCTTCTCTACAAATATTAGTGAAAGGCTTAAGCCATCTAAGCAAGTAAACAACTTATTCCATCTGCCAGAAACACAATTTGGGTTCAACTGTTTTTTATAAACTAGTCAGTTTTGCATTATTGAACCCTTGCTGGGTGAACCAGGGAGATCCTGGGCCCTGGGGCCTCAATGTGGCCAAACCAAGAGGAGTCATTAAAGGTTCTTGGTCTTGTCTTGAGAAAGAGGAGTCATCAAAGGTTCTTGGTCTTGTCTTGAGAAAGAATTCAAGGACTTACGTGCAATACAGTGGATGAGTCACACAAGAGGGAAGCTGTGTTAAAGTGAAAGATACACTCTCAGGATAGAGCAAGCAAGCTCAAGACAGAGACCTACACACTTTGGGGGTTGGGATTCTTTTACTGACAGTCTTTAATTAGGGGGTGGAATATTCATTACTTGGGGCAGGAAACATGGTTTCCCACTTTTTCCTCCCAATTAGATCAGGGGTTTCCTGTCATGGCACCTGCCATCTTGGGCCTGTCTGGTTTGACCTGGCTTCTTTATGGCTTCATGGTTTCTGCCAGGAAAGGCCTCCTACCTTCCCCATAGCTGGCTATGACTTCCTCATTGCTAACCTCCAGGCATCCCGTTAGAACCCAACAAACTGCCTGCTCTAACAGAACCTGTCTCATGACTAAAATTTTAACATAAAAGCTATATTGGGGTGCCTGGGTGTCTCAGTTGGTTA
Organism: Panthera leo; assembly: GCF_018350215.1. Lineage (NCBI taxonomy): Eukaryota > Metazoa > Chordata > Mammalia > Carnivora > Felidae > Panthera > Panthera leo. Next base: position 50,150,174 of record NC_056681.1, read on the forward strand.
AGCATCAGACTTTGGTTCAGGTCAGGATCTTGCAGTCTGTGAGTGGAGTCCTGCATCAGGCTCTGTGCTGACAGCTCAGAGCCTGGAGCTTGCTTCAGATTCTGTGTCTCCCTCTCTCTGTGTCCCTCCTCCACTTGTGCTCTCTCTCTCTCAAAAAATAAATAAACATTAAAAAAAATAAAATAAAAGCTATAAGATCTTTATTTGTATCTAGCTATATGTTCATGTATATCTATGTATATTACAGATGTGTGATATTTTTTTACCTCCAGATGGAATTGCCAAAATTAATTTGTAAAGAACTCTATTTAATTGGCCTAACAAAAATCAAGAATCTGTATGGGAATTAAAGATAAAACATAGAAAATATAGTCAATGGTGGGAAGCCTGGGTGGCTCAGTGGGTTAAGCGTCCGACTTTGTTTCAGATCATGATCTCACGGTTCATGAGTTCGAGCCCCATGTGGGGCTCTGTGCTGACAGCTCAGAGCCTGGAGCCTGCTTCAGATTCTGTGTCTCCTTCTCTCTCTGCCCCTTCCCTGCTTGCAGTCTTTGTCACTCAAAAATAAATAAACATTAAAAAAATTAAAAAAAAAAAAGAAAATATAGTCAACGGTATTGTAATAGCATTGTATGGTGATGGATGGTAACTACATTTGTGGTGAGCACAGCATAACATACAGATTTGTTGATCGTTGTGTTATACATCAGAAATTAAAGTAACATTGTTCATCAACTATACTTCAATTAAAAAAAGAAAAAAATAAGCATTTATACAAATCAAGTGTACTTTCAGAAATGTGGAAACTAATGTTTTTCAAATTCATGTCATCTATGATAATCTTAGCTAAATAACAGCTCATTTAAGTTCAATAGTTTAATTAAAACAGGCATATCTTTACAGTTATAAACTTTTATTCTAGCTAAATTTACTAAAAGTCATATAAGCTCATGTTATCTCTTACAGAATTTGTCAGCAAGTAAGATAGCTTAATGTGATGGTTGGCAGTTTAAAGTCTCAATGATATTTTAATGACTAATGTAAACATAATTATTAAGAACAAGTAAATTACACAGATGTAAATAAGATAAAAGTTTATAAACTCTTCAATAATAATTATACTTAATGCTATATCTACTTAAAACTAGTTTCCAATTCTTTTTGGTAACTTAAAACCTTAAAGTTATACTAAGCTAAGTTAAATGATAGATATTCATTGAATATCCAGATCATTTCCAAATAAGATAAAATATTGCAACATTAGTTACTGAACATTATCTACTTTGGGTTTCTCATTATAGAGGAACTGAAGATATTTGGGTATATTAGTAAATATTTTATATGCCACATTGAAAAATGCACTGTAGAGAGTGTACTTCTAGAAATCAGAAAATGTATTCATATACTTGTCAATCCACAGAATGCTAGTGTAACAGCTCACAATTGCTTATGTCTTAGTTTTCACTAGAAATTGAGGATTCGATTCTAAGTATTACAAATTCTAACCAATACATGTAATTAAAACTACTTAAAATTAATTAGTGGTAAAAGAAACAAAGATGTATGAAAAGTAGTTAAGAAGAGTAAAATGCATTTTTGGATGAGAAGAAATACACAGAGACCCAGTGGGGCTCAGTCCACTGATACTGAGCATGTGATTTATGATCCTGGGGTTGTGATTTTGAGCCCCATGTTGGGCACAGATTACTTTTTTTAAAAAGTATGAGAAAAATAAAATAATAAAATAAAATAAAATGTAAGAAGTATGGAAAATGTGTTTTTTGTCTTCAAGTAAAATGGTTGTTTCACAATAAGGAAGAGGAAAATATAGGAAAAAGCCTAAATGTGTATATATATATATATATATATATATATATATATATATATTAAAAACAATTTTTTTAACGTTTATTTATTTTTGAGACAGGGGGAGACAGAGCACAAATAGGGGAGGGTCAGAGAGAGGGAGACACAGAATCTGAAACAGGTTCCAGGATTTGAGCTGTCAGCACAGAGCCCGACGCGGGGCTCGAACTCATGGACCACGAGATCATGATCCGAGCTGAAGTCGGACGCTTAACCGACTGAGCCACCCAGGCACCCCTGGATATATATTTTTAAAAAGCTATAGATGGTTTCTGGAAAATGAGCCATAGGGAAAGCATTTTATGTGTGGTCAAACTGGCTAAGATCGGAATACATTTATTCAAGTTCTTAAAGAATGTTTGTTTGTTTGTTTGTTTGTTTGTTTGTTTGTTTTTTTAATATGGAACGCTTCACGAATTTGCGTGTCATCCTTGCGCAGGGGCCATGCTAATCTTCTCTGTATCGTTCCAATTTTAGTATATGTGTTGCCGAAGCGAGCACAAGAATGGGTTTTAATATCAAAAGTACACTTGTGCAAAATTAGAATTTGTTTTTCTACTGACCTGTTGAAGAATGGACTTAGACTAGTTTCTTACACCAGGCACAAAAATAAACTCAAAATGGATGAAAGACCTAAACATAAGACAGGAAACCATCAAAATCCTAGAGAAGAAAACGGGCAACAACCTCTTTGACCTTGGCTGCAGCAGCTTCTTACTCTACTAGACATGTCTCCAGAGGCAAGGGAAATAAAAGCAAAAATGAACTATTGGCATCTCATCAAGATAAAAACTTCTGCACAGCGAGGGAAACAATCAGCTTGGATAAAGAGTTAATATTCAAGGGGCGCCTGGGTAGCTCAATTGGCTAAGCATCCAACTTCAGCTCAGATCAAGATCTCACAGTTCATGAGTTCGAGCCCTGCATTGGGCTCTGTGCTGACAGCTCAGAGCCTGAGGCCTGCGTTGGATTCTGTGTCTCCCTCTCTCTCTGCCACCCCCCCACCCTCTGTCTCTGTCTCTCTCTCCAAAATAAATAAACATTTAAAAAAAAGAATTAGTATTCAAAATCTATAAAGAATTCACCAAACTCAACACCCAAGAACAAATAATCCAGTGAAGAAATGGGCAAAAGACATGAATAGACACTTTTCCAAAGAAAACATCCAGATCGTTAGCAGACACATGAAAAGAGGCTCAATATCACTCATCATCAGGGAAATACAAATAAAACCCACAATGAAATACCAACTCACACTTGACACAATGGCTAAAATGAACAACTCAGGAAGCAACAGATGTTGGGAAGGATGTGGAGAAAGGTGGACACTTTTGCACTGCTGGTGGGATGCAAACTGGTACAGCCACTCTGGAAAACAGTATGGGGGTTCCTCAAAAAATTAAAAGTAGAACTATCCTGTGACCTAGAAATTGAACTACTAGGAGCTTATTCAAAGGATATAGGAGTGCTGATTCAAAGGGGCACATGCACCCCAGTGTTTATAGCAACACTATCAACAATAGCCAAAGGATGGAAAGAGCCTAAACTGATGAATGGATAAAGAAGATGTGTTTTACATATACAATGGAATGTAACTCAGCAATCAAAAAGAATGAAATCTCGCCATTTGCCATAACTAGAGTGTATTATGCCATGAGAAATATGTCAGTCAGAGAAAAACAAATACCATACATATGATTTCACTTATATGTGGAATTTAAGAAACAAAACAGATGAACATAGGGGATGGGAAGGAAAAATAAGATAAAGACAGAGAGGGAGACAAACCAGAAGAGATTCTTAAATATAGAGAACAAACTGAGGGGTGTTGGTGGGGTTTGGGTTGGGGATGGGCTAAATGGGCAATGGGCATCACGGACACTTGTTGGGATGAGCACTGGCTGTTATATGTAAGTGATGAATCACTAACTTCTATTCCTGAAATCATTATTACACCATATGTTAACTAATTTGTAATTAAATCAAAAAAAGGGGGGCGCCTGGGTGGCTCAGTTGGTTAAGCTGTCTGACCTCGGCTCAGGTAGTGATCTTACAGTTTGTGAGTTCAAGCCTCGTGTCAGGCTCTGTGCTGACAGCTCAGAGCCTGGAGCCTGCTTCAGATTCTGTGTCTCCCTCTCTCTCTGTCCCTCCCCGACGTGTGCTCTGTCTCTCTCTCAAACAAATACATAAATAAACATAAAAAAAGAAAAAAAAGAAATAACCTATGTTCATCAATAGGAAATTGGTAAAGCAAATGTGGTACATTCGGGTTTAGCAAAGAATGGAGAAGGCTTTTCTATAGTAGAATGATATTTATATTTGTATTTTAATATATTTGTGCATACTCATATGTAATAATCCAAGATATATTATTCAGTGAAAAGAAGTCTAGGCACATCTTTTGTTTCTAAGTCATTTGAACCCAAATATTTTGAACTGAAGAATGGAATGGAAGTATTTCATTTTCTCGGAGTAGCTTTTAGTGCAACTGCCTGTAGCTCAAAGAATTTGAAATCTTGAATGTAGGCTAAGATAATCTCAGATTGGTATTGCTCACAGACAACCAGTGGTGGAAGCAAATAGAAAATTTTCTCCAGAGGAAGATTTAGTTATTCTATGCATCAAAAAATAATGCCTCGAGTAATTTTTCACGTGCAGTGTCTACAGAGTCAAATATAATCAGACACACAAAGAAACAAGATACTATGAGCCAGGACCTGCAGAAATAAAAGAAAACAGAAACAGAACCCCAAATACATAATATTAGAATTATTAGACAGACTTTAAAACAACTACCCTAATTATAATAAAAAATATAGAAGCTAAGTTTGTAAGATTCAGAAAAAGTGATAAAATTAACATAGCAAATTAGAAAAGAACACTTGAAATCCTAGAGCTTAAAGATATAGTGACTGAAATTAAGATATGAATGGACATGCTTAAAAGAAGATTAGACTGAACTGAAGAAGAGATTAGTAAGCAGGAAGATAGGTAAGTAAAAATTGCACAGAATGCAGAATGTAGAAATTAGAAAGTCACAGAGTAAGTGACATTATGACTAGAGTGAGAAGTTCTAACAAATTTAATTTGAGAGCAGGAAGGAGACAATGGGGCAGAGACAAAATTGAAGAAATAATGACTGAGAAATTTCCAGAACTAATGGTACGTTAGCCCACAGACTCAAGTAATTAGTGAATCCTGGGTGGTTCAGTCAGAGGAACATGTAACTCTTGACATCTGGGTTGTGAGTTAGAGCCCCACATTGGGTATAGAGATTACTTAAGAAAAGAAGTCTTTATAAAAAGAAATTTGTGAATCCTAGGCAGCATAAATTTTAAAATACATCATAGCAAAATGACAAAAACAAATTAAAATGGTGAGAGTGGACATTCTTATCTTGTTCCTGACCATGGGGGAAAGGCTCTTAGTTTTTCCCTATTGAGGATGATATTAGCTGTGGGTCTTTTATATATGGCCTTTATGATGTTAAGGTATGTTCCATCAATCCCTACTTTGTTGAGGGTTGTTATCAAGTATGAATGCTGTATTTTGTCAAATGCTTTTTCCGGGTCTGTTGAGAGGATCACCTGGTTCTTATCCTTGCTTTTATTAATGTGGTGTTTCATGTTGATTGGTTTGTACGAACCCCACATATTGAACGAACCCCACAGCCCAGGAATAAATCCCACTTGATCGTAGTAATTCTTTTAATGTACTGTTGAATTTGATTTGCTAGTATCTTGTTGAGAATTTTGTATCCATGTTCATCAGGGATATTGACCTGCAATTCTCCTTTTTAGTGGGCTATTTGTCTGATTTTGGAATCAAGGTAATACTAGCCTTGCAGAATGAATTTGGAAGTTTTCCTTCCATTCCTATTTTTTGAAACAGTTTGAGAAGAATAGATATTAACTCTTTTTTAAATGTCTGATAGAATTCTCCTGGAAAGCCATCTGGCCCAGGACTGTAGTTTGTTGGGAGATTTTTGATGACTGTTTCAAAATCTTTGCTGGTTATGGGTCTGTTCAAATTTTCTATTTCTTCCTGTTTCAGTTTTGGTAGTTTGCATGTTTCTAGGAATTTGTCCATTTCTTCCATATTGCCCAGTTTGTTTGCATATAATTTTTCATAATATTCTCTTATAATAGTTTGTATTTCTGAGATGTTGGTCTGGGATTCTGAGATGTTGGTTGTGATCCCATTTCATTTGTGATTTTATTTATTTGGGTTCTTTCTCTTTTCTTTTTGATAAGTCTGGCTAGGGGTTATCATTTTTATTAATTCTTTCAAAGAACCACCTCTTAGTTTCTTTGATCTGTTCCTCTGCTTGGCCCATCCTTGCTGTTGTGGACTCCATTCAGATTTACACCTCAGTTCCAGCATTTTTAGTTCAGCCTGAATAGATTTTAGCTCTTTTATCTCTATAACAAGTGATTCTCTAGTGTGTTCTATGCTTTTTTCAAACCCTGGTAGACTTTTCATAATTGTTATTTTAAATTCTAATTCAGACATCTTACTTTTATCTGTATTGATTAAATTCCTAGCTGTCATTTCTTCCTGTTGTTTCTTTTGGGGTGAATTCCTCTGTCTTGTCGTTTTGGAAGGGGGAAAAATAAAAAAAAAATTTAAATTTAAAAAATTAAAAAATTAAAAAAAAATTGGGGCGCCTGGGTGGCTCAGTCGGTTATGCATCCAACTTTGATTCAGGTCATAATCTCACAGTTTCTGAGTTCAAGCCCCATGTCAGGCTCTGTGCAGACAGCTCAAAGCCTGGAGCCTGCTTCAGATTTTGTCTCCCTCTCTCTCTGCCCTTCTGCTCGGTCTCTGTGTCTCTCTTTCTCAAAAATAAACATTAAAAATTTTTAACTTAAAAAAAATAATAAAGGAAGGCAGATTCTAGATGTGTTTTGGTCTGCTTGTTAAGGGAAGCTTCCACAGGTCATTTTTTCTGTTTATAGATGGCAGCTTTGTTCTCTAAGACTTCCAGTCGATTTCTTGGGTGTTCAGAATGATTTGATATTTAGCTGTTTGGGAGAGGAGGCACTTAGGGTTGCCTTACTCCTACCTCATCTGAACACTCCCCTTTTAACCTTAACATTTGATCACACCTCTCAGTAAGCTTCGGGTCTGATGAAAAGGGGATTATTGTTAAAGTAACCAGATTAGACTCAAGGTGGAGCGACTCACGGTAAACCTCATGTCAGCAAATCAAAACTTCACTAAATTTCTATGCTGGGCTCTCCCAGAAAAGGAAAGCTTAGATCAGCCAGTCACTGCTTGTCTGCTCAGCATAAGTTACCTGACTTGACTCTAAGATGTCCCTTTGCTCCAAATAAGGAAAATAATCCTGCCTTAACCAACCAACAAATGCCTAGTATAACTTCTTTGTAAAAATCTGTAAAAATCTCTCACCTTATACAGCTCTGTGAAACTCCCTTCTCTCTGCTAGGTTGGATGCTGCCAAATTCATGAATCACCCAATAAATGCAGTAAGATCTTTAAAATTTACTCAGTTGAATTCTGTTCTTTCAACAAACGACTTTAATTTATAAAGAAGAGTAGAAGAGGTAACTGAGAAATGAGGAAAACAAAATAATCTTGTATGGGATTTTTGTTTGTTTGCTTTTTTAATTTTTTAAATATTTATTTGTTTGAGAGAGAGAGAGAGAGAGAGAGAGAGAGAGAGAGAGAGAGAGAGAATGAGCAGTGGAGGGGCAGAAAGAGAGGGAGACACAGAATCCAAAGCAAGCTCCAGGCTCTGAGCTGTCAGCACAGAGCCCAACGTGGGGCTGGAGCTCACAAACCATGAGATCATGACCTGAGCCAAAGTCGGATGCTTAACCGACTGAGCCACCCAGGCACCCGTTTGTTTGTTTTTGTTTTGATCCTGGAATTTCCTGATTTGGAGTAAAATTGTCTTTTAAGAACACGTGTGATTGCCTGAAGTCAAGGCTCTTGGTGGGCCCAGAATCCAGGGTTGGTTCTGGCTCCTGATGAGGATTTATTTGTATCCCAATGATGTAAACAACCAAGCCCAAGGGTCCACTGTACAGAAGATCCAAAAGCAGTCCAGGGCCTTTGGGCTATTGTTTGGTGCAGGAATCACTGGGAGCCTGCAATACTATTCATCTATAGGGGCTTTAATAGCAGAGTGTATATAGTGAGAAGTTCCATGAGGTATCACATGTCTTTTGAGCCTGTGAGCTCCATGACATCAGGGCTGGGCCCCTTTATTTCCCTGCTGTAGACTCCTGCCAAGGGCACCCCACCACACACACACACACAATAGTTAACATGTGGTCTTTGTGTGTGTGTGTGTGTGTGTGTGTGTGTGTATGTATGTATGTATACTGCCCAAATATTTGTTGGCTAAATGATAAAATAGAACCAAGTCTTGCAAAGGCATCACATCTATTTTCTCTTGTATTAGTTTTCTCAGGCTGCCATAACAAAACACCACAGACTGGGTGGCTCCGGTAACAGAAATTTATTGTCTCACAGTTCTGGAGCTGGAGGTCCAAACAAGGTTTGGCAGGTTTGGTTTCCCCTGAGGGAAACTTTTCCTTAGATTGCTGACTGCAGTTTTCTCCCTGTGTCCTCACATGGCCTTCCCTCTATGTGCGCATCCCTCATGTCTCTTCTTCTTCTTGTAAGGACACCATACCTACTGGATTAGGGCCCCACACTTTCAACCTCATTTAACCTTAGTTACTCAAAGACACTATCTTCAAATGCAGTTATATTAGGGATTAAGGCATCAACATATGAATTTGGGGGGTGGGATACAATTTAGTCCACAACACTCCTCACCTGCAGGCCCCTCACTGTCCTTCCCCTTATGTACCCACTTCCTTCTCTTTTTCTCCCTCTCCACAGACTCACTTTCTGTTTCTCTATGGCTTTATCTCATTCACCCTTTTAGAAGTTCACTCAACAGAAGTGAGTGGAATGTGCTGAGTTCACAGCACAGGAGCCCCGTGGTTTTGACTCAGACCTGTTTTGCTTGGCTTCATGACAGGAGTTTTCTTATGGGTCACCTCTCCTCAGTTTGCTATGATCCACATCACTTCCATGCTGTGGCACTGGCCCCCTTGGCTCATCCTCAGGTGGGTCTGGCCCCCATGGGCATTCCAGATGGAAATCCCAAGTTAGAGCCTCTGAGTCCCAAATTGTGCAACAAATCCAGCCTGCACAGCTAGACTCACTTGTGGCTGTCAACTGACCAGCCAGAGGAGTCAGAGAAGAGGTCAAGGACAGGAGCTCCTCTAAGAAGGAGCTTTAGTGGTTTGGAGGAAAGGAGTGGCAGAGAAACAATTTGTCCATATCTTGAATGAGATTCCCAGCCTTTGTCCCTCTCTTTGTCTTTCTGTCACTCAGGCATGTTTTAACCCCAGTAAAGTGGTCTGTTTTTCACATTGTTCTATTTGGCCACTATTACACACAAGTACCCTATTAATGCAATAGCACTGCACATAATGTCACCCAACCACTCACACACACACACACACACACACACACACACACACACTATGCACACATGCACACCCCAATAGGCATATGCTATACCACCTACACACTCCACAATAATCCCACTACAGACACCCTATTAAGCACATGAATACTCACTACTCACACCTATATATGCAATCCCAACTCCTTACACACATGACCCCACTACACTCATACCCAACAACTCATACATAATTACATGAAATACCTTCCACTATTTACCTCACTACTCACAAACACCCATCAATCTCTCTCTCTCTCTCTCTCTCTCTCACACACACACACACACACTAATGAGCACCTCATTACATACAACTTCACATATATATACCACAGTACACAGCACACATAGTACTCACACATACACACCCCTACACAAACTCTCACTACTTACATATAATCCCACTACATACATACAAACTCCCTACACACACACACACACACACACACATCTCACCACCTGCATATACATATGCACACAACCTACACACATGCGCACACACTTCCAAACACAAAACCATGTACACTCACCACACAACACTGTACATTGCTCCCCACCACACAGAAAACTCACTATGCTATACACACACACACACACACACACACACACCTTCTACAGATATGCACACATACACTATACATACACAACCTTCTTCACACATACACACCTCTATATGCACTCATACACATATACTTTCACTCCATTATCTACACCCTCCATATCCACACGTACTTACCCACTCCATTACACACGTGCACACAAATCCACAAACACATATGCATAAGCCTCACCACCTTCTTTTCTACCATTTTGTTGACAATTTTCTCCATATTCACAGCCTGCTTTTGACTGCCCATCCTACCCGTCCAAATTTCATTTCTCACCATCCCTACTCAGATTCCTTTCTCTAGCCAAGCTAACCACTTTCCTTTTTTTGCAGACTGTGAACTCCTCCTGATTGCTGAAACCTCACTGCCTGGCACTAAGTAGGGGTCCCATAAATTTCTATTAAACTGAATTCTCTCTCTGCAAATGTTCTCTCCCTTCTTTACCCAGATCAGATATTTTATTTCCTTCAATACACAGCTTAAAATTCATGGCCACTGCACTGTAGCTCTCTTATCTGACATTCTTCTAGGAAGTGTTCATCAATTTTGTACCATACTCCTTATGTACCAGGATGTCAAAACTGAAGCTGTGAGCTAAGCAGAAGACATCAGATACCAAACTTAGTAAGAGGCACCATGGTCGAGTGTTCAAGGCAGTTAGTCCGGCACTTGCTTCCTGACTTTTGAGCTTCCCCACCCATTTCTCAGATATAAGAGTAGAGACAGTGGAACTGGAGGTGGAAGGGAATTTATGGAGTTTCTGTGGACAGAGATTCTGCAGCTTGAGTCTCATCCCCTTGGAGAGAGCTAGAGGAACTACCCCTTAACCTCAAACCTAGAGAGTGAGATGCAGTGGTAAAACTCAGAGAGGGTGACACACATTTCCTGAAGAAAGCATTCAAGTTGAAGGGGCTGTGGCAGGGGAGCCAGGGACAGTGGACTGCGGGTGTAATCTGCTTCTCACTGATGGTGGGGCAAGGACACAGGAGGGAGACTGACCTGGAACCATTTAGAGCCCTTCCCAGGAGTACTGCCTGTGAGAGGAAGGGGATGTCACTGGTGACAGTCAATGGTGGAGAGGTCTGTCAGAGAAGCAAGGCCAGAGGGGCAGCCTACTGGAGAAGGGGCCCAGAAGCAGCAGATGCAGAAGTCTAGCAGGGGCTCTGAAAAGCCCCATAGTTCCTGCAAGGTAGTCAGGTGTGAAAGCCTGTTGGCCCTGCAGGTTGTGGAGCCAAATTAGAGGACAACAGCAGGCTCTGGCCAAGTGAGAACCTCCCTGTCCACCCTCCCACACCTCACCCTTGCTCATGAGGAGATGAGTGGAGAAGAAAACCATAGGGAGGCTCCAGTAAGCAAGCCCAGGCCTCGTGGGAGGGGAAGAGGCAGGCTGGGCAGTCCTGCACTTGAACAAAAGTTGAAGTGTGTACTATCCTATGGGGCTGGACCCTGTGCACATCTGAATCCAGATTGTATTTGTGACTTAAAGTGATCATAGGACAATTTCCAAGGAATAAACAGAAAAAGCTTGGAGTTTTCATCTACTCTTCATCCACTGGCAGCGAGAGAGCTTCCCCCACATGTCAATATTAAAGGAACAATAGGGGCGCCTGGGTGGCTCAGTCGGTTAAGCAGCCGACTTCGGCTCAGGTCATGATCTCGCACTCCGTGAGTTCAAGCCCCGCGTCGGGCTCTGTGCTGACAGCTCAGAGCCTGGAGCCTGTTTCAGATTCTGTGTCTCCCTCTCTCTGACCCTCCCCCGTTCATGCTCTGTCTCTCTCTGTCTCAAAAATAAATAAATGTTAAAAAAAAATTTAAAAAAAAATAAAGGAACAATAGGTGACAGAAAAATTTTTTATTACATCTCAATGTCATTGCTGGCACTGGTTACACGTGTGTCTCCTATTAAGTTTCTTAGTTTTTATATCTGTTGGTATTCCAAATGTCATCCTTGCATTGTCTTTAACCTGCCACAATGTCCTGCACTTTACTGGGGGCCATTAGTTAGTATGTGGGGGCAAGCATTAGATTTGGCAGCCCTAGAAAGAGTGGGACTGAGTGTGGCTAGGCTTTCACGTGGCAGGGCCTTGAATAAGTCATCTCGCCAGCCTCAGTGTGGGGTGCACCCATTGTGCTTACATTGCCTCCATGTTGTTTACTGTTCTTTAAGAGAGGGCTCAACCCACCAAATTCCCACAAAATTTGCTCATTCCAAGGAGTTAAATGTAACAGCTGTTTTCAGGGGAGAACAGTCCCATTTATCAGCGGACACTCAGTGAAGCACTGTATGTGTAGTTTTCAGTGTATCTTACTGTTACTTATTAAATCTTCAACACAGATTTCAAGCTTTGGAGATATGTGAAAAGATTAAACATATGTTTCTCATTATTAGGAACTCAGCAAGTGGAATATAGGTGATATACACCAATAAACCATAATAAAATGTAACTTTTAGATCACTTATCATTGTACAATTTGGGGGTATTTAGTACATTCACAATCAAACCATCACTATCTAGTTCCAGAATTACTTTTGTCATTCCAAAAGGAGACTCTGTACCTAGTAAGCAGTCACTCTTCGTTCCCATTTCAGTAAAATCATGAACATAATTTCTTTAAACCATTTTATCATCTTATCCATAAAAGATCAGACTGACAATCCAGAAAAAAAAAAAATCTTCCAAGAAATCCAGTGGGAATAACTATATTGTCACATATGTAATATATTTGAAGACTAATTAAAAACATGGTTTTATTCTGGGGGCACCTGGGTGGCTCAGTCAATTAAGCGTCCAACTTCAGCTCAGGTCATGATCTTATGGTCTGGGAGTTGGAGCCCCTGCATCTGGCTCTGGGCTGACAGCTAAGAGCCTGGAGCCTGCTTCAGATTCTGTCTCTCTCTCTCTGACCCTCCCCTACTCTCACTCAAACACACACACACACTCTCTCTCTCTCTCTCTCTCAAAATAAATAAACGTTAAAAAATTTTAATAAAAAGTATGGTTTTATTCTGGCTAAGTTTTAGCCCTATTTCTAGGAGTAGGATAATTTCTTTTAATGTTTATTTTTTTTTAATTTTTTTTTAACGTTTATTTATTTTTGAGACAGAGAGAGCATGAATGGGGGAGGGGCAGAGAGAGAGGGAGACACAGAATCGGAAGCAGGCTCCAGGCTCTGAGCCATCAGCCCAGAGCCCGACGCGGGGCTCGAACTCACGGACCGCGAGATCGTGACCCGGGCTGAAGTCGGACGCTCAACCGACTGAGCCACCCAGGCGCCCCTCTTTTAATGTTTATTTTTGAGAGACAGAGCACAAGCAGGGGAGGGGCAGAGGGAGGAGGAGACGCAAAGCAAAGCAGACTCCAGGCTCTGAGCATCACTTCTCTCTTATTCATGAATACCCAGGACTTCCAGGAATATAAGGAAAGGCTTTAATGTGACAAATAGATCCAAAGAAACAGATTAGAGCAACTTGGAAGAAACAGTGGATTCTATGGATTCTTCAAAGACTTAACAATTTTCTGAGAGATAATACTCCGCTCAAAACAAAAACAGTTATTAAAAAGAAACATCTAGAAAACAAAGCAAAGCTCTTGGAAATTAAAAAATATGGTGACAGGGGAAAAAATCAATAGGACTGGAAGATAAAGTTGAAGAAACCTCCCCAAAAGTGGAACAAAATTACAGATGGAAAAATAGGAGAAAAGATTAAACACAGCAGGTCAGTAGAGGAAATCCATCATCTGAACAGTAAGAGTTCCAGAAAAAGAAAGCAAGAAAACAGTGGAGAAGCAACATTCAATGAAGTAATTACATTAGTTCTCCAGGACTGAAGAACATTAAGATTTTGATCAGAAGAGTTCAGAGTGCTGAGCACATAGGGTGAAAACAGACCATCACCAAGATATATCATCACAGATCACTGGGGGAAAACAACAGTTCTAAGAGCTTCAAGAGAAAAGAAAACTGGTCACATAAATATGTCTTCTAGCAGCCATAGTAGAGCAATGCCTTTGAAATTCTGGATGAAAATGATATCCAACTGCATGCTATTAAACTTATCAATAATAGAAGATAATAAAGGCATTTTCAGATACTTACAATCTTAAGCATTTTACCTGTCACACAAATTAAACATGGGAACACACAAGACAAAACCAGGAAATCCAACATAAGAGACAAAGGGAATCACAAGGATGGCAATATGCAGTGGAGGGAAATTAGTCAGAGTGGAGCAGGGGCAAGGGCTTGCTCCATAGCTGTGCTGACCTTCCCCTCAAAGTGAATGAAGGCACAGTGAAAGTCAATGGAACCATCACTTTTATTGATGATTTTAACAAGAATGATAGTGGATGCCAGAGACCAGGAAAAGTGTATGTTCCTAACACAAATGATGTAAACAGAAGCTTTAGGACTCTCTTTTTCAATTAATATCTTAGCAAGAGCATTTTTTTCTAAAACTGAAAAGCAGAAATAAAAATCTTGCTTAACTGAAAGGAATTCTAGGGACTCCTGGGTGGCTCAGTTGGTTAAGTATCCGACTCTTGATTTCAGCTCAGGTCATGATCTCATGGTGGTTTGTGGGATGGAGCCCCTACGTTAGGCTCCACACTGGCAGTACAGAGCCTGCTTGGGATTCTCCCTCCCTCTCTCTGCCCATCCCCCACTCATGCAGATACACAGGAAGTCGCTTACAACAGTGGCCTATAGGAGTGGTGAGCCTCTGGGAAAGAAAGGAGACTTTGCCATTCACTGTTTTATTCTTTTGACTTGTGTATCCCAAATAGTAATTGTTCAAATATGAATATATTCCCTAAGTTAAAGAGATGGAGAGATGGAGTGAAAAAAACTGACCATGTATAGTAGCATGTAGTTTAATAAAACTTACCTCAGTTTTAAGTATATAAAACTATTTAATATATATTAATAAGTTCACTATAAATGTACTTAATGGATGGTGATGGAAACCGTTTCTTTTGTAGGCTACAAAGAAGTTTGAAAGCGCTAAACCAAATGTCTCTGTAACTATAAAAATCCTTTCCTACAATACTTACTGAGCAGCCACTGGGTCTTGGCTCCTACCAGATCTAAAATGTTTGTGCACCAGCGGGTTAGATGTGTATATGGAATCAGAAAACATCCATCTTTCTGTTAGTATCCAGGTGCAGTGTCCATTTGTGTCTACTCTTGGCCTTCCTATATAATTTAGTGCTTGGGAGAGACTCTAGACAATTGAGAATTTAGGGCTTTGTAGAACATACCACTTTGAAGAAACTGAAAAAAAAAAAAGATGACAGGACATTATTGTTACACCATTTTTTTAAATAAGGGATTTTTTAAAAAATTTTTATTTACTTTTGAGAGAGAAAGAGAGAGCGCGAGTAGGGAAGGGGCAGAGGGGGAGGGAGACACAACCTGAAGTGGGCTCCAGGCTCCTAGTTGTCAGCACACAGCCCAATGCAGGGCTTAAGCTTAGGGACCACAAGATCATGACCTGAGACGAAGTCACTTAACTGACTAAGCCACCCAGGTGCCCCTGTTACATTATTTTTTTTAATCAAGAGGAACATTATTCTAAAATAGAAACATTGTTAATAAAATCACAGGTCTACTCCAAGATTCCTTAATATCTTTTGTAATATTCCATTCAGAAGGCAGAAAATGACCAGGTCTTTCCCTAAGGAAGGGTGCAAATGGAATGCAATACTGCATTAGTGCACTGTACAGAAATCACAGGGAGGACAAGGAAATAATCTTTTAATTCCCCCTCTCCTCCATAACTTTTGCTGAAGAACTGCTCACTTGACATCCTAGAAACTATCTTGCTGAGTTCTGTCACTATAATCTAGAAGCAATGAATCTTCTCCAGTTAGCATAATGAATGTGACACTGCCTACATCCATCCTGTGGGATAGCTAAAAGGACAAACCCTCGGCATCACACATCAATCTATTAGAGAAATCATGCATATAGTTATTTTTGTCAAGATCTTCCAATTTAATATTTTTTAAATAACTAAAATATAATCAAGGTCACATGGAACTATACACAAACATACCCTGTTCACTATTGTTCAGCTTCATAGCAACAACACCATGGGATAGTCAAGGGCACAATCACAGTTTTAAAAATTAAGAGTGAGAAGTAAACTCAACAGGACATTTGCACAATGGCAGAGAATCCTGTTCTTGGCAGTAGACAGAAAATGATTGGCTAAAGAAATAGTTACAGATAGGCATAAGCTAGAGTCTAAGTATCATAATCACAGGATATTTAAATGAGGATATGTATAACTATAGTTGTATGTATAGTTATATGTATAACTATAGTTGTATGTATAGTTATACATATCCTAAAAGTCTAATATTTTACGTTAGTAGCTTCTTATATAAAGGTTAAAACAAAAACCTACGAAAAACCAACCTAAGTCATTCTTTTTTCCTTAATTAACCATTTTACTCCAAGTTTGACTGAAGTCATGAGACAGTCTAGCTTAATGGCCTAGAAAAAGTTTTCTAGTTGCAAGATGCCTTAATCCTTAATTAATAAGCCCAAAGTGAACAATGAATTCGATATAAAAATTGTGAAACAAGGATATATTTCCTAGAATTTGAAAAACTGGAGACTTAAGGCAGATGGTTAACACCCAGAGCCCCTTAAGTTATATTAAAATGACACCTTGGAAATATCTTATAGCAAAACATAATTTTCTCTTAGATTTTATCATATGGGTGAAACTGTTCAGGCCAGTAAAGAATTCATGGGAGAGCTGTGTGGTTAGGCTGCACCAAGGCAATCCCCCTCTGAAGTATCCACAGAAGGAAAATGACTTGGTACCCTGTGGTTTGTACTTATCCTCAGCAAGACAGCCTAGTCCCCTTAACCCACTGTGTACCTGGGAAAAGATTGTAAAAATACTTCTGTAAGAGGTAAAGACAATAAGAACCTATAAGTACACTCTGCAAAGATGTGAAAATGTCAGAGAAGGAGCACCACATGCTGATTTTAACAGCTTTTTTACTGGAGGAATCCATTGTGTATACACCATAGGAAAATTGTACCCCCCCCACCCCCAGAAAAAGGTCATGCAGAAAAATTAGATTCATAAAAGAATGTATGTAATTCAAAGTAGGCAAAAATATGGCATATGTTTAAAAAAAATATGCAAAGTAATTTCACTATGGAATACCTTAGTTGGCATGTGACTTAGTACTATTTACTATTAACCAGATCTGATTATTCTAATAAATCTCTAATATATCTTTTCTGGAATATCTATTTTTAAAATATATCTTTTTAAAAAATTTTTATTTTTAATTAATGTTTATTTTTGAGAGAGAGACAGAACACAAGTCGGGGAGGGGCAGAGAGAGAGGGAGACAGAATCTGAAGCAGGCTCCAGGCTCTGAGCTGTCAGCTAATAACCTGACGTGGGGCTTGAACCCACAAACCATGAGATCATGACCTGGGCCGAAATCAGACACTTAACCGACTGAGCCAACCAGGCGCCCCTAAAATATATCTATTTTTAAGACAGAACATAAAACTTGTATTTGTGAATCCAGTATAAGCTATCTTGCCTGGTATCTTCATGGATCCAAGATATTAAAAGATTAATAAAATAATTCTTTAAAAACCTCAAGTTACAGATTTAACAAATAATATATTTCCTCAAGTTTTCTGGATTATCCTACTAAAAATAACTTGTATTAATTAATGTACTCTGGATTTCCAGATATAAATACCAGTCAATGGTTGGCTGGTCACTGAATCATAAGTAAAATTATTCTTAGAACTGGGTCATAATATATGGAATGCCTTAACTTTTCTTAGTTCAAACCCTGTAATTTTACCCTAAAATACATAATCATGTCCTTTTATGTGCTTTAAGCTGACATATTGACTGTACAGTCTATACTTTGTAAGACAGCAGGTAACTCTAGCACGGAAGAAATTATATAATGTGGCATGGGGGATGACTTCAGTGGCATTATTCCATTTTTATTTATCCAGACTGTTGCTTTTAGCCCTGCATTAAGACCTCCTTGTATATCAGTTTCTAGTGTGTCACCAACAATCACACAGTCCCCAGGCTGTACTCCAAGGAGACTACAGCAGTAATAAAATATGGAAGGTGATGGTTTCTCTTCTTTCTGCTCTCCACCTACAACGATAGCATCAAAATAGGACTGGCAGGCACAAGCCTCGATCTTCTCCCTTTGGGTCTGGCAGTCTCCATTTGTTAGTAAAAGTAGGCGGACCTCCTTTCGAAGTTCAGTGAGCATGGCTTTGACATCTTCTGCTAGTATCATATGCTGTAAACGTGTAGATTTCCACAGGAAATAACATTCTTCAGCCAATATCCTATTGGCTGCACCACCCTTCGTTTCCTGGATTGCTTCTTCCCAATGTAAAGTCCTGAGATCATTAATGCAAGTACTGGAAGGATGAAAACATTCCTTGCTGAGTTTAACTTGCACTTTGTCACAGATGGTTTTAGCCTCTTCTTTGTAATGGTATTTTGATTGTAAGAGCTTTATCACCTAAATAAAAGAAAATAGGTCTATTAACACACTTCAGGTCTTTAATAGGCATGCCCTGAGGAGCCACACTCCTATAATCTCAGAGCAGAGATTCTAACTCCATATGTCTGCCTTAAGGCAGCTCTATTAGCACACCATTTGTAGTGGGAATATAAAAATATAGAGAATACCAGAGTGAAGATCTCCCAACCTCTCTCTACAGAACTCATTCATATATTTAACCAATTTCTATTCTAAGTGTCTTCATAGATAGCTCATAACAACCCTTCATTTGGCAGTCCACCATCTTTTATTCTGGTTATGAAGAAATAGAAAGAAAACTTATATTTATATTCAGTAAAAACATTTTAAATTCCTCAAAACCATTATTTAGACTCTTCCAAAAATAATGCTGGTTCATCCAACCTTTTCTTATCTATGTCCATTTTATGTTGTGAAGGCCTAAAGTGACCACCATATAAAATGGAACCTAATTCTGTTCTTTTAGAAACATATATTCAGTTCTAATGTAATCAAGCATGTTCTGTGATTTCAGCCATTTAATGACCCAGTGCTTTGTCCAAACCTAGTTCTCCAGATAAAAATCTTCAACAAGTTCTGAGTCACACTCTGTTACACTGGTTCTGAATCCCCCATTAGAATTACATGCTCTCTCTCATGTTCCACATCTTTTTATCTTAGCTTTTATTGCATTAGATTCTTTTCTATTTGGCCTGTCTTCTAACATTTACTAAGACCCAATGCTCACATACATCATTTCTAACCTTTTCCACAACTCTGCAAGCGTTTTTGAAATGAAGAAATGGAAGTTCAGAACTGTTAAGTAACTTGCCCAAGTTGGGATTTAAATCCACACTTGCCTACTTCCAAAGCACACATGCTTGCCTTTACACTATTGTATTAGGCAGTAGAGACTGGATCTGTTGTCCTTATGACATGATCTGGTGGGGAAAATAAGCAGGTATGTAACCACCATAAATGCTGGCTTGAGTGCCATGACAGTCTTGTAAATAACAATGGAAATAAAATTCAAGAAGCAAGTCATTCCACAGGGTTATTGGATAAGGCTTGGCAGAGAAGATAACATTTAAACCAAGGTGTTAACAAGCCAATAATATGGGCATGGGAGGATAAAATCATTCTAGACAGAAAGAAGAGCATGAACAAAGATACAGAGCTTAGAATTTTGAGAACTGGGAAAGGTGAGAAGCAGAGTTCAAGATGAAATTCAAGGCGTGTGAGGGAGGATAGTAAGATATGGGGCTGGAGAGGCTATTTGCAACTGGTTTGTGAAAGGCCTTCAATCTCAGGCTGGGGCAGAGGCTACCCAAATCCCCTTGGTATGCACTATTCCCATAATGCCTATACCTTCATACTGTGATTAGGTAGACTTCTCTGTTTAAGAGCTTTATTTGACCACAGGAGCACCCATGCACATAGGCTAGGGTGGAAGTGTTACCCTGGGAAAAGGCCTCAACCAATGAGGGGCAGAAAATGGTAGATAAATATCTCCACTTTCTTGTCCCTTGGAAAGGACAATTGAAGCATGTTCTCTTCATGCTGTGTCCCAGAGTTCCCTAGCTGTTTACACCAGTAACCTGCTCATTTAAACTTTCCTTCTTTGTATGATTCCACCACTCTCCTAGAGTACTTCCAAGGATCACCTCCCAAATGGATTACGTGCATCTGAAGTCCCTGTCTTAGGGACATCTGGGGAAAGATGACAACGCGAAGACATTTTTGGATCTTTGAATGATGAGTGCAAGACACAAAACTGGGAACAAAAGTTATCTGTTGTTGGACCAAAGTGGTCAAACAAGTTTAAATGTGTTGCCCTAAACTATATAGGGAACAAGTAGTATGCTACTCACAAGACTGAATTAACAATTCACCTACTGAAAAGGGGAAAGAGATTAATAAACACATCCTTCTTCCTTCAGAGTATAAGAGTCACATCAAAAGTAAAGGAAATAGTGCGAGGGGCAAGATGGCGGAATAGCATGGAAGTTTTTTTGCGTCTCTCATCCCTAAAATACAGCCATATCAAAACTAAACCATCCTGCACACCTAGAAAACTGATCTGAGGATTAACACAACAATTTTCACAACCTGAACCACAGAACTCAGCAGGCACGTTGCACGGAGAGGTGAACTGGGGGAGAGAGAAGCTTCGGAGGGCAGGGAGCTGTTTTGCTTGTGGAGAGAGGATGGAGATGGGAGAAGAGCAACCCCTCCCTGCCCGAAAGCAGCTACAGAGAAAAGAAAGAGTTAGCAAGGGACTTAACAAAAAAAGGGAGAAAGGAGAAAGGAGAGGGTTTAAATTCCATTAAGATTCTATAAACAGGGGGAGCACAGAGCCTGAAACTCCACAGCTAGATACCAGGTGGTGCTCTGGTGAGAAGGGCAAATCACCAGGGGTAGAAAGTGAGGTCCTTGGCCCACATGGGGAGAGGTGGTTCCCCTGCTGGGAGGACATTTGGTAGAGGTAGTGTGGCCACCCCACAGGCAAAGGTCCCAGCGGATCCTGAAGAACAACCACATTTGCTGGTGCTGGAACAAGGACATTAAGTGGGAACCTGGGTGCCAGATGTGTGTTGTGATTTACCATAATCCCTGAAACACTGCTGCTACATGATTGTGAAAATTTTCTGGGGTGGGTTGGCACCCAACCACAGTCTTTGGGCAAAGGCAGGAGCAAGGTTCTGCAAATATTACTGGGGGCAGGTGGGCACCAGGCCATTGCTCGGTAAGACCCGCCTCCAGAGGGTCATAACAGGTCAAAGCCACAGTCCCTCAGAAGTGAGATGCAAAACACAGCCGCATCTAAGATAAAACTCAGGAGGGAGATGCTGGCCTGGCAACCTGACAGTTTGGTCACAGACAGTGTAAAAGTGGGAATGGATGGACTGGAGACAAAGGACAGGTGCCCGATTGCTGATCGGGGAGAACAGAGTTCTGATACTAGAGACTAGGGAGCTGGGTGATACCATTTTACCCCTCCTGCGCAGGTGCATACACACCTACATGTGCCACAACAATCAACCCCAGTAAGCTAAGAAGCGCCATCTAGTGGAGAATGGAGACATTACACTAAGCCCCACCCAACTAGGCCAACCTTGCTCTTCAAGAACACCACAAATCTCTCTGCCTGCTTACTTTACAGACTATAAAGTGCTTCATAGTCGAACTTCTAGTGGAAATCGATGTAATTTCAATCGTATTTCGGTCTGTTCACTGGTCCATCTATTCAATTATTTTTTTTCTTTTCTTATTGTTCAGTACAGAAAGAGAAAACATTTATTCTCATTTTCAATTTCTGTTAAAAATATCTCTTTAAATTTTTTCTAATTTTTTTTACTTTTTGAAAATTTTCAAATTCTATTTTACTTCCATCATTTCATTTTATTCTATTTTATTGTATTCATTTTTAAAGTTTTCAAACATTTTCCTTTTATTATCTTTCCCTTTTTTTCTTTAATCTGTCAAGCTCCTTTCAATAACCAAAAAAAAAACCAAACCTAGACTCTAGCATCATATATTTGATTTTGTGTGTGTGTGTGTGTTGGTTTTAATTTTTTAATTTCAATTTTTTTTACCTTATTAATTCCTTTTCTTCCTTCAAAATGATGAAACAAAGGAATTCATCCAAAAAAAAAAAAAAAAAGAACAGGAAGAAATGACAGCCACGGACTTCATCAACAATGATACAACCAAGATGTCTGAACCAAAATTTAGAATCACGGTAATAAAACTTGCTGGGGTTGAAAATAGATTAGAATCCCTTTCTGCAGAGATAAAAGAAGTAAAAGCTAGTCAGGATGAAATAAACAATGCTATAATTGAGCTGCAATCTCGAATGTATGCCATGGCAGCCAAGGTTGGATGAGGCAGAGCAGCGAATCAGCGATATAGAGGACAAATTTATGGAGAATAATGAAGAAGAAAAAAGAGGGAGATTAAGCAAAAGAGCATGATTTAAGAATTAGAAAAATCAATGACTCATTAAAAAGGAACATCAGAATCATAGGGTCCCAGAAGATGAAGAAAGAGAAAAAGGGGCAGAAGGGTTATATGAGCAAATCATAGCTGAAAACATTCCTAATCTGGGGAAAGACACAGACATCAAAATCCAGGAAGCACAGAGGACTCCCATTAGATTCAACAAAAACTGACCATCAACAAGGCATATCATAGTCAACTTCACAAAATACTCAGGTAAGGAAAGAATCATTAAAGCAGCAAGGGAAAAAAGTCCTTAACCTACAAGGGAAGACAGATCAGGTTTGCAGCAGATCTATCCACAGAAACTTAGCAGGCCAGAATGGAGTGGCAGGATATATTCAATGTGCTGAATCAGAAAAATATGCAGCCAAGGATTCTTTATCAAGCAAGCCTGTCATTCAAAATAGAAGGCGAGAAAAAAAGTTTCCCAAACAAAAATTAAAGGAGTTTGTGGCCACTAAACCAGCCCTGCAGGAAATTTTAAGGAGGATTCTCTGAGGGAAGAAACATCTCCCTCCCTCCCCCTCTCTCTCTCTCTCTCTCTGTGTCTGTGTGTGTATACACATCAAAAGCAACAAAGAATCGAAAGGACCAGAGAACACCACCAGAAACTCCAACTCTACAAGCATCATAATGGCAATAAATTCATATCTTTCAGTATCCACTCTAAATGTCAATGGACTCAATGTTCCAGTCAAAAGACATAGGGTAACAGAATGGATAAGAAAACAAGATCCATCTATATGCTGTTTACAAGAGACCCACTTTAGACCTAAAGACACCTTCAGATTGAAAATAAGGGGATAGAGAACAATCTATCATGCTAATGGTTGACAAAAGAAAGCCAGAGTAGCCATACTTACATCAGACAATCTAGACTTTAAAATAAAGACTGTATCAAGAGATGCAGAAGGGCATTATATCAAAATCAAGGGGTCTATCCACCAAGAAGACCTAACAATTGTAAACATTTATGTGCCAAATGTGGAAACACTCAAATATATACATCAATAAATCACAAACATAAAGAAACTCATCGCTAGTAATACCATAGTAGTAGGAGACTTTAACACCCCACTCACAGCAATGATCATTTGATCATCTAATCAAAAAATCAACAAGGAGGGGCGCCTGGGTGGCTCAGTCGGTTGGGCGTCTGACTTTGGCTCAGGTCATGATCTTGTGGTCCGTGAGTTCGAGCCTCGCATCAGGCTCTGTGCTGACAGCTCAGAGCCTGGAGCCTGTTTCAGATTCTGTGTCTCCCTCTCTCTCTGACCCTCCCCCATTCATGCTCTGTCTCTCTCTGTCTCAAAAATAAATAAATGTTAAAAAAATTAAAAAAAAATCAACAAGGAAACAATGGCTTTGAATGACACACTGGAGCAGATGGACTTAACAGATATATTCAGAACATTTCATCCTAAAGCAGCAGAATATACATTCTTCTCCAGTGCACATGGAACGTTCTCCCAAATAGACCACATACTGGGACACAAATCAGCCCTCAGCAAGTGCAAAAAGATCGAGATCATACCGTGCATATTTTCAGACCACAATACTATGAAACTCAAAATCAACTACAAGAAAAAATGTGGAAAGGTAACCAATACTTGGAGACAAAAAAACATCTTACTGAAGAATGAATGGGCTAACCAAGTTAAAGAGGAAATTAAAAAGTACACGGAAGCCAATTAAAATGATAACACCAGAGCCCCAAACCTCTGGGATGCAGCAAAAGCGGTCATAAGAGGGAAATATATAGCAATTCAGGCCTTCCTAGGAAGGAAGAAAGGTCTCAGATACACACCTAACCTTACACCTTAAAGAGCTGGAAAAAGAACAGCAAATAAAACCCCAAACCCGCAGAAGACAGGAAATAATAAAGATTAGAACAGAAATTAATGCTATCAAACCCAAAATGAAAGAGTAGAACAGATCAATGAAACCAGAAGCTGGTTCTTTGAAAGATTTAACAAAATTGATAAACCCCTAGCCAGTTTGTTTCAAAAAGAAAAAGGAAAGGACCCAAATAAATAAAACCAAGAATGAAAGAGGTGAGATCACAATCAACACAGCAGAAATACAAACAATAATAAGAGAATATTATGAGCAATTATACGCCAATAAAATGGGCAATCTGGAAGAAATGGATAAATTCCTAGAAACATATAAACTACTAAAACTGAAACAGGAACAGAAAATTTGAACAGACCCATAACCAGTAAAGAAATAGAACTAGTAAACAAAAGTCTCCCCCAAAACAAGAGTCCGGGGCCAGACGGCTTTCCACGGGAATTTTACCAAACATTTAAGGAAGAGTTAACACCTATTCTCTTGAAGGTGTTCCAAAAAATAGAAGTGGAAGGAAAACTTCTAAACTCTTTCTATGAAGCCAGCATTACCTTGATTCCAAAACCAGACAGAGACCCTATTAAAAAGGAGAACTGTAGACCAATTGCCCTGATGAACATGGATGCAAAAATACTCAACAAGATACTTGTCAACCAGATCCAATACATTAAAAAAATTATTCACCACGACCAAGTGGGATTTATACTTGGGATGCAGGGCTGGTTCAATACCCACAAAACAACCAATGTGATACATCACATGAATAAAAGAAAATACAAGAACCACATGATCCTCTCAATAGATGCAGAGAAAGCATTTGACAAAATACAGCATCCTTTCTTAATACAAACCATCAAGAAAGTAGGGATAGAAGGATCATACCTCGAGATCATAAAAGCCATGTATGATAGACCCACCGCTAATATCCTCCTCAATGGGGAAAAAATGAGAGCTTTCCCCTTAAGATCAGGAACAAGACACGGATGTCCACTCTCATCACTGTTACTCAACATAGCCTCATCAATCAGACAACACAAAGAAGCAAAATGCATCCAAATCAGCCAGGAGGAGGTCAAACTTTCACTCTTCGCAGATGACATGATACTCTACATGGAAAACCCAAAAGCTTCCACCAAAAAACTGCTAGAACTTATCCATGAATTCACCAAAGGGGCAGGATATAAAATCAATGCACAGAAATTGGTTGCATTCCTATACACCAATAAAGAAGCAACAGAAAGAGAATCAAGGAGTTGATCTCATTTACAATTGCAACAAAACCCATAAAATACCTACGAATAAATCTAACTAAAGAGGTGAAAAATCTATACAGTGAAAACTTATGAAAGAAATAGAACACACAAAAAAATGGAGAAACATCCCATGCTCCTGGATAGGAAGAACAAATATTGTTAAAAAGTCTGTACTACCCAAAGCAATCCACATATTCACTGCAATCCCTATCAAAATAACACCAGCATTCTTCACAGAGCTAGAACAAACAATCCTAAAATTTGTATGCAATCAGAAAAGACCCTGAATAGCCAAAGCAATCTTGGAAAAGAAAACCAAAGCTGGAGGTTTCACAATCTTGGAATTCAAGCTGTATTACAAAGTTGTAATCATCAAGACAGCATGGTACTGGCACAAAAACAGACACTCAGATCAATGGAACAGAATAGAAAATCCAGAGATGGACCCACAAATATATGGCCAACTAATAATTGACAAAGTAGGAAAGAATATCCAATGGAATAAAGACAGTGTCTTCAGCAAGTGGTGCTGGGAAAACTGGACAGTCACATGGAGAAAAATGAACCTGGACCACTTTCTTACATCATACACAAAAATAAACTCAAAATGGATGAAAGACCTCAATGTAAGACAGGAAGGCATTAAAATCCTCAAAGAGAAAGCAGGCAAAAACCTCTTTGACTTCAGCTGGAGCAACTTCTTATTTAACAAGTCTCCAGAGGCAAGGGAAACAAAAGCAAAAATGAATTCTTGGGACTTCATCAAAATAAAAAGCTTCTGCACAGTGGAGGAAACAATCAACTAAAAGGCAAGTGACGGAATGGGAGAAGATATTTGCAAACAACATAGCAGA
This sequence comes from Panthera leo, assembly GCF_018350215.1. Lineage (NCBI taxonomy): Eukaryota > Metazoa > Chordata > Mammalia > Carnivora > Felidae > Panthera > Panthera leo. The sequence goes on from NC_056681.1 coordinate 50,176,658, forward strand.
TAAAGGGTAGTATCCAAAATCTATAAAGAACTTATCAAACTCAACACCCCAAAAATAAATAATCCAGGGGCGCCTGGGTGGCTCAGTCGGTAAAGCGTCCGACTTCAGCTCAGGTCATGATTTCACGGCTTGTGAGTTCGAGCCCCATGTCAGGCTCTGTGCTGACAGCTCAAAGCCTGGAGCCCGCTTCTGATTCTGTGTCCCTCTTTCGCTCTCCCCCTCCCCCCCCAATTGTGCTCGCTCTCTCTCTCTCTCTTTCTCTCTCAAGAATACATAAAACATTAAAAAAATTAAAAAAAAATAAGCCAGTGAAGAAGTGGGCAAAAGACATGAATAGACACTTCTCCAAAGAAGACATCCAGATGGCCAACAGACACCTGAAAAAATGCTCAACATCACTCATCATCAGGGAAATACTAATCAAAACCACAATGAAATACCACCTCACACCTAGTCAGAATGGCTAACATTCACAACTCAGGCAACAACAGATGTTGGTGAGGATGCAGAGAAAAAGGATCTCTTTTGCACTGCTGGTGGGAATGCAAACTGGTGCAGCCACTCTGGAAAACAATATGGAGGTTCCTCAAAAAATTAAAAATAGAACTACCCTACAACCCAGCAATTGCACTACTAGGTATTTATCCAAGGGAGGGGCACATGCATCCCAATGTTTACAGCAGCACTACACAATAGCCAAAGTATGGAAAGAGCCCAAATGTCCATTGAATGATGAATGGATAATGAAGAAATGGTACATATATACAATGCAGTATTACTCAGCAATCAAAAATAATGAAATCTTATCATCTGCAACTACGTGGATGGAAGTAAAGGGTATTATGCTATGTGAAATTAGTCAGAGAAAGACAAATAGCACGTGACTTTACTCATATGAGGACTTTAAGATACAAAACAGATGAACACAAGGTAAGGGAAGCAAAAATAATACAAAAATAGGGAGGGGAACAAAACAGAAGAGACTCTTAAATATACAGAACAAATAGAGGGTTGCTGGAGGGGTTGAAGGAGGGGAGACGGGCTAAATGGGAAAGGGGCATTAAGGAATCTATTCCTGAAATCATTGTTGCAGTATATGCTAACTAACTTGGATGTAAATTAAAAAAAAAAAAAAAAATTAAAAAAAAGTAAAGGAAATATTGTTCAGGCTATTTTTGCTCATCAAAAAATGCAAGAGTTAAGAAAAGTCTTAGTCCAAGAAAAACATACCAATCCTAAGAATTTTAGATGAAGGCAAAGTTTAATTTCAATGAACAAACCAAGCTTCTTCAGCTTTCACACTAATGTCACCATCTTTTCTAACAATGTCAGTTGAATTACTCTTGAGCTATGATGGAAAGCCACTAAGTTTTAGCAACCCTATTGCTACACAATAAAAGAACACAGGCCCCTAGAAGTCCACAGCTATTGAGCTTAAATAGGAGCTAGCTCATAGTTAGCAAACTGAAAGCTCCCCATAAACATCCCATTTCCTGTTACTGCAATTGCCAATTCATTTCTTATGTTCTCAGGGCTCTTAAAAAGCAGAATTAGCTTACCTTAAAGTGGAGTCTTCTAAAGATATAGAATACCACTTTCAAGTTTTGCAATTTCTTCCAAGTATATCCTCTGAATTAACTTTTCATTTTTTTTTTTTTTTCATACAGCAAGTAATTACAGATTCATTTGGTATCACAAGTAGCATTTTAACATTAACACATTAGGGGAAAAGTTTATCAGTCATTTATACATTAATATTAATTAAAACAGAAATAACACCTATTGAATCACTAGATTTTATACCTGAAACTAATGTTAACATTGTGTCAACTATATTTCAATAAAAACAAAAACACCTAAGTTGAATTAGTACACGCTATTACTAGTGCACACAATCTTCATGCCCCAACTGAGAAAATGAGAGTTTTGATTGAATTGGGGGTGGAGTAAAACGATCTCTAACTTGGAGGTGTGATGACATTTTATGCAAGGGGTAAGGCTAGCCTGAAAAGGATTCTGCGCACAGTTAAGCCCACTAAGTACTTAGGGGCATGAAGAAAGGAGCCCTAAGACAGTAAAGGGGGAGGGGGATCAATTTGATGTCATAAGATAAACTCAAACTTCTAGTTCAAAACTCTATTTAAGACTCATGTTAACCAATACAAAAAGAAGACTGTATCCTACTCCTGCTTTCTGGACCCAGAATTAAAGTTAGTATCATCACTACTAGCTTTTAGCTGATTGTGATTGCGATTTAAACACTTTCTGAGGGATAGAGTGGGAACTATATAACACTTTACAATACTATGATAGTATGTGAAGTGGCTGAATTCCAAATAAAACTGAGTTAAGAATATATGCTCACAAGGGCACCTGAGTGGCTCAGTCGGTTGAGCCTCTGACTCTGGATTTCGGCTCAGGTTATGATCTCATAGTTCATGGGTTCGAGACCCATGCAGGGCTCCACACTGGCAGCGTGGAGCCTGCTTGGGATTCTCTCTTTCTCTCTCTGCCCCTCCCCAGCTCTCTCTCTCTCTTTCAAAGTAAACAAAAACAATTTTTAATAAAAAAATAAAAAATACATGCTCACAAAATAGGACTGCCTGCATAGAGTCTACCAATTCAAGCAGCTCTTGTGCTATTTTAGCTCAAGTCTTTCCTCAAACATCATTTATTCTATGTGACCTATCTGACCAACCTATTTAAAATTACAATTCATTCTCCCCTCCACTTTTCTGAACATACTTATAAATAAATATACATCTAATGTATTATGTTCACAGTCATCCCCACTAGAGAGTAAACTCACAAATGCAGAAATCTTTTCTGCTCTGTTCACTGAGAAACTGCAATTTCCTGTGGACAGCTTCCTCTTGGGTAGTGACACTGACAGGCCTGAAGAGGGTGGAAAGAAACAACTTTCCCAGAAAGGGAAATGGCTCCTTCTCCCCAAGCCCAAGGCAATGGCTAAGACCTTTCCTCCCCTTCTCCTTTCAATAGACTATTTATGAAAGCTGACATATTACTTCTGAACAGGCCAACATTTATGGATGATGTTGTATTCTTATGTGATAAAGCATTCCTTTTATAGTCAAAAGCACACACAAACTCTGCTCATTTGCTAGAATGTTTATAAAGGAGGTGGCAACTGAACCAAGTCTGGAAACCTGGATTTTTATTTATCTATCCATCCATCCATCCACCCATCCATCCATCATTTATTCAATATTTACCATGCATCAAATGAATGACTACAACAGTTTGTTCCCTCTTAAGAAGCTATTAAGTTGTAGGCATCTGAGTTACAAAACTTGTTAATATCCTTTGATAAGTATATCTTGAGCAAAATACAGTGCTGGTATAAGGGAGGGTATAAAGACTAGGGAGAAATAGAATCTGACTTTTGTTCAGAAATTTCACTGTGGCAGGAATGTGAAGGATGAACTGGACATAGTGAACTTGGAGACACCACCACAGCAATAGTCCAGGTGACAGGGTAGATGGTATAATTCATCAAGTGAACATTTGGATGGCATGTACTTTCCAGGTTTAAATTAAACCTGGTAAAGATACTGAGGACTAATATCATTATTCAAATTTTAAAATAAGAATTTAAGATTTAGAGTGGTTACATAACTTGTTCAGGCACTTTCAGCTAGGTACTGGGAGAGCTGTGATTGAAACTCAAATGTCTAATTGTATTATTTATTTATTTTAAACATAATTTATTGTCAAGTTAGCTAACATACAGTATATATGGTATGACCTTGGCTTCAGGAGTAGATTCCCATGATCATCACTTACATACAATACCCAGTGTTCATCCCAAGTGCCCTCTTCAATGACCATCACCCATTTTCCCCTCCCCCCATCAACCATCAGTTTGTTCTCTGTGTTTAAGAGTCTCTTATGGTTTTCCTCCCTCTCTGTTTGAAACTATTTTTTCCCCTTTCCTTCCTCCTTTGTCTTCTGTTAAGTTTCTCAAATTCCACATATGAGTGAAAACATATATGTGTCTTTCTCTGACTGACTTATTTCACTTACCAAATGCCTGATTTCAAAGCATGAACTCTTGGCCTATAGCATTATTTGGCCTAAACCAAGAATTTAATTGCAATATCCTGGGCCTGACCTGCCAAGAACGCAAAATATGCCCCTGAGGTCAAGGTAAAGGGTATAAAGATAAAAAGGATAGTCAATAGTGTGGAATGCCTCAGTAAAGTCATTAAGACAGACTTAAAATGTCCATTGATTCTGGCAATTTGGGAGGTGCCTAATGACCTGGCAAGTCTATTTCATTAGCAAGACAGAAACTGTATGTCAAGAGATTTAGTAATAAATAAAATGTGGAGATAATGTATATAGATTTCTTTTGAAAAACATGGCCGTCAACTGAGATAGGTAACATCTAGTGAAGAGAGAAGGATTCAAGGGAGGCATTCTTTTTAATTTTTTTAAGTGTGGGACAGACCTGAATATTCAGGAGTGGAATGCACCAACAAAGAGGATGAAGATCCAGGGAGTTAAAACCTAACTAATGAAGACTAAAGAGGTTGGAACACTCAGGGTTGGAAGGATTAGCTTTTGAAAGTGGGTTTTTCACATCTGATCACTTTTGGTTTTCTCCTTAGAGCTGAAGGCATTAGAAAGAAAAGGGGGATTAGAGGGCTTGAAAAGCATGGGAAAGGTCTGACACAACATTTGTGGGTATGGAAAGGAGAGGATGCTGCTGAGCAATGCCTCATGAAAGGAATGCTCTGTGAAGCACGGAGTTTGGGTGTCACCTCAGATATCTAAGGGTCACACCCACAGCAGGGAGACTGGAGGTGAATTCCTGCGGAGAAAATTCTCTGGAGTCAATTAAGTCCAGACTCGCCACTGACAGTTGCGTAACTTCTTGGGTTTCCTCAAAGATCCATCGAAGACCACTCAGTGCGGGTACGACTCTCCCGGAGGTCAACCGCGGAGAGGATGGCACCTAGCTGGTCTGAACCTGCCCTGGCAAGAAGCCAGAAGCCAGGTGTCTCCAAGTGTGGTATGAACGTCCATGTTTGTGGGCGACTCTGCCACCGTGGCAGTTTTAATGACATCCTTCCACGTCCCACAGCACTGGAAACAATTTCAAGAACCCAGCGTCCCAGAACCTGGGCGTAGCCAGGCAGGTAACCCAAGGGGCTGGGAGTGAGGGAAGGCAGCAGCACCAGCCAGCACCCCCTGCCCACTCGTCTTTCTTTCCCGATCCTTCCGACATGGGGCCAGGGGCCTCAAAGGACGAGAAGCCAGTGCCTCCGGGATGACCTGGCCCCGGTGCGGTTTCGGCGGAGATGGCACTGGAAAGATCAGGGGTGGGAAGACACCAAGGGGACAGGAAAGCGCGTGATACAGGGTGGGCGCACTGACCCTGCCCGGAGGAGGGCCGCGGGAGTCGGGACGTTACCTCCAACATGGCTTTTCTACTCGCCCCGGCCGTGTCGATAAGCGTGTTGTCCAGGTCAAAGAAAACGGCCCGTACCTGGTTCAAGACCATTCCGCCAACCGCGCGCGTACGGTTCCAACTCCGCCTCTGCCACCGCCACCCGCGCATGCGTGAAGAGGGACTGCGGGCATGGAAGACGTGGGCGGAGCCGTGAGGTCACCTGACCATTCCTTGCAGCCGGCGGGACTCCCGCGATATGTCTCAATAGTGGAGTGTCTGAGACAGCGAGATACCGCGAGAGTCCGGAATCGCGGTCTGTTGGTAGCGACCGAAGTGTGCCACTGTCAGCGGGCGAGTAGTATCTGAACAGCTTCAGAGGGTGGAAGATTAGTGGCGCAGTTTGCTTCGTAGCCTCTTTCTGCTTATC